>NW_028321907.1:35861428-36531071 GCF_036245765.1 Copidosoma floridanum | reverse complement strand
GATTTTAAAATTGATTGTAAATGGCATTTTTTTTCCTACTGCTCATCGAAAGGGAGCGTGTGATGGTATTCAAGCCAATTTAAAGAGAGGTGCAAGACGTACAAGTCTTCAAGTTTCCTCTAATAACCGAATTTTAACAGCAGAAAACTTGTATGGCTGGGCAAAATATTATTCCAAGGAAATAAAAGTTTTTTATTTAAGCAGAGAGTTGTATAAAAATTTAGAATTAACCTTAAATCTTGATTTGATGAATCCAAATTAATACCAGGTACTATGGAATTTCACGCTGTCATTCTAATTGATGATGAAACATTAAAATTAAAAAAAAATATCTATGAGCTCTGAGTGTCAACATTTTTCTAAGCAATACACACGGAGAGAGCTCTGATGCTATGGTAGTACGCGTATCTGTATACTACCGGAGTACAGTGCGTCACATACTGCAGTAGCGCCCGTGGAATGCAACGGTAATATCGAGAGTTTGCTACGGTAGTATAAAAGCCTATATACAACTGTAGATCGTGAAACGCACTACTAAAGCTTCTGCTGTATATTACAGTAGCACCTTTAAGGCGATGCAGAAGTATCGAGTCTCACGTACTAAGTTAGCTCGGGACTCATACTAAATTGGTATGGCTCACGAGCAAACGTAGTATACGTCGTCTGTACTACACCAGTATACTGTTGTTTGGCGGCATAACCTTTAAAACCGAATTGCAAATGCAACACGTAGTTGCATAAGTACTGCTTTTTCAAGATCTTAATTTGTATTTTTATATCAGATTTTTTGTTAAGAGACGTTGTAATGTTGAATCTGTAGGTTTAAATATTTTGTTGGGAACAATAGTAAGTGAAAGAAAAAATTCAGACCTCCGGTATGCTAAAATCATCGAAAAGAAGAAGCATTCTCAAACCGTACATTTTTACTTTTTTAGACAATTATGTTAAAACTGATTGAATAGTCATTTGTTATCTAGTATTATTTCTTTAACCATAAAAAACTCTTCTAAACCCCATACAAAAATGATAACTACGCTAATTAAAGTAACTAAGATTTTTTGTTTGCATACTTTTAAATCTGAAAAATTTTGTAAGATACATTAACATAAACATTTCGATGGAATAGGGGCGATAGGTATCAATATAGAAATATGTAACAGCTTTTTAAGTCGCCTTGCAGTGTTATTGTAACAAACTTATTAAATATCTTTATCCAAGATAAGATTCGTGCTTAATAGTTTACTCAAGAAAAAAAATAGAATGATACGAGTGTATTACTTTTAGTATAGTTTAATTTTGCTAACAAAAAAACATTTTCTAATACGTTCCATTGAATAGACCTTCTCAGCATGGGCATTGTTTTAATGATCTTACAGTTATAACAATGACTTGCAAACCTACTAATAACGGTTTAGTGGCGTAGTACAGACGACGTATACTACGTTTGCTCGTGAGCCATACCAATTTAGTATGAGTCCCGAGCTAACTTAGTACGTGAGACTCGATACTTCTGCATCGCCTTAAAGGTGCTACTGTAATATACAGCAGAAGCTTTAGTAGTGCGTTTCACGATCTACAGATGTATATAGGCTTTTATACTACCGTAGCAAACTCTCGATATTACCGTTGCATTCCACGGGCGCTACTGCAGTATGTGACGCACTGTACTCTGGTGGTATATAGATACGCATTTTACCATAGCATCAGAGCTCTCTCCGTGCAATAAAACAAAAAACCTACATCTCAAACTTCATGGAAATTTTGGAAAAATTAACCACATGAGTGTAAAGCTAACTAAAAAATACATCGAAAATATTATTTTCAACATATTTTGGGGATAGGACTAAGGCTGAGAAAATCAGCATAAAACAGTTTTTTTTAGCGCTCGTGCGGTGGAACTTACGTTTCGCGTGAAACGACTCACATGCACCATTCGAATGTATTCTAATTCTTTTAAATTTTATTACAGTCAACTAGATATCCATCTTATTGTTTTTCTCTTCCGTTTAGTAACAACTAAAGATATACTGAGTATTTATTAAATTTATTATTTATTTGACTTTTTTTATACATTGTTGCAAGGAATATCTGCATCGTCTTCAGTCTCTCATAGTTAAATTAAGTTTGTTTTATGGACAGCCCAACTTTTTAAATTTTGACGAGTAAAGTTCTTACTCATTATCAGAGAAAATACTCGGTCACTTGATTATAAGTTATAAATTTTTTTTTTTTTTTTTTTTTTTACTGGGTTTACCACGACAGCCTACTGGCCTAGTCGCCGGGGCCTCCCACTCACCATCTATGTGTAGAGGTATATTGCCGCACCCATTTCTAACCCTCTTTACTAATATCATACCTAGATCCATGGGCACAGTGTGAGTATCTCCGGTGGAACACCTTGCCAGTTAAGCTGACACTCTCTGCACCAACGGTGCATCGGGTCCCCTTTCGGTAGCCTTTCTTCGGAACGTCCACTCCTCACTGGTTGAGCCAGCGCTATCTACCAAAGCATCGGATTAAGACTAATTAGCATCCCCGGAGAAGCCCCATACTTTCAGGGACCCACTCCTCGCTGGTAAGGCCGGTGATCCCTGTCTGGCATCGGATGCGCTAATCCCTACTTATAGCTCTAACACTGTTTCGAAGCCCCCCAGGGTTTAAAATAGTTTTAAAAAAAAAATATTTTAAATAAAGAAAATGAAATTAAGCAAACAGATTACTTTTTTAATTGATTGGTATTTTTTCTTAAAATCATGTATTAGGTAATTTTATTTTTTTGTGATTTTGTAGGGCTACTAGCGATGACTACCACGGTTTTTTTTTCTACTATTTGAGTTACACTAAATATGTAATAGTCTTATCACGGTATAGGATTGCACGGATGTATTTGAATCTTAAGTATAAGTCAAATAATAATTAGAAAAACTGACTTCAGATATAATAATCATCAAAGTTCATATAAAGTGATAAACGTAAAAAAAGAACGGATTACTATGTACAGCTAAGGGTTACAAAGGATTAAATAAACTATGGAGGGTGGGATAAGGAGATGTACAAAACAATTTTGTTGGTCTGTAATAACGGACACACCTATTACATTTTCTTTTAATTGTAAGGGGTTTTAGAATGGTGGCATAAGTTCTGAACATACTGCGGGAGAAAGTGGAGGGATCTGCATGGGGACACTTGAGAATGTTCAGCGGTAACCCAACGCGCCTACGGCCAGCGCGTTAATTTATTTACTTGAATAAAATCATGAGCAGCTAATCCTTTATAACCCGACGTGTTTACTACCAGCGTGTTTATTTTTTTATTCAAATAAAATTACAAGCAGCTATTCCCAATGACCCAACGTGCTTACTGCCAATACGTTTATTTTTTTATTTAAATGAAATCCCGAGCAGCTTATCCTTCATAACCCGATGCGCTTACCGCCAGTGCGTTTCCCCCGATCCCCAAAGACGCAGGGTTCATATTGGGTTGAAATAACAAACAAAGCTAGGGAAATTCCTTTATTTTGTGAGTGATCTGCGGGGGTGCAGCAGAGAGAAAAGGTGTGTTCGATAGCTCTGCTTTAAGATAGCTCCCTTGTCTACTGCTCTAGTCAAGTAGGAGAGTTTTACTTGTGTATGTAAACGTATATACGTACATTAGTGTTGATATTCTCCTACCGTCTGTCATTTATAACCATGAAGCTGATTTTCACGTCTTTCTTGGCAAATATCTTTGGCATAAGTACATCATAATTTGTCTGCTCAGTTTTTTTATTGTGAGTTGGAAAATGCCTGTAAAGCTGATTTTTTGGTGCTCTGCCATTTGAGCTCGTGTTAAACAGTTCAACTTGGAGCTGAAATATCTAGAGATTTTGCTCCACTTGCGGTACAAATAAGGACATCGTTGGATTCAGTAGATCAAAATCTATTGAATGAAACATATTTTATTCCGTAGGTTTTTGCAAGTGAGCTACCTTAATAATTATGTAATGTAAGAAAATACATACACTAGTGGGTTTATGCTTCTGTGCGCACTTTTTGCGCCATCCTCTTAGGAATAGATTTTGAGTTCAAGTTCTTAAATTTTTCTAGAAAATTTCCTTTTTGGATTTTAATAACCTTAATAACTAATATTGTTGTGTTCAAAAAGTAATTATAATTAATACATTATAGAAATTGTATTGTAATAAAGTTTTTCAGATTTGTAATGGTTTCCACTGATTTATACCTTATTTATTTATACATGCTGTAACCATCTTAAAGTATTAAGGGTATCTGTTAACCTTGAAAATTAGCTAAAATTAATATTTAAAGAGAATAAAGTTAAAAACACGTTGAAAAAGACGGAGGACTTTTTTTTGACAGCTTGGTTTGAATCAAACAAAATCACTTATTTTGCATAATTATTAAAGTACGTACGTGTTTCTAAAGATCATTATTCTAATAATAACCTCAAGATCATAGAGATAAAGAAAAATCTTAAAAAACGTACAGCAGTAGCAAATTAAATATATGATCTTCTAAAAAATGTGAACAGTTTTTATAACTTGTTAGAAAATAAGAATATCGTTATAAAGAACATCATCCGAAGATTCAAAATTATATTAATATGGTCAATATAAAACGTTCAAAGACACTAACACAATTATGCCTTCTTTGTAGTAACGACATTTGCATAAGTTTTAACTTAAGAAATTATTCATGGTGTTAATGTAACGAAAAAATTTAAAATTTATTTAACAGAAAATAAGTTCAGAACAAAAAAAGCCCTGGTCTTTTACACATGAATTAAATGTTTAAATCTAAAGTTAAATCATGATTATAATTTATTTCACCCACATCAAAAAAATTAAATTAAACTAAAATAATAACACTAAAGAATTTGCGTTTTATAAAAATATGAATAGTTTGGTCTCCATATCCTTCACTGAATCATTATCAGGAGGACTTGGACCATTTTAAAATGATGTATTAATATTCTTTTGATAAATATACATTTTTGTAAGTTGTTATTCGTGATAAAAGAAGGAAAAATTGATACCTTTATAACTCCTAGTGTACGAGGCGTATGCGTTAGCACACACTAGGTTCGGATAGGGTGATTGGAAAGACACAATAAAAACACAATAAAATTAAACAGCATAAAAATAACAACTTTTAATGTCACTCACAGGCCAAGAAAACACAGTTAATATTCACAAAAATTGTAAAGGTCAAATTTATACCGGAGAAAATAAATACTGTCTATATTCTTAAAGCAACGAACTATTGAAATATATAAAGGTGAAGAATGTAGAAAGAAAAGAGTCAAGTTGAATAACACGATATGTAAACACGCACTGTCCTTGAGCTGGCAAGAGATTTTGAAAGTTACTCAAAATAAATGTGAAACTGAAAGCACTGATAGAGTATAACTGATTGAACTATTGAATAACTATAAATCACTGTCTGTTAAAAAATGCACAATTACTGTCTGTGGAAATACACTAGAGTTTCACTGAGTCTTGCTGTTGATAATCACTGGTAGTTCGATGAGATTAACTATTTGAGCTGGTCTGCAAATTATACAATGAGCAACTTAAACAAAGCACTAAGTGCACTGCACTGCACAACTGAGTTTTGTCCACTGTATTGAGAGAGTTAATCAAAAGATTTACACTAGAATTCAAGGTGATGTATGCACCTTTGAATGCTAGAGTTTGGCAACGTAAATTAAGAGAGTCTATCTTCGACGAGAGCTGAGTATAATCTGGCGCTTACAGTATACAAAGCTTGCCGCGTAAATACGCACACACACACCTGCAGCGCGCCAAGTCGACCAAGCGCACACGCACAGAGCGTTGAGCCGCCAGAGACAACAAATGTACACAATGTACACAAAAGCCGGGCCTACTGTCGGTCGCTCTCATTTCCAACACCTAGACATAAGAAAACTAACAGGACTATTTTATCACAAATCAAGTTATACCATATTATTACAATGATAACACTTGTTTTCTGAGTAATAAAATTTTGAATCAACCGAACAGGCATATATCTATTCATTAGAGAATAGATCATGCAACTTGAACAAGGCGATGATATTACTGACAGTAATTTTCATTCGCTTGAACTTTCAGATAGTATTTGAAGAACCTACCCATAAACTTTATTCGAGAGTTGGAGCAATAGTTATGTTAATAAAATTTAAGTACATGTGACGGTTTTTGCAATAGTACGAAATCAAAACTAACAAATTTATTTTAGTTGGTAGAAAGTAGAAGCAGTGTCAACTGGGGGTTAAAATTTTGATATTAAAAATAACTTTAAGTTTAGGTAATCTATCATTTTTACCCTTTGGACCGTACAGAAAGCGATTTTTTTCAATTTTAGCATTTGCCATGACAATTAGTCGATCATAAGGGAAAAGTTTTTACAGTGCTGATCGAGTTTGAAAAAAAATCTTTATTTGCCCACAGATGATTCTAAATAGCGTTATCACTATGCAAAACTAAAAATGGTATATTTTTAGAAATTCATGGTTATAGGTATTGTAAAATAGAAAATGGGGTGAAAAAGACATTTTAAATTCGTAAATAAAAAAAATTTATTATTAGTTAGTATAGAATTTAAAAACTGTTAAACGATTTTATTAAAAAACAATGTTAAGTGAAGTATAAATTTTTATTGTTTTATAAAAAGTTTAATGCGAAGAAGTCAAATTCCTTTGTAGTAGTTCCGGGGTACTGGCTAAGATCACAATGTTTATGATTATTTTAGCAAAATGCTAATATTTTGACATAACATGTACACATAACAAGTTTTATTTTTAATACAACAATTTTTTTTAAACATTTGTCAAGCTTATTTTTAAAAATTTTCACGTAGTAAACTCTGAATATTAAAAAAAAAAAGGTTAGCATCTGAAAATAACGAAGTAAACAAGCTAATAATCTCTTATTTTCAGAAAGAATGTAGCGAGACCAAGAAAGTGATAATTGGGGGCTGCACATTATGGCTAATTTCAAAAAAGGTGTTTAAAAGTCTAAAATTCAAGTAATGTTTTTTTAATCGTGAACAATAGATGCTCTGGAATGGCCTCCAACCGCAACCCCTTTGCAACGAGGTGTAGGCACTCAGACTACTGAAAGGCTGGATCTTGGACAAAGCTACAGCTTTACCTGAGGAGAAGAGTAACGGTTTACCCAGTGATAGGTATGAGGACCAGCATTAGTTTTAAGATAATTGAGGATTCATAGGTAATGAGAAAGAGGCAGTAAATCATCAGCAACGCTGGCCAGATCCTGCGGACGAGAGTGTGCAAAGTAGCCTAGCTGCATAAAGCGAACGATCCATGGTCTCTGACCGTCAAACTGCTAAGGGTTAGGAAGTAAATTACTTGAATGAATACAGGGTGAAGATGTGGAAGAATTTTCGAAGCAGTTAGATAAATAATTGTTGAAAAATAGCAGAACTTAGTGACCACGAACTTCAGTGCGCACTGTCTTACGTATTATTTAAAGAAGCAAGCCAATAGTTTCAAACTATTAAAAGAGTTAAGACATTATGACACATTTAAGATATTTTTCAAGAGGAAGTATGTAGGGGAATACGATAAAGAGGATCTCTGAGATGACTTGTGCTGGTGCACCCAAGTGAAAACAGAGAAAATTTCTGTATATCGGTCGAAGTTCAAATACATTATTTTACTATTCACAGTGCCACCTTTTACGAGATTTGCAGTAAAACCAGTGTTATAAAACTTGCTGTCAGGATATCGTCGGGTGATGTTCGATAAGCTAGTCGTGGGTCTTGACAATATCGAGACTTACAGGTTGTGATAAAAACGGCAAAAGGAATTGGACAGCCGCTATTCGCTATGTGCCTCTGTCAGGTGGTGCCGTCGAGTGAGAGAAATTGTCCCTTGCTAAAATCGCCAGAATGCATGTAGCCTTACAGGAAAACTTTCAAATAAATTTAAAAATAGGTTATTAAGAGTGGATTAATCAAATGAATCAGTGATTTGAGTGTGTATCATGTCAGTGTACAGTAATAAATTTAGTTTGATATCGTCATGTGTACTACAAGATTAGAAACAATAAAAACATAAATTGCGACTGTGATAACACAGTGTATATGAGTGAATATACATGCTTGCACTTGTGTGGAGCTCGATAAACACAAGTACTGCTTACATTTATCTATTTCTCACAACACAGTGTTCAATAATAGTAAATACTAATAACAGCTTAGGTTAAATTTTACACATTTATATAACGTTTCCGTGGATTACTTTTGTCCTTTAAGCTGTACACCAGTGCAAGCATGTAAACGCACTCTTATATACTGTGTTATCACAGTTGCAATTCATGTTTTTATTGTTTCTAATCTTATAGAACACATGACGACACCAAACTAAATTTATTACTGTACACTGACATAATATACACTCAAATCACTGATTTATTTGGTCAATTCACTCTTAATAATCTTTTTTTTAATTTTTTAAAAAATTTTCCTGTAAGGCTCCATGCATTCTGGCGATCTGAGTGAGGGACGATTTCTCTCACTCGACAGCGCCACCTGACATAGGCGCATAGCGAATAGTTCAGCTGAGAAAAATACGTCTAACAAGAAGGAGAGAAATAAGGAGAAGTAGATGGAGAAAAAATGAAACAAACAGAATTGTGGAGATGATGAGGTTCAGAAGGAGACAGTAAAAAATGAGAGGATTGCATCTCCGTTCTTTGACCAACCTTTGCGGTGGGGAGGGGGTGGCAAAGGACACCTGGCATGAAATCAACAGTTGAGGAAAATTCCGATGGATCCCAAATGTAAGCCTGCGGTCGAGCGCTAGGTTTGCGGTACTCTCGGAATATCATTTTCGTAATACTCCAAGAGTGAGATTTGGTAAAAAATGATGGGAGATGGAACGTGTGGGAGCCATAATTAAACAAGATAACTTCTGCAACCCTTGCATTCCGTTCAAGACTAGAGTTAGAGAAAAATATGTTGTACTACTAGAGAACAAGCGAGTGCAAGTGACTAAAAACGCTGAAGAGGCTGCTGAATAATTTCGGAAAAGTCTTGCCAGTCTATGGTAAAGAGCCTTAAACAAGCACTATAAAAAGCGTGAAGATGAGTGACAGTTCAAAAGTGTCGTCTCGGAATAGAGATAGTGGCACTGGGGTAAAGGGGTAAACTTTAGTCACGTGGTAATACGACAATCCTACATGGTAGTTGCGGGAAAGAGAGTTGAAGTGGACAGTTTAGTAGAAGAACGAGTCGATTTGGCACACCAAGGAAGTGTTTGGTCTAGACGAAGACTACAACGCCCAAGTGAATCATTTTAAAAGGAAACGAACTCTGAGAACATCAAGATGACAGATTGGGAGATAAGAGCGAGTTTAAACTTCCCGGAATGAGAATCAACCGTAGTTAATTGAATAAGAAGACCTTCAGGATTTCTGTTATAAGGCTTTTGAAAATAAGGATAGGAAAATTTCTGGAAAACATAATTAGAGTGCGATTCTTTCAAAAATAAAAGAAGTGCCAGACAGTTGAAAGTTAGGAGCATCTTGTTTGTTTGAAATAAAAGGTGTACGAAAGTCAGAAAATAAGATAACGAATAGAGAAGGGTATGTATTAGAAAAAGAGTTGTATGACAATATTTTGAGAGTGAGTAGCGAAATTCGACTGTATTTTTGGCGATATTGTAAAGTCAAGAGTACGGTGCTTTTTAAGATACTAGAGCTCAGTCTTTGATTATCGGGTCCAAGTTATCAAAGCAATTCAAAGACTGATTGGAGCCAACTAACGCAGTAATTGTTGTGGTCAACAGTACTTTCTTAAATAAAATTAAACACTTAGAAAAACAGTTGCAAAATCTATAGCTACAAGAGAGATACCGGTTAAAGCTGTTAACAAGATTAACCAAGGTTTAATGTGTGGGCGAGATTTCCAAGAGAAGTTGGATTTAGTTCTACGATTGAGTCAGGGGTTATTTCGAATCTTCGAGGAAAAGTCTCAAAGGGTGTAGGAAATTCGTCGAAAGATACAGTATTTTTCTAATGTCTTTGTATTTAAAATATCTCTGTCAATTAGTTGGCAGGGAATAGGTATAACGATTTTATAAATTATTACATATTCTAATAATATTTACATTTTTTTAAAATTCAACGCGTTATAAACTGTATGATAAGTAATAGTGTAAAAATTTGTTTCCGAAACAATTAACATGGTTAATAAACTGTATATTAATTTGAAAAAATGTTTTTTAACATAATTTGTAACTACAAAGCTGATCTATCCTTCGCATAGATGGTATAGAAATCATAAACATTTTTTGATTATAATAATTAATTCTGAAAATTTAAAGGTATGTTTAGATTATGGAAGTTAATTTTCGCGAAATGATTCATTTAACTGACACGAAATTAATGTACATAAAGAAGCGGTTAAATTCATACAAAACACTTCCTTGGCTATCAAGGCTCGACCGATCTATGAGGTGCCAGAGAAAAAAACGTTATTTGAATTACAGAATTTAATTTTACTATCATTCCGTTATCATATCTAATTGAATTTTTGTATCAATATGCTAAGACTAAGTTTTAAATCACAAACGCTTTTTCAGTCGTTTTCAAACATTTTTAAATATTCGGTGTCTTTATAGCAAAGCTATAGGTGAAATTGATTAATACAAGAAGTGTATTTATAGATGATCTACAATTTTAATGTTAAACATTTTGTCAAAAAATGTGCTATTCATAAGTTAGATAGTGTTAAACAACTTTTTGTCTATTTTAAAACGATTTTTGTCGACTAAATCGTAAAGACGCAGCTTTAATTCAAAAAATTAACTGTACAAAAAAGGTCTATTCTGATGAGCTTTCCAACTGTTGTACCTATCATTTTGTTGTAGAATGAGAGCTTATTTATGTAACTGGCTGAAATACTTTTTTCGCTGTTTTTGTATGTATTTTGCTTTACGGAGCGTCTGCATTGCGACCTAAAGCAGATAATACCAAAAAAGTTGTATTTCAACGAAATCTGCAACTTTGTCTCCGAACGCGAACAGGTGAATGGTATGTAAAAAAGTTATTGCTGAATAACTGGTTTTTTTGTCTTAAGACAATGTACTTAAAATGCTGTTGAAGTTTTTCCTTTCAATAAAACTTGTTGAGGTGTAGACCATCAGCCAAGATATCCAACTTGACGGTACAAACATAATTTTAGTCTATCTTGATTATAATTACTAGAGTTAGTTGAAAAACTCAATGACATACACACATACTTCCATAAATAGGTTAAAAATTTGTTTCATACTAAAATTAAACAATTGATAACTGGTTACACATTTTGCTTGGACATAATTATAAGGCACTCCCAAACATTGTTCCTGCCCAAACAGTAAGTATATTAAAGAACTATTATTACGTAAACGTTTTTAAAGAATGCCATTTCATTAAATTTAGTAATATTTTGTTTGCATAAATTTAGAAACACAATCAAAAAAAAAGTTCAATTTCAATAATAACTTTAGACAATTAAAAAAACATTAAATAATATTTTTAAAAGAATTGAGTGAGTATTATACTTTAGTAGAAAAGTTTTATACGACGATGAAATTGAAAAACAAAAAATATTGTTTTAATAAAATTTTTTTATTGTATACTTTATAATAATTATGATTGAAACAATGCAGTAATAGTAAGATAACAAAAAAAAAATAAAGAAACTTTCTGAAAAAGTTTTCAACTAAAAATTACAGTCTGTTAATAATGATTTGACGTGCGAAGCGCGTGGGGAGCTGAAGCGCCTTAAGTATTTTATATGTACATAATATTCTATAGTTGCTTCCGCTATACCCTAAGATCTGCTTCTACACCCTACTCCACCCTTACCTACGCTGTCCCAGCCTTCCCGTTCCTTCCCCATGATTTACTTTAGAAACTTTCCCACACAACCCCCCTCTCTCATACTGCCCCACCCTTCCTCACGCTGCCTCACCCCTTCCCCTCGCTGCCTTTTTTTTCTTTGCCCAATCTCTTCTCCACCCCTGTCAGGAGTTGGTATTATTCTAAAAAGAAACAAAAGGTGTGGGGTTCTCCCAGTTGTAAGTACAAAGAGAGTGCAGAAAATGTGAAAGATAATGTAGTAGGAGTAGGGTAGAAGAGAGAGGGGCTTGCGGGATTTTCGTGCGAATGAGGCAGAACTCGAACAACTTCGGAAGGCGAAGCTATGGTCCCTATTCGTATGAACAGAGCCATTTTAGTGCGTGCCGAGTTTCTGACAATTTTATAAAAGGTAGTGAGTGACGTTACTGTTATATTTTGAGTAGGTGAGAATAGGTACTCAAAATGATTACACTTTATTATATTAAATCAAACTTGACTTTCATACTATGAAATATAATGAAAAGAAAGGTATACATAAATGATACATGAAAGAGTACTGCTCGTAGGGATGAGGCTTATCAACTGACTGTCTTGCCCATCGTACACTAACATTTGACTCTCTTTCGCTGCTCAAAATGCTTACGTCACGCTTTACCGAACATTACAATTTCCCTCCTTTTAAAAGTTACTCTATACCAAAAATACCATACAAGCAATTAATTAATAAAATCAATGCAATGTAAAATTTGAAACGCAAAATCTAATAATTATTCCATTTGTTTGGATTTCAATCTGTCTGAGCGTCGTAAATCAGTTACCTTGGAAGATTCCTTACTTTCCTGTCCTTTTAAATTCTCAGTTAGTTTGGTCTTATTTAGCTGATTCACGTGTCTCTTACAGATTGTCCCGTTAATCATTTCAACCTCGTATGTAACCGATGTAATCCGCTTTAAAACTATAGCTTTTAAACTACCCTTAGAGTTGTGCGTATAATCTCTTGCAAAAACAGTTTCTCCCACCGAAAAAAAACAATTACGTTTATTAGACTTGTAAAATATTTGAGAATACTGTTTTTTTTTCTACTGATAGTTGCAAGCCAGGCTTCAGCAAGTCAAACCGGTAACGTAATTCTCTTTTGTCCATAAGGTACGCAGGTGATTTTCCTGTAGTACAATGTTCAGTTGATCTATAATCGAATAAAAATAAGTTTATGGCCTCTGCTACTGATTTATTATCTCGTACAATTTTGCTCACTTTGTCTTTAAAAGTTTTTACAAAATTTTCGACCGCGCCGTTAGTAGCTGGATTGTAAGGTGGTGAAAATGATTGTTTTACACCATTACTCTTTAAGAAATTTCTGAACTCAATGCTTCTAAATTGAGGACCATTGTCACTCACTATATGTTCTGGTAATCCAAAGCGACTAAAAAGATTTTTAAAAACTGAAATTAATTTACTCGATTGTGTATTTTTTTTCATATTAATAATTTCTGGCCATTTTAAGTGAGCATCTATAACGACTAAAAACATTATCAAAAAAAGGACCTAAAAAGTCTAAATGCAACCAAGACCAAGGCGTACCCGGCCATTTCCAAGGAGTAAGCATGACTTTTGGAGTATTTGGCCGTGACTCTAAACATATTTTACATATGCCTGTTATGTGGCATTAATATTATCGTCTAACTTAGGCTGACAAAAGTAATTTCGAGCGATTTTTTTCATTTTAACTACGCCTAAATGTGTAGCATGTAAGTTCTCAAGCATAATATTTTGCAACGAATTTGGTATTACTACTCTATAGCCTTGCACTAGGCAATTGTTTTCAAAGCCTAATTCCGAACGTTTGTGAAAAAAAATTTTCTTCAAGTCACTTAACGAATTTACTTTTGAAGGCCAGCCGTTTTTTACATACGTTATTATTTTCCTTAATAATAGATCTTTCGCTAGTTGTTTAAAATCCACACTTGATAAACTGTCTCTAATATAATTCATACTTGAAAATTCGGATTCAAATACGTACGTATCGTCTTGTATCGGTAATCTTGATAATGCGTCGCAAATGCCATTCGACTTAGACCTCTTTTATATCGTATTAAAATCCCGAAAGAAAAAACGCCCATCTTTGCAAGCGACTCTGAATTAAAACAGACAAGTTTTTGTTTGACCTGGAAATGAACTTTAAGGGCCCATGATCCGTTTTCAAAATAACGTGATTTCCTACTTAATATTGATAGAATTTCGTAAATCCAATCGCTCTGTGAAGTTCATTCTTTGGTGATTTTTTTTAGGCAAATGCTTTTTTATTTTATATCGATCCGTCCATTACTTTTCGAGATATATCGAAAAAAACCGTTAAAAATCGAACATTCTTATTTTTGCTGTACCTTTCGCAAATTAACGTTTAGAAAATTGTTTCTCACTGAAAATATAGCTCTTGGCGAGCCAAAAAAAAAAGCATTTTTAAAAATTAAAAAATATCAGTAATATTTTCGAGATATATCGATTTTTCGAAAAAAAGATCGTCTCAAAAATCGGTTCCTCTTGCCCGAGGGCTTATCCTACAGAAACGAATCGAGGCTCATTTTTTTCATTAAGAGTTGTACTTTGGTGCCAATAAAAAATCGTAACGATTTTTTTATATTTAAGGCTCCAAAAACCCTTTTAAAGAAATTTTAAAAATTTCGGTCACGTTTTTCTTTGATAATTTTGTCAATTATCATTCCTCAATAAAGTCTATTGCATACCTTGATTGCTGGCATTTTTACGCGTATTTAAAAAAAAATAATATTGCTCTACGACCTTCTGGAGCCGTGATAATTTTTTTTCTTCAAAAAATTCCAGAGGGCGCTAGTTACGTGCTACAGCGTCCATTCTTACGGAAAATAAAGTTGAATGCTTACATTTTCAATAAAAAAATAGATGATTTCATTTCATTGGCTTGTAACATATTTTAACAAATTCCAAAATGCAGCGTGCGAGCGCGCCGCGAGCGGGCCGTGGAGTGGGGATACCGGGCTCGGCTGCTTCGGAAACTGAATTCGCGCGTTCAAAATCGTTCACGCTCTCAAAATTTTTGATAACTCGACTTCTAAATGACGTACAAAGATCCTTTTGTACTTTATCTGGGGTAGCTCGACGAGATAAATCTGAATATGACAATCGAATTTGTTTATTTAATAAATTAGACCCCGGAATATTTTTATAAACATTTTTTTTTTTTTTTTGACATTTTTAGATATTGTTAGGTTGTTTATAATAAAAAAACAATTTTAATCAAAAAAAATTTATTATCGTCCGATTATAAAAATGATTAAAATTTTTTCATACAATAATAATAATACATGAATATAAAATTAAAAAATACAGGAAATTTTTATTACAATTATTCTTTGACTCTCCTTTTTTTCGTTTCAATGCTTTCTTCGGATTCGTTGTCTACTATCACGCTTTCTTTCTCTTCCTGCATGCTCATACTTTCATCAATATTTCCCTCGTCATTTTCTTTAAGAATTACTTCCAAAATATTTTCGGGATCGTCATCAATTTGAACTACAGGAGTTTCGAAGTTATCGCATTGGGTTGCATCACAACTTACACAAACGGACGTACATTTAAGAAAGTTTTTTTTACATCCGCAGGCTTTAGTTTTGCAACCACTAGTGCAACTACACGATATTTTTTTTAATATTGCCTCTGGTAATAAAAATGCCTCAGTGTAAACAGGGATTAATATATTGTCAGCCGTCTTCCACCCCCATTGAGTTACGATGTTGTCATTACCTATCCATTTTTTTAATTGTAAGTAAACTCGGAAAGCGTGTTGTTGTGCGGCTCCTTTGGTCGGAGGAAGACATTCTAATTTAAATGATACTCGAGCAGTGGATCGTTTAAAACATACAAAACGGTGTTAGTTCAGAGTACCTTCTGTTTTATTGCAATACAGTAAAGAAATTATTTGGCACATATTTTTAGCAATTTCTTCTCGAGAAGCATCTTTTTAATAAAAAATGTCTATTAAATTGAGGTGCTTTTTATGAGAGTTGAATATTTTTATTATTTTATTTTTTCCTTGTTTATAGAAGGAAGATACTGTATCTCAACCCGATGCGGCATGGAAAAACGCTACGTATTTTTGCAATTCTGGATACTTAAAGCTGCTGTTAGTATACCATCAATCGGTGTCTCGCCCTCTTCCTTTTAAAAAAAAAAAAATCTGTCTTGTAACTGAACTTAATTTCGTTAAAAGTACAAGTAAATCAATATCTTCTCCAACTACTATCACTGCCCTAGTTACTGAAGTCAGTTTTATTGCAGTTTGAACAATAACTGAATCTGCATCTTCTGTTTCTATAATAGTCTGAAATCCAGCATTTCTCAATTCTTCGGATAGCATACTAATCAACCTTCTTTTATTGCTTACATTTGATAAAAAAATATCTTGTTTTTCACTTATTTTCGTGTTTTCATCAAAATTAAATTCTCGGCAAACATTTTTGTTCCGTTATCTTCTTAATCTTTCCCACGTTTTTAAACTACTACTCGTGTCCTCCGAATAACCATCAAATACTACAATTGCTTTTATATACTGACGTACGTATTGTTTGTACTTGTCGATTATTTCCTTTACTATTATATTAGACTGCCAAACAACACGATGCAAAAGACTTCCGCCATCTACAACGTACACGAAATTTGTAGGTATTTCTGGACTCTGAGGTAAGCTCTCGAAGTTATCGCAAAACATCGATTTTCTCGTTTTGCGCATTTCATTTTCATCAAAGAGAGACAGTTGAAACGGTGCTAGGTCGTATTGCACATAATGCTTCATATCATCTTGATTTTTCAAATTTATTGAAATTCGTTGAAAAATCAACAAAGGATTTATTGTCACAACGTTTCCTTGAACTTTTATGCTTGATGTCACTGAGCCGAGAGAGCGAACTTTATTTTTGAAGGAACCCTTCATATTTCTAAATGGCTTCACGATGTGATTCTGTAAAACTTTCGGTCCCTCTTCGTAGGCATTATGGCAATTTATCTTTTCATTTCCAAAAATTCCTCAATCGGGAAGCCATTTAGAAATATGAAGGGTTCCTTCAAAAATAAAGTTCGCTCTCTCGGCTCAGTGACATCAAGCATAAAAGTTCAAGGAAACGTTGTGACAATAAATCCTTTGTTGATTTTTCAACGAATTTCAATAAATTTGAAAAATCAAGATGATATGAAGCATTATGTGCAATACGACCTAGCACCGTTTCAACTGTCTCTCTTTGATGAAAATGAAATGCGCAAAACGAGAAAATCGATGTTTTGCGATAACTTCGAGAGCTTACCTCAGAGTCCAGAAATACCTACAAATTTCGTGTACGTTGTAGATGGCGGAAGTCTTTTGCATCGTGTTGTTTGGCAGTCTAATATAATAGTAAAGGAAATAATCGACAAGTACAAACAATACGTACGTCAGTATATAAAAGCAATTGTAGTATTTGATGGTTATTCGGAGGACACGAGTAGTAGTTTAAAAACGTGGGAAAGATTAAGAAGATAACGGAACAAAAATGTTTGCCGAGAATTTAATTTTGATGAAAACACGAAAATAAGTGAAAAACAAGATATTTTTTTATCAAATGTAAGCAATAAAAGAAGGTTGATTAGTATGCTATCCGAAGAATTGAGAAATGCTGGATTTCAGACTATTATAGAAACAGAAGATGCAGATTCAGTTATTGTTCAAACTGCAATAAAACTGACTTCAGTAACTAGGGCAGTGATAGTAGTTGGAGAAGATATTGATTTACTTGTACTTTTAACGAAATTAAGTTCAGTTACAAGACAGATTTTTTTTTTTTTAAAAGGAAGAGGGCGAGACACCGATTGATGGTATACTAACAGCAGCTTTAAGTATCCAGAATTGCAAAAATACGTAGCGTTTTTCCATGCCGCATCGGGTTGAGATACAGTATCTTCCTTCTATAAACAAGGAAAAAATAAAATAATAAAAATATTCAACTCTCATAAAAAGCACCTCAATTTAATAGACATTTTTTATTAAAAAGATGCTTCTCGAGAAGAAATTGCTAAAAATATGTGCCAAATAATTTCTTTACTGTATTGCAATAAAACAGAAGGTACTCTGAACTAACACCGTTTTGTATGTTTTAAACGATCCACTGCTCGAGTATCATTTAAATTAGAATGTCTTCCTCCGACCAAAGGAGCCGCACAACAACACGCTTTCCGAGTTTACTTACAATTAAAAAAATGGATAGGTAATGACAACATCGTAACTCAATGGGGGTGGAAGACGGCTGACAATATATTAATCCCTGTTTACACTGAGGCATTTTTATTACCAGAGGCAATATTAAAAAAAATATCGTGTAGTTGCACTAGTGGTTGCAAAACTAAAGCCTGCGGATGTAAAAAAAACTTTCTTAAATGTACGTCCGTTTGTGTAAGTTGTGATGCAACCCAATGCGATAACTTCGAAACTCCTGTAGTTCAAATTGATGACGATCCCGAAAATATTTTGGAAGTAATTCTTAAAGAAAATGACGAGGGAAATATTGATGAAAGTATGAGCATGCAGGAAGAGAAAGAAAGCGTGATAGTAGACAACGAATCCGAAGAAAGCATTGAAACGAAAAAAAGGAGAGTCAAAGAATAATTGTAATAAAAATTTCCTGTATTTTTTAATTTTATATTCATGTATTATTATTATTGTATGAAAAAATTTTAATCATTTTTATAATCGGACGATAATAAATTTTTTTTGATTAAAATTGTTTTTTTATTATAAACAACCTAACAATATCTAAAAATGTCAAAAAAAAAAAAAAATGTTTATAAAAATATTCCGGGGTCTAATTTATTAAATAAACAAATTCGATTGTCATATTCAGATTTATCTCGTCGAGCTACCCCAGATAAAGTACAAAAGGATCTTTGTACGTCATTTAGAAGTCGAGTTATCAAAAATTTTGAGAGCGTGAACGATTTTGAACGCGCGAATTCAGTTTCCGAAGCGGCCGAGCCCGGTATCCCCACTCCACGGCCCGCTCGCGGCGCGCTCGCACGCTGCATTTTGGAATTTGTTAAAATATGTTACAAGCCAATGAAATGAAATCATCTATTTTTTTATTGAAAATATAAGCATTCAACTTTATTTTCCGTAAGAATGGACGCTGTAGCACGTAACTAGCGCCCTCTGGAATTTTTTGAAGAAAAAAAATTATTACGGCTCCGGAAGGTCGTAGAGAAATATTTTTTTTTTTTAAATACGCGTAAAAATGCCAGCAATCAAGGTATGCAATAAACTTTATTGAGGAATAATAATTGACAAAATTATCAAAGAAAAACGTGACCGAAATTTTTAAAATTTTTTAAAAAGGGTTTTTGGAGCCTTAAATATAAAAAAATCGTTACGATTTCTTATTGGCACCAAAGTACAACTCTTAATGAAAAAAATGAGCCTCGATTCGTTTCTGTAGGATAAGCCCTCGGGCAAGAGGAACCGATTTTTGAGACGATCTTTTTTTCGAAAAATCGATATATCTCGAAAATATTACTGATATTTTTTAATTTTTAAAAATGCTTTTTTTTTTGGCTCGCCAAGAGCTATATTTTCAGTGAGAAACAATTTTATAAACGTTAATTTGCGAAAGGTACAGCAAAAATAAGAATGTTCGATTTTTAACGGTTTTTTTCGATATATCTCGAAAAGTAATGGACGGATCGATATAAAATAAAAAGGATCGATGTGTTTTCTTAATATCGACAACTTCCTTATTTAACTTTTTCCTCTACGCCCCTTAGTTTTTTTTTTATTTGCAAAAAACCGTTTTTTTTTGACTTTACGAATTTTTTAGGTTAAGTTTGCCATTCGTGAGAAGATAGACAAAAACGCTATCTTTCTTAGAATCTTTTTTTCTATACGATCACATTTTTTGTTTGCTGTTCAAAATTTTGGGGTGACCTTGTGCCTATTGATTGGACTAAATTGTTTGTTGGGATCGTAGAAGGTCAAAACTATTTCAGACGTAATTTGAGTCTTACACCAATCGAATGCTTTTTGGCATTTTACGTTCCATTGCCATACATCTTAATTTTTTAAATCATACAACGGTTTTATATTATTAGCTCTGTTGGGCAAGAATCTCTCATAAAAATTCACCAAACCTTAAACAGCTTCTAATTCTTTTTTACAAGTTGGCATAGATGCATTATTAATGGCTAAAATAATATTTGGAGACGGCTGTAAACCCTTTTTATTAATAATAAACCCAAGTCTTTTAATTTGATGCTCCAAGAAAGTCGCATTTCGATGTATTTACCCTTAACCCAGCATTTTTTAGTCTGCGGAATATCTTACACAATATATTTACACGCTTTTCTATAGCTTTCCTTGTACAATATGTCATTAATATAAATTTCCGTGTGAGGTATTCCCTTAAGTATCTCTTCCAATATATCCTGGCATTCAGCGGGACTGGATGCAACGCCTTCAGGCATCTTAGTATACCTAAATAATCCATCCTCTGTTATAATGGTTAAAGCGTCTCTAGATTTTTCGTCTACACAAAATTGCATGAATGTGTGCTTCAAATCGATTTATGACTAAGCTGAGTCTACGTTAAGAGTTTTATATATTTTTTCTTTAATAGAAATCGGGTGCCTTTTTACTATTAACTGTGGGTTTACAGTTGCTCGAAAATTTCCGCAAATTCTTACTTTGCCATTTGTTTTTAGAACCAGCACAATTGGAGTAGCCCATTTGCTAACCAAAACGCGTTCCAGATTTCCCGCTTTAACTAAACGATTAATTTCCAATTTGATTTTTTTAACTAATGCAAAAGTCGCGTGATACGGTTTGAGTTGAACTGGCTTAACATTATCTTTGAACGTTAAATTTATTATTTGTCCCTCGTATTCTCCTTGCCCTTAAAAAAATAACGTTAAAAACTGAGCTAATAATTTATCTTTTAATTTGATAAGATGTGACGTATACATTCTATTATTAGCTATACTTTCGACTGACAAAGGCTAGCAATTAAATTCCTTCAACCATTGCTGTCCTATTAACATAGGCCCTTCTCCCCGTAATACATAACAATTTAATATACACTTTGCTCCACGAAATTTTATATCTCAATCTTTTAATACTCCAAGTATATTTAATTTAGTATGTCCCCAACCGTTTAAACCTATGTGAGTTTGTTCTAACTTTAAATAAGGAAATTTCTTTATCATATCGTATTTTGAAATCGCTGTGACATAAGCGCCTGTATCTATTTCCATATCAACTTTAACATCTTCGATCTCTATCTAATAATTAATGGTTCTGCTGTAACCCCATTCATTAAAATCTTATTATCAACTGCTTTTCCTGTACCAGAATGCTAAACAATAGAATAAAAGTCATAGGAGGTACCTTCTTTGTCCTCTGAATTTCCTTTTTCGTCAGATTCAACGTGATTTATATCGCTTTTATATTTGTTCGATCCATTCCGTACATTATCTTTACCGTGTTTTCTGAAACAAACCTTTTCTAAATGCCCTTTCCGTTTACAAAAATTACATTCCTTTCCATTAAACTTACACTCACGCGCTATGTGATCACTTTGCTTACCACAACAATATCATACAAATTATAATTTCAAATTGTCGCGTTTAGTATTCTTATCTCTTTTGTTACCGAACGTACTGCTACTCGTTGTAGTATTCTTACTCTTATACAAATCGGATGATTGTTTACCTGTCGGTTTCCGCGACTTTACGTAATTTATCGAACTCTCTCCTGGTGGGTTGATATTCCTTTTCTCCGTGTTAGCCGCATTCTTGAGCGCTGATTCTCTTGTCGTTGCCAGCTTTATTGCCTTATCAAATGTTAGATTTTCTTTGCTAAATAAAGCCACTCTTGGTGCATAGTTGTATACACCGCAAACCAGTTGATCTCTAAGGGCCGTGTTTAAATCGTTAAAATTGCAGTGCAAGGCTAATTCTTTCAATCGAGCGATGAAATTAGCAATGCTTTCCGATGATGCTTGCTGTGCCTGTTGAAATCTACATCTCTCCATAGGTTCATTACGTTTCGGATTGAGGTGTTCTTTTACTAACTTGACTATATCGGTCAAAGATTTAACTTTTGGCTTAGTAGGTGCGCACAATTCTCGCACTAAGTTAATTGTATCCATTCCAGCCTTTGTTAGTAGTACAGCCACCTGCTTATCTAGAAAGTACATTTCCATTCTTTCAATGTACATATCCCAATCGTCCTTCTTGGGATTAAAATCCAATCTGTCTGAGCCGTCCGCCATTTTAAGCACTCTACCCTTTTCGTGATCCTCCCTGTCTTTGTCAATATTTATTTCTTTTGTTCTCGTTATGTCGGCTTCCAAAATTTTTTTGCCAACTTTCTTAAATCGTCCAGAGTTAGTAACTCAAATACTTCAACATTAGAATAACCGCTGAGCCATTGTATTAAGTCTCCTTTCTTTAACGTGTACACATCAATTGGATTTTCGTCTACTTCGGCGTTTAATGCCATCCGTTACAAAATTATCCACTTTTGTTTTAATCCTCATAGCCATTTGTTATACCTTGAGTAGGTGAGTATGTGTACTTAAAATGATTACACTTCATTATATTAAATCAAACTTAACTTTAATACTATAAATTATAATGAAAAGAAAGGTATACAAAAATAATACATGAAGGAGTACTGCTCGTAGGCATGCGGCTTATCAACTGACTGTGTTGCCCATCGTACACTAGCACTTGACTCTCTGTCGCTGCTCACAATGCTTACATCACGCTTTACCTTACATTACAAGATAAAAGGGCTGACCCCATAATATCCTTTCAAGGAGCTGTTCTCCGTGGATTGTGGTAGCATCTCCACGATTTTTTGAGAGTGGAGCTGTACTCCATCTTGCTATCCGGGAGCGTTTTTCCAACTAGCAATCTAGGCGAGGCTTGAGCATCAGGTACCTGTGATCATTCTTATTAATTTGATACATTTGCTGTCAACTCGTTGGTTATCGTAACCATACCTTTAAGATGTTGGCTTTATTAGTTTATGTGTGCGTATTTGCTATCTCCTGTTGATGGGCGCATCCTTCTAGAAAATACTTCTTGTGCAGACATTATTCGGTCCATAAATTGGTACATGTTTAACGAGCGTACCTTGTATTAGGCGTATAGCGTGGCCCGGAAACGGCCAGTCGAATTATTATGTGCCTGTTATTCACTTTGTTAGTTCTCGCGTACTTCATTAAACCTTACGGTTAAGGTCTTGTAGATACTGTTCTCATAGAAACGTCGTGTGTGGATATTCAATGTAATTATATAACAATAATATACTATAATTCTCTTGATAAATATTCGATTCTACGATTTGTTTACCTAACCTCCTTGACCAACTATATCTCATTAAATCAACAAAAACAAACCAATGATCTTCAAAAAAACTGAGGTAATACTGTAGCAACTCTTTCTCTACCTTATACACTACACACATATCTGAAATAACAAAATTTTTGTTTCATGTTGTAAGTGTTCTTTTATTTTAATATAATATTTTAAAATAAGAATAGTAAACATCCTGCTGAACAATAATATTTGAAAAAGAAGAAGAATGTAAATCAATGAGTTTTAAAATGATTCATTAATTTAAATATTCCAAAACAGTTTAATGCATTTATTAAAACGCATTCATTAAATTGACAATGTATATTATTTAAACATTACTTACTTAGTTTTGTGTTAGTTCAAATATCTTTGAAGAGCATCTTTTCTTAAAAATCTTCTTCCACATTGTCGATAACTACTTTTGTTAATGACTTTTTCGTGCGTTGTCTTTTTCGGTGATTAACTCTTCTGTAACTGTTGTTGCAGGTGTCACAAGAATAGTTTCCTCATTTGTGCTTGTTTAGGTTTTTCGTTGAAATTTTTTTGTTTGTCCACGTTTTTGCAATGCTGACATGTATAAATGTCTTAAGTATGAATTTTTATGTTTGGTTACTAAAGTGTAGTTTTTCAATCTTGAAATGCAATAATTACGTTAAAAACTTGGATTTCCGAACATGAAATAACTCTGAATACTTAAAATAATTTAATATTGTTAAAGGGGCAGCGGGGTTAGGGAATGATGTAAAAAGCGGGGTAGAGAATTTTTTGTCAAAAGTAACGAATGGACGTGTACAAAAAGTTGTGAGTGTACGTATGAGTGGTTCAGTTATTGTTGTTAAGCTTGACAGTGTGGAAGAGAAAATGATTGTTATGAAAAATAAGTCCAGCTTAAAGGGAACTAGTATATACATAGAAAATGATATGTCATACGACGACAGAAAGAAACAGGAAATGATTGTAAAATGGGCAAAAGATAAAAAAGACAAAGGCTGGGAAGTAAAAGTGGGGCAGGGTAGGGTACTTGTTGGGGGGGTATGGAACAGGTGGGAGGATATTGTAAAGTCAGAAGCCACAAATGCTGAAAATATCAAAAATATTGGTGTTACACAGGGGGAAGGAGGTGATAAAGCGAAAGCGCACAGCAGACCAGGAGAGAAAAATCATTCTGTAAACGCGCCGAACATTGAGATAGTTGAAAGTAGCGGATTGGAGGTTAACAATAGAGAGGCACGGGATCTCAATAAGAATAATAAATTGACTGATCAACGAGGCTCTGAGCTTTCTAGCGATAAAACGATTTTAAATCTAAATAAAAATAAAAATAAGAATTTTTTAGAGTAGGGCAGAGGCGGGGAAGCGGATGTAAGATTAGTGTAGGGGATAGAGGCTGTGTTGATTTAAATTCGGTATTGTTCTGGAATATTGCCGGTTTTCATAATAAAGATAAAGACTTCTGGAACTTTATAGAGGGGGCCGATTTTGTGAGTCTGTCCGAAACTTGGTTGGAAAAGAAGGACTGGGAAATTGTAAAACATAGGCTCTCTGCAGAGTTTACATGGGAAGCAGTTCATGCTATCAGAGAAAAGAAAAAAGGGAGGGCTAAAGGGGGTTTCTTAATTGGAGTTAGGAATAGGTGTTTAAGTGCAGGAAGCAAAATTGTGGAGATTGTAAAAGAGGGGCTGTTGAAGTCTACAATAATAAATGGGAGAAAAAATATCAATATTCTTTCAGTTTACAATACGGGTAATTTGGCTGAGCTTATTGAGGCACTAGAAAGCACGGATTTTTTAGATGAAAATTTAATAATTGGAGGGGATTTTAATATTAGAATAGGCGACTTAGATGCGGGGGCAGGGGGGGAGGATGATGGAGACGACACAGGTAGAAAAAGCAAAGATAAAGTAATTAGCAGAGAAGGGCATAAGTTAGTAGATTTAATAAACAACAAGGGATGGTATCTGTTGAACGGGAAATGGGAGGGTGACGAAGAGGGAGAATACACTTATATAGGAGCAAGGGGCAACTCCGTCATTGACTACGTGTTGGTAGGGTGTTTCTGGACTGATGAAATAGAAAAGTTTTGGATAGAGAGTAGAATAGATTCTGATCACTTGCCACTCAGGTTAAATTTGGTGGGTAATGTTATAGAGACAAAGAAGGTTCGCAAACGAGAGGAAGTAAAGAAAAATATTTATTTGTGGAATGATAAAAGTATATTGGAATATAAAAAGAATACAGAAAAATTCGAAAACACTGCTGGGATAGATTTAAAGGCTAAAGATATTTGGGAGTTAATAAAAGACAAATTGTGTGTGGAGCTATGATTAAAAAAGAAATGAGGATAAAAAATAAGAGATTAGGGGAGAAACGTTGGTGGGACAGAGAGTGTGGAAAAAAGAAAAGAGAGGTCAAAAAAGCCTTGATTGCATGGAGGAGGGGGGAAAACAATAAGGACAGTTACTTAAATATAAGAAAAGAATGGAGAAATCTATGCATTGGAAAAGAAAAGGAAGATAGAGAACGGGAAGAATTGGAGCTGAGAAGCATTAAAAATGTAAGTAAAGTATGGAAGTTCTTAAATAAATTTAGGAATAAAAGAGAGGCCGTAGAAAATAATATAAGCTTGGAAGGGTGGAAAAGTCACTTTAGAGTACTGTTAGAGGGTGAAGAAAAAAGGGTTTTGGGGGTTAAGGATATTTTAATGGACAATGAGAACGAAGTAGTGGGTATCAATGAAATGGAAATTAATAAAGCAATAGGGAAGCTGAAAAAAAAGAAGGCGGCAGGAATAGACAAGATCCCAAATGAAGCCTGGGTACATGCAGGTAAAGAGGTGAGGGACACTTTGTGTGCAGTTTTATTTAAGGTATGGGAGGGGGACGAAATACCGGAAGATTGGAAGACGGCGATTATTGTACCCCTGTTTAAGAAAGGAGACAAAGACAAACCGGAAAACTACAGAGGAATTTCGCTTTTGCCGACTGCATACAAGGTGTATACTGAGGTGTTGAGGGGAAGATTGGAGAGGGAAATAAATGAAAAAGGGATTTTACCGGATGGACAGGCTGGATTAAGAAAAGGTAGGTCGACTATTGACAATATTTTTATTTTAAATTATGTGATACAGAAAGCCAAAGAGGGTAAAGGAAAAGTATACGCCCTGTTCGTTGATTACAAAGCAGCCTTTGACACTGTAGATAGGGAGAAACTGTGGGAAATCATGGAAAAAAAAGGGATTAGCAAGTATATAGTCAGCCGAATAAAAAACCTGTATGAAGAAACGAAGGTCAGGATCAGAGTAGGGGAAGAACTAACGGACGAATTCTGGGTGACAAAAGGTTTAAGACAGGGGTGTTTATTGAGTCCTATTTTATTTTGTATATACATTGCGGATTTGGAAGATGATTTCAGGGATAGGAACGTGGGGGGTGTAACGATTGGGAGGAATAGAATATGGTCATTAGCGTACGCAGATGATAAGGTATTACTTGCAACTAATAGAGAGGCTATGATTGACATGATGGGTACATTGAAAAGGTTCGCAAAGAAAAGGAAGCTGATCGTAAGCAAGGAAAAATCAAAAATATTAGTATTTAATAAAGCTAATAATGGCAAGAAAGAAGTGTGGAAATGGGACAAAGGGGAACTGGAAGAAGTAAAAAAGTTTAAGTACCTGGGGTATAACTTTAATAGAGCAGGAAATTATAAAGATCATATAAATGAATTAAAAAGAAAAGGGATGGTGGATGCAAAGAGAACATGGAGTTTGGGGGAAAGAAAATGCAAGGAGGATTTTGGGAGAAGGGCAATGCTTTATGAGTATTTAGTGAGGAGTACTATGAGTTACGGGGCAGAAATTTTTGGATGGAAAGGGGCAAAAGAATTAGAAAAGGTACAGATGGATTATTTTAGGTGGGTTCTTAAACTAGACTTCTGCACTCCAAGGTACATAATAATGAGGGAACTGGACAGGAATTCATTGGGTTTGCAGTGGAGCATGAGAGCTTTAAATTATGAAGAAAAGATTTTCAATCAGAGTGAAGACAGACTTACAAAAGCGTGCCTGGTAGAGGGGTTGAAACAGGATACAAAATTAAAAACGAGTATGGAAAGGGAACAGTTCTTGAATAGCTTGGGACTAAGCGGGGTGGAGATAGAAAGATTAAGAGATAAAGGGGAGAATGTCAATAGGATAGTATTTCAAAGACAAAAGGATATCGAAATGCAGATGATTGACAGTAAAATATACGCTTCTAAGTACAATAAGTTCTATAAAAAAGTTGAGCTGGTGGGATTACCGTTATATTTAAAGAGATACCAAAAACAAACATGTATTAGTGTAATTACAAGGGCACGAAGTGGCAATCTAGAAACAGGGAATAAGTATTGGTTAAAAGAAGAGGAGAAAACTTGTGTATTATGTAAGAAAGGGTAGGGAAATTGGGAACATATGTTGGAAAAATGCGAAAACTTAAATGTAGAAGAGGTACCTAAAGATATGAATTTGCAAGAAAAAATTTACTGGCTATTAAATGAAAATATAAACAATGCGGCGTTTAAGATTTTAAAAACAATAACTAAAGCGTTCGATTCAGAAAAGAGGGGTAAAGAGGGAGGAGGGGGGGAGAAAGATGACTAAAATCAAGTATGTAAACATCGAAAGGCGGCGAGCAAAAGTGTATGATATGTCATATAAGTATAAGGGGTAGATTCAGGAATAAGTCTAACTATGAGCATAAGAACATAAGGGTATGCGTGTGCATGTCAATATGAGATGTAAAAGTTACCAAAGCTTATAGAGTTAAGTGTTATTAATACTAAAAGAGATGTAATGTAAAAGTATGGAGAATAGGATTAAGTGTAACAATGTAGTTTTTGTAATCTGAATATGATTTTGTAAAAATAATATTGTAATTGTAATTATGACACAGATATGTATGAGAGTCCGTTTTCTAGGCCTAAATAATGGCTGAAAACTAATAAATAAATAAAAAATACTTAAAATTATTTAAAGCTTTAATATGTTTTATAACAGATGTAAATAAGACTTTTTTTTATTCTTTCATATTTAATACGAAAATATGATAATGACGTCGGTGTTCATAACAAATATTGTTAAGTTTCAAAAATTTCTTGCCAGACAATATTTTTTATTTCTTATTCTTCTTCAGAATTACTTTAAATAAACATGTTTCTTCGATTTGTGCATCGGGATAAAGCTACATATAATTGGCCATAGAAAAATAAAGGTTTTTCTAGATATAATCAATACAGAATTGAAAGTTTGTCCTTGTAATTTATTTATTGTCATAGAAAAAGCCGAAATTAATTAAAATTGTTTTCTATATAAAATAAATGGTCAACCAAAATGATTCCCAATGTTTGAAGTGGTCTTAAGTATAAATACTATTTGTTTTATGTTTTCACCGGTAATGATTTTAGCTTTAATATTATACTTAAATAATTTTGCTATCCATAAATGAGTTGCAATACATAGTTCGTCTATTATACTTAATTTTTTTATCAATATTATACTTAAAAATTTAACTTTTTATTTTCGTTAGATTCATCTGTTCCTTTTACTGTTACGTAATTAATAATGTGGTATGATGTAGCAGTTTTTTCATACTGTTTAGTATTTTATTGTTTGATAATTAAGGATATTTGTTACGTTATGTTAAAATAATTTGGTTTATGAGAAAAATATATGTTTATCAAAAGATTTACTGCAAATGTTCTTCGTTTTCCATTAACGTGGTATTACAAACGAATCAATTTAACCTTCTCTTATATCTAATCATACAAAGAAAATTTTTTATTTAGTGATCTTTGATTTTATTTTAATTTAAAAGTAATAAAGTTTTTTCATAAACAAAAGTATTTTATTATATCCTCTATAATAGCTGATCTAAAGCTATTTTTCAAAACCGGAAAAATTTGTTTGAAATCTCCGCCTAATATTATTGTTTTTTCTTTAAAAGGTAAATCATTATCACACAATTCTTTAACGTTTTATCTACTCTTTCTTTCTTCGTTTTAACGTTTTATCTTCTATAGCTTTCTTTAAATTCACTGATGCTCCATTCCATATTATAACATCTACTTCTATTAATTTTTTTTTGTCAGATTCACGTTCTAAAAATGCCGTTTCAATTTTATTTCAATTGAAAAGTCATCTAAAAATCCTGTGATCTTAATTTTATTTATCATTACGATCAATTTGAATGGATAATCAAATTTTACTTCTGCATCTTGACAAAGCAACATATAATTAACTTTGCAAGAATAAGTTTTTTCCAAGTACAAACCAACTTTGTCATAACTCTGACCTTGAGATTTATTAATTTACCATCGATAGTCATTGTAAATGCTAATACTATAAAAAATTGCATTCTGTACAAATTAAAGGATTGTAAAGATATATTTTGAGTATTCAAAGTTATCTTTGGAAGAAAAATTTTTTTGGTTTTTCACCAGTTATAATTTTAGCTCCAATACTATATTTAAATAATTTTGTAGTTCGTCATCTTGTTTCATTACGTAAACTGTCAGCGATTCTTGAATTTCTGATCAGCATTACGGTCGCTCTAATTTTTAAATTTAGCTCATGTGGTAGTAAACTTTATGAATATTATTTAAAACTTCAACTGGAAAATATATGTAAATATAAACGTCAGATTTATTGACTTTTTTATAAGTGGCATGATCTATTCTGTAGTGAGTTTTCATTCCTTCTGGTAAATAATTTAGAATTTTATTGTTTAAAAATTGAGCGTATTCATTATAGAAAGTGAGAATAACAGTATGTATTATACAATTTTTATTTAAAAAAAAAAAAAATGTCAAGGACAATTTATTAGCTTTCCATGTTTCATAAATTTTTAATGATTTTATTTTTCCTTTTCCGATTTCCAACAATAATTGAAAAAATTCCGGGTCATTGCAGCGAATATTAATACCTAATTTCATTGTATGAAAATATGACCACAAGAATGATGATTTAATACTTTTGGATATAATCATACTTCCATAACGCTTTTTTAAAATTTACAAAATTCAAAGAAAATCTACAACTAAAATGATAAATATATTTCTAAAATGTGAGTCTGTATTACTCATATCACGCAAAGTAATGTCGACTATTTCTAATGCTTTTTTCAGAACATTAAAGCCTCGTGTTCATTAATTATTTCTACTTATTTAATTTTGTTTTTTCCGATTTTAATTGAAAAAAATGAACTGTCAACATTATCCAAATCCAACGGTAAACGAAAAGTTCTGTGACCGATGATTCTTTCAGATAGTAATATTGAGACGACACGAGTCCATGCCACCGAGAAAATTGGTTTAACAAGAGAAATAAAGTAATATATTTAGGCTTTGTATAGTGAACTTTTTCCTGAATCACCAAGACCATAAAAACGATAGTTCTATTTTTTCCTTCACATATTTTTTTAGAAATATTATTTGATCTGAATTTAATTTACCAAATTTTTCAGCGGAATTCAAACATTCATGCGCTAATATAATTATTTCTCAGACTCCCGGGCATCGGTCACATATTTGATTTTTATAAGATTTTTCAACGATCATGCCATAATTAAGTCTATATTCAGATTAAGGTTATAAATTAACTACGTTACATATTATTGAAGAAGATAACATGCGTTTCACGACAAATTTATAGTCATTCCCGAATTGGACGAGTGCTTGATGTAGAAGTTTTTTCACAGCTGAAAAAAAAATAAACGCAGCATAAGTAAGTACTTAATATTTATGCACTTTTGCACTGATGCTCTCTCTCTCTCTCTCTCTCTCTCTCTCTCTCTCTCTCTCTCTCAAGCAAGATAAAGTAGGGGGAGAGAGTTTCTTCTCCCGACCTCTCTACACGATATAGATGTCGCGTCGATATGGAAGGAACATTGGCGTTTGTCCTTATACACTGCCACCGAAACTTAAATTTTCAGCTAGTATACTGCGGGTATAAAGAAAAAAATTTTTTGTCAATTGAACGAATATTGGATTAGGTCTTAGAATACGAAACAATGACCAAAAATATGATGTTTCAATACTTATTTACTATTTTCTTGCATGATCATGTTTCTATTGCTATTTTTAAAAGTTTTAAAATTCTCTTTCTTAAATTTATTATTAAAATAGATAATTATATTACATCAATAAGGCTTCTTTGAAATTTTTTGGAGTCTTTAAATTAAAAAAATTAAATATAGCTGTAACAAAGCATTATTTTCGTTTTCTTTTTTAAAATCTTTAATAAAAAGTTGTTGAAATGTTTCTCATAAATTTTTGCTTTAAGTATCTTCAGACATTAAAAACCACGGAAAAAGTTTTCTTAATTGGTGTAACATCATAACATTACATGCTCCTTCAGAAATATTATTAATTTAAAAATCAAATAATTTAATTGTACTTGAAAGGATTCCACTAACTGATCTTAACATTTCAGAAGATTGTGTTCCATTAATGCGATTAAAAATTAGTTGGAAGAAAAAGCTCGGAGTCCTTAGGAGACAATATGTTAAGTCAACCTACTGTTAAGTTAATTCAAACCCTTTCGTTTCATTCAAGTTTCTTTACTAAATCACAACCTAATATTCAATTAAGACATAAACATTTAAATGCAATTTTATTTGACATATTAAATCATGGTCTGGTAGTTTAACGTTATATTTAATCATTACCTAGTAGTAGGGGTTGGAGTGTAGAGTGCACAGGGGACCTTAGCCCTACTAGTATAAAAATATTGGTATGTCAGGTGACAAATCCTCTTACCACCCTTTAATCACCCCCACATCAGTTCACAAAGCCCCTTTATAAAATAAGAAAGAATGTGCTTATTTTTTTCTATATTCATATGAGTTTGTAGTTGTAAAACCTCCACCACCTTTGTACCCCCAACCACCCCGAAACCCATTCTTCTAACCCAACTACCACCCTTCACTAATTATGTCTTTCTTAACTTATTATTCTTACTAATGTACATGTTTTCCAATTTTCGAAATACATATATTTTTCATGTACTTGAAAAAAATGCTTTTCATATTAAGGACGTTCTTTACAATTAGAGGGAAAATGTAGAGAGTGTAGTAAAGGGGTAGTGAGCATGTGGCAGCGCTGGAAACTATTTGCATGCATTTGTATACCTACATATAGGCGTCTGACACTGTTTTTTTTTATTTAATTGAGAAAATAACTTGTCGATCACCCTGAAAATTGGATATAATACCAGTATTATGGTATTGCGCCTTGTAACAAAAAGTTGGACGAATTCTACCAACCATTTTATCATGAATTGCATTTTTTGTGACTCTTCCATTAGGTTACGTCTTAAATTGAAGTTTTTTTAACATTGAATGTAAAAAAACGGTCTTCTAAAACAGTCTCAAATTTTACGTGTGACTTTCTAACATCATTACGATTATACTGTTGGAATTGCAGGAAGATTCTACCCAAAATGCTATGTGTGATGAACGTTCTTAAGTGACATGCAGAAAAAATAATAAACAATAATTTATTTCAATAAAGAATTGAATAAACCAGGTATACAAAAGACTTCTTTTTTAAATAGGAATTACTCTACAATGTAACCTACTATCAGAATTATTATATTGAACATCCTTATAATACTATAATAGACCAACTAAAAAGTTGTACAGTTTATTAAACCGAGTCGGTTTTTAATAACTAACAGGCTCATTATTAATACTTAGCAAAATTTTTCATTTTATTTATTTCATTTATACCACCTATAAGACAAACGAATTGGATCTATTGATCATTTTTCTAATTTTATTATTTTAAACCAAATACAAAATTTACCGAACAAATACAAATGACATTATAAAATAATTAGCATTTATCATATTTTTTGTATTGAAATTTTAAAAAAATAATGCCCCCTGAGCGCGTCCCGTGAAACATTTTTTCAAGTGACAAAAACTATATTTACATTAAAAATATATTTGTGCAACATGAGACAGTTCTTGCTTGGAATAGAGTAAATAACTGTATTGCTGAGACTGTCCCAACTATCGAGAGTTTGAGCTATAATGACGTAAATATTAATGAGAGGTTAATGTACACGCAGGAACAGTTTTCTTTTTTTTTTTTTTTTATTAATTTATTGAATAATGTAGCCTACAAAACTCTTAAGCTTAAATCACTGACATTTTCATGTAATTAACACATAAAAGGTGAGGTTGTATCTTTCAGTTACAGTTTTTATGTAATCTCTTACCGAAAATCGTAAGGAAATGCATACTTTACTATTTTGTACAAAATTTACTTTTTTGATAACATGCATCGCATGAACGTAACGGCAAAATCGTAATATATATATTTTTTTTTTTTTTTTTCAACTCAAAATCAACCGTAAGTGCACAACCTGTATTGTGCCCGTAGAATCGATGCCCTCGATTAGCAATATTAATAGCATATCTCCTCAATTTTTTATCTAATGAATTTTTGTTCAGATATATTTTTGGTATAATAAATTGATAGACGTTTCTACTGCTTTGAAAAAACATGTCAATTTTCATAAATGGGTAATTTTTTTACAAACTGACCACCATTCTAACCGACGCATGTTTGATTTACCTAAAACTTTTTTTACAAGTTCTATATATAAAAGTAAGAATAAAGCTTGGTGGCTTGGTGGTTTGCGTGTTAGCATGCTAGCCAGAGATACTCAAAGGGTCTTGGGTTTGAATTCCGTCAAAAATGATTGAGATCTTTTTCTCGGGCTTTTTGATGGCGATGGGCTGAGTACCCTGGATGCCGAAACGCTACTTAACCGGTTTTTGAAACAAATAGTCGATTCTTTCTGGCCTCCTTTTTGAAATAAAGCCAATACCTGGCCAGCTCATCAGGTAACGTCTCTGTCGGTTATAAAAAGGTCGATACAGTGAGGAAGATGCATTATTAAAAAAGATCTCAAGATTGGGTATTCGTTGAAATCATTATACAATGTATACACAAAAAAAAAACCTGTTTAAAAATTTTTTTTTTTCTTTTTTTATAAATAGAAAGGGTTGAAAATAAGAGATTTTGGTAGTTTTTGCTTAAAGATTTATTTTAAAAAATCTATAACTACGATTCAATTTAAGTTGGAGAGAACTTTTTTTTATTTTAAAGGTTAAAAAGTACATTTAGCAAAAAAAAAAAAAAAAAAAATCTAACAAATTTATTAAAAATTTCATGCTGTTATAAACAATTTTAACGTTAGAATCAATTTTAATCAACGCAATCAACCACTTAGCGGATTTAAAGTATGACCATTGTATTCTACGTCTGATTTTCCATGTAAAATCTTTTTTTTACAATGGAAAAATGATTATTACTATTGCAAAAAATTTGAATAAACTACCGTGGGGCCTGACGTCAATCAGCTGAAATTAAGTTTGAATTGGCTTTATGTATTTATAATTTAAAATTTGTACGTACTAGACATACGCAAACAGAATGAGTACAACTGGCGCCTTTCAATATACAAAACTAAACTTTAATTTTTTATAAAGCTAGTGTATAAAAATGGCTTGGATTTTAATTTGTTGAGCGCAATGATCAGTAGTATTGAAATTTTTTGTTACAATCGTCATTATTATCATCGCTATAGGTATCTGGACCATCGTTTCCAGTACTAAAAATTTTTTTTAATACGTACTGAAATTTTTTTTACTTTCTCCTGTAAAAACCTTTTTGGCTTTAATTTTTTTTACTATTGGGCGAGGATCTTAAAAAACTTAATCCGTTATTCAAGTGTTTAACATGAGTGGTGTGTAATGTTGCACTTTCACCAGAAGGTCCTAAAGCTTCCCTAGAGACATATTTGATAGAAGACATATTCTCACTCGTTGTAATTTGAAGTTAAATAATTTTTACTTTGTAACAATGTCACGGACAGAGGCACGTAAAATGCACAATACTAGTTATCGATCAGAAAGATCTCTTAATCCTTTTAATCTCAAACATCCAATAACAAACACTTCTGATTTGAGAACAGTAAACGAAAACCAACTTTTGAAACTGGACTTGAAAATTTTGTCAGAATACAACAAAAAATTTGCTCTTCTTGCCGCTTAAAGTTATCAAAGTTGAAAAAAGAAGATACAAAAGAGAGTGAAAATAAACTAACGGAAATGGCACGTACAATATTTTGATTGTTATATTGAGTTTAGATATACGTAACCTCTCGTAGAATTGTATGTCGATATTTCAGTCTAATTTTTTTTTAGACGCTACAAAAGAAGGATTCTTCAAGTGAAGAATCTGATATTGAAGTTGGGAGCAGTGATGGTACATCTGGATTTTCGAGAGAATCCATCTTTGCAAAGTGAACGAGTGGATTTCTGCAACAAAGGATTAAGCTTCTTATGATCTTCGCCCATCAAAAAACAAAAACTCGTCAAACAAAAACAAAAAATCATCAAAAAGGTATTTGGAAGAAAAATCAAGACAAATATCGTCTGTAATTGATAAAAAAAATTTTAATTCGAGCCGAGATAATCCAAATGATCTTGAAGCAGATGACGACTAGTCGTCTATAATAAGTGCTTTGCAAGAAAGTTTCAATACTTCGGCCGACCGCGTTCATACAATTGAAATTTTGTCTATTTTTCAATACGATGGTAATAATAAAAACTTGATTTGTTTTGGGAGAAATTGTTAAAAATCGATTAAAACAATTAAATTGTTAATAATAACATTAATTTGTTAATAATTTTTTTTTTCAATTTTTTTCCTTAAAGTTCAACTCTTTAGCTACAAAAGTGCCATTGGTGAAAATTTTGTAGCTCTTAAGGATTCAGAGCTATACATTGTTTAAAATGGTCTCCAACCGCTATTATAAAATTTGTCATAACTCATAAAATCGAAAATAGGCGATAAAAAAAATTTCTCTGACTCGTATCTCTTATTTTTCAACATAGAAACTGGAAAAAATTTTTCAGCCGAATTAAAGAGGCGAAGGTCAAAATCCGTTCGATTGGTAAAAGAAATACCCGTATATGGAGTAAATGCTACAGCTGGTTAAGATGGTCAAATGTGCCCCAGGCTAGATATTTATTTTGAATGTACAATTGAAAGCAAACACGAAAAAAGTATTCTAGCTAAAATTTTAGCCCCCTAGGTGATAGTAGAGTGCTGGTATATCAAAAAACGTGTTTTTACAAAAAAAGTCGCGCTATCCAAAAAATCTAAGAGAGTTTATGGACGTTTTTGTTCCTACTATTAAACATTTTTAATTTTTTAGATTTTTTAGATCTAATCTAGACGAAGGACAAGTAATTGAATTCTTTAATCATGTTTGAAGTTATGTTAATTTTGTTTAGCTAGGTTTCAAATGACCATTTTTCATATATTTTTTGCGTACGTCACGATCCCGCTATTATCAAAACCATTTTCTAACCAGAACATAGTCAAAAATCGAAAAACCACATTTTTTAGCATTTTTTAAATACTTTTATTACATAACCTTAAATTTCAATAGTTCAATACATTGTAATACATCTTAAAATACTCTGTAATCATTAAAAATACTATTTCTCATGCGTAGGTACTGTTATCAGACCGAATCAAAGTTAAAATTCGCTAAAACCCCTTTTACCCATGTTTTTTTCTCTATTTTGTAACGTAGTCCTTAAATTTCATAACTAAATACGCTTTTAAACACCTTTAAATACTACAGGATCGTTGTGGATACTATTTTTTATACCAAAACATCGTTTAAACTAAAAAAAATGAAAGTTTCTTACACATTTTCCACATTTTTGTCACGTTACCTCAAAATTAAATAATTCAATTTTCTCTATGCTTTGCGGATCTTAAATGTTCACAATCATATTTTTATTTATTTGAAAAATTATCAAGATAATTTGAATGATAAATATGTTACAATTAAATGCTTTGCGGATCTTTTGAATATGTATAGACCCGTTAATCTTTATCACTATCTTTATTTATAACGAGATCAATATCCGATGCAGCTAATATATTAGAAAGTACTTTTGCTGGTCTAATAACTTTTGATTTATATTGAGCATTACTGAGGTAATTGATAACTGCTGCAGTGTCGAAGCAGAATCCTACAGTTCGTAATTCGCTTGGATAGTCACACGTTTGTTGCAAAATGCCACTATATCCGATAGAATTTGGTTTGTACCTAACGTAGTACTGATAAGTCTTGCTATTTATGTGTCTAGATTTTATCAAAACTTTAATAATATTTAGGTTATTTTAATATACTTCAAATCAATATTTTCACTGCCATTCATCGGTTTAGCAAGGACGCAGACAGCTTGTCCTAATTGATAGGAACCCGTGAAAAATATCTTGAAATCCCTTTCAGTTATTTAAGAAAAATCTGTGATTGCTCGGTCTATCAATTCGGTTGAAGTAGTAGGTTGTCTAGAGCATCTAGCTGTCTCAGCTTCGACAGCCAAAGAATTTTCCTTTAAATTGGAGTTAGTCATTTTATTAATAATTATATCTTGCAACCCATATTCATTCTTATCGCTGTTAAAGGGCTTTCCAAAAAAGTTATTTATACACCATGCTATTTTACAATAGGCTCCACTTTTCGGTAGAAGTTTGTCTAACTGCTGATAAAGCTTATATTTTTTTTTCTTAGGATGTCATGAGCTGCCTCTACTGCCCATCTGAATTTGGTTACGTAACAAGACTCATTTGATTTACTTGTTGTAAGGTTAGACTTTTTGCTTTTTAATGCAGGCATAAAAACCTTTGTTCAAACCAAGCCTTGAGTGGACTGTATAATTTGAGCTGCCTCGAGCTTGGGAAGTTATTTGGCGAGGAACAGGAAACTGCGGGGGAAAGCTAGGGAAAGAAAAGACACTATATTTTTTGCACTCAAAGAAAACTTAACTATATTAACAAATGTAAATAAATGTAACAAAATGTAAGTAAAGCAACATGCTTTGTACATCAAAAGAAGGTTAATCTTTTAACGCGAAAGTGTCAAATCCAAGATGAAACTTGGGGATAAAACAAAACTAGTACCTTTCTTAATGCCCTAACTATGGCGACTTAGTATTTTTGAACTAACGAGACAGAATCATGTCTGGCAACAACAGCAGTAAGTTGCCTACGTGAGCGAGCTCCCGAGGCGGACTGACTAGTGTGGGAGCTGCTGTCGGTCTCGAGTTCAATACGAACGTTGTAAGGCTTTCTAATTGGTCGCTGGCCTACTTGCTAATCAGCTTACAATCGGTTCATTTAAAGGTAGCAGTCCAGATTTACGAGTAACCACTACCACCTTAACCAGGAATTTTGAAAGGAAACAATTTAATCGCTCTATTAAGCACATTTCAAAATAAACTACTTTGAATTGCGCACACACTTGTGCACTTTCAACTTAATTATTAAAGAGCAATTTAACTTTGCGATGACAATTCTAAATAACCTTCAAACCTGAGACTTTCTAAATACAACACTACGTCTCTAAAGCCTCTATTAACAACACAAAAGTCGCCTTTTTTTATAAGATTTCTTATTTTATTTGGTTCTCCCATTATTTTCTTCATGAACTTTGCATCATTATCCATAGCTTAAAATAGACCCTGAACATCCACTACAAATCCATCAGTAGTGCAAATACTGAAAGGTTTAACTGAAGGGCATTTTTTCTGGCCAGAATATGACTTTCGTTGATAGTCATTATTTTAACTCTTTTGGTGACGTAAATAAGTACTGTTGAAAATCAGAAAAATCTCATTTTTGAATTTAAAAAACTTTTTTGCATACAAAGAGGTATATTTTGAATCAGTTGCTCCCTCGTATTACTCTTTATTCTAAAATCTTTCGGCAAAACGTATGTTTTTGAATCAGTTGCTCCCTCGTATTGCTCTTTATTCTAAAATCTTGCGGCAAAATGTTCTTTTTAAATAAATTAATCACTGACTCGCAAAATTCAGAAACTTTTACTTTTTTTTCTATTCCAAAAACAGATGCGATCAATTTATTTGAGGATCTCGCTCGTAATTTAAATAAAAATTGAACCAAAGCTTGTGTAACATCCCTGGAATGTGACGATCTCATAGAAACTAATAATTTTGTTAGCTCTTGCAGTTAACGATACGAAAAACTTGTAAATAAAACAATTTGTTTCTCACTAGTTTTTGAAGACTTCATTTTATCTAAGAGTGTTTCAGAAGTGGTATCAGATATTTTGTTTAAAAACAGACTTATTTCTTATGCCGTTAACACACTTGTATCTATTTCAAATCATATTAAAAAAATCTTTTATTTACTAAAGGCTCCGAATGTACAGGATGACTGCTTGGAATGATAACTTTTAAATCACCAGAATATTGCAATCTTGGGTACCCCACATACATCACGCCGTAAAGGATATAGGTGGAGCTATCTGGTTTTCAAAGTTGGATCTCAAAAGTGGCTACTGGCAAATAGCGATGGCACCCGAGTCTATGCAATCCACAGCTTTCTCCACACACACCGGTGGTTGCTACCAATTCCGAGTTATGCCATTCGGGCTGAAAGGAGCACCTGGAACCTTCCAAAGGCTAATGAGTCAGGAAGTCCTTACCGGATACCTAGGGAAGTTCTGTCTTGTCTACCTGGACGATATCATCGTCTATTTCAACACACAGGAAGAACACCTCAGACATATCGCTCTTGTCTTGGAGACGTTGCAAATCCACGGACTCACAGTAGCTATCGGAAAATGTGTCTTCAAGGTGTCGAAGTTAACATACCTAGGGCATCAAATCACCGCTGAGGGGAACAAAGCCTTACCCGAGCATGTCGAGAAGCTATGCAGTTTACCAGTACCAAAAACTCGAAAAAAGCTGCAGTCCTTCCTTGGCACAAGTGGATGGCTTCGGGAATACGTGCCTCGTTATTCCGAAATAACAGCGCGTCTCTTGGACCTCATTAGCAAAAAACGGCCATACAAATGGACACCAGAAGCTCAAGAAGCCATGGAGCGGCTCAAAAAAGAACTCTCGAAACCTCTACATTTGGCTCGACCACATGAGGGTTGGCCATATGTCTTGCAGACGGACGCTAGCGCTCGTGGAATGGGAGCCGTCTTATATCAGATCAGACCCGATGGACAGCGTAGTATCATCAGTTATGCTAGCGCCAAGTTCAATCCATGTGAAGCAAAATATCATAGCAATGAGCAAGAGTGCTTAGCGATGGTTTGGGCTATTAAGAAATATCGACCCTTTCTGGAGGATCGACCATTCACCTTGCGAACGGATAACAAGGGCCTCACTTGGCTACGCACGGCTAAGGAAACTCGAGATAAATTGAAGCGATACTCTATCCTACTCCAGGAGTACAATCCCATCATCGAACACTGTCCGGGTCGAGAAAACCAACTGGCGGACTTCCTCTCATGGAATCCAGTGGAAGAGGAGCCAGATAACCTAGACGATGTGGACCGGATATTGCCTCCGACAAATTCTGGGGAAACACCAACTATACCTGTCTGTTGCGTGGTCGAAACACCTTTGTTACTGAATGAAATTTAAGATGCACAGCTCCAGGACCCGTATTGTCTCGAACTTAGTCACAAGATCATCCAGGCAGCAGAGAGCCCGACTCTCTCACCATCAGATACCCAGTTTTTGTCTTGTCATGGACTCGTCGATGACTTGATATGGCAGCGACCAACGAAGGACTCAAGTTGGAAGGTCTATGTGCCCCAAAGCATCGTACCCCGAGTGCTCTATGAGTTCCACGACACTCACCACGCGGGACATCCAGGAATGGAGGAAACAGCTCGCAGTATCAAAGGTTACCACTATTGGCCTGGGATGAACGCCGAAATCAAGAAATATGTCCGGGACTGTAGGCTGTGCGCATACTATAAAAGAGCAATCACTGCTCCAGGTTCCATGCGACCTCATCAGCATAAACACCCATGGGAGATCATAGCCATTGATCTAATGGGTCCATATCCAAAGAGTTCTAGGGGACGACGTTTCATACTGGTTGTCACGGATCTCTTCAGTCGATGGGTCAAGGCCTTTCCTCTGGGTTCATCGGAGGCACACCGGCTTACCCAGCTCCTGGAGGATGAAGTTTTCGGTCGGTGGGGATATCCTCGAGTCATCCTAATGGACAATGGTTGACAATTCATCGGTCAATACTGGCAAGACGCTTGTATGCGTTGGGAAATTCAACATTGGACTACTCCCATTTATCATCCTCGAGCAAACCCTACGGAGTGCCGAAACCAGGAGATTAAGAAGGACCTTCGTCTACATTTGCACGGGCAATCCCGCAAAAAATGGGACGTACACTTACCGAGAGTAATATACCAATTAAGAAATCGCCGCAACGCCGCCACCGGGGCATCTCCAGCTCAACTGCTGTTGGGTCATGATACCTCTCGACCAGGAGAATGGAGAACCCGTCAATTGGCAGAACAACTCCCACAAAAGGGGTATATTGATGCCATAGAGCATCAAGAGCAGTACCAGAAGCAACTCTACCCGACTAGTCAACCCAGTCCTATCTACCCACCAGGTACCTTGGTCTACATACGTAACCACCCACTCTCGAGGGCTCCAGAACAGTTTTGTGCCGGCTTCGCGCAAAAATGGGAAGGTCCCTATCCTATCACAGCTCATATGGCAGGGAATGTCTACCTAATCTCTACGGGTCGAGCTACCACGAAACTTCACGTTTCTCAACTCAAACTCGCCCACACGGAGGCCATCGATCGCCGCCAACGTCCGAATGCACACTTCGACCTGCCGGCATCGACAACTCCTCAGCACACCACTGACCCACAGTCTTCTTCAAGGTCTGAGCAGGAGATCACGACAACCAATGCTAGCAAAGCGGATAAGTCCACTAAACCATTCCGAAGCAATTCAGAAGAATTAGGTGACGTCTCAGTACCACCACCCGGAGAACCTGATGGGCCAAACCAACGTTACAACTTGCGTGCACGAAAACATAAGTGAAGTGAAGTGAAAATATATATACATAATGAAAAGACACTGAACAAAGTAGTGAGAGTGTGAGTGTGTATGAAACCGTGGACCTTTGTCAATCGAGAATGGATAAGTGAATGACCGCGAAAATTTATATCGAGAGTGATAACTTCTCTGACTCCTGCAGCTCTTCCTTTGCTTTCTCAAATTTATTATAAACTCTCTAAAACGGAGGGGTTTGTTACCATCTGGGGCATTATTTTATTAATTATTGTATATTAAAAAAGTCAGTTTTCTTAAATTAGATCGTTTCTACATAAATTTGAATTTTGAAATTTCGCGCGCAGCTCCGACTTCCCACTTAGTACTTTATAGTACCACCTATCGCTTGCCAGGTGGCGACCACTAGTTTTTAGCGAAAATCGCAAGTAAGAAAGCGATGTAAAGTATATAAGACGGACTGTGTGACGACTGATTGATATCGATCCGAGATACGCAAATACGTGTAATGCATACCTCCTAAGCCACTCAATTGATTAAGTACATATTCAATAAATATCACTGTACCAATACAAAACTCTTGTCTATACCTTCTTTTCCCTCGAACATTAAAAAAAAAAAAAAAAAAAAAAAAACTAGACACCCACTAATCAATCTAGTGACCAACTCTTCGAGGCCTCTACGAGTTACCGCTCAATCGCCGCACCTCTCCGATGAGTGGGATTCCGATGAATCAAACGGAATCACAACGCCAACAACATCGGAAGCAGTGCCACCATCATTGTTCGACTTAAAGGGACAGCTCGAGTCACTTGAGAGTGACTCTGATCTCTTCCAACCGCACTTCCTCACTCAAAGTCGCCCAACCCCAACGGCCACTTTTAACAACTTTGTGAGTCAAGTGTTAGCGAGCTTTATGGAGAATTTTTTGATTGGCTTTGATCGCAGGTTGCAGGTTCTACATTATCAATAGGTTTCTTTGAGCCTACTAAACTTTTCTTCTACATTTGTCATAAACTTTAAAGCTAACATCAACATTTTTGTATATTTAACTGCTCACAAATAGTTTTAACTTCATTATCTGAATTGAGTATTTTTATCTGGGCTAATCAGCGATACTGCAGTTGTTAAGCAACTGACGTTTATAAATCTTTTTTTATTTAAATGTACGTGCTTTAAGGTAAAATTTGAGCTCACGGAAGTTAAAAATAATGCACTCACAGCTGAGAAACACGTAATAGAAAATCGCAAAAAACTCGCTTTTTAAACTTGAAGAATTTTTTACTAAAAATCTGTAGGGCTTAGGTGTATACATCTTCATTGATTTTTTGTTCGAAATTTGCTTAAGAATCAGAATAAACTTGTTGTTTACCAAAATTGTGAAATCTTTTAATTTGCTAACAAAATTTGTTAGTAATAAAAAACTAATTACTCGGACAGTGACCCACCTTCGAAAATCGTGTTCAGCAGGCAAAAATGCATAAAAAAAACTTTGGCGGGTCCGTCCTAACTCATAAGGTCACGGGACCGTACCTGTACCCCTTACTTAACCATACTATGTGTGCATGAGTATTTTACATTATAATTACACTTAATTTAAAAACATGTGAAACTTCTACATAAGTACATAAAAATAAAAAAATGGAAAAATTAAAATTGATTTACATTCCAATCGCTAAATATGACATGGGTCTTGAGTCAAAATATTAAATAAATTAGAAAAATGTATTTGACAAAAGATAAACTTGCAATTAAGCAATTTAATACATATCCTTGAATATCATCTGAAAACTGTAAATGCCTTTATAAAAAGGAAATCTGTATATTCATAATCATTAAACAGTTATTAATACACAAATCAAGAGTTGATCATCTTAAAAAACTTGGAAAATTGTGAGTGAGAGAACAAACGAACGAACGAAGCTTTATCGGATCCAATAAATTTCGATCAGTACCGTGGTGAGGTTAGATCTAACGCTAGATCCTCGCTGCTCATCGGTCCCAATGAACGCATTCTTCGTTTGTTTTTACGTTCGTTCTCTCGCTCAGGTTTCGATAGACCCCTTGGCAGCGGCTATATTAGCCAACTCCCTGTTAGAGAGCAGGGAAGTGAACAGCTCATCTTTGAGCCGGTGAGTTCGTGGGCAGTCCTTGCAGAGGGGCCAACATTCAGGCCAGCTCGCCCGTTGAGCCGCTGTCGGCTCTACAAGGGGTCAACGGCCAGGGTAAGGTATTCTCCTCTCTGTCGATCTCTTTCTCTCGCTCTATCTATCTCTATTACATCTCGTCAACCAGCGAGTATTTTGACGCCTCACACTCCATGCTTCGCAACTATGCGTGAGTACAGATAAGATTCTCCCTTAGTCTACAGATCAGTCACCGTCTTTCGCCGCCTCTCTATTTCTCTGTTTCTCTACCTCTATGTTTTCTTTCCTATTTCTGGGTGCATAACCTTCCTGGTTGGTCCTCCTGGAGAGAAAATTTTAGTCGGTAGTCATCTGGGTATGTAATTACATAGATTAAGACGAATCCGACACAACCACTAGAATTATCATTTGTCAATACAGAGGTATCCTTAGCAGATCTTCTCCTGCTTGCTATCCAAATAATAATAATTAAAAGAAAAAAAAGTGCACGATAGACATCCGTCCATAGAGAGACAAGTTTGGGCTAGTATGCTCGGTCGGAACCACAAACTCACGCTATGAGATGGCTCTAGCATATACCTCTATCTGCCACGCATCACGTAGGAGATCGCGGTTCGATTCCTGGCTAGTCCAACGTTTTCGAGCAAGCACCTCTGTGAGTTTTTACATATGCTTTATCAAAGTAATACACCTCTTGAAAGTGATGGGTGACCTTGACGCAATAAAATGCCTAAAAGTATTAAGGCAAAAAGTGACTTTGTAAAAACCTTACTGATCTATGTGTATATCGGTTTCAATACCTAAAAACAGAAAGTCTTGCATATTTACGTCAAATATATATTATGTGCTGTGTAAATGATGAAAAAAATTGTGTACGGTGAAATATATCTATGTAATTGCGATTTGTATTATAATCTGATCCATGTATACCTTCGGCTATATGTATTTGTACACGAAAAAACCAGTATTAAAGCCAGTTAAAAAATAAATTAAATGTTATTAAAACTATCACGCATTCAACGTAACGCGTTGGCCATGTTGTCAATGCGTGGAGGGGAATCAAAGCTTAAACGAAAGGCAAACCATAAGTATAGACATACTCATAATTATTTCATTTTTTTTTCAAACAAACAAAAAACATGGTTATGAACATACAAGTTTTATTTATTCATTTTTTCTGTGGATATTTACTTACAAAATATTTAAGTTTTCCGGTATCTACTTCAGACCCTATGTATCAACAGAAAAGTAATATTTGATTCCAAAAACCTTCAACTTATAAAAAATAATATTTTCAATAACTTTAAGGTATTTTCAAGCGCTGTAAAGTGCATTCTGAAGACCCGCAAAGCATAGAGTAATAAATTATTTAATTTTGAGGTTACATGACAAAAATGTGAAGGATGTGTAAGAAAAAATCATTTTTTCGAGTTTAAACGATGTTTTTGTATGCAAAATAGTCTCTACAATAATCCTGGAGTATTTTAAGGTGTTTTAAAGGGTAATAAATTATAAAATTTTAGGGCTATGTTGATAAATATAAAAAAAAGAGTGAAAAAAAGGGTTTTTAGCGAAGTGTAACCATGATTCGGTCTGAAAACAGTCTTTACGCATGAAAAATAGTATGTTTTATAATAACAGTCTTTTCAGGTGTATTACAATGAATTTAACTATCAAGTTTTCAGGTTGTGTTACAGAAATGTGAAAAAAAATTTTTTAAATCGTGTTTTTTCGATTTATGACTACGTTTTGGTTAGAAAACGGTTTAAATGATAGTGAAATCGTGATGTACGCAAAAAATACGTAACAAGCGGTCATTTAAAACCTAGTCAAATAAAATTAATATGACTTAAATCATGAATGAGAAATTTAAGTACTTCTCCTTCGTCCAGATTGGATACAAAAAATCTAAAAAAAATTGTATACTTTTAATAGTAAAAACGAAAACTTCCACAAATTTTTCAGATTTTTTTATAAAGCAGCCAAGTGGGAGCGATTTTTTTTGGAAAAACACGTTTTTTGATGTACCACCACTCCGCTATTACCTAGGAGACTGTAATTTTGACTATAATACTTTTCAATAGTATTTTTAAAATAAAGATATAGGCTGGGGTAGATTTGACCATCTCAACTTACTATAGAGCCTTTAGAATTTTCTTTATTACAACTAAAAACTATTTCAACTAGATCATTTCCTTGTTTTATTTTATTGATGCGCAAATGGCAGAAATCACATATTTTTCATTTAAGTGACTAAATAGTAACTAGTATTTTATTGCATTTAATTGATTTGCATTCACTTCTCTCAATTTTAGTAATTTTTTTCTTGAATATTTTGTTACTTGAAAAAGATGAAAACACGCATTATTCCGAATACTTCAGCCTTGTGAGCTTTAAGACAGTTTTGCAGGCATAGTTTTGTTTTTTGTTAGATCGTTTCTGATTAACGCGTTAATTTATAAATACAGGACCCAGTTAGCGTGAAACGTTGCACAGTAAACGTTACATAAGTTTAATACTAATTATGTATTAAATAACAATGATTATTGAAAAAACTGTTACACTATCGAAGGGAAAATAAATGCAAAACTCTTTAAGTCACTTAATTAAAAAAATCATAAAATAGCATGAGGTCACTTGGTAGCACGAATTAGTGGAAGACTTGGCCTAAGGCCCAACTGCTGCCACAGCTAAAAATGAAATATGCAGCCTTTTAACAAGTTATAGAATCTTCGTATAATAACCGTCAACCGACGCTTGTTAGCGAAAAGGTTCAAATTTATTCTATCTAATTAAATGATAATTAAATAATAGTAGCATTATAGATCATTTCTACAAAATTATGTATGTATATACTTATATAGTGATTTTCAAGTGTCATTCCACACACCCCCAGCCACTATCCTTTCGCCCCCTTTTAACAAGGTAAAATTCTATTGGTTCTTACCCTAACTCTGTTGTGTTAAATGTTTGTTAAGCCCCTCCTCCAGCTTTTCTCAGCCCCCTCTTCAGTAGGTGAAATTCTATCGGTTTTTACTTTCTTTTAATTAGATTAAATTTTTTTGCACCCCCTCCGCCCTCTCGCCTTTATATATTTTTATAACCAAGTAACTTAATAAGGTTTCCTGACTATTTAAAAAAAACTTCCTCCAGCCACCTTTCAGCTGCATCTCTAATTGAGGTAAATTGTATAAATCATTTCATTTCTAGTTCAGGGGTTTAGTGGTACACTCAGCTTCAAAAGTTAATTTGAATTTAAAATAAGTGTTTTTTCATCACTATTCTTAATGGATCATGTAATTTGTGACGTATGGTTTAGCAGAAAATTACTTCTAAACAAGAAAATTGAAAATTAATACTTTAAAATTAAATTAATGGCAACGTCTTATTTCTTGTCTGCTGTATATAGATATAACAATGAAAATTTGATCAAACTTTTAATTATGGTACATTACGTCACTAGGGCGCAAAGTACAAACATGAGTGCCGAAGGGCACGATTGTTGTATGATGGTGCTCGATTCGCGTATAATGTTTTTCTTACCGAAGGCGCAAAGTACGATTTTGTGCCCGTGGGCACACTTTGCACCCAGTAAATCACTTTAGACCCTAGGGCAGAAAAGTACTTTAGGCCTGGAGGGTGCAAAAAACTTTTTTGTCCTTGAGCCTACAGTGATAACAAGGGTGCAAAGTGTGACCCGAGAGCACAAAGTGGCAGTTGCACTTTGTACCCATGGTAAGAAATAGTAGTTTTCCTACGAGTTTGAAAAGCTCATCTTTGTTTGCGAACTGAGAGATTTGCGGCCCGAGCCGAAGGCGAGGTCCGTAACGAGGTTCGTAAAGGAAACTTTTCGAACGAGTATCGGAAAACTACTTTTTTGCCCGAGGAAGTACCAGCCTCCCAAAACTACCCGAAGGCGGAAAAAGTATTTTTCAAACCGTTAATGCAGGATTTCTTAAATTTAGATTTGTTAAGTATTACAGTGTAATTTTCTTTTTGTGTAAAAATCAGCAGTATAAAATTATTATTAAAGTTTACCTTATTACGTCATGAAACAATATTGATATAATTATATCATTGATTTTATACATTTATTTATTATTTAAACGTACTGTGCAACAGTATTACGTACAATTTTATACTTTGGGAAATGTACAAAAATTAATTTTTTTTTCTACCTTAAAATAGTTAACGTCAAAAGTTTCTCTTGAAATAATATTTCTCATTCCCAAATTATTATCTCGTTATATTTAAATATAAATTTCAATTGTACTTTCGCATCTTGGTAACGCGACGTATGATTGACCATGCGAAAACAGTAGTTTTTTCAAATATAATCTAATATTATTATAACTGTGACCTTGGAATTGATTTATAGATGTGGACAATGCTAAGACTAAGGAAAATAATTTTCTTTGTTAAATTAAAAATGATAATGATGAGTTATAAAATGTTCTTTCAGTTAAATGAATATTAATATTCAAGTGCGAACACGATTCAATGCTTTTTTTATAATCATAATTCTATTGCTATTTTGAAAAAATCGAAAAATCCTTCTCAAATCTTCTCGAACAATGAATTTATGACAGAAACGGATATTTGTTTCACGTAAATTACGTAATGTTCTTTTAACCATTTCTAAGACTTTTTTAGGATCATAGAAGTCTTGTCCCGTATGTTCAAATCTACTTCCCTGAATTTTTTTTTCTAGATACTAATTCCAAAAACGAACTTCTTATTTTGTTTAAGTCTAATGGTAAACGAAATGTTCTATGACTGGTCAATCTTTTGGAAAGTAATATTGATGCTCTACCAGCCCATGCCATGGATAAACATTTTTTTTACGACTCATAAAATAAAAAATTAAAGTTTTATCAAAAAATATTTTTTCTGAGCCTCCTGGGCCATCGATAAAAAAAATTTTGTTTTTTCTTGTACAATTTAAAAAATAGTACTTTGACTTTTATTAAATTTCGTTATTATACATTGAATGAAAAATTCGAGTTCAACAAACAAATAAACAAATTTTTTATGGTACTGTTTTTTTTTTTATTAATTTTTGTTGGTGTGGGTAAGTAGAATTTTTACGTGATTTGTCTTTTAACTGTGAAATAGTATTTTTGTGTAAAAAAGCATGATTTTTGTATGTATTCAACTTCAAAACGCAAACTGAAAAAATAAAGTATTTATCTGCTTTTCATAAGTTGGGAGGTTAGGAGAAGCTCTCCTAGTATACATGTTGTACTATAATTCAGAGAACAACGTGTACTTTGCACCTTAGGGCGCTGATGTGTTGTACCGTTCTAGTTTATTTAACTTTTTTTGTAATAGTAAAAATTGTTTCTCTACTTACAAACGAAGCGTTTTTGATGGTCGATTGGTTGAGAATACGATGGTCATACGTAAAATATGCTGGTGGATTTAGTTGTTAAGGTTTGATGTAAATTGGTTATAACAATAAAAAATTTTTAATACATTTTTGAGATTAATTTTTTCCTTCAACAACTTTTTTTTTCAAAGATGAGTATGAAAGTTTTCACTAGCATTAAATGAACGAGAGGTATAGATTTTTGACCATAAGCTGTAAAACAAAAATCACCAAAATCATAAATTTTGAACCCTCTCTTATTATAAAAAAAAAGAAGATATTTACTGAACAGGTGTTGTTGATCAAACACTCATCTCTTTAATATAGAACCCGTAAAAGAGATTAAGTTTAATTAAAATGGTATTGGTTAATTCTTAATCAATTTTGTACAGTTTTTAAAGGAATGACCCAAATATAAATACAAATTCATTCACAATCAGTTTTAGAAAAGCTTGATAATATAGACTTGATAAAATATGTATTGACGGCTGTGGTGTAATAGTGCTAAATAAAAAATTTTTTTTTCATTCGATGAAATATACTTGTTTTATCGAGTTTTCCAGTTAAGAAACTGTACACTTACAAGTAAATGAAGGAAACTATTGATAATGAGTTCAATTATAGCAAAATTATTTATGATAATTTTTAATATTTTATTAATTTCCTTAAAGTTTACCTTCAATTGTCAACAATAGCGTGATTTACCCCTTCCTACAATAATAGAGAACTGTTAGCATGTATCACTCATTTTTATAACTTCTGCCGATCCTGATACTCCTTCCGTAATAGTGTAAAAATCATTCTTTGATTTCACTCTCCTCCCACATTTAATAATATATTTGGTATGAAGAATTTTCTTTCCCATAATAAGTCTCCCATGGGAATAAGCGACCTATAATAAAATTAACCTACTGTTTAAAGCTTTACGTGCACGTTTTTGATTTTTTAACTTTTTAATGGAAAGACTATTTTAACTTTATCATACTCTACGTAAAATATAAACAATGACAAAACTTTCTTATAAACATGAATACATTTAATAGCTCAAGAAATATTTTTTAATTACTTGACTGGTTAAGTGAGTTGACCTCCTTAATGTAGTAATACTTTCATGGTTAGTATAATTGTACAATTAGTCTTATTTTAATGAATGCGTAAATCAGTATGGTCCCATACATAGATGAATAAAAAATAAATATTTTTACTTAGTTTCTGACTAATATTACCACAAGAGAAGTTATTGCACCAAGAATTTTATATTGATATATAAATTGAAATAAAACTGATCTACATTTTTCTTACGTAACTGATGTAATATCTTACATTAAATTATGAAAATGACTCAAGTATTTGCTATCCGTATGTATACAGTCCATTTATTGAATTCCTCGGTGTTGTGAATGTATACATAAAAATACGTATTCCAAAGTAACTATTTAAGTATGCATAAGGACGGTAAAGGGCATTGGGGTATTTTGAAATTATAATGTAAGTCAGAATAACGGAAACTGCGTCTGAATACATTTACCATGTAATTAATAAATATATTACCAGCAAACAATGCTTACTAAAATACATACACGATTCATTAATTGGTTTTTAGTAGCTTGTTTGTTTTGTTTAGTAGTCGTATACCTTTTTGTTCATGCACTAATTACACTAAATAAGATAACCGACTCATACTTACGTCTTAGAGCTCTTAATATCGATTCTTTAGGCCATAACGCTCCTACAGAGGTAAAGTATTTGCGCTATGTCTCTAATCATATAGAAGTAGATTCATATTATAAGTTTTAAACTTATACATGGTTAATTACTAAAAAAGTGAAACAGCTAAAGTGAATTAAATTACCTGATATTTTATTTACTTCTGCATAGAGAGAGCTTAGTAATACACAAATAATAACATGTTGAGATAGTGTACTCAGTAAGTTTTATTCATAATCAAAGAATATGTAATGTATTAAATATACTAAAAGTGTCTGTATGGATGTATGTCGTAAGTCATGTCTCAGAATTTATACGACCGGTTCTCATGCCATATGGCTTTTTTGTTGAAATCCTTGACACTGCTGGTATTAAAGTTTGATTTTTATAAACTTTTGTTACATCAATTTTATTAATTTTTAAAAAATATGTAGTCTTTGTAGAAAATATTATTTTTGAGTATTTATTGTTGTATTTAATACTATATTTCGAGTATTTTTTAATTCTTTCGAAATTTATCGGAAAATTATCTCATGATTCCATTGACTAATATGGATTAAAAACGGCTTATTTCTTTTTAATGAGATGCTTATTACTGACAAGTAGAAACATTTTTTTCAGTGATTTTTTTTCCTCGATCTCACGAAAACGATTTTTTATAAAAATAAATTTTTTATATTTGAAATTGGCTCTTTACTACTACATAGCGTACAATTAATATGGATTCATAAAGTTCCCTGATTAAATATAAGAATAAAGAAATAGTGTCATATGAAATAAAGGTACTTGTAAAAATAGAATAAAATTGTTATACAAAATTTACTACGTTGAAATTAAGTAAAGTCCTTGATTTTCGAATCACACTCGTAAAAGAGTCGAATCTTTTTCATTTTTTTCCGATTTCAATTTTTTTAAGTTGTTCTACTCTTTACAAAATGAAACGTTAGGCGTAACGAACAATTACATCTATGTTAGGACGCATCAAATATTTTTGAAAATTTCCCATGGTCACATATTAAATGTTTTAAATAGCACGAAAAGCTTTTAAAAATTACAATTAATTAAGTATCAAAAAGATTCCTTGTCTAATTAAGAGTGATAGTTAAATTTAGAATCGCACACAAATGCAAAATTTTAGTTTTTATTGAATAATTCTCACCTAAAAATTACTTCTTTCTTGTACTACAATGTATACGTATTATTGTATTATAATAAGAGCTGCATGAATAATGAAAAATTTCGTACTATTTAGTGGTAGAGAAACATTTTAAGTGATTTTAGATAAGTACACTCAGAGATACTTTCCATTTACGTGCACAGAGTACGTTTGGCGTTCAGCCGCGTGGTGGCGTGTCGACACCCAACTAGCTGAGTGAATATCGAGCGCTCACTCAGCTTTCAGAGAAACAAATTTTGTTCACTCACAAATTCGAGTGAACGCACTCGACGGGCCGTACGAGTGTCTAACCGACACTGAAAATATCATACCTATACATACTTATTATGTATGTGCATGGACATACATGATGTTTATCATTTTATTTTGAAGAATGACAGCATTGCTGTCGTTACTTGTAAAAGAAATCAAATTCAAGTAATAAGTGTAAGACGGAATTTTTTTTTACAAAACTTTGTTTCATCAAAAATTTGTTCAATAACTTTCAATATTTTTTAATTCATCGCACTAGACTTTACAATCGATGCCTAGGGGCAACGTACAAACAATCGTTTTTTTTTACAATTATACAAGGATATCGGTCATGTAATTTTTGATGAGAGATAACTTTTTTTTAAATTATTATTTTGAAAACGCCATAAGCAAAAAAAACGCGTATCGAAGCCAATTATTTTGAATGGAACGTATAAGAAATATATTTCATCTTCTACTTTTCAAATTTCTTGCACTTCTCCAAATTTAGGATTATTTTCTCCAATACAAGCTACTATTACAGTTCCTAATTTATATGTTGCATCATTAATGAGTACTTAAGTTAAACAACATTTGTCTTTAAAAGGAGGAAAAAAAGAAGAAACAATATTATTGGATACGACAGTACCGTATTCGATATTTATTTTTTTGTATGATATAAAAGAACAATGCATTGATATTAAGAGATACCTAGTAGCAATAGTTTTTAAAATATTTATCCTATGACTTTGAGCTTGTACAATTGCTTTTAGCTCTTGGTGCTTAGATTCAAATCTCAATTCAGAAGTTTTTATCGGAGGACCATTTTGTAATATTATATGAATATAATGAATAAGCAGATGAGTTTTGATTTTAAATGGTCATACAAATTTAAATACAATTTATGGTGTTCACTTATATAAAACTCTAACTGAAAAAGATCGGTCTTAGTTATTGTAGGAGATGTTAAAATGTGGATATTTTGTAAAAATACATACAATTGCCCTGCATTATCAGTATGAGTCACTGTATTACCTGCAATCAAACCAAAATTTCCACCAAAAAACAGTGATTCTGCTGATGACATTTTTAATTTTTAATATTTTTTGACATAGATTATATCAATCGGCAACGGCACATTTTTATTTGAAACACCAAAATTTAAGGTTTTTAACTTGTTATGTATGAAATCTATTGTAAAATATTTGTAATATATTAGTCAACTTTTCCTGCTCGAGTAACAACACTTTTGTAAAGAAATATTGTCCTTCAAAATCAGCAATGTCTATCGCGTGTACGTACATATATACGTATGATGTTCTCAGTGTCGGTTAGACACTTGTACGGCCCCTCGAGTGCATTCACTCAGATTTGTGAGTGAACGAAATTTGTTCCTCTGAAAACTAAGTGAGCGCTCGGTACTCACTCAACTAGTTGGATGTCTACACGCCACCACGCAGCTGAACACCAAACGTACACTATGCACGTAAATGGAAAGTATCTCTGAGTGTAATTTAGGAAATGGTATAAGATTCGAAATTTACTTTAAAACTCAATTTAATATAACATTCAAGTCGGTGTAAAACATATAATTTTATGCATATGTTATCTAAACTAAAATTTGTTAGAAAGTGTGTATAAATATTTTATTGTTCATACCTTAAGATTTTCTTTATTTACTTTAGTTTAATACCCAATTAATTATTTTTTATAAAAACAAAATAATCAAATCATAAACTTATAATTTTAATTAAAATGTATGGTATGTTTAAATATCAATGTACATATAACATTAACTTTTTAATTTATTTATAATGTTGGTGCATCCCAATGTATGAATTATAAAATCCTTAATTATATGCACTGTCATTAATTAACGTTGTAGCATATTTGCAGTAGGCATTTTAAGCATTTTAAGCGAACAGTGCTTGTTCTCTTGCACAAAATAAAAAAAGCGTCAGCTGTTCTATTATTGGTAAGGTATCTAACTTTATGTACTGGTAGCGTTGCTGCCCTACTTTTGGGAACACTGCGCTCCCAAACGGGAGATCAGCTCTCCCAAGCTGTGAGGGCACTGCGGAACCAAAGCAAGGTATCGTAGCCGTTCTGGGTGGGACTACAGCGTAACCAACGTTCTCTTAGTGTAAGTATTCAAGTATGTATGAGGTTGGTTAAGGATGGTAGAGTATCTTGATGAAAAATAATATAAGTCAAAGAAACGAAAATGACGTCTGCATACATTATTACTAATTTATATATTATGTCTTGTTGTAGTTTGCTAACAAAATAAATTTAAACATTAAACAATATGTATACATGCATGTATATGGGTAGGTGTCAGAGTCCGTGAAGCTTAGTCGGGCGTCGGTAAAATCTTACAAAACTGGTGTTGTTGGCTGTGAAGCATTTGTGTGGAATGCTCCACTCAGCTAGTAATATAATTTAGGAATACATAAATATCTTTTATATTATATACTTAACTGGGTGAGGCATTCTGCCACAACTCTTAACAGACCACCACTGTCTCCTCACTAACCCCCTTCAAAATTAGGTAAAATTTCATCATTTTGTCCCTTATTTTGATGCATTATGATTTTATTCTAAGCCCCCCACTACCCCCAACAGACCCCCTTCTTCCACTTTACATTTTTTCTTGACTCCCTGCTGCCCCCTACCTTCTTTTACTTCTTTTGGATAACCTGACCGGAACCCTACTGATCTTCATGGACCATTATATGTTTAAATACGTGAGCGTGTCGTATAAGTATGTATGTATGCATGTGTATACATTTTACTTGCATATATATACAGTTTATTTTATTTGTAGTCTATTCCAGTATCTAAGTTCGATACGACAAAAAATTTTCTTATCATTAAATCAAATAAGATTTCTTACATCTTACTAACGCACAAATTTATAAAATAAAATAAGCTAAGTCAATATTATCTTATAATCGATAGATCTCAATTTTTTCCCTAACCCTCCGCCCTTCATACAGCCCCCTCACCATTTTTAGAGATTATTGAAAATTGCTTAATAAAGAAAGGAAAACTAACTATGTTTTAATAAATTGGATGCTGACTATCTTACAGATTAAATTACGAAAATTTTAGTCCATTATAATATGAGGGAAGATTGATTCAACAATTTAAAGAAAGTCTTTATATCGTCATCAAATACATCCATTTTAATCATTTAAAATATCATCAGAAAAGTTTTAAAACTGAATTTTAGTAAGGTTTGTTAGTCACAATTACTAATAAAGCATCGAATATTTATTAAAATTTTGAAAATAAGGAAAACAATTGGAAATCTCGTCTTACTGCTATCTAAATCTGTCAGGATACAATAGCTTTAATGAGAAAATAAAGTAGACTAAAATAGAACGAAAACCTCTTTTTGAGGTTGTTTATCTGAAATCATAAATCTTAAAATACATGAACTTCAATTTTCCATGTGTTTCTACTTGATTTTTTAAATAAAAAGACTTTTCATAAAAAAAGTGTTGTGAGGGCTTGGCGGGCGTGGCGTAAAAAGAAGTAAAGCCGCACAAGTACATCTGTATGTATACAAGTAGGGCTTCGCCCCCTGCACTCTTCATTTTCTAATTTTTAAATATTGGTTAAATAGTTTGTTTCTCAGTTTGCCCTTAAAAGTTAAATAAATACAAAAAACGTGTACTTTTACTTACAAATGAAATTTTACAATAAGAAGACAAATTGTGTGGGAATTTAAATTTACTTACACCAACAAAAGTAAATGTACAAAAAAAACAATTCCATAAAAAAAATTGTTTTCTGTACTTAAATATTCAATTCAATATATGCTTAATTAAATGAAGATCATCATGATTTTTAAAACTATACGTTATTAAAAAAATTAAATTTTTTTTATTAATGCCCCAGAAGGTTAAAAAAAAAAAATTTTTATTCTAAACATTGATTTATTATTTTATTTCTCGTGGAAAAAAAGTTTAATCTACAGCATGAACTGGTATAAGATCAATATTACTTCCACAAAAAAGACTAATTATAGAATATTTCGTTTACCATTAGATTTAAGAGGTGTAAAAAGTTTGTTTCTGAAAATTGAATCTAAAAAAAGTTGACACAAATAGACTTGATCATATGGGCCAAGGCTTCTATAATCCCAAAAAAAGCCTTAAAAATAATTAAAAGAATATTACGTGATTTATGTAATATAAATATTAATTTTGGTACTAAATTAAATGTTTCAGGAGAAAATTTTAGACAGATTCATTAAGTTTCAAAAAATAGTCATAGCATCGTGATTACACAGAAAAGTATTTAATCATTATATCTTTAAACAGTTTTTCGTATCCTAGAACGTAATATCAATATTCGTTGAATTGACAAAACATTTTCTAATTTATGAGCATTACCTTTTATTATGTACAGAAAACCATTTTTGTCTGTCTAAGCGTATTCCACGACTATAAATAAATCTTAAGGTCAGTGTTACAAGTAAATTGGATTTTATATGAGAAAATCACTGTTTTCGCAAGGTCAATTATACGTCATGTTATCAAAATGCACAAATGAAAATGGAATTTATTTTTAAATAGAACGAGATAATAATTTTGAAATGAAAAATATGGTTTAAAAAAAAACTTTTTACGTTACCTACTCCTATTTGTATATTTTAAGGTAGATAAAAAAAATTTAGTTCTCATGAATTTGCAAAAGTATGTAAGTATACGTAATACTTTTGCACACTTTTTTAAAACAAAAAATAAATGTATAAAATCAATGAAGTTATTATTTCAATATTCTTTTACTACATACTAAGGTTAATTTTAATAATTATTTCATACTACTGACTATTCTAAAAATAAAATTATACTGAATTATAACAAAATTTTTTTTGTTTGTTAAATATCTTGAATTGAAAAACAATTTCTCTTGGATGATTAATTTATTTTGTAAAGTTATACTTCTAACATTAAGACGTTAAATTAGAAGATGAATACACACGTATTAAAATAATATGCACATTAAGTTTTTGAATAATATGGACTTGATATTGCACATAAGTTTAAGTTAAAATTGTTAAATCACATTGTATACAAAAAAAGATGACATAAAGAAAAGTCGGTTAACGATCTAATTTCCATGATTAGTGAATACTTAAAACTCATTTTCATCGTAGCTTTTCCATGACCAATTTCTAAACAGCATTTTTAAAGTAAAACAAGCAAATCATTATTCATTAATATTCATTTAAAACTATGAAATATTTTTTTTAGTTGAATATGATAGCACTCAAAATAAGTATAACTTTACGAATAAAGTATTCGAATTGTGTACCATTAAAATGTATTACCATTTCATACATAGCTATATATTTTTAAATTTCGTAAACTTAATGTGTTTTTAAAACGTTTACATGTTGATATTCGATTTAAAGACTAGCAACTTGTTTTTTTTAGCTGTCTAAAATTAAAAATAATAAACCCCAATATTAAAGACAACCCAAAACTATATCGTTAGTATTTAAAGTATTGAATTTAACGGTTCCCTCTACCAAAAAAGAAAAGAGAATAAACAGAAAAAAATCATTATTTCCTATTATTTTACCCGAAGATTATTATTTACTACATATTACTTTTTTGAAATCCAGATTATTTCCTACTTTTTTAATTTTACCATTTTATTTTATTTTTTTAAGATTATCGAAATTATTAATAGAGAAAAATGTAGAACAACGTTATCAAACCGTCAATGGCTATGAACATAAAAAAAGCATCCTGATTGCCCCTTATTCTATACAGATAATAAATTTCTTTTGCCTTAGCGCTTCCCATAACGTTTAAGAAGTCGTTAGTTGATGACGAAGGGTTAAACCTAATGAAAAAAACCTTAGTATTTCATTAAAAAGACATAGTGGTGTAAAATAAGCATTTTTACCTCGAAAATTTTGAATTACGCGAAAAAAAGGGTAATAGTTTCAATGCATGGTAACAAATTGATACAGAGTTCAACAAGTACAACTGTCAGCTAAGACCCAAAAAAATCGTAAAAATCGAAAATACAGGTTTTTTGCATCTAGAAAAAAACCAAAGATTCGTACATTAAAAAAGTGCTTCGTAAAAAAGACGAGCAAATTCAATAAGAACACAATAAACTGCAGTGGGTTCAAATCGGTTCAGCTGTTTTTTCGTAACATTTTTTTAGATAGATGAAATATGTGTAAGTATCATAAATAACTGTTTTAGTTTTTTTTAAATTATTATTATTGTTATTGTTGTTATTAGTATCAAACATCATAAAAATAAGACAAGATGCGTCTAAGAACGGGGAGACGCAGTTTCTTTTATGGTTGTCAGTGCTGGAGTGAGCATTTATTAAGCCCCTACAAGTTACTTTAGGCCAATTACAGCCACTCAGAGGAGACGATATTCCAAGTGAAAGTTTTTTAATAAATAATACAAAAACACTATCGTTTAATAATAATAACAATATGAAACAAGTTTTTACGTGCACTTCTTCGATTTTCTTCTCGACGTAAAAAATCTGTACTTTCCATTTTTGCCATTTTTTTTAGGCTTTAGCTCACATTTGTACTTATTAAATTTCGAGTGAATTTGTTACTATTCATGGAAACTACTACTTTTTTCTTTCGCGTTAGTGTTTTCAAGGTCAAAGCCCTAATTCTTTCCCCACTGAAAGAGTATTTATGATTTAACGTAAATAGGACGGATACTGGCAAGATCTAGTATCAAAACTTTAAGTTAGCTTAATTATTATTTTTTGACTAAGTGTTGTATTACCATAAGATATTCTTATTTACGTTTATTAACATTTAAAAAATCAGCGTAGCACTGCAATAGCTTAGAGTTTGTTTGTTAATTTACACCAAACATATTGTAATTAATTTTTTCGCTGGAATTAAATATAATAGTCAAAAAAATCTAGTAATTTAAGTTGTGCAAGTTACAATGAAATTTTTTTTTCATACATCAAAAATTTAAAAAGGTACAAAACCATTGAAATAAAACGAAACAACAAATATTCATGGCTATTTACTAAAGTTAAAAATGAAACTAAATAAAATAGCAAACAAACTGTAATATTTCATGTTATAGTTAAAGTGGCTTAAGTGAGGCTAAATAGGTGTCGAAAAGCATTAGAAAAAAAAGCCAAAATAAAAATTCCACTGGATTAATTGATGGAAAAACTAAAATAGTTTGTACTAATATTAAAGGGAACTAGGATGGACCATGGGGGTATAATCAAGATAAGGGGAGCTAAGGGCTTCTTTAATAAAAATCAAAATACACGTGTTTCTGAAGTTTCTAATTTAAAAAATCAAATATGATTAGAGGTATTGATAATTCATAGCGTAGTTACCTCAATAAAACTTGAAATTTATAGTAAAGGGGGAGGGCTAATTTTTGGCCCAGTATATTTTTAAGAAGGCTTAAAAAGTCGTACAATGCAAAGATTCGGAACCTCAGCATAAGCGTGGTAGAGATTAACGGATGTCAGATTCGTAATCAGCGACCCCAAAAACGATATCATACCAGAAATCACCTCAGAATACATGTTTGACAGTGTCAAACGTCTCGGAAATACCATTCGCGAGTTGTGGTGTTCCCTATTCCAAGGAGTGGTGGTGGTGGGTGACTGGGGGTACGGGATAGTCCGTTTAAGGTGGAATCAACTTTCGATACGTTTATAAGATACTGCCATAATTTTTTGAAATTTTTTTGGCCCAAAAATATGTTGGGCCAAATCGGCCCTCCCTCTTTTTAGTTTGTAGTAATATATTAATATTAAATTGAAATTTTTTAAAATAAATGATACTTTATTATAAATGACAATTTGCTCTAAAAATTTTTCCTATACTCAATAGATGTTTTTTAAAATTTTTCGATTTTTGGAAAAAAAAATGTAAATATTAAAAAACAATTTTTTCAAATTGTGTCCTGAAAAAAAATTTGTTGTTCAGAAATTTTCAAAAATTATTGAATCCTATAACTTTTTTCACTCTCTAAAAATATATTTCATTATTTTTTTTTCAAGTTACACGTCATTTTTGGTTGGTACTTATTGTCAGAAAAACAGCAAAAACTTTTTATTAGTGTACTTCATAAAAAGTCTTATGCAAAGCTTATTTAAGGTTTCAATTGTTATTTCGAGGCATGGTTGTCTTATGTTTGTAGAAGAACAAAAACACACATATCTCACAACCTTATGTTTTTGGAATATATATAACCGCTGTACATACTTGCAATTTTGGTAATTCTGTTTGAAACTACGAGAAAAAAATTATGTATTTATTTAAAAAATTAATAAACTTTTACTAAATACAGATAGCTATTAAAAAATGAGTGTATTTTTCCGGAGCTATGTGGAATACTACTATTTATTATTGGCTCATTTTTCTTGGAAATTTGAACCTCTGGTTTGCTTAAATTTACTTGTAAGAACTAGTAAAAAGTTATTCAATTTTTCAGATCTGATACTAACTGCAAAGTTATTTGTGGTGTTAAAGTTTTTATATCAGTGAAAACAGATAATGAACGTATTATTACGTACGATAGCATATAGCTATACGTGCATACGCCTCTGCTAGCTTGGGCCCGAAAGGTAGGGGAATGGAGAGAAGAAGTGATAGGAAAGGGAGAATAGTGAGAGACACGAGAGTGGAAGGACCGCGCCCACCAGACTGGGGCACACGCGCAACTTCCCTTCAATATAAGTAATTCTAATAAAGCATGAGTTAATTCTTTAAAATTGCAATGTTAATGTGAGATTCTATCTATGTTACAGATTTAATAATAGAGATGTATTACTATGTATAATACATTATTAATTTCTATAAAGACTACTCGTAATGAACTATTTGTCGAAGAAAAAAAGTTTCCTGCTATTTAGATTAGTATGAAATTTGTCCAGGTGCTAATTTTATTGAAAATACTTCATTGAGAAATGTCAGAATGTCTCAAAAAAGTTCTTAATACTTTATTTAGTTTATGGACAAGTACTGATATTTCGTCAGCACAAACATTCGCACTTTCTATTGGTGATTTTATACAGAAACTATGTTATAATAAAATATTTAATTTACGTAGTATTAAAATCGAATATTTCCCACTCTCTAGAGGAAGGAGAAATACCATTTCAAGTGAAAGACAACCAAATTAATAAGCAAGTAAAAAATAATAAAAAGCGGCAGTCTATATCTCACTGTCCTTTTTCTGTGGCTCTGCCAAAACCATAAGAACATAAGAGATGAATTTCTGTTGTACTACATTAGAATTAATAAAATTTGATAAATAACTAATTTAACTCTTAATGTTAAGCATTTGTAGTGCTTGTTTGTTTTTGGTACCTATGTGAATGTAGTATGGATAATTTTTAGGCTCGTACCCTAAAATTGGTCTTTCCATACATGTACTTTATATCTCTTCCCTTTGAAATAAGAGAAGTATTACCTTATTGCAAGTAAAGGGAATGATGATTCATCGAAAAGACGACAGCTGAAGTGAAAACTAGTTGTAAAACAAAGTCTCTGTTGCAAACAACACATAAGTACCCCTCATAGTAGTCATCCAAAAAGCTTCCCGAAACAGTTCGCAAAAAAGCGCCAGTATTTTTTTTAGCACTAACTAATACTAAAAGCGTTTCTGTCACATACTGACTTTCTCCTGATTATCTTCTAGAGATCCATTAAACTTACATATAGTACGTACAAACATGCTCTGTGTATACGAGATTTTACAAGACACTTAATTTCCTACATTTGATAATATAATTAGGTAGTGTGGATCTATAAGTATTTAGGTATTATAACTAATAAAGTCAAGGCCGTTTAAATTCTAACAAATCCGTATACTTCGAAGACTGTTGAACTGGGTTAATATACTCAAAAATAAACACTCAGTGTGCGTGAAGACCTTGGACATACTATATTCTCTATGCGCCTATGTCAGGTGGCACCGTCGAGTGAGAGAAATTGTCCCTCGCTAAGATCGCCAGAATGCATGTAGCCTAATAGTAAAATTTAAAAAAAAGTTAGTAAGAGTGGATTGATCAAATAAATCAGTGATACAAATGTGTGTTATGTCAGTATACAGTAATAAATTTAGTTTGGTGTCGTCATGTGTACTACAAGATCAGAAACAATAAAAACATGAATTGCAACTGTGATAACACAGTAAATATAAATGCATATACATGCTTGCACTTGCGTGGAGCTCGATAAACACAAGTACTGCTTACATTTATCTATTTCTCACAACACAGTGTTCAATAAAAGCAAATACTAATGACAGGTTAGGTTCACTCTTACACATTTATATTACGTTTCCGTGGACTACTTCTGTCCTTAAAGCTGTACACAAGTGCAAACATGTAAATGCACTCAAATATGCTGTGTTATCACAGTCGCAATCCATGTTTTTATTTTTTCCAATTTTGTAGTACACGTAATAACACCAAACAAAATTTATTACTGCACAATAACATAATACACACTCAAATCACTGGTTCATTTGGTCAATTATTTTTAATAACTTTTTTTTTAATTTATTAAAAAGTTTTTCTATAAGGCTCCATGCATTCTGGCGATCTGAGTGAGGAACAATTTCTGTCACTCGACGGTGCCACCTGATATAGGTGCATAGCGAATAAACTTATGCAGTAGAATCTCATTAACCTGAAATTCTTGCGTACTTGAAATACATTTTTTTTCCTTGAAAAACTTTCGTTAACTCGAAAAAATCCTATGTAAAATGATATTCTCGTTGACTTGAATTTCGTTTTGACCGAAAAAATCTCTTTTTGCATAATATTCCGTCTAAAAGCCTGTATAATTCGCAGTAACCAGCCGCAAGCACCCTGTAACGAAAAATGACAATATAAATAATGTGAAGTATGAACATCAGTATATTTATGTACAAGAAACCGTTAGTACTGATAACTTGATTATCGTACTGGCAAGTCCTCAAAGAGAGTTGATGTGTTTAAGCATTCTTTAAAAAGTAAGTTATCAAAGCTGTTAAGTGTAACGTGAAAAGCAAAAAAGATAGCAAAGGAATCTTATGTTCCTAGTAGTACATTGTCGACTATTTTAAAAAATAAACATGAAATTTCGGAAAAATTTCAAAATAGTCACCGATCACGCAAAAGAAAAAGAGAAGCTTATGGATTTTACACAGATTCTGACATTATTGATAGTGTTCAAAATGAAATTGACAAGAGCTCTGATGCCGACATGACGGAGGCAGACGATTGCGAGAAGAGCGTCGTTAACAATGATGCTTAAAGTGCACTTAGTACTTAAAGCACGTATTTAGAAAGCTCGGAAGAAATGGATGATAGTATTTTTAATTTCAAACAGTATTAGCAATGTGCTTGATATGTAGTTTACAAAATCTAAGTATCAAAAAAAGTAACTGATTATTCTTACAGTAATGATTAAATCGCAATAAATACAAAAACTTAACTTTACGTGTAATGAATAACACGAAAAATATTTCATTTAGCCTTTTTATCTCGAATTATTCCTGAACTCAAATGACTTGCTTACTTCAAAAATTTGTCAGTCCCTTCAAATTTGATTTAACAAGATTCCACTGCAACATTTAAAGCTTCAAAAATTGAAGCCGACTTCTTATATTTCTAAGCAGCAAACCCAGTTTTTCGAGACAAAAAGATTAACCTTTGTTCAAATATACATCAAATAAGTAATTTAGTGTATCACAAAGAAGATTTTTGAGTTATTGCTGAATGGCACCATCACGTTACATATCACGAAAAAATCCTATGTGATGAAATTGTCACAACTTTGAAATGAGAGGTGGCAAGAGCAAGTTTATTGGCTTGGCCAAAATAATCAATGTTTTATTCGCTCATCATGTTCAACTAGACAAACAAAAATATGAAACAAACGAAAAAAATTCTTACTACAGCAAACAATCATGAACTTGTATAACTAGAGCGTAAAAAAACATTTGATGATGCACCACCACTGATATTCTAGTTTATTCTTTAGCTAATAATTAAATTACTAAATATAAAGTTACTTATAATCTACTATTAGGTGATACACGATTGTATCTTTTTTCTTGTTAGGAATCTACACAACAGTTTGTAGTGTTGATATTATTTGGGCATTGAGTACAAAGGCTCGACTTGATGTAGTAATGCCTTTTTTTTGAATTTGCATTACTGCTAAAGTACACATTTTATCAAAAATATTCTTATTTTTTGACAGTATTTTAGTATCATTTAGAATAATGATTATAAAATCCAATTAAATTGGTAGCTTTTTCTGTAATAATTTTAAAATGTTTTTTTTTGTTATGTTATAAAACACAACATTCCACTATATTCCACTTATATGTTCCACTATTTTTGGCATACCATATTGGATCCATCATTAGGAGTTTTATAACTTTAAATCAGTATCTGTTTTTAATAAGCTATCTCCACAGATACAATTACCTTAAAAATTTTTTTTCGATTGTTACGTGTGTATTTCAAACCGCTAGAATGGTAATCGCCAAATATTACACAGACTGCAGCTGTTATACTTGGTCTGTTATTTCAATTTTTAATAACCGCCTCTCAAGTTTTAAGAGTAATGATAATAAGCCTGAAATAAGCTAAAGTAAGTTTAACTTGAGGGCAATAACAAATGGGTAGCGTTTGAGTACCAGATGATGAAAAAGCCTAATACATCTTAGTTCATACTGCTTTATAATCAGATAATACATTTCCTCGAGGTCTGACTGATACCAATGTGATGTAATTTATCTCTTTCCGTTTTTTTTTTTTTTTTTTTTTTTTTTTTTTTTTTAATATTAAATTCTTCGCTGTTTTTTTTCTTTCTTTTCTTTAAATTTTTTGTTAACATCGGCATCAGGGGTCGATTTAAGCTGAAACCCCTTGCTGTCTATACCTTTTTTTTGCTTATTAATATGACTATGGCACAAAGTACAACCCTGAGTGCCCGAAAGGCGCTTTTGTTGTATGTTGGTGCCCGAGTCGCGTATAATGTTTTTCTTACCGAGAGCGCAAAGTTCAATTTTGCGCTCGTGGGCATACTTTGCGCCCAGTAAATTACCTGAGACCTTACAGCAAAAAATACTTTTCTGCCCGTGGGCCCAAAGTGATAACAAGGGCTCAATGTGTAACTCGAGGGTGCCAAGCAGCAGCATGGCAAAAAAATTGTTTTATTTTATTGTAAGGGGCACGTAAATATTCTATTCTGATAACGCAAACGAAAAAGTTTTGGATACTAAAATTTTAGGGTAGTACAGAATAAATCCATTATTTGCACGTTTTTCTTTTCAAGCATAGGTTAAAGTACCGCCTTCAAAAACATTTACAATGACCATAATATATTTCCAATACTGTTGCCTTTATAACATTACAAAAAATTTTTAAGTACTTCCACTCCTGAAAAACTCACGAATTATTATTTGTTAAAGTAGTGTACTACTTACTATATACTAAGAAATTAATGCACCTAACTTAATTGAAAAACTGACATTGTTAATTTTTTGTATTTGGCGAATACATTGCTCCGTGCTACTGCCATGTAGTGGCGCCATTTTCTTACGGCGTCACTGACAGGCGCGCGACCCAGCAATCCCTGGCTTACTTTCGGGCCTAATAAGAGTTTGACGAGGAATGACATGTGTGTGTGTAGGAAGCTATCGATAGTTGCTGTTGTCGAAATCTACGTCTGACCTTCAATGCTGGATCTCCAAGAAAATGCATTTTCATCTGCTGACAAACTGACAAATTATCTATTACTTAACCGACAAAATGTTGTTTACTGAAATGTAAACGTTATGATGTAACCCGAGAAAATAATTCACTGTTATCTTATGCAGTAAATATGAATTTATTAATTATTTGGATCATTTTATTCAGAGCAAAACACTTTTATTTCTTATTTGTAATTATGATTACTTAGTAATTGGCATCCACCATGTAACAGATTCGTAAAATTGTTTCAGGTGTAACACATTGGTTACCAGCTGCAAAAAATTTGCAATATTTCCATTGTTGGGAAGATGTTCCGGAAGAGTTAAAAACACAAATTCGTCCAAAAATGTTTCCTCCAGCAAAAAAAGATTCTGCAAAATATAACTTGGATAAATGGTATGGAAATATAAATTTCACTAAAATTTCGTAAAATTATTGTGGTCATGCTAAAAAAATGTAATATCAAACACTTGTGTAATTGTGAGAATTAAAGCCCAACTATTATTAAAAAAAAACTTTGTGCAAACAAACTAATTTTTCCGCAAATGGACCATACTTTAAATTATTAGCTAGAAGTTCTTCTGAAAAATGATTGAAACTTAATGCATAACACACAGTTTAAAACTTGAATATTAATTTTATCGCAAAAATTTTACATTTAAACCAAAAGGTAGTCAGGAGTATAAATCCACTAAATAATATTTAATTTCTACTTATAAGATGATCGTTGATACATTATTTCTTTGGTTGATAAAAAATATCTTTCCTAGAAGTAATTAATAATATCACTATTTTTTTCAAGTTAATATTCTTAGACAATAACATGTCTCCATCGAACTTTTTTTTTTATAAATATTAATATTATTATTTTGGTATAAAGATTTTTAATATTACTGATAATGTCTAGATGTTCACCTATATTTATATCATCAGGTAGTTCGTGGTTTACTTGATCACGTAAATTGCTATTTTTCTTAAACTATTCTATACATTGCTGTTTTTGTGATGCACTGAAAAATAAGTGTATCCATTAAGCTGTCAAGTGCTGCTACAACGGCAGTGCTGGCACATGCAGTATCCGTACAGTTAAAACAGACCAAATACACATGATTTTTTGGCAGGTGTGACGTCAGTAAAGGCAAAACAAGAGACTGTATTTCTTCGAACCAAACATCACTTTTGCCTGTATAAGTACGTACTTGATTGCTAATCCAATGTTATTTTAATTTTTTCTAAAAAATGGACTTAGATGTTAAAAATAAACTGATTTTATTAAACTAATAATAGCTTAGCAAGTGTTATAAAGATAAGCACCATGAGTCAAACTATATAACAGGTGATAACAAAGTTAGTTATACTTCGTAAAATTTTTGCAAAGACAGTTATTAATTAAAACTGTTTTCAGCATGTAAACACCAAAATATGGACTCTTTTTTTTCTAATAAATAAACTAAATAAGTGTAGATTCCAAAAAACTTTTATCGTAAAATATCAATTATGGATAAATGTATGCTTGCCTGATTTTATAATCTTGAACTCATGATCAAGTAATCTCATATCAATAATTCCAGGCCAAAACTAAACACTTTTTAATTGTGATCCTACTGTCTCTTCATGTTTCAGTATTAAAATTGATTATATGAATGTCAAAATAGTAAAGTGAAAACACTATGATTTTTTTTAAGTACGTGGCACTTGTTGAGTTCTTTAGATAGCCTTCAGAATATCTTTGTTCAAGTGATTTTCAATTACGTAATAATCGTCTTTTCCGTGATTTTGAATGATTTTTTTTTTTTTTTTTTTTTTTTTTTAATGAATTTTAAAGAAAAAAACGTTTCTTTCACATTCTGCTCAATATATATATATATATATGTATATCTTCTTTTGCAAGTTAGGTTCGTACTTCATAGTAACAATGTTAAGGCCCAGTAGAAGTCAGTAGGCGTTATTCATTATCGTCAAAAAGCTTTTATTATGTTGTGTTGTTTGTTGTAATATTAATAAACGCACAAAATTTTAGCAAGATTGGTTTTCAAAGTTTTGAAAAAATAATGATTTATCTTTTTTCAACCCGATTTGCAGGTCTTTTCTTTTATAGAAAGAAATTATACCAAACCAAGCAACAAAATTTAAAAATTCATGTAAAATTCATATCCTGTTGGAATTTCCAAAAAATTATAGTGTCACCTGGTTTTGTAATGCTTTTTAGAGCTATACTAACTTGTGACAGATGTATGAAATTGTATAACTTTATGAAATTTTTGATCCAGATTTTTATTTTTTATGTAACTTAGTTGCGCTTTTGAAAATATTTGCGACCTTCTGAAGCGAAGATAATTTTTTTAAATTTTATTTTTGTACCATTTTCATTAACTTTTTCGGCTGAAACTTGCATAGTAGGCTGAACGTTGCATTTTGTAGTTAAAGATTAATAGTTTTATTTCAAAATATGAACGTTCTGTTAACGGCTGGTTGGTGACTGAAATAAAATGAAAAAGTCACATCCTAAGATGCGGCCTAAGCTGTATGATGTATTTGATGGTGTAGTTGTTAAATCAGGAGTTCTTCGGAGGTTGCACTGAAGGGCCGCTTCTATTTCTTATTTACGTTAATGATATTGAGGATGTTATACATGGATCACAAATTCTTTGGTTTGCTGATGACATGAAATTGTATAAATGTATATACAAAGACTCTGATTGTCAAATATTGTAGCATGATCTTGATGAGCTTGTTAATTGGAGCAAGGCTAATGATCTCAGAGCCTATGTAAAGAAAAGTGCTGTGATTTCGTTCTCTAGGTCTAGGGAGGTCGTACTTCATGGTAAAAATGCTTGTAAACAAATCACTTAGCTCATTTTCATAAAAAAATATTACTTTAAAGTGATCAACCATTTTTCTTAATGTCATTTCGGTATTACTATTATAACGGTAATAGTAATATTACTATTACGGTACTACTATTATAACTCACTTTAAGCCTTGAATTTACAGCTTTGGAATGAGAGGTGTTATAAGCTTTATATCTTGAAAAGGAGCCGAGTTATGAGCGAAAAGGATTTGAAAACCGCCAATCTTCAAATTTTTTTCACTAAATTTGCAATATCTGTGGCTCTAATCAACGTTTTTTAAAAATTCTTGGTCTGGCATATTTCTGGTGAGATAAGTTTTCAACTGTTTAGTTTTTATATTCAAACACACTTTCTACTAATTTCGATCGCGTTATAAACATTTAAATTGTTAATAACAGTTTTTTAAATAATTTTACGAAAAAAATGAGTTTTCTGCGGGCAAAATTACATCGAATATGCTTACTCGTTTTAGTGAAAGTCAATCGGCTACAAAAACACCCCTAGCTGCCGTACTAGTAGGTCAGGCACCCTTTCCGCATCATTGCTCCGGGGTTTCCGAGCGGCTGCGTTCAAAATGAAAAACGCGCATCAAAATTAACAATATTTCATGAACAACGTAAGATAAATTGATAAATCTTTTCTTAACATGGGGTAGCTTTTAATGATATTAATAATGATTTCAGTTATTAGTAATTATTGCAAAATCATTTATTTATAACAATAAAACTTCTTTTTTTTCTAACACAGTTTGAAACATTAAACGTGCATACAATTGTGGTAAGTCACTATGCAAATTATTTTAGTTGTTATTATTATTATTACTATTATTATTAGTATAATTTTTATTATTATTGTGGTTTCTCAATAACTACATACATCATTGTTAATCATTACTCATTATACAGGTTTTCTAATTATTCATATAAAGTTATAAATATGTGCAATCTTATTATTATTAAAAGCTACCCCATGTTGAAAAAAAATCATCAATTAATCTTACTTTGTTCCCGAGATATCGTTTGTTTTGATGCGTGTTTTCATTTTGATCGTAGCCCGTTTGAAAATCCCGGGGCCATGATGTGGAGAGAAGGTGTGGCCTACAGCGGTGCCTTGCCACAACGCCGCACCTACTAAAAATGGCTGTTTTTTAACATGGATTTTTTGCGTACTTCCGAAATGTCGAACGGAATAGCGTTTTGGTAGGTTGTAGATAAACTCTCGACGAGTACAGTGCTGTTTGAAAAATGGCAATATGTTGGAAAACCAGCCACGTCCAACTTTTTTGGGACAGGAACATTTTTTGCTTCTTGCAGCGGTTTGCCAAAAGTTAACAACTGATCTTCTTAAAATTTGACGTGGATGTAAGGGACATAAAATTTACCTGGTTTTTCAATTTTTAAACCTTCATATTTAAAGGAACGCGAGTTCTAGATTTTTCAAAAAATGGTTCAACGTAGTACTTTTTTGAAAGTTGCATAAAACGGCTAGACCAATTTTATCTTACTGAAGCTCTTTTCCTTCGTCTTAAAATTGCATTTTTTTCACCCATATAACTTTTCTGTCCGACTCTCCAGTTTTTTTCAAGATACGAAAAACCATTTTAAGCCATTGTTACCATTTTCTTAGGCCGTTAGCTGACACGATTAAAAGTTTAAAACTATTTAGATTTATTCTAAAACCGCTTAACTACCACCCAAATTTTTTTCTTGATAAAAGCAGTTTCCTAAGAATGATCATGCTTTTTTGTTAAATCCACCTACTAAAAGCAATCTTTATGAAAAAGCTGTTGATTTAAAATTAACGTTTATAGTGTTTTAAACAGATTTTTATTATTTTAAATTTAACTTACTTCTGTAACTGCTGGTCACCCTCTGCTATCGCGTATGCAGTCGCAAAATCTTCTATTACCTTCAAAGTGTCTAATCTAATTGTGTTTACTTTTTAGTGCTATGTTTAAGAAGTGTCAAACTACTTATAAGACCTAAGTGTTGAAGAAGGGAAAAGATTTTAAAGAACATAAAATAAAATAATTAAGAAAGTACACAAAAATAATGATATCAGATGCCGAACGGCTATGTCTTTGAGGCTAAGGGATAGCGGGGCGTATAACTAGTAGTTAGAGGAATTGTATTTAAGTTGTTTAGACTCAAAAGTCTTGCGAAAATCAATGAATACGCACGCGTGCACACACATACTCACATACATGCTAAAATTAAACCGTTTTTACCGTTGATTTAACATTTTTAACTTTTTCCGTAAACCCCCCACAGTCCCTCTAGCCTTTTCATAGCTCCTTTACAGCACTCCTACACCATTTTTTATGTTTTCTCAAAGCCCCCACACCATTTTTTTTGTTGTGCCACAGCTCTCCACAACCTCTCTACAGCTCCCACACTATTTTTCTATATACATACCGATGGCCTGGACGAAGAAAAGCTTATCTCAGATTTCTCCATGTTATTTTAAATAGCAAAATCTGAGCTAAGCGTTTCTTCGTCCGGGCCGTCGATATATATATATATATATATATATATATATATATATATAAATGGTTTTTTTTGCATTTGTATTTATTTATTTCTATGCATAGATTTACATCTTTTTACATACCTCTACCCTCCACACGACATGCCGCGCGCTTACAATTTTCGCTCTTAAATCTAGTATTATTTTATCTTCCTCATGTACACCAATTTTCCTTTTTTACAAGCACATTATCCTCTAGCTTCACAAATTCTCATTATTCGTTTAAATTATTCCTAAACTCCTAAACGCGTCCTCTCCTTTATTCAAAATAATTACCCCCCCCCCTTTATCTTCAGCGCTTGATCTGGCCACTTTCTCGAATTCTATTACATACTTGCAAATTACCTCAACCGGATCCCCTTCCAATAGTCTGACCAATCTTTGTCTAATTGCCTCCTCCGATCCTTTTAATTCTACTTCCTCTACTGCTCCAGTCCACTCTATATTAATTTTTTTCCTCGCTATCTGACAATGAAAGATATGCTGAATACTTCCCTCCCTTCTCTTGCATATCCTGCATGTGCTACCTAAAAATCCCTTCATGCCTGCTTTACCTACACTCCCGCATCTGAGCCCCGTCCATTGTTCTTTAACGTTTTCCCCCCACACCTTCTTTTCCCAATAATCTTCTGTTCCTTATTTTTGTTTATTACATCTATAAAAATCACAATATTCCGATCTCTCCATCCTTCTTCAATCTAGCTGCACTTCCTGGTCTTCTTTTATTTTAAGCCCATCTGTCATTTTCTTTTTCAAATCCCACTTTTTAAGTGTATCAAACATCCCATTGAACCCTACTCCATCACCTACTTCTTTAAAAGTTTCCGCTACCAGTCTTCCCCAACTTGAAGCATTTTCGTTTCCAAGTCCCCTTATCTCCTCCTACAAGCAAATTTTTGGCCATATATTGTCTTTCATCCCCGCTATTTTTATCAAATAGTCCCCTGCCCTCCTCCTTATTTTAATTTCCAAACTTTTCCTATTTGCTTCCCTTCTCCAAATATACGCCGGAGTATTTTCATTTAGCCCCAATGCCATCTTTACAAACTTTCCCTGCACTTTCTCAATCTGCTCCCACCTTTTCCACCTCCATATTTCAACTTCGTATAAGCAACCGGCCTACACTATTGTGTCTAATAGATAAAGTGTTCAATATTAAGGTCCTAAGATTTAAGCTTACGCGTTTGATTAAATCTAGCAATCAGTCACACTAGTACGCCAAGTTTCCAGACAATAATCGCAATGCGCCGCGTCTCTTTAGTTAGTCAATAGCTTTGTAAAGTAAGCAGCAACTTGCTCTTTAGATGTAGCTGCGCGATGTAATAGCCAGTTCGTACTCGGTCGTTGAGCAAGGTGCACGCACCTTTGCATGAGCACACACATACGCCTCTTTTCAAAGTTTTACACGCGCATCTTAACGATCACTTCTCGATTACTTCTATTACTTCTCGTTTCGATTTTTCCAAATCTTTACCTCAGAAAAGTAAAGTGTTTGTATCAAAATTATTAATTTGGTGTTTCTGTTCAATAAATACGTTTAAGAGTGTTCAATACAAAATCAGCCTTATTTACTTGACATAGAAACACACTCCCGCTCCGATACTCAACAAAAATTCTTCCCTTTAAACTACCTAATTTTGCTCTTTTCCATACCCCCCAAACCGCGTTTATTGCTATATATAAATGTATTACAATCACATACATAGATATTTTTAATAAACATCTATTCTCAGGGTTTGCGTACGAAATGCCTATATGACAAGAATAATTTTCTTGAAGAAATTTGTTACATCATATAACTATTAAATTATTTTTAGAGACTTCTGATTTGCTTACTGTTTACAAACACGTCTTATATTTATGTATAAATAATTAAATGTTTATTTATGTAATAATATTAATATGTAACATTTAAAATCGTAATAACTCAATAATCCAAAAGTTGTTTTAATTAATTAATAAGTATAAAGTTCTTGGTGCATTCAACTTTTTTTTTACTATATTTGTGTTACTATTAACATTCATTAAGAAACAATGTAACATTTATTCTTCAGTAACATGTATTTATATGACATGATAAAAATGACGTATACAAATAAAAACGTCACTTACTTTTTTAATAATATTAACTGTGGAAGTATTGCTTAGTTTTAAAAAGTTAAGAAAACAACACGGTTAATCAAGCTGTATCATAGCTACAGAGACGAAATTAAATATACATATATATATTTGCGTGCCAACCCCCCAAGAATATTTAAAACTTGAAAATTTAATAACAACATACAATTTGAATTTAATATTTACAAAATGAGGAACTTGTTAAATAAATAATCAATTATTGCTCAGTTTGCTCACTTTTTTTAATGATGTTTCTTATATTCCAGTATACTAAAAATATACATACAACATAGAGTTTTGTATCACAATATTTCATTAAATGAAAAGTACAACTTATATTTAGAGTTAAAGTATTCAGAGATAGAAATTTTATTCGAAAAGCTTTTTTGTAAAAGAAAAATTAACATGTCTGTATCATCGTACAAAGCAAAATATTTATTAATCAATATTTATTATTATTAGAACATAGCAGTGAAATAGTATTAAGCACAATAAATTAAAGTGTTTAATTTTTATACTTTTGAAATCGGCGATTGAAAATATACGACGACTTTTGTCATTATAGAATTTCTAGTAAGAAACTAAAGGCAGTCTCCTTCTTAAATTTCGTAAGATTGACCGAAATTCAAAAATTTTCAAGGTGAATGTCAAAAATATAATATGCATAAAAAATTTCGTAATGTGAGCATTTTCATATTTTTTTAATGTAAGAAATGTATGTTTTAATACATCAGTTTTTTTTACGCTTTAACTTGTTAAAATTCTAATTTTCAAGATGCATTCTACATTGTGACGTACAGTATCTAGAACCTTTGTAAGTTCGCGCCCAAGACTCACCTCTCACGGCGCATGAGCAGTGGATACAGAGTATGATGATCACCTTTCGGTGGCGGGCCCGAGCGTTATCAGCTCTCCCACGCTCTCTCTCTCCGATCAGCCTTCGAACCTAACGCCACGCACGCGACTGATCTCGCTTTGAGACTCTAATAAACGAACATATACTTTCTTCCACGTGTATTCAATCCCCTTACACCCCGAAACTCCACAATTCCCACGTAACAGGAGGTTGTAGATAACCTGACCCCCAATTTTTGGCGCTCGACGTGTGGCGAGTTGTGTACGACAAAGTGATAGAAAATTTTTTTTTGCTTTCTTTCGTCGTCAAAAAGCACCCACAGTGCAGTGTAAGTGGAAATAAAAAGAATCATCGTGAAAAGAAAAGTGAAATTAAAAAAAAATAATTTAAAAGAAGAAACAGTGAACAATAACAAGAGAAGAAAAAATACAGTGTTAAGAAGACACACGCGGCGAGACACGTGAAAAACAAGCAGGTGTCAAATACCAGCGTGGGCGCACAGCAGCCATCCAGAAGGCCGGCACCGTCAGGAAATAAGACAAGGGAGAGCCAAAACACGAAACTACACTACACCACGCACCCTCTGGTAGCAATATTTTTCTTTGGACACTTTGTTTACGGACATGGAAATGCTTTGGATCGTACTACTTACAATACTGTCCAGGTAGATAAAATTTATATAAATGGTAAATAATATTGCTGCTGGGCGATAAGTTTTATCAAATAGGCCCATAACAAACAAATACAACCAAACAAACAAAAAAAAACAACCAAGCAAAATAAAACCAAATGCAGTCGGGAAAAATTGATAACGTTGTAGGTGGGGCGGTGGACCGCTTAGCAGACGGGGAGGTCGTAACAGACGACGGTTTATGGTTACAATTTTGCCACGATCCCGAAGCGGTCAAAGAGTTAGAAAAGTCGAACAAAAAAACAAAAGACTTAATTGGAAAAATTTTTAAGGGCATGAAAACGGTTGTGCTAAGAGATAAGAAAAAAGAGGGCCCTAAGCAAATAATTGGAGGAAACGAAGCCTCAGAATCATATATAGAGCCCCTGCGTAGTGATGACAGTGGAGAGGAAGGGGATGAGTCAGATAGGGGGCCCGCTAGGAATCAGCTTGGCAATTGGAGAAGGGAGACAGAGTTGCTCCGGAGATGGCCAGAAAGGGAGGGGGGAGAAAATGAAAGAGAATTCCACAACAGAGATAGAAGGAAAGCTAGACCAATGTGGGAGTTCGAGAATTTTAAAAATAACCAGGAGAGGTGGGAGCAAACAACAGGTGGATCTACACACAGATCGCCGCATCACCGGGAGTATGAGAGGAATATAAATTACTCGATTAAAGAATTGAGCACAATAATCCCCACAATACCAATATTTACAGGGGACCCAATAAATCTAACGGCGTTCACAAGGGTAGTAAGGGCAATAGGCTGGCAGGTGGACGACAGAGGCGTCCTATATTTTTTGGCAACGCTATCCAGCAGGCTAAAAGGTCGAGTGGCAGCACATTTAAACGATAGAATCACACAGTTTGAGTCTATTGAAGAATTTCTCGAGGAGGTTACGGAAAGGTACGGGGCCATCAGTAGCACAGAGACAGTTATGGCAAAAATTAGGTCGGAACGACAAAAGGATAGGGAATCTGTAGAAGAATACTCAGATCGCATGCAAAAGTTGTTTAACAGGGCAATGGAGCTTCAAGAAGCAAACCTTGAAGTTTCTGAAATGTTAAGGCAGAAATTTAAGAAAAATATTTAAAAAGAAGTAGTGACCCAATGTATATTGGGCCTTAATTCCCCGTACAACCACGAAGTTTCAATGCATAGGCCCATAACGCTAACAAAGGCCATAACATTGGCATTGAAAGTCGAGGATATGATGGCTACGAAATCACATCGAGTAGACAGCAATAAATATGAGAGAAGGAAGACGAGGTAAACATGTGTAACTATTGTGGCCGAATTGGGCACAAAGCAGAAGAGTGTCGTTCATTGTGGCACGACATAGAAAAGGGGCTGCTAGTGAAGTAAGGTCGCGGTGAGAAGACCAGAGCATCGTACAATACAAGGTACCAGGACAGGGGTGAAGAAAGAAGAAGTGCAAGATCATATAATGATACCGGAAGAAGACCCGGAGACTACAGACATAATAATATGGCTCAAGCAGAGAATAAATACAACTACGGCAGATATGGGAGAGATTCTGAAAAAGGGTATGTTTATCGAGAAAATAATAACAATAACAATAGTAATAACAAATATTATGAGCCGAATGGTAGAAATTACGGCCTAAGAGGCAGCGGTAGGGATGATAGCCGAAATAATTATGATTGGAAAAGTAACGAGCGTTATGAGCCTAGACACACAAACGGGACACAAGACGCAAGGGAGGCTGAACCTAGACGGGGTGATTTCTCTAGTGAACAGTAGCCGAATTTTTAGAACGATGCTCAAAGTACTTCCCCAACATCGAGCATCGGGAAAAAGTGGCTACGTATTTTAAAGGACCAAAAGTAAACGATGTAAAAATTGGAGAGAAAGAAAAAAAACCCATACAGTTGGAGGTGTGGGGAAAGAAGATAAACGAAAACAAAATCAATACTCGTCAACAAATTGAACCAAATTTCAAAAAAAATCTAAAAGCTAAAAATATATCGATGGGAAAAGAGGACAAGAAAGAATTCACGACGGTACTAATGACTATGCAGCAGTAGGACGCAGACCGCCATCAGTAACGCTGGAGAGTGAAGATTTCAAAAATGAAAGATCAGATTTCTATGCTGACACGGGTGCTGAGATCTCGATACTTAAAGAAGATTATATAAAAGAAAATTCGCCATTGGATGAGAATGTAAAAGTAAAAATAATTGGAGTAACTCATGGAGAACGTGAAACAAAAGGCACGGTGGACACAATGATCCATGGTATGAAGTGCACTTTCCATGTAGTCCCGCAGGATTTTCCGATCGAAGTAGACGGATTCTTTGGATGGGATATGTTTAAAAAATACAATGGTGAGGTGAGCGCAAAAACAAATACACTTAGCCTAGGTGGTGTGAAAACCCTACTGAAGACGGCAGATTATTTCGAGATAGCAGCGAGATCCAGGCAGGTTATATATGCAAGAGTCAAAAAAGAATTCGGAAAGATTCAAGTTGGATTGGTGCCACTTCAAGATGTGGAAGAACATGTGCATTTTAGAGACTTTTACGGCACTTATAATAAAGGTACAATATATGCGGAATGCGTGAATTTTTCAAACAAAAAAAGGAGAATTACAGTACCGGAAGTGGATCTGATAGAGTACGAAGAAGTGAAGAAAATGGAAATAACTGGCAACGTGGGGGACGGCGCCAGAGAAAAAGAGACTGCATTTGTAGGCTTGCCCGAGGAAGTCAAATTGGAAGAAAAAGAAATAGAAAAAAAAACAGATTAAGATATAAAAGCGTAGATGGAGATAAAGAAATCGACACGTACGCGAAGAAAGACTGTGATATAAAAAGTTTCGAAGAAAAAATTGAAAAAATTATGACACTGATCGAAACTGAGGGCTGTAACGAAAAAGAGTTACAGCACGTAAGAAAATTAATATCGATGAATCCGTTTGTGTTTGGGTTGGACGGAGAACCGTTAAAAACAACTCATTTAATTAAACACAAAATAGAGACTACAACAAATAAGCCAGTAGTGGTCAGAAGATATAGATACCCGCCCGCGGTCAAGGAAAACATCAGGAGAGAATTTCAAAAATTGATGGATTTAGATATAATAGAACCGTCAACGTCCCCATACAACTTGAATATATGGATAGTGCCTAAACCGCCAGGACAAAACGGCGAGAAAAGGTGGCGACTGGTCACAGATTTTAAACAGCTGAACGAAATAACTGTTGGAAGCTGTTACCCACCACCCTTTCAAAGCGACATATTGGAGCACTTAGCGGCCGCTAAGTACATCACAGTAGTTGATTTGAAGAGTGTATTCCACCAGATTAAAATTTAAGAAGAGGACGCGCATAAAACTGCATTCTCGGGACCCGACGGGCACTATCAATATAAACGTATGCCAATGGGGTGCTCAGAGTCACCAAATACATTCCTGAGGGCGATAACGTTAGCTCTAGCCGATCTACAAGGGCGAGAAATTGAAGTATACATGGATGACATCATGGTGTTCGCAGCAACTATCGAAGAACATGAAAAAACGCTTTAAAAAATTGATAGAAAGACTGGCAAAAGCAAACATGACCATAGAGCCAAAAAAATGTCAATTTTTGAAGAAAGAAGCAAAAGTCCTTGGTCACGTGGTTGGAAATGGTAAGATAAAGACGGACCCGAAGAAGATCGAAGCCGCAAAAGAATATCCAAGACCGACAAATACAAGGAAAATTAAGCAGTTTCTTGGATTCGCGGGATATTACAGGAAATTCATAAAAGATTATGCAAAGAGGCCTTTAAAAAACTAGTGGATGTGCTATGTTCGGAACGTGTATTAACAGCACTGGACTTAAGTAAACCGTTCATTGTTACAACAGATGCGTCGGATTATGCCATCGGGGCAATCCTTAGTCAGGGAGAGATAGGTAAGGATAGACCATGTGAATATGGGTCACGGTGCCTCAAGGGTAGTGAACTTAGATATCCAACGTATGATAAGGAGTTGCTAGCAGTAGTTTTTGCAAAGGAACAGTTTAGACCTTATCTGTATGGCAGGAAGTTCACGGTGGTTACGGATCACGAGCCGTTGAAACATTTTAACACGTCCAAAAAACCCGACATTCGGTTCAACAGATTAAAGGCAGAATTGCGTGGTTACGATTTCGATATAATTTATCGCCCAGGTATCTCAAACAACGCACCAGATGCTTTTTCAAGAAATCCAGTCGTAAAAGAGGGCGAAAAGAACCCAGAACTACCGCGAATAGAACTGTATCAAATGGCAGATGAACAAGAGAAGGAAGAGGGTGTAGTAAGTGATGGCCCACCAGCGCGTATGTTCAAAATTAGGGCAAAATCAAAAATACGGATCGACGGTAAGTTGGAGAAGGTAGTAGTGGAATCAGACTCAGATTCATCACATAAAAAACCCAGGAAGAAAAAGACTGAAGTGGAATTGTGTTCGGAAGAAGAAGTTGAGGAAAAACAACAAACTGAAGAGAAAATCTTATCGCAGGGGCCACTAAAGAATAAATTAGAGCACATGAAGAAAGAGAAGGGCTGGATAAAAGGGGTACAAAAAACGAGCACACCTTATGTCGTCATAGACCACCAAACAAGGCAAAAGCAAAGGAAGAAAAGACAAAGGCAGCTCGACACTCTAAACAGAATTAGACAGAATTTTTCTGTCACTCCTGTAAAAAACACACAGACTGAAGAAAATATAATAGTGAATTGGGAAAAAAGACCAGAAATTAAACACAATAATTTGGAGGAAGTTGAAATAGGCTTGAACGGATCAGAGCATGGGAAAGAGATAGACGACAGTAGGGAGAGAAGCTCAAAAAGTCGTAGCACTTCGGAGGATCGAACGTCCGGGGAAGAAAAAAAAACAGAAAATCCACGACGAGAAAGGCAAAAAGAGTCTAACTATTTTGCAAAAAAGGATCCAAAAAAACTTAACGACCTTACCAGCATGTTACAAAAAAAGACAGATAGACTCAAAAAAAAAGTTTTTGTCGACATCAGAGAAAGAGAGGTAGAGGGAAAACCAGGAGTCAGAATAGATGTATAGGAGGTAGAAGATAGCAGCAGGGATTCAAGTAAAAAAGGTGATCGAAACAAAGAAAAAGAGGGAACCGTAAGTACGGAGGATAAAAGTGAGGAAGAGAAAAGTGAAGGCAAGACCAGCAGCGAAGGAGCAAATCTTTTGTGGGATAATCAGGGAGAAAGGCTATCCTTAAATCATGGTGAGACGTCTGGGGCGTTCGATAATTTGAATGATGAAGAATCAAGCAAAAACAACCAATTGATTTCAAACGATGCACTTAATGAGCAAAAACGTGGATCAGACGGAAATTGTGCAGAGCCATGGAAAGAGTGGGATTTATTAGATGTAAAGGGCGATGGTGATTGCTTGTTTTATAGTCTTATTGTATTGTTCGATCTGGACTTAACAGCAAAGCAGCTAAGAAAAATTTTACTGCATTCTGAACATATTAAAAACTGCGTCGACCCGGAAAACACTAAGAGAATTTTGAGGAAGGATTACGAGTTTGGGGATGGAAAGTGCATTTTTGTCTTTTCTCAGGAGTTCAAAAAGAACATCTGTGTGCACTACGTAAATGGAGATGGACCTTCAATGTGTCATCACTACACAGGAATAAAAGGAGATGAATATGAGCACATGCGGTATGAGCCGGAGCACTATCAGGCGCTCTGCGAAAAAGGACAAAAACGCTATAAATCAATGGATGAATTATACAAAAATTCAAGTGATGAAGACAGTAAGATAGTACGAGGGGCGAGACGAGCAACATTGAGGAAAAAGAATGAAAACAAGTTCCCATATACGAGACAGAAAATCAAGGGTAGAGTTAATAAGAATAAAAAGGAAGACAACAAAACAGATCACGAGACGAGTGATGAGTCAGATTCTGGATCAAAAGAAAAACGAATACCAAAGAAGCGCGATCCGCCACCACCTCCACCGGAACCACCGGATGAGCCTAGCCCCATAGCGGAACAAGAAACACCAAAAATATCAGATGACGACGTAAACAATGAAAGTCACGAAAAAGAAGTTAGCGATAATGAAAATGGGAAGGAGTTACTTAATGCGAACATGGTGGCAGATGATAATGCCGAAAGCACAGATGATGGCAAAATCAATATACCAGGTTTAGATAGGTACAGAGCTTGCCGGACACGACTACCAGTACAAAAACCACCCTGGAAGCCAGAGGAAGATAAGGATATACCACCATTCCAAAGGCTTAAGAAAATAAACGAACACCCATTTAGATACATCGACAACTTAGCCTCCTGTACAATAACAGAAAACATACCGGACACAAAAGCCATAGACGCGCTTCACGAGAGAGGTTATATAAATCCAACAGCCATAAATAAAGAAAATAGGAGGATTGGAGAGGTCTTCCTATCTAGAGCACGAAAAGTATCAGTAATGCAGTTATACGTGAAAGAGCACTTTGACAGTGCGGAATTAAAATCGGATATTAAGAAATGCATATCGTCTTTAAAACAGCTCATGTTGTTTAACAAGTTGACGTCAGTAGGTATTATACGAGATCTAGCAATACTAAGCGTATCACAGTGGGACTATTTCGCAGAGCAATTTGAAAACACCTTCGAAAACACAAGAATATCGACAGTGTTGTACTTGAACAATTTAGTAGTACCACCAGTGGAGCAACGATTTGATGTACTCAAAGAATACCACGATTCATCGGTAGGAGGCTACAGAGGTATGAACCAGACTTACAACAAAATTGCAAAAGACTATTACTGGCTAAATATGCGACCGGACGTACGTCAGTTCGTGTTAGGTTGTCAATCATGCCAATCTAAGAAACTTGTTAGAGTAAGAACAAAACAGGCTCTAGTTGTAACAGATACACCAGCTAGGCCATTTGAAAAAATATCAATTGATTTTTATTGCCCGATAAACAAACCATCGGCTCATGGCAATAGTCACATATTGTCAATTCAGGACTGGCTCACGAAATATATAATTCTTGTACCAGTAAAAAAAGCGACGGCGTTAGAAACAGTAAAAGCACTTTGAAACAGAGTAATTGCATAGTTTGGTGCTCCAGAGAAAATGCTGTCAGACAGAGGTGCACATTTCCAAAACAAACTGTTGGAAGAGTTCGCAAGAGTATTTAAAATAGACAAAATGGGAACAACAGCCTTCCATCCACAGAGTAACGGCGCAATAGAACGATTGCATCATACAAATACGGAACATTTAAAGGCGTACGTAAATGAGGATGACTTTTGGGACGATCATTTGGGCATGTGCATGTGCGCTTACAATTCGACAAAACACTCAGCAACGGGGATAGCGCCTCAAGAAGTAGTGCTGGGCTACCCAGCCAGAATTCCATCTAGCTTAAAAAAAACAATGAATGAACAAACGTATGATGAAAATGTAGAAGACGTAATAAAAACAATGACGCGGCTAAGGACAATAGCAGCCATGAATCAAGTTCAGGCGAAGTACAAGTCCAAATATTATTACGACAAAAAATTGAACACAAGATTTTTCATGGAAGGGGAAATGGTCTATGTTCTTAAAGAGCCGAGAAAGAAATATCAGGATCACTACGAAGGACCATACGAAATCGTAGGAATAAATTACAAAAACCACAATATAAAACTGAAACATGGCAATGAAACAAGAATTACACACGTGGACAAAATCAAGAAAGCATGCGTTATAAAAACCCAATTGTTAGATAATAGGGAATTCGGGGAATAAAGTAGGATAACAAAAACAAATCGCATAAGAGTAAGAAGCAAATAGAAAAAAAAAAAAAAAAACGAGATATCAGAAACAACAAGACCAAAATAGTATACTTCTCTCGTAAGCGTGGCCTTCGGACGACTTACGAGATCAGCAATCAGAACGGTATGAACAAAAAAAATACAAATCTTGTGTTTCAGGGCTGGAACCATGCCGGTGACACGGAAACCTGGAGAGATAGAGGAAATTGACAGAAACCCTGGAATATTGGTTGAGAGTTTGGGCCCAGTCCAAGCAGTCGCATCAACTTGGAAAATGATATGTTATGTAGATTGGAATGACGTTGTCGAGGAGGTAAATTCGTTTTTAGACGCGAAAAAGCAAGCAAAATGGAAGTGCAGGGTGACGATAAAAAAGGAACACGAATGTATAGAACAAGTAGACTACACGGCAGGAAAAGTCCTAAGGGCCTTGGATAGGGTAAAAGAGGCATATAGAACAGTAGTAGGCCGAAAGATCGATGATCAAAGCAAGACGGTGCAAGCGCTGCAGGGGGGTGTGACTGACGTGGAAAAAGAGAAAATACAAAAGCTAGTAGAGGCGATCCCGACTAACACAATGGAAACAACTAAGTACTTAACGGAACAAATTAGAGTCATTACATATGAAAACCATGAACGATACCTTCAAGATATAAAAACGTTTAAAGATAAAGCTGGAAGACCAACGGAGGAAGGTTTAAAAATGTTTGCAGAATACTTCGGCAATTATGACAGAGTTACAGAAATGGTGGGCGAATTTGAACACTCAGCCGAGAAACTCATAACAAAATTTGGAACAACGGTGGACATAATATACTTGGCGAGTCGGGGAACGACACATATACCAGATGTGGCATTGAGAGCGATTTTGGAAGCAAAAATTTTAGCAGAGCAGCTGAGACCAGATCTACAGTTTCCAGTAAGGGAAAATATAACCACAGAAGAAGAAATTGGAGAAATCTCAGAAATAACGACTATGGCATTTAACGGCAGAATAATATATTACATTCGGATACCACTGGTTACGAAAGAAAATTTGGACCTTCTTAGGATATCATCATTGCCAGTGGAAGAAAAAGGCTTAAATACTACGGATTTAGTGGCATACTTGCAGCCAACATACGAATACATAGCGAGCAGTGTTAGTGAGAAAAGATTTACGCCAATACCGCAAGAGGTGATGAGACTATGTAAAAGACTAGGAAAAACACGAATATGCACACAAATGGAGCCAACACAGGAAGTCGAAGAGGATCACCCCTGTGAGATACGTATCATATTGGGGATTGCAGTGAAGAAACCAGAAGAATGTCCGATGATATTAGCCAAGTTAAAGGGCACATTTTGGACACGTCTCCATGCTAAAAACCAACATGCCTTTACCACCACGAGAAAGGACAAAGTCCACATACAGTGTGAACACACTGAACACAAGACACTGAAGCTGATGGATTCTGGGGTAGTCAGCTTAGCAAGAGACTGTATAGCTCAAGCATCGAATACAAGACTGGATCCAGGACAACAGGAAGGTGAAAATCGCATAATGAAGCTTGAAAGCGCAAATCTAAACTTGAAGGATATACTACAAAAGGTGAAAAGGACTGAAGGAGGTATGTTATTGGAATTAATGGAAGCAGTGATAAAAAGAGACGGACTACAGGAACTCGATAACCAGGAACACGGACTTGACGATAGGACAAAAACAGGTACTAAGCTAGCTGATATACTCCAACGGGCACACGAGTTAGCACAAACAAAGGAGGAATTCTCAAATTGGAAGGAATACGCATTGTTGGCAGCGGAAATAGCACTAGGAGTGTCAGCCGGATCTTTTGGATTTTTAAAATGGGGGGTCCAATAATACTTAAAGGTTTGAGAATGATAACAGGTGGACGGGAGAGGAACCGCGGAATCACCAACTCAGTACTACAAGACTTGTCAACCCTGAGGGCCATGGTTAATGCACGAGAGGTACAAGTGCTACTGGGCGAGCGGGTAGGATCAGAAGGCAGAAGACTACCAGCTCAGTTAACAACCAATCCGCAATGATCACTGAGATCGACGATGAAATAAAAAGGGTTATACATAAGATGTGTACAGATTTAAAAAAAAAAAATATATAAATAAATAAATAAATAAAAAAATAAAAATAAAAATAAAAAAGATAGTTAAATAAATAATAAATACATAAAGAATATAATTATACAAAAATAATGTAAAGAGAGCAGCGCAAACAAAAACAATTATGTATACACAAATAATTCACTGACAACATAACACAAATATACTCGCACACACGAACAGAATGGCCATCGAGGACGATGACCGCGTGGCCTTGGACGTGTGACGTACAGTATCTAGAATCTTTGTAAGTTCGCGCCCAAGACTCACCTCTCACGGCGCATGAGCAGCGGATACAGAGTATGATGATCACCTTTCGGCGGCGGGCCCGAGCGTTATCAGCTCTCCCGCGCTCTCTCTCTCCGATCAGCCTTCGAACCTAACACCACGCAACGAACATTTCTAATAAACGAACATATACTTTCTTCCACGTGTATTCAATCCCCTTACACCCCGAAACTCCACAATTCCCACGTAACAATATATTTAAAAAACTCAATTTCTCAGAGAAAAAAAATTGTAAGGAACAAACTTTGACAAACAAATAATAAAATTGTTTACGATCAAAAATTTCTTGCCATACAATTTTTTTAATGTTTGCTTAGTTTTTCAAATCAATTTGTATAAATATGTTTTCAGGACTTTTGCATCTTGATACGAGTATATTATTATTTCATATTATTTCAAAAAAGGCAGATGAGCGAACTCACATTGTACGAAATAGAATTTACGAAAAGTTCAAGGTTCGAGTTGACCAAGTCCTTCAAGGGCATAGTTCCAATGCAAACGGTAACGTTGCTTGAAAATGCTTCGCAGAACCAGAAAAATTTGCTGAAGTTCTTGAACTAGATAAAACGCTGGTGAAAAACATTTCTCTCGTAATATCATTATTTAAAAGCAAGCACGCACTAGTTCTGAGGAAAATGAGTACACTGTGTATTGAAACTTATAAAAAGTATTACGAATGTTATCCCTAGGCGAAAATGAGCCCCACATTACACAAATTGCTTGCTCATAGTTGTGAGATCGCGAAAAAGTTCCCTTTACCTTTAGCATACTTTTTCGAAGATTGTAGTGAAAGCTGGCTTAAGTATTATTGCAGAAATCGGACTGCACACGCACGACAAATAAGCCGGAAGCTTAGAATTCTGGACGTTTTTAATAGGGCAGTTTACATGACAGACCCTATCATTTTATGAGAGTACATTGAACAAAGACAACAGCTAAAGGCGAATCATAAAAATGTTCAAGACTTAAGTGGATTCACGCGATCACAGTAAGTAAAAGCACTTATATAGTCTCTACAAAGTTCTTTTCAAACTTGTCAATTTCAGTGCAACATTGAATAATATTAGAGACAGCCAACAAGTAATGGATTTCAAAAATCAATACAGGCATAATATTATGTATTACCATTGTTAAAAAATCATTATATCCTATTTCTTCATATAAATGTAGTAATTACATTGGAAACTCTAATTACAGTTGTATTATACGCTGGGGAAAAAAAAGATTGCATAATGAATTTGTCATTCTATGTGCAGTATCTCAAACTTGTTATGTTCACTAAGGTAAACAATTATTTTATTTTTTAATCAAAAGTTAGATTCAATTGTACTAATTATTGAATTTAAACCAAACAATTTTATATTGTTTCAAACCGAGAATACAGTTGCAATTCATATACCGGCTTCTTAAAAATACTTTTAAACATATTTGTACATCATCACGAAACTTTATAATGATATCTTACATGTGATTAAAATTACGTCTTGAATTGTAGAGTAGCAAATTATGTGATACTTTCTTGATCACTTTAATTACAAAAGCGATGAACACTTTTCAATAAAATGTTGCCACTTAGTACATCTTTTATGGCTATTATTTTGAATACCTAATGTAAAGTAAAAAATGGACTGTTTTGTCTCTTCACTATGGTATTAAAGCAAAATTTTTGAATTTAGTATTACTCTGTTTGATGAATTTTAATACCCGTAATGGTGAGATGGACTGATTATTATGCGAATGTAATCAAAATAAATAATATAATTAATTTTTGCAAGGTTATTGAAGAAATACGAAATTTTAGAAATAAACGAAAATAGTCATGAAAAGTATTTTCATGTAAAAGTATTATTAATGATAATTATTAACCGATGTCAATCATAAAATTATAAACATTTACAGGAAGAACGACGATGATATAAGAGACACGGAAACGGAATCCGATTAAGAATGAAACAAGCACGTAATAATTTAAAAGCATCCATGACATCATCGCAATTCATCGTTTCTCTATTATTATATGATTATAATTATCAAAGGCATCAATTTGATAAAGCTCCTTTATGTTCCTGAGAAATCTATTATTAGGAGAAAGAATAAAGAGAACAAGAAAAATTTTCAAAACGCGAAAAAAATTTCCAAATACCACATGAGTATATAGGTTAATTATTTTTTATATCATTGAGTAGTTATTTATCACTCCCACCCACAACACTTACACTTCTTAAAACTTTCTGAAAAAAATTATTTTTTTCTTGGAATTATACTTGATTTTGACAAAAAAGTCACTTTTTGGACGCAATTTTGATACCTCATTTAAAAAAAAGAAGAATATGTGTAAAATAAATATAAAGGTATAATACTAGCTCTTTAAAACTTATTTTCCAACAGAAAAAAAAATAAATAAAATTAAAAAATTTCTAAAATAATCCAAAATTTCTAGGTTAGGATTTCATTTTTACATTTCTTATTAATTTTCTTTTATTTCTTGTCATCATACCTATAAGATCCTAAAATTTTTATTAAAAAATAATTTTTTGAAGGAAGTTTACATAGTTTTGAAATGAAAAATATCAGTTTATCCCACTGTGCGACACCTTCTCAAACGCTAACACACCACCAGTACCTTGCCCTCGAACACACTCCTGAATGGACACCTAATTGTCCAAGAACGACTTACAACTTATCTTTTCTAATGTGCACATGCACGACTGGCTGACAGTCCGACACCACCTCAAATACGCTCTTACACGCACACAAACGACTAACGCATTTTTGTCGAATCCACTGCTCAATAAGAAAGGATACAGGGTCCCTTTTTCTTCGCACTGATTCCCCTGAAACCTACATGCTCACCTGGTGCTCGCTTTTAAATTCGCCCTTAATCAATTTTTTACCTAGTTATTTTGGACTCGAATATGGTTGACTTGCTAGTGAATTGCTTGTCACTGCAGATCGTACGATCGTAGTTTAGACTAAGGAGTAGTTGCTGCTGATATACTTATTATGGTCACGTCTGTCCTAGCCAGATGTTCAAGCGAAATAGACAGTTAACAAGCCCTTGATCTGCTCTTTCCACCTTAGTATTGTACACTCGTTTCCGCGCAAAACCGGTGGCCTCCCTCTGTTACTATCATCCGCAAAACCAATCATTGCTTAGATGATTAAAACTTTTTTTATTGAGATTGACCTCATAGCGATGAAACTGAGAACTGCCGAGAGAAAGCTTGATTCTAATTTATGAGGGTACTATACATGGGAACTACTAAACACTCGTACATCACGTAACATCTGTGTAAATTGCTCGGTTGTGAGATTTATCTATGATTATATTGAATGTCAAAAGGATGAAGTCATTAAATAAAGATAAATGTTATTCAATATCTGGCGCCATTGATCTTGTACAAACGTAAACTTGAAAAAAATCTTTGTCATGTTAATTTTTGTCTTTAGGAACAGTTTTCATTAAGTTTCATATATTTATTTCATATTCAATGTATATTTACAATATATTACAGTTAACATTAAAAGTTTTACTCTCACTTGTCATTTTTTGGACCTTAATTTAGCTTTGTACCTTTGCCATTATTTTACATTGTAGTTGTATGAATGTACAATGTTTTACTTATCATGTTGAAGAAAATTGTTTTAATAATTAAAATGAAGTGATAAATATAGTTAAGGCAAAATCAACTTATTTAGGGACTTGATGAAAATAATAAACAATCAATGAAATTGATTTTTTTTAAGTTAACATAAGAAAAAAAATTTTAATGTAAGTTTGTAATGAATATGATTATTAGTGAAACATAATAAAAATTAGTTAAACAAAAAAGTATGAGAATGTAGTATCATCCAGACGTCATCTTTTTGGAGTTCAAGTCAAAGTTCTATAGAGGATGAATCCTTGCATACGATGAGAGCGGGACCCTCTGAAAAATATTACTACCGAGAAATTTTAGTTATATATAAAATGCAATGTATTTTAGTTATTTTTAAAAATAAAAAAAAATCAAGATCAAAATATTTAAAGTTTATAGTTATTGTAAAATATGTACCTGATTCCTTATGTGAACCTGTCAACCAGTGTTCCTTCGGCACATTAATGGGTGTAAAATTGGTTACATTTATAGTTATTTTATAAGTTAAATCTGTAATGGACCCAAACCCAAAAGTAGAATCCCCAGAGCGGGTAGGGATTGCCTGAAATTTACTTCTTATATATCCTTTTATACCTAAAAGAATAAAAAAACCCGAATTAATTAGATAAATTAAATACATAGTTGTTACGAAAATTCACTACAAGAATAAAAAATAATTAGCTTTGACTTATAATTATTATAAAATTACAAATAGAACGTATCCATATAAGAACTTACGAATCGATTGATTTATGGTTACATCTTTAATTGTCTCAAAATCAACATAAGTTTTGTCGTTTGACATTTCCCTTCCTGGTTACCGTACATATCTCCAAACGTTATTTTTGTGTTCTTCTGAATAACCCATTTAAAAGAAACCAAGGAGGCTTGATTGGAGTACGTATTTTTAACAGTTTTAATGTATCCAGACTTATTATGTAGGATCTAGATATCAAAACGTCATTATACTTTTAAGGCACCGTGCCGCCTCTCTGCGCGTTTTGCGCTCCAACCCCCTATTATTTTTCACACAATTCAATTTGATAATCCTTTACACAAGTTTGGAGGTGGGAGGCGAATGGTCTTAGATAAAGACAATTTAAAAAAAACAAAAATTCATGAATTGTATAAGTAATCATAACAATAATAACAATCATATAATAAATACCTTTTACATACGTTATATATGGTTGTTATAAGAAAATGAGCTTCAGTTGGTTCGTGGTAAACAATAACGAACCGTTTATAATAAAATTTAGTCAAAAATTTTTACTTCACTTAATAAAAAAAAAATTCCAGCGAAGTACTTTAAATATTTTTACCATATACATTTTTTTTATCAGTTTAATTTTGTATTTTTTATCTTTGTAATTAACATAAATATTCTAATATACTGGTAGGTACTCATTGACATTTATTCCTCATTTCCAAATAGTTGAGTCTGTATAATGAACAAAGTAAGAAAGTTATGTATTGAACACAACTATAATTGTTAATAATTATTCATATGCTGTCACAACTCTAAATTTACTCTTTTATTAACTCTATTGTAATGCCCGTTTAAAGCATCTTTTTTTGAAAATGTTCTTCTGCAATATTAACAATTTTTATTATGTTCCGGGTTATGTACATGTAATTAAAGCCGTAAATGTATTGCTTTTTTTTATTTTTGGTCACAGATAAGCCAACGTATAACTTAACCGTACGTATACTCTCTTACGCTGCGTATGTAATGGTTTTTTACAACTATATTGCACACACTACATTCAAAAAATTTGTTTTTAATTATTTGTATAAATTTTTTATTTTTCCGTAGTTTCAAAAACGTATGGGCATCATTTGCTTGACCTTATATTGATTGGGTTAAAATAACGTAGAAATAAGACAAATTCTACCTTAATTTGTGGGGGGGGGGCGGTAGAGGGATAGTGGAGGGTAGTGGAAGATGTTCAGGGGAGAGCGGGTATTATTTGGAATGCCTTACTCATCTAACTATATATATATTAGCAAGGCTTCGCCTGCCTTAGCACTTCGCGCGCTATCTTCTATTGACAAATTATACTTTTGAGTTAAAAACTCTTTCAGAAAGTCTTTTTTTTTTTGGTTTTTCGATAATTTTACAAACCATTGCAATATGTAAATCATATTTATTATAAATATTACTCAACAAAAATTCCATCAGTCCATCATTGATCATTTTTTAATTTTATTCCGGTAAATAAGATTTTTGCTGTATTAACTAACTATGCTTCGAAATAGTAGTTTTCCTACGAGTTTGAAAAGTCTCTGTTTGCGAACCGAGGGGTTTGAGGCCTGAGCCGAAGGCGAGGGACGTAACGAGGTTCGTAAAGGAGACTTTTCGAACGAGTTCTGGAAAACTGCTTTTTCGCCCGAGGAAGTATCAGCCTCCCAAAACCACCCGAGGGCGGAAAAATATTTTTCGACACGCCGTGCGTGGGGGCCTTAATTATGAGCCATCTATTATGGCTCTAAAGACCTCGATTTACACACACGACTCACAACTCGTGCTGCAGATGGCTCATAATCTCGTTCCCCGCGCACGATGTGTCGAAAAATTATATACACCACACTTTCGAAAGGTTAGGTGATTGACATGCGTGCGTCAATCGCCTTCCTCGCGCTCTAGTATCGTAATGTACTATTTAAATCTTATAATAACTATCTATGGTTTACCTTGAAATTCACTTTTCTGTTTGATTGCGTTTTTGAGTTTAAACAAACAATTATTAATTTTAGTTATGATACTTTAATGCTTGTCAGTAAATTATAAATTAATACGACCAATAGTACACAAGCGAATGTTGATACATCTAAATCATTGTATCAAGAGGTGCATATGCATAGATGGCGGCACTTTCAATACAAGCACTTTATATCCTCCATACATGCCCTTTTTTTCAATATCCAATATACTTAAGACTCATGATATCAAACCACATAGTTTCTTTTGATACAATGATTTAGATGTATCAACATTCGCTTGTATACTATTAGTCGTATTAATTTCTAATAATTACTTTTTTAGAAAATCTTATAAAAATGCATTCTTTAAGATGTTTATTTTATCATAGTTTTTTAATATACTTACTTTTCTATGTACATTAACTTTATGTCTTTTTTATGAATTATTTCGCAAAAATTTAATTCCATACTTCGATCATATTCTCAATTTCCTAAATTGTATATAAATACGTGACAACGTAAATGTTTCTGTTACTAAAACCTTTTTCGGACGTTAATGACTTCAAAAAAATTTGTCATTAGGATGGTCTTTTATTAAACGTACATCATGTTTCTGTGCTTTAGTTTCTTTACTACACTCTTTACACTGCAATGAACTTACAAATGAATTACACATAAACTTTATGATAAATATGTCAAAAAATTTCCTAAAACTATCACATGTGTTACATTGTTAATGAAAAATAGTTGCCCACAGTTTTAGTGGCTGTACTAAATAGCAAATTCTCATTACTGTCGTATGAGTATCATATAAACGTTGAACTTTGTGCATTAATACTAAGTATTGAATATACATACTTGATGACATTCACAAAATTTGAGATAGAGCGTTTGTAGAAATTCTTGCAATTGATTATTTTAAAAATTAAATTACACACGAAATCTTAAATTATGTTGATAACAGATTTAAATCCAATTAAAGAGGTAGCAAGAATTATTAATTTGCGGTAAAAATCGCAAAGTGGTAAATTTACCCGTACATCTTAAAAGTAAGCAAAAATTAATATTCAAAGAAAATAAAATGGAAAACACGCTGAAAAAATGGCAGACACCCTTCACAACTTTGTTTAAAGTACTTAAATATTCCAAAAAGTTTAGTATGAATAATAATCTTAAGGTTTGAGTAAAAAGAAAAAAGTAAAAAAAATACACCAACAGAATACTCAAAATAATCAAATATTTTATCTCCGAAAGAATATGGGTCATTTTTTTCAAAGTTATTTATGAATAAAAGGCATGAAATACTTTTTATACAAAACATTGATTTATTATGTTATTTCTCAAGAAAAAAAATTTTATTAGTAGCTTTGACTGGCATCGCATCGGTATTGCTTTCAAATGGATGACCAGTCACGAAACCTGTTGTCAACCGTCGGACTTAGATAATATAGAGAGTGTATTTTCAGAGTTGAAATCCAACAAAAATTACGAGAAATTGTTTTAATAATTTACATAAAGATATTGATAGTTTTTAAATGAGCTTTAGAAGTAGAAGATAAAAATTTGCGTGATCTATGTAATATGAACATACATTTTGGAAACAAATTAATGGTTTCAGAATGAGATTTTCATCGAATTCTTTCTGTATTGAAAACTGTAATAGAAGTATAGTAATAGCTCATACTATTTCATCATTATTTATTAAAAAGTTTTTTAATATTTTAAAATTAACTCTATTATTCGTTCGATAGGTATAAATTTTTATAAACTGCTGATGGGGATTAGAAAAAGAGAAATTAAATTGCTCAGACATTAGAAAACCAATAACATGTATTTAAAAATATTTAATGAACGGAAACAAGTGTTCGATCAATAAAGTTGTACTGACTTTTCATATTGAATACTCTTATTTTCTATGTAACCAAATTCTGAATCAACCTAACTGGAATATATCAACTTATCAATAAATCATACAACTTACTAAAGTTTTAATGAATTTAATTCTGCATTGTTACTTTTTATACCGTATATAAAGCAATTTCCTTTAGTTTTAACATTTTCCATGACAATAAATAAACTACAAGGACATAGTTTTGACGTTTTTGGTTTTTATTTGAACAAAACTTCATTTGACCACCGACATTTGAATGCAAAACTAAAAATGGTATATTTGTACAAATTGAAGTTGATAATAGTTATAAAATAGACAAAGTTATGTGAAAACTCAGTTTCAATGAAAATGAGAGTAACAAAAATTTTTTATTAATTTATGTACAATACAAAAATGGTAAAATAAATGTATTGACAAAAAAAAAGTTATTAAAGTGTGAATTTATATTGTTTTATTAGAGGTCGGGTACAGATAAGTCAAACATCCTCGGGGTTGGTAGGGCTACGGGCGATGTCTACCACGATTATTATTATTTAAATAAAATGTCAAAATTTTCACATAACATGATGTTATAAGGTATATTCATATAAAACGTGCTTTTATTAATTTATACGTTATTATATTGTTAATAATACTATAAAAACTAATTTTAAAATAATTTACGTAGCTTATTAGATCCATACATTTGTTTGGAAACAAGTTTTTAATATTATTTATGAATGCAAAGTTGACCTATCCACCTAATGGTCGGTGCGAAAATCATAGACATTGAATATTTATAATAACTAAAAGAAAGTTAACATACTTAAAACCTTATTTTAAAAAAAGTGTAATGACTAGTTTATATAATAGAACATTTATGTTAATGGCTGTAAGAAGGCCGTGAGGGTGGCAATAAAAATTAAGTATGGTGACTGGGGGGCTATGGGGGCTAACTGGAGAGTTAAAATAAGGGAGAGTACAAGAAAATTTACCCTTACATCGTATGGGGGCTGTAGTCAGCCTTAGCGAAGTCACTGTATAATATAGTTATGCATGTATACTACTATACATTTATAATCCATTTTATGTAGCTGTTTTTGTGGATTATTTCACAGAAACCCCCCACAGATTCCTATTGACCATTCTCACCCCTCCATGCCCCCCACCAAATAATGATATATTTCGTTTTTTTTCTTTTTTTGGTTAAGCTTAGTTGGCAAAACTGGTTCCCAATCCTCATGGAGTATGAATTTTAGCTAGAGGAAGAGAATTTTTTATACAGGTCATATCCTTAAATGTCGGAGAGTGCCGAATGCCAGTAAATTATTTAACATTATATTATTACATTTAAAAATGGGTGGGATCGAAGCATGCTATTAACTTGATACTATCATGAAGAAGTATCAAGATCTAAGAAATTCATGAAAATGGGTGATGCATGCAAATAGTTCTTTTTCATAGCATGTTTTCCCCGCTAAAATTTATTTATAATGCATTGATAGATTTCTACGTAAATAAATTTTTTATTACTTGGAAAATAATGCAATGACAAAGAGCTAGGGCGGTATATGAAGCGTGTAAGGGGTGGAGCCTATTTAGTATACATAAGAATGTTCACTTATGCTGACACCCTACAAACAAAAGGCTCATTTACGCAAATTTTTCTTGACTTATGCTGACTGTGAGCATAAGTCTTCAATGTTATAGTTTATACCTTAAAAGCACGTAGAGTCTGCATTAGTCAGACTTTATTTGTGTGTGTGTGTGTGTGTGTGTATGCGCGCGCGTGTTTGTGTTTACAAAAGTCGAGTCATGCTAGCTTTTAAATGTTTTTTAAATGTTGCAACTTGATTTATACAAAAAAACTTATACGTTAAATTATTCAACTATTCTTCGTTATTGTACTACACCTTCTGAATCAGTAATTCATGGATTACGAAAGAATTCTTCGCTTTTTCACGTGAAAAAGTTATCGATCTACTTGTACACTTCTTCAAATGTAGGAAAGTGTAATTCTTAGAACGCATTTTTCATGGATCAAAAAAGATATTGATCAGTTAACGTTAATTCTGAAGAGTATGCGAGGTACCAAAAAACTTCCCAGCCAAGAGATATTTAATTTTCACTGACAGGTTTAGCAAACTGTGGTCTGGCATTATTATGCAAGAATTCCACTGGACGTAGTCCATGGCCAGTAAATGGATGTTCTTCGTTAAACACTTTACTCTAATAGTTTACTTAATTAGTTGTTGATAATAACTTTTGTAACGCTTTGCTTTAATTGGAGCAACTCATAATATAAAATTCACTTCAAATGTCAGCAAACATAGAGCATTACTTCAGCTCTAGAAATTTTGCATTTTAAAATTAACGTAGAGGGTTATGCCGAACCAACATATGATTTTATCCACTTCGGATCATTAAAGTTAATTTACTTTCTATCTTCTATAGTAATTCCCCATAAAAATAATTTTGTAATGTTAAACAAGAAATAAAGAGCAAGTACCGGTTCATTTGTTTTTGTTTTTTTTTTACTCTACTGGTGTAGAATCCATTTTTCTGCCGTTGCAATATTTCCATCGTTTTTAAATGCTTGGTATTCTCCTGTTGAGTCTGACATAAATTCTTGTCAAGCAAAGCTTGCAAATCATTGTCTCAACACTTTTCTGGACCACCTTCACGTTTGAGGTCATCCAAACTCAAATCACTACTTTGAAGCCATTTGTACTATCTTGCTACTGTTAAATATGTAACCAAATTTTATTAGAAACTTCAATTATATACAGGCAGCTTTTGCATTATTTTTGCACACCCTCAATACTAATAACATTTAAAATTACGTAGAACGTGTATTAACACACCCATTTCCCAATCCTTTAATTGATATCATACCATGGGCACAGCGGAAATATCTGCGGTGAAATACCGTGCCAGTTGATCTGACAGTCTGTGCACTAATGGTGCATTGGGTTCACTCGTCACTGTGTAACCTTTGCTTGGAGAAAACTCCGTATTTTAGGGCGTCCACTCCTCACTGGTTAAGCTGGCACTCTTTGTTGAAGCATCGGATTCAAGCTAATTAGCATCTCTGGAAAAGTCCCATGTTTCAAGGACCGCTCCTCGCCGGTAAGGCTAGTGATCCTTGCTTGATGCATTGGATCCGCTAATCCCTACCTATCGCCCTATTACTGTTCCGCATTAACCCAGACCTCAAGACTTGTGGGTCAAGGAAAAAATTCTGGAATTACTCTGAGGGAAAATTCCATGGATAACAGGCCTCAAAACAGCCGGGCTTACATAGAAACTTTTCCTGGTGATAACAGTTTTTGAAAAAATCTGCACATAAAAGGAATTAAGATCACGACCCGTAGAAAGGCGTTGTATCTGTACCAAGCACGTTTACCATCGAGGCAACGCCACGCCTCATACACACCACATATGTGTACTATATATATAAGTGACGTTCTGCCTCTTTACTCTACCTTGAAATGACAGTTTTTTAAGTAACTTATGTAACATTTGAATTAAGTAAATAGGATAAGGTAATCGGTTCGTGTATAAGAGATCAGTGGTTTAAATTTTGTTAAAAGTGTTTTTTTTTTTTTTTTTTTTGAAACTTCTTGAATTAGGCCATTAACAGCTGCGTGAGGAAAAATGCGTGATAAAAAGACGTAGCCACCCCACCTTGCGGCCCAAGCCCTCCCCTCAATCTCCTCTCTTAGACACTTCCTCCTGCTCCGTCTCTCTCTTCCGCAGAGCGCGCCTGCCTGTCTACTGCTCCGTCTTTCTTCCTCTTGCATGTACGCCACTTGTTCCATTTATCTCAGGCTGCTACTATACATATATATGTATGCATATATTATATGTATGTTAGTATGCCGAATTCCTGCACTATGACTAAACTCTAACCTATGCGCTTGCTTAAGCTAAGGTATAGATATGGAGAAAAGAGAGTATACCTATTGTATTGTATATTATATATATACGTGTTGTTCGTCCCAGTCATTACACACATGTTCATTTGTATACATGTATGTGAAAAATGTGCATGAAGTATAAAATATGTATAATACGACAATCTTAACTTTAAAAAAAAAACAACGCTGTATCTCAGAAGAAAAGCAAAATTAGCTAAATTTTTACGGGTTCCCAAAAAGGTGAATTACATGATCGAGGTGCACAAATATAGAGGGGTTGGGTTATGCAGAAACATAACCTTAATTATTTCCGTTTTTAACTGCATCTTAAAAAGAATGGGTCAAAAAAAATTTTCTTTTGTATGCCGTATTTAAAAAATTAATATGGACATTTAGAAAATATTCAAAAAAATTTTTTCACATCAAAACCTCTCAAAATTCCAAAAAAATTCAGATCTCGAAAGGGAAGCCAGATAGGCCAAAAATAATTTTACGTATGGACAACAATTATTGAGGTGCAAAAATATATATTACACGGATTTATGCAAACAATCGTAATAATTCTAAAATTATTAAGTAATATCTCAAAGGCAAAGCTATATCCTTGGTGTAAATTGATTTATTTTCTATTCTCTATCATGTATTATAAGAATAATTGTCACTTGACGAAAACCTATACTTTTATTATTAGTTTTAAGATTAGTAGAAATTAGTTATAAGCACAGGGTAATTTTAATGTTAAATTATAAGTAATCATAGAAAACGAATTGAATAAAAAATGACAGTGAAAAATAGCTGTACCTATTGTTTTTCTTGATATCAATCAGATAGAGTGGACTATTTTACTGTCATGGTAGCCAAATGTTAAAAAAATTAGTCGGATAAAATGATTCTAACAAGAATCGATTGTAGATATATGATATCATATCAAATACACGAATAGTAATTTCATATAAAAGGAATTTTCGTCTTGCGTAACTAGATAAAAGTACCTTTTTTCAGGGCACCATGGTGAAAATGTTTCTGTCATTTTGCATGATATGATCAACATTTCGTACACTTATTAATAAATATATCATAGCAAATATGGAAGTACTTAGAATGCGCAAATCACATGTATGTATTTTACGTACGTGCGTGCTCGTATTTGTGATAATCATGAAATTTTTACTATTTTAATATTAGATTCTTAAAGACTGATTAAAATTAAGTGCGATCTAATTTTCTCAGTTTTTGTTATACTGAGTTTGATAACATTTGAGAGACCCACAGCTGTTTTTTTTTTTTTTTTTTTTTTTTTCTAACATTAATGATGATAAGGAGAATGATAGTAATTGTCATGATGATGGTGATGATAATGATAATGATTATGATCTTAAAATCAGCATTTCAAAAATGATCTTAGTAATGATCAGTGTAGATAATTGTTAGCAGTATAGATGTAGGGGTATGTGTTCGGACATTAAAATGTATAACACTATCGCTCTTATTACAAAATACGAATATGTTTCTTCTCACTATCTTAAGTATACACTATCTTTAGTATTTACAATCAAAAACACTATCGTAAGCTAAACTGAAATAAAGCAAGATCAAATCAAATAAGGAAATACGAAAGCAGGAAGTGCGTATCAACAGACTGACCCCGCGAAGATAAATCAGGCTAAGTATACGTTTTCGACGCTGCAGTGCAGCGTCACAGCGTCTCGACTCCTTGCTACAACGCATGCGCTGAAATTCAGTTACAAGCGCTAAATACATATCTCACACTCCCTCCCGTTCTTATCTGAATTTAACAAAATAGTATTTAATGAAATGACTCAGGAAATATTGGTTTATTGAAATTAATTTAAGTGAAAAAAAATAGCTGAAGATGGAGATCTCCTACCACCATTTATCTAAGCACTCACTCCGGCGGCCTTACTATCGCACCACAGATCAGTGGGCATAAAAGTGCGAGCCATTATTAATAACTTATAGAGTGTTCCAGTCCAATCAACTCTTAACTTGTATCATATATCGCCACTTATTTAGCTTCACAGGTTGAGATAGCTACGTAATTCTTTTCTTGTCTTCCAAACAACTGTATCCCCATAGACCCTTAGGGGATATCCACCCATTGTAATTAAGCCTTAACAGTCTGCCAAACTCGCATCTGAATAGGCTTGGAATCTATCTTTGTGGCCTCTATAAGTTCATCCTAGAGTGCTGGTGTGTTGCAGACATTGAAATACCTGCTTGACCATTTTTTAATCATCTTAAGGTGCCTAGATTCGATATCTATTTAGCACATTTACGGAGTATAAGATGTCTGGCCCAATTGTTTTGGCCAAATACAGTAAGCTACCGACTGCCTCTCTGCATGGAAAATTTCTCTTGTTCTGTTGTATCCAACTCTCCAGCATCTTCAGACTCTTCTCTATCTTTTCTTAAAAAATGTGATTTATCACCATTGGTGTACTTTAGGGTTTTGACTCGTTAAATCTCAATCTTTCTAGCATTTTGTCGATGCATGGTAACTATATAAGGGCAGTTGTTCCACATTTTCTATCTCTTTTTACTGTGATACCTAGGAAAGTGCCAAGCTCACCAAGATCTGACATCTCAAACTCAGATTGCAGACCAATCTTAATTTCCTTCAGTTTACAGACACAAATACTTGATATCATAATATGGATTGTAGGAGTCTCCATACATGGAAGGAATCAGGTCAACTGCCCCAGCGCTGCTGCGCACGGCCCGCGTGAGCATAAAACACGACGTTTTCAACTCATCATTTCGGTCTCAAAACGTTAATAAAAGAATTATCTTAACACATACTCTTACGTATTTTTTCCTCAGCTTCAAACACGTTATATCTTCATTATCTTCAACTTTTGGCATTTTTTGGACTATCTACATCGATAGATGAGATTTTTTTACGTATAGATCGACAATAAAAAAAGAGGGATTTTTCGTTTTTACGTAGTATTTGAACGACGAACGAGATGGCGCGAGCCGCTGGGACCGCGCTGGCAGCGGGTCCGCCGAGCGCTGTCTGCTACCATCTCTCTGACTAGATATAAACAAACATACCTAAGCATGGCAATTTGCACATCGCAAGAAACTTTTGATTATTGCTTTGTGTGACAATGTTTGGTATATTTAAAACACAAGATTATGCTATCGTAAGTTTAAACTTTTTATAGGTTTTGGTACTATTTTTAATTCTCAATGCTATTTTGTTTGAAAATTTTTTTACGTAGCTTATGTGATTCTAACACAGAGTCTAAGTGAGATTTACACTTACGCATAAGTTGTTTATTTTATTTAAAGAGGAAAATAAGAACGTCAAAGTGGGTCATCCCAAAATTAAAAGGATGTAAGACGAGTGTAACTTAAAAGCAGCCAAAAATTAAGTAAAACATCAGTGTTTTTATTATTGAATGCATAAAAAATGTAAATATTAAATATTTTATGGACATTCATTACTATTTATCTAATATTATAAAATTCTTAAATACATAAATAAATTTTATCAAAAAATTTATAACTGATTTATTACAAACCCTCGTTAAATAACAATTATTACCATCGCCAAAATATAGATAGCTGAAAAGACCAATCTAATCGTATACGATTATGCTATAGCAGACAGCGCACAGCCGACCCGTTGCTAGCGGACTTGAATACTACGTAAAAACGAAAAACCCCTTTTTTTTATTGTCGATATCTACGTAAAAAAGTCTCATCTTTCGATGTAGATAGTCCAAAAAATGCCAAAAGTTGAAAATCATGAAGATAGAACGTGATTTTTGAACTTTTGCATATTTCAAGGTTATAGGGGCAGAAATTCGAAAAACAGATGCCACCACTAGAAAGCTGAAGAAAAAATACGTAAGAGTATGCGTTTTATTAATTTTTTTTATTAACGTTTTGAAACTAAAACGGTGAGTTGAAAACGTCTTGTTTCACGCTCGCGCAGGCCATGCGCAGGCGATTTTTATGCATTGATTCCAATTGTTCGTCAATTGCTCTAAAGTTTTCTTAAACAATCTCTTTATTCTTCTTTGGTCGTCCTCGTTTTCTCTTGACTCCTTGTTCTCCTTCCGTTCTTAATAATACTTCAAGACTATCTTAATCAAACTTAATGAACCATTTATCTTGTTTAATATCTATCTTATGATTATTTCAGCTTGCTATTTTATCTTTTCTCCAGATATTTTAAAATACAAATCTTTTATGAAATCTTACACCCAGAATCTCATAAAATTTTTCATCCTCTGGTCTTAAAAAAATGAAGCTGGTAGTAGTGTAGCAAACCAGTACTACTCGTATACCTTGTGGGCTGAATTTGGTTCTAGTGTTCTTTTATATATTAATAAATGCCACACAACCAAATCTTATTTGATTTATCTTTCTTTAGATTAGGGGTAAACTTTACTAAGGGAACTATTATTTCGTTAGACCAGTGTGTTGTTAAGTGTCTCGACAGGCCAGTGGAAGCTCAGCTTCCAATCTCTGAAGAACCTGTTCGACCTCCTATAATCTGTGCCTTGATCAGTTTTACAATAGCACATCTTTGCTTCAAAGCCCAGTAGATTTCGTGCGCTGGTCGCAAATTTGTCCAAAAAACTTCCTGATCACTTTTCACTTTTACAGGGTATACCATTGTCAATCTTTAGTAGTCGTCTGTGTATACTATTATAAATTTGCATCCTTTAGGATAACTTGCCGGACTTATTGATCCCTTTGTGCTGGCATGAACTATCTCAAGTGGTTCCGATGCCCTCTCTCTTCTAGTGTTAAAAGCAATCTTTAATTTTTAGCAGTTTGACACACCTCCCATGTTGCAATGCAGTTATCAAACACAGACTTATTTAAATCTTTATTGTCCAAAAACTTTCTTTGGATGCCTTAAGATAATCCGCCGACGAATGCCCCAATCTTACGTGTCAGAGCATGGCTCTGTTATTTCTTTTAAATGTTGTATACTTTTCTGTAAAGGGACTTTGAGCCTCTGAAATCTCACCAATAATTAGTTCTTTACTATCATTTATTTTTTCATCTTGAACGGTTTTCTCAAACTCATTTTACTGAGCGGTATCCAAACAATCGCTTTCAGATCCATTGTTTGGAATTACAGGGCAGCTCTTACTATAATTAGTGCTGACTTGCTGAACCTTCTTGATCATTGCCGCAGAGGCACTTTCTATTATTAAGCAACCTACAATTTCTTTACACTTCTTGTCGTTGCTTGTACTCTGGCTATCTTGCACTAGTTCTCCTATCCAATAAAGACTCTATAGGCATCGGAAATTCATGTTTCATTAGAGCGTGGGTCTAATATATCTATCTTAGTATTGTCTAAATAGATACACATGCCTCTATCAACAAGCTGACGAAGCGACAGCAAGTTTTCAGCTAGCATCTTGGCGCATATCACTCTATGTAAAAACATTTTAATTTTGTTATTACTACCCAAAACTCACCTTTCTTCCTCCACTCTCAAGTCCACAAAGGAATTTTTGTTCGCGCATTTCATCAATGTTCTTTTATGAATTTTGAGTTTCCTCTGTGCGCTTAGAGAGAAAAGTTTTAGGTCCAACAACAAACATACGACTCCATGCATTAGATCTAAGCAATCCTACACAAGGTTTACTTTCTTTATCCTTGACGTCAATATTTATAGGACAAGCCATTCTTGCTTTTGAACAGTCTATTAGAATCTGCAATTTTTACATCTAGTACTTTATTGACAATTGTATGATAAAAGCCGTCTCTTTTCTCACAATCATGATAACTCTGAGTTGGACTAACAAATTCCTTCTATCATATTATTTAAAATTTTTTAGTTCAAACTATACGTATATTCCTTGTGGAACGTTTATATTATACCATTATTCCAGTTCATTAACCTTATGCACGAAATGCATACCAAGTATTAAAATACTTAATAGTCTTTTAAACGATAGAAATTTTATTGAAATTTTTTACTACTGGAAGAATTGGATGTGTGGTTCTGAAGAAGACTTTTTTTTTTATTTCATAATCTTTGTTTTTATTTTTTCTTGTAAACAATGACTGTAATTACAAAAAATAAACTACAACAAAATAAATAATTAAAGAAAATGTTGTAAGATTCTGAAAGAAAAGGTTAGTAAAAAATATTATCTTTTAATGAATAAAAACTACCGAATGAAATTTAACAAACTTCAAACTAATTAGTTAGCTATGATTCATTAAATCACAAAAATTAAGAATAATCTTTTTTATTAAGATTTAAAATGATATATTATTTGGAATAATCCAAATAACTCAATTAGAAATAAAAACGGAATTTAAGGTTATAACAACAGATTTGGCTTATCTAACTAATTGTAAAATGTAAGTATAATTATTGACAAGAGAGTGCAGAAAATGAGTTTATATAGTAATAAAAGTTAACAATGAGTCCAGTCGTTGATGAAAGTCATAGATAACATGAGTGAATCAATAATACAAGTTATACCATATTAATTAATAAAGTATAGATTAAGATAAAGAATAAAAAAAAATACAAATTGAAATACATATATATTGACGTATGCGTGGAAGACTATCACAGCGTGAAGTCACCCCATTTAAAATAACATGGTGTGACGTCACCCTGTGATAGTCTTCCACGCACACGTCGATATAGGTTATTTAAAAACACTCATTTTTATATCTGAAAATAAACAAATATTGAATTTTGACAAAAAAATTATTTTAATAATAGTCAAATGAAAATTTAATAAAGAATTAGAAAAATTCAATAAAATAGCTATAAAAATAGAAGCATGTGATGGTTTCCGTAAAATATGATTAAACATGCCAGAACTATAAGTCTGTTGTTTTGAAGATTGGCAAAATAAAATATCAAATGAAAAAATTAAATAAGACAGTATTGCAAAATAGTATAGGAAGGCCAAATCGCAAAAACTTTTCTGCCCAAAGTAATTACAAGGGTGGAAAGCGGTCATTGCATTTTGTGCCCATGCTAAAAAAATTAATTGCACTAAGTTATAAACGTTTACAATCACATAAAAGTAAACATTAAACAAAATAGTTGAGTTACTTGAAAACAAATCAGGTTTTAATAAAAACTAAAAATAAATCAACTTGGTTTTTGAGAAGATTAGCACGCAGAACACGCAGGAAGCAAAGCTAGGCTAGAGGATATAAATTTATTTCTGTATCACATAGTTGTATTGAAAAAAATAAGTCTCAATTACCCTTGCTCAATTACCCTGCACCCTCTCAGCACCACAACCAATAATCATAGGTATTTGCTTATTTTCACGTTGTTTTCAAACCAATATTATTTAATTAGGCTCCCCCACTCCCCCTCAGCTCCTGATTGATTTCCTGCAGCTACTTTTCCACCATTTTTATTTAAATAATCTCTTTCTCATCCATGTCTAGTGTCTTCAAAGATAAAATTTTCGATTTATTAAAAACTCAACGGAATTTTAAAAAACGTATTAAATTTATTATTAAAACAAAATCGTAATTATATGTGTCAACATCTTTTGATGTTGTCGAGGGAATTAAGAAAATCATTTCAAACATAATTTTTTTTTTAGAGTAAAAAAATCTTTTTTTGGTACTTAAATAACTTATTTAAAGTTTTAGCTTACCTCGAAGAGAGCAGATAAATTCTGTTTGAGTGATAGAGAAATCAAAGAAACATTTAACTACTTTAGTATTAAATACTACGAAATTTTATTTGTCAATTGTGACTCACGTAGACATCAGCTCCATCCCTCATTTGTATAGTGAAGCAACCGGAAGATGAAGTGTAGTAGAAAAAACAATTGAAAATACATTTAACACAAAGACAAACGTAATAAATATCTAATTTTATAAGTATTTCTGCAAATAAAAAAAAAAATATTCGGTTAAATTATATAATTGAGTACAGTGATCTATTCATTTCTGCATTTTAATAATTAAAAATTAACAATCAATAATCTGACAATATTTTTTCATGATTAGTTTACTCCTAAATGTTAAACTATTTTATGATTAATGAAGATAAGTAGTATTGAAAGTTTCACAAAAAAAATCAATCTCTTTTATGTTTTGAATGCAATGTTTGAATGCAATTTATGTTCTGCAATCAATGTCTAAGAATGATAAAAAATGAAGAAGAAAATTTAAACAGAAAGATGTACTATTTTTCAATTGTAACTAAAGAGTAAAATACACTTGATCGACGTTTGGTATTTCATACGAATAATTGTAACTGTATCCGTAAATATAAATAGATTATTATTGTGAGATATATATATCGGCGCTTGTAACTGAATTTCAGCACATGCGTAGTAGGAAGGAGTCAAGACGCTGCGACGCTGGACTGCAGCATCGAAAACGCATACTTAGCCTGATTCATTCCCACGGGGTCAGTCTGTCAATACGCACTCCCTGCTTTTGTATTTCCTTATTTGATTTGATCTTGCTTTATTTCAGTTCAGCTTACGATTGTATTTCTTATTGTAAAGACTAAAGATAGTGTATACTTAAGATAGTAAGAGTAAACGTGTTCGTATTTCGTAATAAGAGCGATAGTGTTATACATTTTACAGCCCGATTACATATCCATACACCTACACTGTTAACAGGTTATGGGCCTTTAAAATTGTAGGGTGGTTGTGTATTCAAGACCTTCCTAACCGCCATTTTTTCTCTGTGATCAAGCTCATCTCGCGTTTACTCATATACTTTTTGCCTTCCACATTTTTTTCCCTTTTTCTTACAGGCCATCGTGACGTGAGGTTGTTGAACCTTCGTTGAGGTTGTGAAACCAACGTGACGGCGTTAAGGTTGACATAAGCCACCAGTGAGACCGAGGAAATCAAGGAGGTGACAACTGTTGGGGTGAGAAAAATTGTGAAAAGTATAAAGAGGAAGGAAAGTAAGTAACTGATAATAATACTTATAGTGTCTTTATCGGCCGTTAAGTTGACATAATGTATTTTGTCTTTCGCTGTTTTGAAACCAAAATTGTATAATAGTGGTAATGACGGATGTTATAGATATGATAAATGTGACAGTAGATAGGGTTCGTAAAGTGTTTTATAATAATATAATGTCAGTACTCTGTAATTCTCAAAGTACAAGAGCTGGCACGCGTTTTTTCTTGCGTGAGGCAGGTTTGCATTGGGGTACAAGGATTTTCATTTAGCTGCTACAGCTATAGCTACTGCTGAGGGGGACGCCTCAAAGCGGGGAGAGTGACTTTCGTTTCAGCCATGCCTCACGTTTGGTCAGGCTGGGCGTGTGTGTGCATTTTAAACTGGCTTGGTAGATGATGATGCGCACAGAGCGGCCATCTTAGATAGAATTTTGTTTCACTTTCCAAGTCCCCGTACAGTGCGGCCTCAATCCTCTCGCGTGGATTTTCACGTTTAGACTAGAGGTAAATGCCGACTCAAACCAAAATGCAGAAATTAAAAATTTCTAATTTTAGTATAATGCGCGTCAACAAATCGTAATAACAGGCAATATGTTTTTGATGTATACTCACTGGATTCGCTATCAGAAGCATATAAGAGAATGAAGGAGAACATAGAAAAATTTAACGAAGTAATGGTGACAAGTAGTGAAAAGGTAGCATTAATTTTGTCTAACGATAAAGTATCATATCTAAGAAACATTATTTATCTGCACTTGTTATACATATGATTGTACTCGATCGAGTTACAATTGTCCTGCTATTGTTAATGACTTTAAACATGTTGCGCTTGCATACTCAAGTCATCTGCTGTATCTCGTCCCATGGGTAGTGCGCATGCATTGCGTTCGTGTGTGCGTGCTTGCTCATGTTTTCCGGTAACACAACTTGTATTCGACTGGTTACTGGGAAATAATATACATAACTTGATCTGAGTTATTATAGGAGATACGAGTGACGATTATGATAAAGAAAATCCATTTAATTGGATGAAAATGTGGTGATGTAACAAACACTATCCCTAAACATAAGCAACACATTCCAGTTAAAGGTTCCTTAGATAGATTAAAGACAGAAAATTTAAAGACAATAAGTCACGTACAAACCAAGATTTAAAGATAGACATAAACAAAGGGACCCTTAACAAGATAGCAAATTAAAGATTTGAAAAATAAAAAGATAGATTTTATTGGTACCTTGTCTAAAGACAAGAATAAAGGTTTGAGAGATTAAAAAGTGAATTTGATTGATACCTTATCTAAAGACAAGACTAAGGATTTGAGAGATAGAAAAATTAATTTGATTGATGCCTCATATAAAGCCAAGACTCAAGATTTGAGAGATAGAAAAAAAATTTTACCGATACATAACCTTAAGATGAGCTTCAAGATTTGAAAAGTAAGAATTAAAATTCATTTGATAGTTAATTAAAGATTTAAAAAATGATCAGATAAATTTAGTTAATACCTTATCTAAAGACAAAAATGAAGATTTTAGAGATAAAAAAATTAATTTGATTGATACCTCATCTCAAAACAAGAATGAAGATTTGAGAGATAGAAAAATAATTTTGATTAATATCTCATGTAAAAACAAAAATAAAGACTTGAGAGATTAAAAAATAAATTTCATTGATACCTCAACTAAAGACAAGAATAAAGATTTGAAAAATAAAAAAAAATATATTTTATTGATACCTTGTCTAAAGACAAGAATAAAGATTTGAGAGATTAAAAAGTAAATTTGATTGATACTTTATCTAAAGATAAGACTAAGGATTTGAGAAATAGAAAAATAAATTTGATTGATGCCTCATCTAAAGACAAGGCTAAAGATTTGAGAAATTCAAAAAGAAATTTGATTGAGAGCTCATCCAAAGTCAAGACTAAAGATTTGAGAGATAGAAAAATAAAAAAGATTAATACCTTATCTAAAGACAAGAATAAAAATGTGAGAGATAGAAAAGTAAGTTTGATTGATATTTTATCTAAAAACAAGAAAAAAATTTAAGGGACAGAAAGATAAATTTTACCGATACCTCACTCTACGACAAGCTTAAAGATTTGAAAAGTAAAAATTTAGATTTGTTCGATAGCAAATTATTGGAAAACAAAAAGATAGATTGATTGATACTTCAACTAAAGACAGCAAATTAAAGATTTGAAAATTAAAAGATAGATTTGATTGATACAAGATTATTTAAACAACACAGCAATTTAAGGTTTCGAAAAATAGAAAAATAGATTTGGTTTTGTATAACAAACTTCAATAATTGATAGCAAATAAAAAAAAAATTCGATTAATAAATGGACTAAAGACAGCACATTAGGAATCTAAAAGATAAAAGAGATAGCTTAAACAAACAGATAAATAGTTTGCATAAGGCAATGATGGGCACAAATTACGATCTTAAAATAGAACTGACTAATCGAGCCTACAAGAAAGATATTGAGGAGATTCAAAAGTTGGTTGAAGATAAAGATCAGACTTTAAATTAAATACTAGGTAGATTATATCTGGATTATAGAAACAGAGTGTACCTAATTATCCATCTCACGGTCATAGTCCAAAAATTAATGATATGAAAAAAAGTGATGTACAGACGAACGCGTATTAAATAGACAACAAAATTAACATTGTTAGATTTGATCTCTTAAAGCAAAGTGATTCTAAATTTTGCGAATTCTTTGACGAACTAAGGTAAATTTTGAATGAATTTTGATGGATTTCGAAATCCATCCAGAAGGAACTGTAATCTACCAGAGTATTAATTACGTGACTCATAATAGAGTAAATTTAACTAATAATAATATTTACATTAAATTTTTGAAATAATCTTTAAAAAATTTTTTCGCAAAATAAACTACATTATAAAATAAACTTTATCATGTAAATAAGAAATTTAAGTATAGTTGAAGATCTTTGCAATGGTACTCCTTCAGAAAAAACTATATTATTTAAGTACAATTTTAAAGCAGAAGTTATTACTTATGAAAAACAGAAAAACATGATTTCTTTTCAACGGGTTAAATCAAATATCGGCAATAAATGCACCGAATTCGTAACGATCAATGCCATGATCCTCGATCGGCCATGGACATCTATTAGCAAAATCTAACTACACATGTCTTAATGCGAGAAAATCATATACTAAACGTGTAGTTGTAGTCTGGAATTTTAAGGCTTATTTCAATGTCTGTAAACATGACAAATGTAAAATGTATATAGCCCTAGTAGAAATAACCAGATCCCAGGCTCACATGTGGTAAGGCGTGATAAATGTATGAAGTGAAATTTTTCTTATTGTACAAAGAGTACTTGTTGCACGCATGCAAATAAATTTATGTGTGTTCAACCACCATGTAATCAAAATTGTACAGTCAAATTGACAGCTTAAAATATTTGCAAATTTCCCTGTAATTAAGAAACCATTAAACGTTGATTCTAAACAATATTTTAAGATAACTTTTGTTTAAAAAATCGTGTGTTATTATACTTAAACTAATAAACTTGATTCTAATTAATAAGATTTAAAAAAACAGCCATCATATTTTAGTTGAATTGTATTCTAAGTCCGTTTTTGCGGTTATAAATTTCCAAACTAATTTTTTTTTTAAGTTTTTGTCCTGTCCTAAAATTCACATTTTATAACATGTTTTTTACCAAGACAAAAAAAAAAGTTTTAATTAAAATAATATCATTGCACATTTTAAATTAGAAAGGTTATTGTTAGCAGTATGGATTTCTAGGTATGCGATCGGGCAAATAAATGTACAACACTATTTTTTTATTATTAAACACAGTCACGTTTATTGTCACTATCTTTAGTATGTACTATCTTTAGTCTTAACTATCTTAAGTACAATAGCAAAACGAACTGAAAAGGCAGGATCAAATATAGGTTTATACGAGAACAAATAGTGCGTGTACGAACAGACAGACTGACCACGTGAGAGTGAGTAAACTATAGGTAATATACACTGAAGTGCAGCGTCATGGCCTCCCGTCTTCTTGCTATTGCGCATGCGTGAAAATTCAGTTACGAGCGCCACATATACATCTTAAACTTCCTCCCTTTCATATCTGAATTTTATAAAACAGTATAAAATGAAAATGGAAAGACATGTTTGATTATTAACACTGAGTATAGATAAATACGAAATCAGCTGAAGATGTAAAACACGTCGGCTTATTGATCACTCATTGGGGTTGGTTGCGATGAGCTAAAATATACACAGAGAGATACATTAATTGGCATGTCTATTATCATTATCTATCCATTATAAATTTATTAATTTTATTATTTCAAGTTCAAGTTTAATTATCATGCAATTTACACTAATTAACATTCAAAATTTCTTTCGTTAGTCTTTCATGAAGCTCAAACGGCAGGGGTTTTGTAAAAATATCTGCTAGTTGTTCCTTTCATGGAATCCATTTAACGATTATTTTTTCTCTCGATACACATTCCTTAACACAGTGAGCCTTGATCTCGGTCATGTGTCTCAGTCTTTTTCCACCATCTATCTTAGCGCTTGCTCCGGTGGCTTTGTTGTCACACCTAAGGTCCGCAGGCAACAGAATATATAACAGTAGTAAGCTGATTTAGTGTTTCAATCCTATCAGATCCTGACTTGCATCACACATTGCCACGTATTCTGCCTCGCAGGTTGAGATTGCAACATAATTCTGTTTTCTCGTCTTCTAAGCAACTGTATCGCCATACAATGTTATGAGGTATCGACCTGTCGTAATTGAGCCTTCACAGTCTGCCAAACTCGCATCTGAATTCTGATCTGATTCAGTTTCTTCCGATTCTTCTCTGTCTTTTCTTTTCCGATTCAGGACTTGATCTGTCACCATTAATGTTCTTTGTAGTTTTGAGTCGTTAAATCCCAACCTTTCCAGAACTTAGTTGATGTATGGTGTTTATGTGAGTAACATTGTATTCTTTTTTCTATCTCTTTCCACTTCGATGCCTAGAAAAGTGCCAATCTCGCCAAGGTCTAACATCTTAAACCCAGATTGCAGACCAGTCTTAATTTCATTTATGTTGCTTACACAATTGCTAGCTATCATCATATCATCCACGTATAAGATCAGGACCAGAAAGTTATCTGCTTCTCTCCATGTATAAAGGCAAGGCTCGCTCGTATGTGACTGCAGTCCCAATTTAGATGCAGTCTCGCGAAATCGCTCATTCCATCTTTTTGGGCTGATCTCAAGTCCATAAAGGACTTTTTTCAATTTACAAACCTTAGCTTTCTTGAAGCTGTTGCCATCAAGCAGGCCTTCAGGAATCTCTATGTATATCTCTTCTTTAATAGAACCATTAAGGAAAGTTGTCTTGACATCAAGTTGGCAGGTCTCCAGATTATATCTATTGATTATTGATATCACTGATCTTACAAGAGCTAGCCCAGGATTTTATTGACCAAGCTCTCTAACTTTCTTGGGCCGACCGCACTTTCTCTTGATTACTGGTTCTCTCTCCGTTTTTAATGACTCTTTAGGGCTAGTCTTATCAAACTTAACGAACCATTTATCTTGTTTAATGTCTATCTTGTGTCTCCCCCAGTTTGCTATTTTGTCTTTTCCCCAGATATCTCTGAATACGAGTCTTTCTTGGAATTGTACGTCTCGACTCTCATAGAATTTTTCATCTTCAGGTCTTGAGAAGGAGTAGCCGGTGGTGGTATAACAAACCAGCACGACTCGTATCCCTTAAAGGCCAAATTTGGTTCCAGTGTCCAGCGACGCAGCCAAATCTTCTGATTTGGGTTATGTCTATCTTCAGATAAGGCGCAAACTTTTCCAAAGGGGCTATCATCATTTAGATCCCGGAGTAGATGTAGCAAATTTTTTTACCTCTTGTGTTCGACTCCTCTCCAGTTCTCGCTCAAGAGTCTCCATTTTCCTTTGTTAAGCGGCTAAAAGCTGCTCAAACTCGGTTGGAAGTGTCTCTTGGACCCTCCTATTTTTCTTCCTTTCTTTTTCTAAGGCCTCTTTGTGTTGGGACACCTCCTCATGGACATCCAGGAGCTCTGATGGTACCCCTCTTGTTCCATCAATTTCTTAATTTCCTCCAAATCTTTCGTTGAGGCTTCTGAAATTTCGTTTCGTGAGTTTATAAGGTTTTTAGACTAAATATTTTGACCGGTTCTTTTCATTAGTTCTTTTTTAAGTTCATGATTTGCATGCGCCATCTCTTTATGTAAACTATCTAGCTCCTTCTTTAGGTTATCTTTTCTGTTTTGCAAGTCTTTAAATTGGCTATCAAACGAATCTAAATTTTTGCCTTTTAAATCTTTGAGCTTATCGTAAATTGAGGTATCGGTAAAATTTATCTTTCTATCTCTCAAATCTTTAATACTACATTAAAAGACAAAAATAGTCAAATTTATTTTTCTATCTTTCAAATCTTTATTTTTGTCTTTAGATGAGGTATCAATCAAATTCTTTCTATCTTTAAGGCCTTTCTTTTAGATGCGCTGTTGTTTGGGGACGAGTCGAATTTGACCAGCACATTTTTCTATCAAATCAAACAGGTTTAGCATATCTTGATTATGGTGTGCATCCTCTCCCATGTATGCAACAGTCTCACTATTTAAGGAAAACTTGACCAGGTCGTTTTTACGAGTTACGACCACCTCGTCTAGTTCTCCTAGATCGTCTTCAATCTTTTTTTATGCATCGTTTATCACATTCATGTCATTTTGACCTAAAAATAACGGGGAATAAATGAGAAAAAGTACGCTATTTTTATGTGTTTGCGTGCGCGTAAGGCTAATAGTTTCTTTGTACAAGTAACACGGAGATAAAACGTGAGTAAATCCAATGGAAAATGGCGTCAGTATCATATATGACAGGCATAGAGAGAGAACAAAAATGGCTGATTAACAGAATTTATTCTTCTACGTGCGCCACCAGCCATAGCGTGAAAAGACGTGCACGCTCCCCTCCTCGCCTCGAGGCATCCCCCTTGGCGATGACTGACTGGTTTAGCGAAAACGCGTCTCTTTTGTCACGATGCGGGCCCATTCCTCACATAAACAAACGCGTGTCGGCTCTCGAATTCTGTGAATCTCCGAACAAAGAAAGCCTTCGAATAAAAGGAATCTCAATCACGCAATCTTAAGTGAACTGTCTTGTTCCATCTTAAGGCAAGACACAAATCTTTCAAGGAGAACGATAATTGAGCATGAGTAAAAACAACAATGCTTCACGTAAATACCGAGATTTCAAGGCAATGTATATATATAGTACTCACTGCTGCTCACTTTCTTCTTTACAGCGTCTTTTCTTATTGCTCCGCCTGAGGCCTCGAGAGTTGGGCCGTCGTTCGCACCTCAAGGTGATTCAGCCGCTGCACCTCCATCCCGACTCTGCTCTGCCGCCTCCTGGGGCTGATCCTCGCCCTTATCGGAGGAAATCGGGGTGAGAGGACTGCCAAGGTCCTTCGTCTCACAGTGCTCGCCACCTTACAAAGAGTTCCCGGTTGCTTCCGCCATTACGGTATAAGCTCGCGCGATGAGCTCAAACACGGAGTGGGAAGAAAAAAGAGAAAAAAAAACGCTAGAGAGCTCGAACAATTACGCACCCACACTAGAATTTAAGGCCCATAACCTGTTAGCAGTATGGATTTATACGTAGGCAATCGGGCAAATAAATGTATAACACTATTACTTTTATTATTAAACTCAGACACGTTTATTGCCACTATCTTTAGTATGTACTATCTTTAGTCTTTACTATCTTAAGTACAATAGCAAAATGAACCGAAAAGGCAGGATCAAATATAAGGTTCTACGAGAACAGAGAGTGCGTGTACGAACAGACAGACTGACCGCACGAGAGTGAGGAAACTGTAGGTAATAGACGCTGAAGTGCAGCGTCACGGCGTCTCGTCTTCTTGCTATTGCGCATGCGTGAAAATTCAGTTACGAGCGCCTCATATACATCTTACAGTTATTTTAACAAAAACCAAGGGATATTTTTCTATGAGACAAGAATCATTCTCTTTGCTTACAAAGAACCTTTTTATTTTTTTGGTTTATTTAATAATATCTACTTAATAGGTCTTACAGAAAACAAACAATTTAAATTTTAAAATATAATTTTGCTTCTCGTAAGATTTTTCTACTTGTAATAGAATTCCAGAAACAAACGAAAAACTGGTCAAAAAATTTTAATTTTGAAATAAAAAATTAACAGTATATCTAAATTTTGTTGTGCTCTAAGACTATTTCTCCGTACTTTTAAGTAAATATTTAAGAAGTATGTAAAATTTAAATAAATTCCAAAGTTCTAGAGCACTGGACTATTAAGTAAACACTCAATCTAGTTTTATGGCGTTTAAGGAGACTCGGGAGTAATAATAAAATGCAGAGATCACAATCATATAGTGTTTTCTTAATAGTCTAGAATACGTAGAACTTATATGAATTTTTTAAATATTTGTTATAGGACGTTCTTAAAAGAATTATACAAACGAAAATCATGTGAATAACATAAGCTCTTGTGGAAAGGAACCTCTTTGTCTCGCTTGAATGGACAAACCTTTTTGAAAAATGCAAAGGTATTGAAAAAAGTCTAAGGTAAAGGCACCAGTTACTGGCCGCGACCAGTACCTGGCCACTTTAAAAAATAATTTTGAAAAAGTGGTGGCTTAGTACAAGAGCACTGGTACATAAAATGTGTACATAACCTCACTTCTGCGAGCACTAGTAGCCGACGACCTCGACTTATGTACATTTAGCATGGGGTGGCCAGTTACTGGCTCTTAAATTTGGGCCACTAAATCAACCTTTTTTTTCAGTAACCATGTACTAAAGCATCTGACATACTCAGATTATTATAAATTATTATTGTCTACGGTCGGATATACGACTTATATTTATCATATAGTTTAAAATACATTCATAGCTTTCAAATGATACCTAACAGAAGTTAAAGTTTTAAAAGCTATTTAAAATATGTGATGTTCTTTTGATAACAGCTACTAAGTGGCCAGTAACTAGTACTTTTACCTTACTTACAAGTTAATTATTGTTTAATTATTCTGTGAGCAAAATTAAGCGGCATGTTATAGTGCATTTTAAAGAATGCAAACGTTAACCGTAAGGAAAATATTGAGTTTGTAGGGTGAAAGAGGGAGTGCGCGGTAAAGGGGGCCAAGCTGCGCGGGCAGAGTAGACTCTCCCTTTCTCGTCCCTTTAAATGATACTCCCGAACCTCGTTAAGATAGAGACCTTTTTCTTCTGCAATAGCTTTCATAGTTTCGTTATGTCTGCCATTCTCTTATGGTGGTTGCTTCGCTGCCTTAGCCGAATTGATACTTAGTAGTATTTTTACCAACACATTTGCTAGGGTGCCAGTTTGCGTTTAAATTAGAAAACAAGGGTATCAGAAGTATAGCATCTCCAGTTCTAGTACGGAGACTCAACACTCTACGTCTTTAAATACGTATTTTTTCACTACTTGTTTTTCTTACTGCACTGCAAACATCTTTTAAATTAAAGTCGTAACTTTTGTGTGCATTTTTTGCTTGAAACTGTGCACGAAGCTTAATTAACTGTATCTAATGAAGTGCATGGTTCTTATCTGTATGATATTACCTTTTCATTTCTTAAAGTCGCACCTAATTTACTTTTGATCCTCATAGCACCTGTTATTGTTGGAGCAGCGGCTTTCTTATCATTACTTAAATCAGAATTTCTTACTTTTTGACAAACCTTGTGAATCTGAAAGCTTATCTGTATAATTTTTTTGATTTAACGTTTTCTCAACTATGAGAATAAGCTATATCATACCCCTTTCACGCTGTGTGGAACAAATTTATTCCCAGATTATCTCTCCGGAGACCTTTTGCAACGTTAGTAAATGAACCACATTGCTAATAATCTGGTATGTACATTTTTTCAAGTCAATTATTTATAGCTGTGTTTTAAAAACCACGTCCTGTCTGACGGTGGATGATCATTGCTTCAGCGGTTGAATCATGACTTAGCGCTAGAAAGTAGAACTGTTATATTTATAGCCCATGTGTAAATATTTCACCTACCTAGCCATAATTGCATGGTAAATTAAGACAGTACCATATTCATAGCTTGTAAATTATTCAAAATTGAGCTGTTTTACAAAGCAGACATAAAAATTAGAAAAACAGGCTGTGTAATGATCAGTCATTGAAATCACTTAAGCCACTAGAATATAACTTTTTAGAAGAGATGTTAAGAGTCCATAAATAGCGTGGACTACTTCCCTTATAATTTACGATAAGCAATAGTATCTCCAGATAAAGCTATTATTATTTTTTATAATATGACATGTTGTAAACAGAATAATGTGAGAGCTTTTAACTGTATAAAAAGACTTACCTAAGAATGTGGCCTGTTTCTGTCACTGCAAATTAAACGCACAAGTACTAAAAACCTTGTGAGAGGTAACGTGAATTTTTTAGCTTTATTTTACCAAGATTGAGTTTATCTAAGACATATAGTGACTTCGATGTACCCTACAAAAAGTTCAAAGATCTATGATTTAACTGCTGAAATGATCATAAACATGAAATCATTGTCACTGATAAGGATAGACTCACAAATAGTGGTTAGTGTAGAAAGAGTTTTGAAAATTTTGCTATAAACATTACATGTTTATTGCTCACAGTATTCAGTTTACTGTAGGACATTAAAACTTCAATATGTATGAGCAAAAAGAAAATGTAGTTTCTCTTGAAGTAAAAGCAAGAGAATTAGTCAAAAAAGTGGGGATTAACAAAATTTAAAAAGATAAAGTTAAAACAGTAAATAATAAATCATTTGAATCAATGACAGTACTCTTTAGGAAATCGTTACTGAAACAAAAAAAAAGAACCAATCCAGATAATAACTTTAAGAAATTATGTACAAATAATAAGCTATCAATCAGACGAATAAAAAAAAGTATAACGATTATACACAATATTTAAGTCTGCTGTCAGGTAAAGTGGCGGTGTTATTTTCCCTTGGTCCGCAAAATAGCCCTTGAGACGACGATACTTATCTGACAAAAACTACTATTTCTTACCTTGGACACAAAGTGCAACTGCCGATTTGCACCCTCAGGTCACACTTTGCGCCCTTGTAATCACTTTGGGCCCACGAGCAGAAAAGTTTTTTGCGTTCTCTGGGCCCAAAGTACTTTTTTGCCTTAGGGTCCAAAGATTTACTAGATACAAAGTGTGCCCACGGGCGTAAAATGCAATGTAAGAAAAATATTATACGCGACTAGGGCACCAACCTACAACGAGCGTGCCCTTCGGGCGCTCATATTTGTACTTTAGGTCCTAGTGACGTTATGTACCAAAAATTAGCCTTCGTTATGCATGTATTGCATGATGCATACAATACACTTCTAATGACAAATCTTTTAAAGGTGGACAGTTAATCTCGTATTCTAAATTTATTACTTGACAAAGAGATATTTTATGTAAACCTTGTTAAATCAGGTTCCTATAAGAACATAAGTTGGCCAATAAATCTGTTGTTAAATCAAAAGTAAAAAGACAGTAACCGTTGGCATAAGATTCACGATCGATATAATTGCCTTCATTGAGAAAGTGAATGGCAGTACCGAAAAACAAAGTGTTATAAGCATCTACATATAAATTATTCGTTTTGAAGTTTGGCTATAATGGTTTGGAAAAAACGTAAAAACCGTTAATGTACGAACAAAGGAAACAATTATTACAACAATGAAAATTACACGTAGGTAACTGGCCCTTGATAATTTTTTTCAAAATTTTGCCATGAATACCACTGTATATCGTCACAGCTTTTACTTTAACACAAATCAACGGATATTTTGCCGTGCTCATTAACATAGCTTTGGTATGGGCTAATAAAACAGATACGCTTATTCTAACACGTCTCTCTAAAAGATTTGCTTCTTCGATGCGAACGGAAACCAAGTTTGAAGTGGCTATGAGACAAAATGCATCGTGAGATCTTACTAATTGTATTCTCACCTTGACGTCATTGATGAGTAATTTTTCCTGAAATGTAGATGCCTGCGTACATCGCAATAAAGATGACCAATCAGATCAACCGATTTCTTTGCTAGTACGTCGCTTGACGAGTCCCGCGTTGGCATGAAACTCATCGTCCATCTTAGTCGCCGTATCGTCGCACCATAATGCACTCGTTAAGTGGGATGATTTTGCTGCAGGTCCGTAATTTAATAAGGTTTTCAAACACGCTCTGTAAGCTTACGCTTTGTTAGGTGATTCAAGTTTCTAATTAAAAAACACATCGACTTGGTTAAACCATCAATGCTTAAAATTATTTATCGGTCCCACCTTAGTGATGTTAGATGCTACGTCAGTATTCACTTCTTCATCTTCACTGACGGCCAAGTGGACATGAAGACTCAGCACCGTGTGTGCGAGATCAATGTTTTCGTTACCATTACCTGGTACAACAAATTTGATCGGTGAATCATCCGCCAGCAATGATATCGGCTTGTATTAAGTCCAGTGCGATCTCTCAATAGTTATTTAAGTTGGTGGAGTATCAAACAAAAGCCGCTTAGATTTTAGGCACTCGCACGAGTAACAGTGTAAAAATCCATTTTTTTAAAATTTAACTTTCAAAAGTACCTCTGGCACTTATCTATCCTTTCTTCTTTTTTCTTTTTATTGTTCTCATTTTCTTCTTTTTATCTTACTTGCGCGTTTTATTAATATTTTTCTTTTTACTCTTACGCCGACCACTCCTTGACTGCACAGTTCTACGAAGCGATTGCAACTGAAATGGTTCGTCGAGTCGTCCAACTTTAAATCTTAAACCTTTCATAAGATTGTCCAATTTTTCCTTGGCTTTTCTCTTCAGCGCATTACCAGACTCCATCACACAAGTGCGAAATGTCTCATCAAAAGGTATATTTCTAGTGGTGATGTTAGACATAAAGTTCATACCTGCTTGAACAGCTTCTTTGCCAACAGCTTTAACACCTCATTTAATGAGTCGTAAAACTCGTCGAAATTCTCCGGTAGGAAAAGATTGATAACTCCGTATTCTCGTTATTAGGGGGCCCAAACGTCAATACGTCCACCTTCACTGTTTTCATGAATTAAAGTTAGACTTTCACCACCACTTTGTGCAACTTTTGCGGTGAGAAAATTTTACTCGTATTTTTGACACAACCGTACGCGTAACCTTCAAGGTTTAACGACACTGCCCGCAACAAACGCGATTGAACGTCTCCTACAATGTATGATTCACAGACGTCGTTGTTAATCATGAGCATCGATGGTAAAGCATTGTCAAAATTTGCTGGATGAACGGATCGAATTTAATTATTTTCCAAGAAAAGTCTTGTTGCACGTTCAAAGCCCAAGATCTCATGTAATTTTTCGGACAACAGTGAGTGATACATGTATTCTCTGTGCACTGTTTCAGAACAGGCTAACTTAGCCACTACGTAACTACCTCTTTCCAAACTGCAAACCACGTGATCTTGCGTGGTATCGAAACTATTGATTTCTTGTATCATTTCTTCGATATTTGTGCATAGACCGGGTCGTATGTAATTATCTATATGAATCACAGGACGTTCTGTGTGTACATTATTGTGTAGTCGTGGTATATATTGTAGGGCAGTTTTTCTTTCGTTATTTTTCATCGCATGTTGAAACGTCAATGGTAATTGAATCTCTGTTATACCAACACTCTATTGATCTTGCAAACTAATTTGCTGAGGTAATCTTGTCACGTAGTGCGCAGTAGTATTACAACACAACGTAGAATTTGTCTTTCATTTTATATTCTTTAAATAATTACTCTTCACCCAGGAATTTTCAATATCTTGTCGACCTCAAAGAAGCTCTCGTTCAATTCCTTTCGCACTCAGCTCAACTTTTCCTCGTAAAAGAAACCATCAATGTCTTTGTCAGCCACATCTCTAAAAAGATATACTGGAGTAGGGGGTGCACGCACAAAAGATACGCACAATTCCAAATAACTCTAAAGTCCAACCGCTTTCGTAACCTTTGGTAAAGACGCTTTTCGTCTTATTAATGCGAACTAAATCTGCAACTTTACTGTGTACTTTAGATTTTTTATAAATATGCTGGTCATAACGTTGCCTTGTGTTTTCACGTGCTTGCGCAACATTGTGCAAACCGTCGATTGTTTGTGTGTGTAAAGTATCGCCACATTCTTTCTTTAATAATTCTCATAAAACGTTTAGCTATTGCAACCTTCGTTTATGGGTTATCTGCTACTCTATATTTAATTTCATTTTTTCGTAAAACGAATTACATTTTACGACGTACAAATTATTTACCTTTATCCGTTTTGAGATACATTGATGTACGATCGTAACTTCTTGATAAAAAGTGTTGAAATGCTTTGGCGACGTTTTTCGATGTTTTATTATTGATAGATACCGTCCAAGCGTATTTGCTGACGACATTTATGACAACGAGAACATAAGCGTAGTCATCATTGTCAATTTGTAAAACTCTCAAGTCCATTAAATCAGCTTTCCACACGTCATAAAAGTTACGCACAATAAAGCTTCTTCTGGGAGAGCGATTTCTTGCAGATATACGGAAATTATACGTATCTTAACCCTATAGCTGACTAATAACGTTCGATTGCAACAATTTATTTTTCACAGGACTCGCGAGTTTTTTACCACCAGTGTAAGCAGTTAGTCGCGCCGCTTTGTAGTGAAGCTTTTGCAAAGACTTATGCAATATTTATTTTTTTGTTCCTTTTTTTAGACTTTGGTCCAATTGCTCTCTTGATGCGCAAAAAACTTCTTAAATGTTATCTTGCTACACATGCAGCATGCTGTTAACAAAGCGACTACTCGTTCATCCGGTGGTGTTTCTTCGGTGAGCATACGCAAAAAAGCAAATTCAGCCAACGCCCGATCGGCGTTTAGACGTTGACCCTTCTTCTCCGTAGCGTAGGCCAGATCATGCTAACGACATGCTTTCCCAATAGATTTATACTCACATCACCGTGCTCAATGCGATTCGAGAGCTTCGTTCCAGGACTGCAAAATTTGTATCCAGGTATATGCATCTTGTATGGTCGCAAGTCGATTAAAGCGTTGAGAGCACTATTTTTTCCCTTCTGCTCGAGTTTTACTTCTGATTCTGGGGCTTGGTTACTTTTTCGCTTTTTCGACGGAGGCACAACTTTTTCCAATTTTTATTTTTATTTTACAGTGATGTCGTTAATTCAGTACCACATTCATCAATAAAACTTCTACTATTCGACGTAGATCTCGGACTCTTATTTGGTGATTTTGATTTATCGTCGACGTCGTCGTCGTCATTTAGTAATTTTAATACTCAAGCGTTTCCGATACACTTGCGGAATGCTTACCACACGAAGTGCCACTCTAAACTGATCAAGCCCCACCGGTGTGCGTTTCTTCCTGTTCCTCAAGGCATCGTTCACTAGATCGACAATGTTTGACTGTGGTATGCAAACGCCACCTATGATGACGGTATGTTCATTGCTTCACTCAAAGTTACCAGTAGCACCCAATCGTCGTATAACTGCAGCTTTTTGACGAAACTTTTTCGACACGCTTCCGATAACCTCGGTATTCTGCCTTTCCTCCTCCTTACGCTTCTATTTGTCCTCGTCGACGTCGTTGTCAGAGAGATCGTTATCTTGTGATACCTTGGTGTTCTCTGTGATTGTGTCAGCATGTCGTTTTTTTTGCTGTCCAATTCCTTAATGTGCAAATATCGTTGTAAAATTTGTTGGTTTTTCTTCCATTTTTCTCGCTCATCGGTATACGGTAAATTCAAAATGTGATTTATTTTTGCGTCGAGCTGACTCATCATTGTATCCAGCGTTAACACAGACTTTAAACCATCGTTGAGGAATGCGCTTCGCAATCGATCCACGATTTTTTAAGGCAAAAGAATGATTTTTTTCGCGTCCTCCATATTGGTTACAGCATCGACAACACTGTTTGGAGGAGCGAACCCAACAAAGCAGGTAAGAAACTTCCTCCCTGTTATACGATGATTTTTTTCTTTGACGATGGATGAATTTTTGCATTCGTGAGCTTTCTAAAAACGCTGGCTTGTCTACGTAAGCGTTTTTTGTGTACCGCAGTTAGCAAAATGTTCCCCTCAAGAATGTTCAATGCACACTCGCAAATGTACTTGATTAGCATCTTATCGGCTTTGCAAAACAGCGCCCTCTGTTATTCGGTGTCGAGACGATAGAGAGCTCTCAAAATGGTGACGTGTTTTTGACCAAACGGGGAACATGACTCTGACACCATCACAACGATACGATTGGAACTTGATTCGTCGTGTCGCTTCCTGTCGCACAGATTCTCGTCACCCGGAAGAATACAAGTTTGGAATTGACAATTGTCTGGTGTATTTTGCTTCAGTTCCAAGAAAAAGTAACCAAATGGCCTGGAAGTTGCGTCCCAATACGCTTCTTACAAGAACCGAGGATTTTCCAGACACACTTGTCTCGAAAGATGTTGTATTTGTGCAGTGTCTCGTAATTTCTAAAGATGACAATGTATTGATAGTTTAGCGATGTATCGTGTTGACCCTTACCTTGATGGAATATATTAAATGTAATAAAGATTACGCTGAAATTGTTATGATGACAACCTTTAGTAAATAAGTCGACGAGACCGCTACTACTGGATGATTCGCGCAACAAATCATCAATAATGACCAGTTTCGATCTATGGTCACCCACCCAATGGCTATTTTGTGGTAATCCCTTGTGAAAATCAACATTATTTCCGATATTGCGGTAACCAGACTGCCACTGACCGTAACTAGAAATGACCCGCTCGAATTGAGTATCACTCATACGGTCAATGTCTCGTAAAAACCGTCTGACAAACACTGTCTTGCCGCAGCGTGTGAGTCCACTCAGTGTACATGTCCGCGGGTGTTGTCATCGCTTATCCATACTGTCTAACTAAACTCTGTCGAAAAGCTGATTAACTACGGCGCGGGCGGGGGCCTCCACGGGCCGCTCGCAAAATCGCAAGCGCTTTTGAAAGGCTAGCGCAAAGGCCGTTTTGCGCTGCCAATCAGCTTGTTTCGTCGGATTTGACCTCCAATCGAGCTCTTTTCGCCGCCACTGCTGCCGCTGCTGCTGCCACTGACGCCGCCATGGAAGGCTCATGGAAGGCTCGCACGACCAATCGGCTTGTTACGTCGTGGTGGAGCACCTATTGCGCATAATTAAGATTACCTTATTAGAAAGTTTCCTCCTTATTTGTGGCAGTTTTGAGGTTGAAGGCACACGAGTAACTGACATTGAGATAATTTTTTTTTTCGTGTTAAAGAATTTGCTGATGTCACAGTTTCCAAAATATGTATCAAGTTTTATTAAACATTTGTCGCAACGGTTACAACAAGGCACTGACACGAATACAAAGTGATCAAATGCATTCTTCGCAACGTAAGAATGATTATTTTTTCATGGTTAAAAGTTCGTGGTAAAGAATGTGCTGATGTTATCTTTTTTGAAATTGTATTGACTATCTTTTATGACTTCATTTCTTGTTCCATATGACTTTTCTATAAGCGGTTTTCGAGAATCATATCATCATTACCATCGTTCCTAGAGCTAGTCGATGTAGTGTTTGATTTGCTATGCTTTGAACCCATCTTGTCGTTTACTTGTTGATGCATCAGCTATGAAAAGGAAAATGATCAAATCAAAAGCTTTGGCGTACCTTGACCAAGTGAGTCTTTTCTCCTACTCCCGTTTATTATATCCCTTCTCCTGTGACAAAAGCTTTCAGCGTGCTTGTGCTGCCACGAAAGCGGCAACCGCAACGTTACTTGACGGTAATGCCGTCATGGCCTCAGTCTTATAATTCCAATTAACGAACAATGTATCATCATTGATTGGTATAACACCATTAACATCGATTTCTGCACTCGTAAAAAATTCCATTAATCTTTCTGGGACCGTCACCTACAGTCTTTGTCAAATTCTTACGTTGACCAAATTTACCCCACAAAAAATTGAGTTATAATTTTGCGACGGACCTTAAGCTAGAATTAAGGTTTATTTTATTTTTGTCGAGATTTATTCCTTCAGTTCTACGAATTACGTCGATATAAGACTCCTTTTGCTTATTAGATATACAGATAGGTGGGTAACCCGAAGCTAGTGTTTTTTGTTTAAAAAATTCGGTGATATAATGAGCAAAGGATTCTCCTTTGTCCGTTTCTTCATTGTACTGTGTTATCTGATATTTATATATTTAATAAACATCTTTAACGATATAACCTACGCAAACAGCCACTTTGAATTTTTCGGGTACCCACGTTCCTCTTAAAATGCGGTCTCTTTCATCGTCGTAGATACAGTGCTCTGGAAGCATATTCTCGCAACACGTACGGTACAAAGGAAAAATAACCTTACCGTGCGTTTTCAATGGTAATACAGGATGATACAAATTTTCAGGTGGTAGCACAACACACATAATTAAACCGTTCACTTGGGAAATATCATTATTATTACCTATTATTTTTTTACACCGCCGGACGTGTAGTTGGTGCTGCCGCGCATGTAAATTTTAGTTGTCCCGCGCGCCAGGTACTTTGGGTGTGCCGCGCACCCAAAACAGGCATGCAGCGTGACCAAGAAAGTGAGTACATGACGTGACTGGATTCGGTGGCGCAGGGCGACCAACTTTTTTCCAGTGTTCTGGTCAGCATTTCTCTTGGCAGTGTCCAACGTGTTCGATAAATCGCTGGAGAACGTGTTTTTCTATCCAATACAGCCATTTTAAAGATATTTCAGACTGATTGTTGACCATTCTGTCACCATTTTGTGGTATTATACCAATTTGATTTTTTTCAGAAATTTTTTTCTATACACTCGCATGCTAGTCGAAGCGATCGTTGTGCGTTCTCCAAAAGAGTCCACCTCAAATATTTTAAAGGTTTTTCGAAAAGCTAAGCAAGCTAGTCTTTAAATTTTCACGTCTTGTATACATTATTTTGTAAATTCATTTTCAAAGTCAAATAGTGCCATTTTAAAAACTGATCTCTATCTTTCGTATGCATGCTGTCGGATGAATATACGCCGCATGTACGATTGATTTTCGGGTTAATTAAAAAAATGCGGAAAAAAACTTTTTTCAATTTCCGACAGATCGTACGACTTGGGTTAGCCGCTTAAAGGCATGTAAAAGTAATTAAGACTATCGATGAATTTTATTTTCGTAAATTCCATCAGTATTGTTTTTGATCCGTTTATGATAACAGATGGTACTACGTGCTTGCCGTGTTTTTTCACTATATACTTGAAAATACGTTGAGCATTGAATCCTTGTGCATTGTGAGCCATGCAAATGATCTTGTCAAAATATTTTTGATGATCCGAAGCAAGATCTACCAACTGTTTGATTGGATTAGTTTAAAAAATATATTCTCGAATGCCGCAATGATCGCAGATTATCGAAATATCTTGTACGTTGCTATAAGCATTACAAACTTGTTGAACAATACACAGATTTACTTCGTGGATTTTTTTTCCTCATCACCCACGGTGGGTATCATCTGTTGCGTTTAAATTCCGTAGAATAATATTAAAAAATTAGGTTTTTTGCTGTTTAATTGTAACGCTTAAATGTAACATTAATAATTTACCGGTAAATACTGTTTACAATTGCAACAAAAAGAAATACTGCAATGATGTTTATATTTCTTATTTAATATTCGCACAGTTTTGCAACATAACGGGCAATTCTTTATTTTTTCGCACACGATAAAAGCTTCATTGTACGAACCTTTTTTTTAAATGATTTTCAAAACAAACCAAGTTTATAAATAATATGTGGCACAAATCACACTTTTTAGATGAACCCGTAACATCGCAAAGAGGAGATTGTATATATTTGTAGCGTTTGTTCGAGCTTCTGTGATCCTCGATACGCCAATAACTCTTATTGCATGGTAAACAGTATCGACAACTACTGCTTGCACCTATTAAATTCAGTGAATCCTCGTTATGCTTAGCAGTTTACAGGGGCTTATTACCACGTCCGGAATTTTGAAACGAATAAAAAACAATTGCTGTCTTGTGAGTTGACAAAAGTTTTTGAATACTCGCGAAGTGCTAGGTGGCCAAACTCTGTATCAGGCACACAAATTTTTGTCAACTGCAAAAGCTCTTTTGCAGCTCTCTTTTGAGTGGGTGCGTAATCGCATCTTATAAGGTTACAATAATTATGTAGCATACCTGCGCGTATTTGTCCTTGGACGACGGAAGAGTAAGCTGCTGCTAGAGCCCGTGGTAAACAAAGATTATCATTGTTATTGATGGTTAATAATGATTTTTTCCGTACGTTTTTTTCAGTCTAGGCTACACGTCCTCTTCCACTGATACCACTTTTAATGGCACAATTAATTGACAAATTGTCATCGATTCCAAAGTCACTCGAGCTTTACACGGCACTTAACAAAACATTCCATAAATCTTCAACAATAAAATTTCGAGTAGGTCTAAAAGATACCCACAACGGGCCGTGATCAAACATTTGGGAATTAATAGTAACACTTATAAAGTCTTTAGGATTACTTTTTTTGGATTACTAAACGATTATGTAAATCATTTATACAATCCATGAGCCATGCGTACATATTAACATTTGGGGGTGGTCTCGCCAATTTACCTTGGATTTTTCGTCCTTCATAACTAAAACGACGATAACGTTTAGCTGTTATGTTGTCGATGATAAAACGTGGACGTTCCCCTTCGCCATTCTGCAATGGTATTTAAAAAAAAACATTTTTAATACTTAAAAATAACTAGAGAAAAAAAATGTATCTCATGATATTTACCATCATTATCCTCGATCCTGTCGCTTCCACTACTACTGCTACTACTTCAACTACTACTACTGTATTTCACGTCATTATAATCTTATTTTTCGTTTGCTTTTTTCATATCCGGATATTTTTATCATCACCACTAATATCATTGTATATTGGTCGATTTAAATCGCTAGTCGATGGTTGTGGATCTTCCTCTGCAAGTAAAAATGTAAAAATTATACCTGATAAATAAATATAGCATTACAGTCTGCTTAAATCGCATAGTGGTCGGTGTATATTCCATGGTTGTATCAGTATTGAAAAGTAATTTAGTTATTAGAAATTTGGTGTAAAGTGAACAAAAAATTGAATCATATTGTACAGTTGGGAAAAGATACTACTGATACTTTGGAAAATACTAATGTCGTATATGAAATCTCATGCAGTGACTGTTTAGCAAAATATACAGGTGAAATGAAGAGAGCTTTAAAAGAGAGAAAACGAGAACACCAAAACAACTACAAACCGGAATCAGTAGTTACTTTACACCAAATTTCCAATAACCATAATTTTGAGTGGGACAATATAAAAATATTAGACAAAGAGCCAAATTATGGTTAACATTTGATCTCTGAAATGTTACACATTACCTCCAACATTCATAATATAAATAAAAAAGAAGATGTTTATAATTTAAGTCGCACTTATCAAAGTTTCTTTAATTCTGTCCGTTTTTAAAGACTATGTACGTTCTTAGAATTGTATACTGATAATGTGATATGTGAACTGAGGGCTCGGGTCATCGCACTGCGAAACCTGTATATGTTTGTGTGTGTGTGCGTATTTGTTATAAAAGCGGGGTACATTGCGTTGTATCTGTTGTTTATATTAGTCATTGTGATAATTTGTTATTTTTAATAAAGCCTGAAGAGGTCGACACACCAGTCGACGAAACGTTGCTTAAACTAATTGTTTTCATTTGCCCCAGAAGATTAATGAAATAAACTTATATATATGTATATATATACATATATATATATATATATATATATAATATGGAGGGCGAGAAAGACTCAACTATTAAAATTTTTAATGGTTGAAATTAAACAAAAACAAAAATTTTCAAGGCATACCTATGGTAACAGTGCACGATATTTTTTGCCAATGAATGATTACGATCAACAAATGTTTTAACAGCTTTTACAACAGTTTCTTCAATGACTGTATTATTAAAAAGGCCGTGTTTAAACATGTCACTCACGGTTTTTATTCGTCAATGTAAAACAAGAAAATACAATTTCTTGAGTAATATATTAATCGATAATGATTGAAAATTATTGCTCCAGGAGGTACCACTCATAGTACGAATATGTGGTTTACGAACGAGTGCAACACGTAGCAAACATCTAAGCACGCTTTTCAAATGAGCTTTAGTCATAGGTTCCATTGTTAGAATTTAAACGAAACTGAGGGCTGGACGTCTTTTTTCTGCTATTAATGTAATACTTTTGCAAAAAATTGTGATTGGTCAATTTTTTCCCCCGTGAGTCAGAAGACGTCTTCTTTTATTAATCATCAAAAGTTTAAAAGAATCGTTGCCTTATTTTAAGAAATGTGCTGACTCTTGTGTACAATAAATCAAACACTTTATTTTTAAAATTATGAAACAAACGTTGTCCTATATTATATAATTATTAGCCTTCTCCTTATTATTTAGGAATGTGCTGACTATTTTGTACAGAGTATTCGTCACCTTGATTTTTCATAAATTTGAGAAAAACAGTGATAGAAAAATCGTTAACTTACATTACATAGTGGGTATCCGGCGTCTTATTTTCAGGAATGTGCTGACTTTTGTTCATAGAGTGTCGATGTGCTACTTCGACGCGTGACTTGCTCCAACGAATCGATTGGTTGCGCTGTCTACCTCTGATCTCATATCTATAGTGTACCGTATTTCTATGTATGATTTTTTCATACCTAGCGTTTTAATCATCGTGGTTACAAGTTGATCGTAACACTTTCAAGATTGTCCTGACTTGAGGTAATTTAATAATTCAACTCAACGTCCGTAGTCGAGTCTTCGCACACCGCTCGTGAGATAACAGTCGTTTTGGGCAAGCTAAGTAGTATACAGAGAAGTGGCCCGTATGCTTGATCAGTTTGTTTCGGCGATCCACGCGTAATTCACGTGACTGTGAGCGTTTTGGAAAAGAGCTAGCGCAACGGCGTGCTGGTGAGTCATGCGACTAATCAGTATACTTTAGCAATCCGTGCATTGATCAGAAATTCGTGAGTGGCTTTGGAGAGTCAGCGCTAAGATAATTTGTTCGAAAAATAAAGTTGATTAGCCACTGCAGCGAAAAACTGCGGCTTAGCCATGACTCTGCCATCTCTGTCAGTCGAGAGGTAGCGCTCTGGTTCCGTCATTTAATAAAGTGATTATAAGGAAAGTGTGGGTGAAGTGTCCAAAAGTCACTGATTGGCTCCACCATTTTTGGGGACTAATAGGAAAAATTGCAATCCAAACAGTGATGCGTAAATCTGTGTTTTTCTCTTTACCACTTCCATCAATCATGCAGTCCTCGAAAATAGTGACTTCAGCCACGCTTCTTTTGTTAACACTGTACAATAATCTTACAGTAGCGCCGCTCACGTCTATGTCTTTTGCTTTCCTGAGTAGTAGGTTATTTATCATAATCTATGTTTCTTGCTGTCTTTCTTAGCATGTAAAATATAGTTACTCCCTTCACCCTTTTCACTCGTCATACCATCTCACGTACAATAATATGTAATACTTTTGGTCCTGCCAAAGCAACATACGCTCTTCGTGTCTCCAAAATTTCGTATGTCTCTCTCTCTCTCCGCGTCTCTCTCTTATTCTTTTTTCGCGACGTTCAGATTTTGCATGTTTTCCCCTCTGCTCGACCAGGTTTTTTATACTCCCACCTCACAATTACTTACATACAACACTTTGGCTTCGTCAAAGCAGACCCCTACCCGAGTGGTGGGGTTTTGTTTTGACGGGGCAAAGTGTTGTAACAACTACTATCATGAAAAAATTTTGTTTTAAACTTGCTTTCTTTTTGTTACCGTGAATAACCAAACTATTATAATAGGTAGCTTTCTCGTAGACAAATCAAATGATTTTTGTCCCATTGAAAAGTATCACTTGATTTTTATTTGAGTAATCATTAACATTTAAAGCGTTGAATGGCACCACTGCATTAGAAAATATTTTTTTTTTGCTTAGTGCAAATCATGTCGTCTAGTATGAATTTTAATATAGAATAAAAATAAATACTATTAAATAACTATTAATGTCATTTAATCCTACCTTTAATTGAACCAGAATACCATAGTTCCTTAAGCTGCGTGTATAATTGACTTATATCGCAAACCATCTGCCTCTTGTAGATGTCTAAATTTTTCTCTCATGATCCGGTGGCACAAAAGGGAGCTATGATTTTTTCCATGATTGACAAAGTATTTAAGCTTGCTGACCCTTGTTTTAAAACAAAAAACATTTTGGAGATTAGGAGAATCTTAGCTTGAAATGCTTATCCTTCTTTTTTTTTGTAGAAAAGTACATAAGAGCTAGGATTAGCATGTTCTATAGAACTTCTAAACGTTTGAATAATAGGAATCGCAAGGCAGATTCTCAGACTTTAAGCACAGAGTACCTTTCTCATAAACTTTCTTATATAGTTCTTCCATACTTTGAACATTTAGAACATTATCTTCAAAAAAAATTTTTCCACACACACTATTAAAGTCATTTTTTCTAACACTCATAAGTTAACCGACATCTTTAGATTAGGTAAGGACAGAACACCAAAGGGGCAGATTAGTGGCATTGTTTATATTGTATTTTGTAAGTATGAAACCTGTTATTAGCCAAAGCAAAAGATAACTACTAGATAACAAAAAATATTCGCATAAGTGAACATGTTAGTTTATGAGTGGATGTCAAAATATTGGCTTTTGTAAGTTATTATTAAAACACAGTCACGCTCTATTTGCCAATTGTGAGCGTTATTTATTTATTTATTCTTAGACAAGGAAGGAAGTATTTGGGATGTTTTTAACTTTAAAATATTGAATCGATGTATCTTATTTTTCTCCTGGTTTCTAGATTATTCACCTCTTAAATAAAGTAATTTAAACTTTGATTTTCATAACTATCTTTATTCAGATTTTACTGCAAACACTAAATTATTGAGAGAAAAAAAAAGCATTTTGTAGTACACTAAACCAAGTAGTGATCATCCTACATAATTATTACAGTTATTTAAGAATGTGCAAAATTAAAAGGGTAATAGGACTCATTATACTTGGTTAAAGTCAATGTCTTTTCTCCTTAGTCCTTAGGTTTTTTTTGTAATGATCAATCTGTTATGGGGATTAATGTTGGTTGTCACGCCTGTCATAAGGCATAGCTTGTAGTGTAGTCGTATTTTACTAGGTTGACATCTTTTTGGCATGATGGCAAGTTTATTTTAGATTTATTTGCGTTGTGCACAAAAGACTGTGCACTTCGAGGTTGTTTTTGTTTTAAATGCTGATACGGTGAATATGTTATTGTGTCACGGTTTTTTTTTACTATACTTATAGGAAAATCTTGCACCGTACATTTTAAGTCTTTCAAGGGCTCTTGCTGTCGATTCTTCGTTACAATATGTAGCGAAACTTAAATACGATTTGTCCATTATCGCGCACGACAACTAGCATTTAACTTCGTGCTTTGCTGATGAGTGTTGCTATTATAATTATAATAATAATAGTTTCAATGACATTACGTATTAAAATAAAAAGAGAAATTTGTTTCTCCTTTAACTTTTGTGTTTGTACTTTTTCCATTTGATTTACCATATTTTGTACATTTAATTCTTCATTTGTCCATGCTTGTTCGTAAAAGTTAAGTTCTCGAATCGATTTTGTAGTGACATGAAAGTTATTAGTGTCCTTCAAGGGTTCATGTTATACAGTTAAGTTCAAGTTTACTTCTGCTTGATAGGTATATTTCATCTGGTCGATAATTTCATGTTCACTAAATAAGGTTAGTTTGAGTGTTTTCCCCGTACACCAATTAATCATTTGTAAAATATCTGTACCTTTTACTCTTTCTTGTCGATCCATTTTATTACGGCAGATAATGCTTAATTGTTCTTCATAAGGTGTCGAGAATAACCATGAACCATCAGCTGGTAAGTAAATCCGTTGACTTCCTGTTTTTGATGTAAATATGATTTTACAGTGTTAAAATATTTCTGCTCCAGGTCGTAATAGAATAAGAATTTTACATTTGCTCATAAAATCGGGTTATTCTAACGATTCCATAGCCGAGCCTATATCACCAAATACGGTTTTATCACATTGGTTAAATGTTTTGTTTAATCGTTAGTACGAATAATGGTCCGCTGCTACTACTAAGTAAGAATACGATGGTCTTTTGTAGGCTAGTCTACAAAGATTATAAGGAGTATGATCTACGAGTGGTAAACGTAATTTTACCATGGTTCTGGTTTTTTGATGCATAACATCTAATATTCTTAGAGTGCGTATTTCGCCAGCATAAAGATTATAATTATATCGACAGTACAAATTCTAGATTCCCTGGTAGGTTCTTAACATCCTGGCTATGGTTCTACATATATTTGGAGAAAATAGCTTTGGATGTGCGTTACTTCTTTGTTAATTATGCAAGAAGTAAATCAGAACTTTATGGCAACGAATAATATGATCTAAGGTAGCCTTAGTTTTTCTAAGATAAGTTGATAAATGTATCAGATATCAGTCGAGTGTAAAATCTTGTCCTGAAGTCAGTATATGAGCAACTTGTCTTAGGATATACTCATGGCGTTTCTTAGTGTTATATAGTTCTTTGAATGCAGCTGCAAAAATATGGCTATTTTGTTCAACAGATTCAATATATTCTCTTTAATCGGCATGCAAATTGTTGATGTGCGTGTTCATAACATCGATATCGTCTTCTGTGACTTAGCCGAAAAGTCCTTTAGTAATGTTTCCAATGATTTTAAAATCGTCAGTCTTTTTGTTCGTATGCTGAGAGGTGGAATAATGGTATCTCTTGCATGGGTTCTCACAGTATTTATTATGTTTAAAAATGTTGCTTTAAGATTTTTTAATCGCATTATCTTAAAAATTGAAGAGGTCAATTTCCATACAGTTAGTAAAATTAGGACAACCAAACTGTACAATACAATATTGAAAGGTTTCATTTAATCCTTAAGTAGGTGTATGTTCCAATATAAATTTATTAATATTAAGCCATATCGCTACCCTAAAATCAGCTCTTCAAATTTTTGTAATACTTCTAAATTTTTAATAATACAGTGGTTCTATGCTAAAGTTGCCATGATTAGCATAGTTTGAATCTGCGCAACCTTCAAGCACTATTGTCACTAAGATGGCCAATATACTCTTTATCGTTGTTTTATTTTTCGAATGACATGTAGAATAAAATACTTACATTGATACTATTATTGGAAAACTAGTTTAAATTACATCTGTATGCTCTTGTGTGATTTTACCATCGCCCTTTTCAGGTAACACATTCTTTTCTTCCAAAACTGTTTTCACTTTTGGGGGCTTATTGTAGTAGTGATTAAACAAATGAGAACGTACTTTTTTTTTTATCCAAACGTAATCTCCTGGTTTACCATTCAGAGGCTTCAATTTTTTATCGTTTTTTTTTGTTTGTATTTTTACTTTTATTTGTTGATTTTCTGTCGCACTTTAGAATTCTTAAAGTCGCTTAATAAAATTTTGTAAATAAAATGGATAGGTTTGTAACTTTTCTCTTTAGGTATCTTCAAGGGCAACCTTGCTACTCTCCCTAATACTAGTTCATAGGGCGTAAAATTTGTTGCTGCGCGTACACTCGTGTTGTACGTAAAAACTGCAAAGTTAACTAAATTGTCCCAGTCATAAAAAGTTTTAGAGTTACTTCTTATAAAGTTAGCTAAGACAGTATGACTTCACTCAAGTAATCTGTTCGTTTGAGGATGATATACTGATGCAGTTAGATGATTGGTCCTAAGGGTTTTCACGAGTTGTTCCAATAAATTAGACATAAACGTAGCATGTCTGTCTGATAAAATTGCTCTAAGGGCACCGTAAACTAATATTAGATTTTGTACGAGTGCATCGGCAAATGTGCTTGATCTTAAATCTGGTACAGTGACGTATATGATATAGTTAGTCAAATTACACTGTATAGTTGAAAAATGACAATTACCATTTGGTGTCATTCTCAGTTAACGGATGGTATTATTAGAAACTTTATCAAAAGCTTCAATGGGTTTATTTGTAAGTACGAGAGGTTCTCTCTTTTCTACCCGTTCGATCTTATTTTCTTGACATAAACTGAATTGTCGGACGTAATTGAGAGTATGATTTCTTATGCCTGGCCATGAAAATCGGTCTCTGATTTTCTGATAAGTTTGGTTTATTCTCTCATGTCCTCTCACAGGGCTGTCATGTAGTGTTTGTATTATTTCATTACATTCTTGAATTTTCGTAAAATTAGCTTTACTGTAACAGACAGGAATTTGTATAAGTGTTTTATCAAAAGTCGTTCATAACATTTCTGTAATCGGTCCAGAGTCTAATTTGTCTGTAAGATCTCCCCTTTTTAAAATTCAGAAAGTTTTAGGATTTCGTTTCAATAATATTTTTCGGAGTGATTTAAAAGCTTTTGTAAGACCTTCTGAAGTTAATTAATCAGTAGGTGTATCAGTAATAACGATTGACAGTATCAAAAAGGGTATCATTCTGATAGTAGCATGAAATCAGGTGCAATACTTCGATTTATTAATTTCATAAGCTGTTTGTTGACTTAAGTGCGTCGGTATACTAGAACTTAAGGGTGTATTTTCCTGAATACGAAGGGTAATGGATAATTTTTTACTTGTCATGTATTTTCTTACAATTTCATCTTCATCAAATGAAGGTTTCAAATTTGTAGTACATCTTGATATATCTGCAATTCTTCTATCTAATACAAAATCATTAAAATTATCGGGGTGATAGGTGTCCCTTTCGGTTATTATGTCTTAAATTTCGAGATTCGGCTTATTTTTATCAGAAAATCTAGTTACTGATAAAAAATCCATACCAGCTTGCTCGGGTTTATTATTGTTGTTGAACTAGTCCAAGTGTTCTTTAAAGACTTTGTATGAATTTCTTTGTTAACTCTTCTATTTCTTGATAAGTAACCTTACTAATAATACTTGTCGTACTTTCAGGTAAGTCTTTCAAAACGTTGTCATTTGAACTTTAACTGAGTGTAACGAAGATTTCAGTATTTGTCGCGTCTGCGTTTGAATCAGTATTTGTTTTTGAGTCTACTTTCGTTGTAGTCAGTTCTTGCCATAATACAATTTGTCTGAGGTCATATACTAATGGTTGTGTATCTTCTCCTGACAATTCTTCAGTATCACTTGAATCATTTTTAGAAGACATACTTGTCCTTGACGATGCACCAAAGCTAAGTATATCTCTGACTGGTAATTGTGGCATATCCTCATTTTTGGAACTATTAGGTTTTATTTCGGCGATTTCTGTAGTCGTATCGCTAGCGTGTGATGTTAAGGCTACTGATTTAAAAAAATTTACTTTTAATGAGCTAGAATCTTTTGATGTATTTTAAGTGACATTTTTTACTATATATATATATGTATTACTATATGTATACTTAATCGAGATGCAGATAATTCCTGTGGTTGTATTAATATTTTCGTTCTAGTCCTTTGAGCAATTACACTATGAACTTACTTTGGACGTTCCTTGCTTGTTTTTGAACCAAAGGGTCGTCCAGGGCCTGTGGTCAATTTAGGTACATTTGCTCCTAATTTGGTCATGCTTCTAGGTTTTGTTACTTCCACTGCCTCCTTCAAGGTTGTTGGCAATGCTTAAGCATTTCTTTTCATTCGTGGAACAATTTATGTCGGCTTTATTTAGAGTTCTCAAAAGATAGGTAACAGGATGGTCAAACTCGTTTTTTTCTTGACTCAATATCGCTCCAATAAAGTAATTAGATACATCTGTTGTTTAGTTGAATGATTTACCTAAGTTGGAAAATTGTAAAATAGGCTCTTGACATAGATGGTCTTTTAGTATTTAAAAACTCTTTGCTTGCACTTCGGTCTGTTCAAATTTTTTTTATTTTTTTGATAAATCTGATAATGGCTTAGCTATTTTTAAAAATTTTTAATAAAACGTCTATGTTAATCAGCTAGTCCTTAGAATTGTTTCATATTTTTTATAGTTTTGAGTTGAGAAAATTTTCTATCGTCTTGTATCTTTTTAGGGTCTAGTTTAATTCCTTGTTGACTTATTATATGCCAAGAAATATTACTCCTTTTCGCAGAAATTCAACGTTATTTGGCTAGAGTACCATATTTGCTGATCTAAACCGGTCGAAAAGTAACCTAACTTAGAAGTCCTGACCCACTAGATCTCTTGACTGAATAATAACATCATCTAGATACAGTAACATTTCAACATTAAATATACTTCTTAATATGAGATTCATTAGTCATTGGAACGTAGCAGGTACGTTTTTTAAGCTTTCGGACGTACATATGTATTGGTAATGTCCATGGGATGTTGTAACATTTTCAAACACTACACTTGTCAAATCAAAACTGAAAAACATATAGATCATCCCAACTGGTCCATAATATCTGTGATGTAAGGCAATAGATATGCGTCACTAATGATATTTTTATTAAGTTTTTAAAAATTATTTACTACTCTGCATCTTGGATTTCCAAGGCCGTCCGGTTTATTGAAACAATCCAAAAAGGTAAATTATACAGTAATGACGAAGGCTCAATCATTCTGTCATTAAGTTTTTTTGCTACGTGTTCTTCTAAAACTTTTCTATGTACCGTTTGGTGATTATATTGTTAAGTGTTAATAGGGGTATTATTTTCGATCGGGATTTCATGTGAAACGAGATTAGTAAAGCGTCTCCCGGTAACGAGAAGGTTTCTGGAAATTCGGAAATCAGTCGATAAATTCGGTCCCGTTCTTCTAGGTTTAAGTGATGGGTACGCACCAGTCTTTTTAGGTCTCTTATTCTATCTTGTGTATTTTTGATAACTGGTCTCTCACATTCGCTACTAGTATTGGGATCAAATTCAGGTGCAATGTATTCGAAGGGTCGAATTTCTCTTGGACCCATTCCAATTATGACATCATTCTTTTTATAAGTGTTGATTGCCATAATATTATATTGACCGTTCTTATTTCTTACTATCCCCTCTCCTAGATACACATTCTCATGTCCTACGACTCGTGGTAAATATCCTTCAGTTAAATTCGTAGTAGTTAAGTTAATTCTTACCATTTGATGTGTTCGAGCCTTAATCGTATATTTAGTTAATTTATTAGTATTTTTTAGAACGAAGTTCTTTATGTCGCGTACTGGGGGGCTGGAATTTTAAAACCAACAGATTTGATGAAACGGAAGTGGTTTACTGAAAGTCACTTCCTCTTAAGTTTCCCCCCTTACCCTGTCGCCCTCACCTTCAGTTCCCTATACACTTCCCCTCACCACACCATATATCTTCCGACTTTGCCGCCCTACTCTCCTGCACACCTTTGCCCACCATTCCCCTTCACACTCCCAAGCGATTGATTTTTTAACAAATTTTAATTTTCTTTTCCCACAATCACTTTTCACTTTGAATTTTTTTTCTTCTGCAATTCTTTCTAATAAGGAGATTTGAACCCTCGACCTCCTGCTTACGAGTCGAGGCACCTTACCCGCTCTGCTGCGAGCGCTGCCGTTTATGGAAATTCGATTTCTTGTACTTATGGTGTATTTCGTAACTGTTTTTTCGATTTCATATGGATTCACTGATTATACATTCAATTAATATTAAATTATTAATTTGTTTTCTAAATAATAAATTTAAAAAAACAAACAAAAAAAGGAAATGAAATCCGAAAAAAAATTAAAAAATGAAATGAAAAAAAGAAACAAAAACGGAAATGAAATAAAAATACAGGAAATACAATTTTAAAAAATGAAAAAAACGAAATACATTTAAAAAAAATATTAAAGAAAAAATAAAAATGAAATGAAGTATGAAAAAAACAAACAAATGAAATTAAAAAAGACATGAAAAAATACAATGTAATGAAAAAAAAAAAAAAAATGAAAAAAAAAAAGGGAATGAATAAAAGAAAATTAAATAGAAAAATAAAATAAAATGAAATAAAGAAAGTACAAAAAAATGAAAAAAAGTAACGAAATGAAATATGAAAAAAAATAAAACAAAAAATGAAAAAAAAAAAAAAAATTAAAAGAAACAAACCAGGGGGTATAAATAGGTCATGGGACCCACGGTTTAAACGAAGTTCTTTAAACATGAGATAAGTATAAAGACACACAATTTCTCCGGTGATAAGGGGGTCGCTAGAGTCATAGGAAGAACGAAGCTCTTTAAAAGTAAGTACTGCATTCATGTAGTTCACTAAAACAAAAACTTGAAAAACGAATTTAAAAAAAAATGAGAAAATTTAGTTCAGTACTCACGATGGTTGAACTTCATGAGTACTGTATTTAAGCATGACGTACTCACGAAGTTCAATTGTGTGTCTTTATATTCATCTCATGTTCAAAGAACTTCGTTCTTACCGTGGGTCCCATGACCCATTCATACCCCTGGTTTGTTTCTTTTAATTTTTTTTTGTTTCTTATTAGGGAATGTTGTTCCACACTAAATGTATTTTTACTCTGTCCAATGGCATGGGGTTATTTATGGAGTGTATTCTGGTCGTCTAATTAATTATTTTCACTGTGTATGCTACTTTCATCAGTTTTGTTATCACTAGGCTTCATAAAATTATCATCCGTCTAATAAAATCAATGTATTATATTCATCTCATAAGTGAATATCAGCTTCTATGTTTCAAAATTTTTTGTTTTGAGATATATTTGACTTTTCGGGCTGGCCTACGATGTATTCGTCATAAAATTTTTGTTAGACAATGTTATCCCTAAGACACTCTCATTTTTTGTTAGTATTAAGGGTAGTTGCTCAAATTATATTTCCCTGCTCTTGTTTCTTAAGTTTTATTGTCTTCTGTTCTTTTCCATTCCTTTCCAGTCGCTTCATTTCTTTAAGAGTTTTAAAAAAAAGAATGGGGTTCATTACGTCATCATCTAATACTATAGCATTATGATAATACGATAATATGGCTCGTCGTTCTTTACAAATGTTTCGACCTAATAGACCGACATCTTTGATGGGAAAATCGTAAGGGATCACACGAAAAATTGTAGGTTTTTCTTGTATAGTTATATGAGGTTTTCCTTTTGTTAAAACTGGGTTGGGTGTAATTCCAGTAAGATTAATAATTTTATTAGTCTTTACACGTAAGTATGGGGGCAACTGGTCTTATTTAATCAAGTTTGTGGCATTACTATTATGAAGCATGTGTCTGATGAAGCAATTTTTCCGTTCTGGAACTGACAATCTTGTGCTTGTAGGCTCATCCTTTACGCGAAGTCCCTGGTACACACCGATATGGACGGTTTCAATTCTGTTGCTATATTCATTACTTGCGCTGAATTACGAGGGTTAAATTTTTTCTTTGGGTGCTCACCTCTAAACGAGGATTAAGGTGAGCTGCCTAAGAGTTTATATAATGTGGCAAATAGTGATATCCTGGTTCGTACTGATTTTAAAAATTCTGATTTTGATTATTACGACTGAGATCTTGTTGCTTATAATTATTTTACTTACTATTTTGGGGGTTTCTGTTATAATTTTGACCTCTGCCCCAATATCCTTGATTATTCCCAGGATGACAATTAGCATTCCTTTAAATACAATGACCATTAGATTCTCGTTATCATATCGTCGAAAATTATTTTGAAAATAATTAGAGTTCCTCGACTGATTCTCAAAATTCTGATCGTTCCCCTATTTCCGATAATTTCTGTGGTATTTCTGTCTATTGCTATATTGTTGATATTATTTATTATATATTCGGAACTTTTTTTCCATTAAATATGGGAATGCATTTTATTGCATGTTGATACGAGAAATTGGCTACTGTTATATTAGCATCATCTTATTATTGTTTTACTCGACCATTTTTACCGTGAAGTTATTATCTTTGTTGTAAAATTCAAGTTGTGTGCGTATTTTTTGCTTTTCATTTATTCTCATGTATTATATCGTACTCTTTTTCTATTAATTAGATTTAATCACGTTTGAGAGAAAAAATTTATTATTTTTTTTTTCTTTTGCTTATTTATTTCAGAAAAATATTTTATCAGATCCTTGCTATGCATCATGAAAGACACAAGAAATAAAGAAATGATTAGATACATATCTGTATAAATAATATCGATAATTATGCATTTAACGTGCTACATATAATTAATCATGGATAATAGAGAAAAAATTTTTTTTCATGCGTGTGTACAACAAAAATATCTATTGTCACGGCGCAGCTGCGAGGCGTTCGTGGGAGTGGTGTGGGGAGATAGGGGAGGTGGAGTGAAGCGACGGAGAGCGGAGCGAGTCGAGTCAGACTAGGTTGGGAGTCCGTGCAAGGTGGGAGCGTAGCATGAACTTAATACGAAATCGGAAAAGAGGTTACGGGCGCCAGCGACCGTCGGTAAAGGGGGAGAAAGCTGAGGTCGACGTCATCCAAGTACCTAGGGGATCTAGGTCACCCACACCAGGTCTAGATCAAGAAGTTTGGGTAATGGGAACGCCCACCAGCTCCTCCCGCAGGATGAAGGGATACTTGACATAGTCTGTCACCTTCAACGCCTGCGTTAGAACAAGTAAGTTGGTGACATTTCTGGCGAACGCGTCTTTTCGGTACGATCCGTGACGTCTGCCTGTCATGTAGGGATCAACTTGTGCGAGAGAGACAGCGCTCTCATATATCAGCTAATTTTATGGTATTCCTCGTTGTGATATACATATACACCCGCGTACTTATATATTAAATTTGTATTCTTTCATCTTTAATACACGCTATACTTTCTACTTTAATTGCGAATGTTCGAGTGTTAAATTGTTTAGTCAATATTTGTGTGTATTATACCCAACCCGAGAATCCCGTACCTCTGCATGTAATTAGACTTTCAGTGTTGCCTCTCGTTCTAGGTGTGCGTGCAATGCGAGATCGTCGTTGCAATCCCGAGGCACTTGACTACACCTATATAGTGACAGAGGCGTGAAAGCAGGTAAATTGACCTGCAGGATCAACGAGGAGTGTTAATGAGGGTTTTTGGGCCTAGCCACCCGATTGAGGTACAACTTGGCAGGTTGTGAGGTTACGTCCTCTTCCGGATGTTATTTCCCCCCGCGCACCCCGTTACAATATACATTTATATTCATATACGAGGTCTGTCTGGAAAGTATCAGGCCTACTTCTACAATTTCGCGCTGGCGTTATTTTTCATCATCCGGTACATGGCATCCTTTAAAGTAGTCCCCATTTAATTGAACAACACGGTTCCAGCTATGCTTCCTATTCTCGAAGCAGTCTTGGAACTCACTTTTAGAAATGGCCTTGAGTTCTCTCGTCGCATTCTTCTCAGCCGTCGTTTTGTCATCAAATTGCTGTCCTTTCAAAGATTATAATCATAAAACCATGACTCATCACCAGTAGTAACCTTTCTAAGCAAAGTATAATTGTTATTGACTATTTCTAATTTGTCTTGTGCGATTTCTAAGCGATTCTGTTTTTGTTCTACGTGGAGAAATTTCGGTGTGAACTTCGCACATACGCGTGTCATTGGTAAATTTGAGGTTAAAATTTTCCAAATTATAATTGTTGGTATTTTAAGGTCTTTTTATAGTTATCGCAGTCATACGACGATCTTGTTCGATCGCAAGTCGCATCCGCTAAATATTATCCAATGTTTCTGTCGTCGAAAGTTGGCCAGAACGAGGATCACTATCAACAAAAGTACAGCCTTTTTTAAAACGATTGAACCACTCTTTTATTCGTGTTTTGCTCATACACTTAATTCCAAAAGCCATCTGTATCATCGAAATAGTTTCAGAACTCGTTTTTCCGATCTTACAACAAAATTTAATGCAAACTCGTTGATCTTGCTTTTCAGTCATTTTTATCAATCACGAAATCAGCCAAACTCAAGAATAACTTTGTAAATAAAGACGCGCTCTGCACGAACTATGCGTTCCAATGGTATCAGCGAGCCACTGCTCAGTTCGAAAGGCTGTACTATTTACATTTATGCACCACAGAGGTCGCTCGCATACTACGGCTGTGGGGACCCTCACTACCACATGATCACAATTGCTCTCCGTCTTTCTCCAACCATCCGCTAGGTGTCCAACCATTGAAGTTAACCTACTCGCAAGTGCCCGGATTTTCATGTTGGTTAATATATAAGGGCGTTTCAGATTGAGCTAGGTTATCCCCACTGATATAGGTGTCTAAGGCAGGGAGCACGTCATCAGCCTTACTGATGAGTCCTGGCGTGCTCCCGGGACGAAACATCAAATAATCTTTTCTCTCTTATCATGGCATCACTTGATCGCCATATTGGTGACCCCGTAAATTTGAACATGCGCAACCTTCTAATAGCATCTCCGTATTCTCTACGCCTCGGGACAGCAACTAGCTTCCTCCCTCTCTTTCTCTGATTTGACCTCTGGTCTCGGTCGTGGCTAGAGCTTCTGCTCGCCTCTCTCTAGGACTCTACAAGAGCGTGGAAGATTCAGAGATCTACCTTATCAACTATCGACTTCTTTCTCCCCTATCTTGCCTTCTGTTAATACACCACATCTCGCACGTCATACACACGTTACCGCGTACTTCTCACATATCGTCACCACTCCTTCATCCGGCCATTTCGGCGTCGTAACTGGAAGGGGGGTGTGTGTGGGGACCCTCACTACCACATGATCACAATTGCTCTCCGTCTTTCTCCAACCATCCGCTAGGTGTCCAACCATTGAAGTTAACCTACTCGCAAGTGCCCGCATTTTCATGTTGGTTAATATATAAGGGCGTTTAAGATTGAGCTAGGTTATCCCCACCGATATAGGTGTCTAAGGCAGGGAGCACGTCATCAGCCTTACTGATGAGTTCTGGCGTGCTCCCGGGACGAAACATCAAATAATCTTTTCTCTCTTATCATGGCATCACTTGATTGCCATACGGCGCGGAGTGTTAGAGGTAGGCCTGATACTTTCCAGATAGACCTCGTATATCTCTAGTGTTTAAATTTGTTTGGTGCCGTTATATATAATTATATTGCAGTTAATTTTATAGGTGTACGCCTGCCGACGAAACAATTAGTATACTAAACCAATAAATAAGTATACCAGATACTAAAGTAAGGGAGTGCAATCATTCGCGCACACATGCGACCCCTTGCTTTAAGATAAAGAGGAAAAAAGAGGAAAAAAGTATACGGTGAAGGGATTTTTAACATAGCATGTGCGGCTGTATAACTTAATTGCTATGCGAGCATCGTCTAGTGAACGGTGTATGATTAAAGGCTCCTTCTGCACAGAGAGAGAGAGAGAGAGAGAGAGAGAGAGAGAAAGAGTATCCTACTTATAACTTGACACTTTTTCCTCTTTATATTAGGAGGGAGCATGATGGTTCACACTTGAACCCTGTATTAATAATTTTCATGTTTTTGTGTGTTTGTGTGCAATCTTCCACCCATGCGTTTATACGTTCTTAAGGGCCTTTGAGAAACTCCTTTTCCACAAAAACAGTTATTTTATTAAATCGTGTATTTACTTAAATTTTAAAATTATTGCATTTCGGCTGAACGTCAACTTCTAAACTGTAAAAATGATTTGTCTGAAGCGTACATAGTACTTGTGCTTCAAATTCATCATTTGAAAAATTATTGTATGGTTTATAAGAATTACAGTAATGTTGTGATTGTTTATTAATAGCATCTAATTTTTTTTTATTACTAATGCTTATTTTTGATGTAAAACATCTTATGGCGGGCAGTAAATAGCTGCTTGAGGATCTGGTCCGCTCCTTAGTTGCTGTTCACCCCACCACTGGGGCCTTGTTCTCTCTCTGTATATATATACATGCAGTGGAACTTGTACACCTATATAAACGTATGTACGGTACCTATAACTATATTGTTGATAGTGGTCGTGGTGGCGCAACGGTAGAGTTGCAGTTCCGTCGATCTTCGAGGTTAAGCTGCATTCAGCGCGGTTAGTACGTGGATGGGTGATCATCTGGTGACCATTCAGGTCTCGCTGTTTCGCCTGTGCTCTTGATTCTCGAGGGTCGATAACTGTTTCTCTTTCGCTTTGACATCGTGATCATAGGTGTGACTATAAGTTGGTGCACCGATGGCTGAAAAACACTATTCTTGTGTAAAAAAAGCCATGCCTGAGCCTACGGGCGATTATGAACAATAAAAAAAAACTATATTGTCGTGTAAATACAGCTTTTTTTGTAAAGTATACGTGTATTATCGGTATATATAGCTATATAGAAATGTACATGTACATATATAATTAAACATCATATATGTATTGCATGTATAGCATATACATTACATATGTATTAGGTATGTGCGATACCAAGATATGCAATGAGGCTTTCTCGTCTTATCTCAAAATTTTTGGGTCTTGGTTTCAAAAGTCTTTTTCTCGAATTTCTTTCTAAGTCTCCTCTTGTCTTGGTCTTGTTTTAAAGAAAATTTTCGAGTCTTCGAGACTTTTTGGGGAGTCTCGAAGGTCTCGAGGAAGATTTTTAAGATTTTCCAATTTATTTAGTGATTAGCGGAAAACTTGAACTGTGGTCACGTACACGTATACGTGGACTGCAAAAAAGCTCACACGATATAGTTACACGGGCTTAAGCTTTTTTTGGTACGCATTACATGTATTTTTACATTTTTTGTGACCACAGTCTTAGGTCGCGTTTTGACGGAGATCGTAGCCCGTGTGTTGCATGGTGCGTCATTGAACAACTAAGTTGCGTATAGCTCATATAAAATTAAGAGTGAGAGAAAGGTCAGAGGATTTCATCTTTCACGCATCTTTTCCTCGCTTCCAAATGTCTCATGGGCTTTACACACGACACAACGGAACATTGATGCATCATGTAACCCGTGACCTATATATATCACCTTTGCCGAGCACATCTCACTCCCTTTCGCAGGTTTAAATGTCCCGTGGATTGCCGCTCCGTCAGATCGCAGCCTGTGACTGTGGTCACAACAATTGTAAAAGTACATGTGATGTGTACCAAAAAAAGCTTAGACCCGTTTAATTGTATCGTGTTAACTTTTTTGCAATCCACGTATACATGTATGTGACTGCAGTCCAAGCTTTCCGATAATCATTGAAGGAATTCGAAAATCTGGAAAACCTTTCTCGAGACCTCCGAGACTTCCCAAAAAGTCTTGAAGGTCTCAAAAATTTTCTTCGAGAACTTCAAGACTTTCAAAAGTATCGTGGGTCTCGAAAATTTTTTCGAGACTCCCGAGAGTCTCGAAGGTCTCAGGAATTTGACTCATATTATTTATAATATATGTGTATATATTATACATAGTATATACAGATTATATATAACATGTGTGTTAATAAAATTTCCAAATTTTACTAACCCTGAGAATCGAACCCACATTCTTCAGATTGGTAGTCGGGGACCTTATCAGTTGTGCTACTTGAGCCATCGATCGCCTGCTGCCGCACTCGCTCTCTTTTTATTGTACTCATACAGGTAAGACTTTTTTCATTGCTTTTCTCAATATTTTGCGCTTGTAGAAAAGGATGAAGTAATATTAGAATTAGTATTGTTTTTTACAAAATTTTTCTTTGTAAACAGGATTATTTTAGAATATCAATATTTGACTATAATGCGAAGTTTTTCCAGGGTCTTCCAATTGTATTGATTCAAGCCCCATCTTAACCCGTCTCTAGTAAAGAGCCAACGAAATTTCCGCACGCGCGCAACTACGCACAGGTATTCGAAAAAAAAAGAGAGACACAGAAAGTAATACACACGAACGTATTGTTCAACATGTTTGTACCTATATGTAGGTAGATAGTATAGATACTCTTCGCCGAGTATTATTGTTCTTTCTCGTTCTCGGTGTTTATATCTGAATGAACAAAGAAAATGTAACATAAAAGAAGCGGTGACACTCATACCCGAGGTCAAGGTTGATGTGTCTGCCAATGACAGCAAGGTCCCCTCACCAAAATCGGAAGGTGCAGCCGAAGGCGGCCAGGAGGTGCAACCTGCGTCACCGCAGAAGGTTGCGAGGGATGGAGAGGAAGACGGGGACAGGTCTATGAGGGACGCAGCGTGCCAAGCGAATAGTAAGTCACTTTTCTTTGTTGTAGTTACGAGTTGAGGTGGACATGTTTTGTAAATATGTCTCCCTATATTGTATAGTTATTTGCGTGGGACATTCCACATATCCCCCTACAGCTCCTCCACAGCCCCCCACATCTCCCCACAGGCCCTCCGCAGCACCTCCACAATTAGCTTAAATTCGACCATTTTCACTGTTAAGTTGACATTTATCACTTTTTCCTGCAACTCCCCCCTCCCAAGTTTCCCCACACCATGTTTCTTGTCCCCCCACAGACACGCCACACTATTTTTCTTGTCCACTTACAGCCTTTCCACGCCATTTTTCTTTTCCCCTTAGAACATTTTCTATTAAGTATAAATCATCCCTATTTACCAATGATTTAATTATACTTAGTTTCAAAAATAATTATTTTCCACACCGCCAAGTAGGCGAATAGATAGACTTTACACATTTTAAGAAAATACAGAATTCATGTTTAATTATGTTACAACATTAATAAATATATATTTAAAAATCGTAATATAATGGTCATCAAGCTGTTTTAATTCACTCATAATTTTCTCGGTGCATTCAACTGTTTTTGTTACTATTATTTTAAAACAATGTAGCATTCATTAATTCTTACTTGTATATATATGACATAATTCAACTACATATCCAAATTCAAACGTTACATTATTATTAAATAACAATAACCATGGAAGTATCGCCTTATTTAAAAAAGGTTCAGTGAACAACTTATTAAATTCAGCTATATCATAACCACAGACAGTCAGAACTTACCATGCCTAATTTAAAGTTGAAAAAATATTTTAAAAATATATATATATATACGTATAAAACATAATATACATATACGTTTTATGTATATTATCAAATTACACATTTTTTAATTATATCAATAATTTTTGTGTATATTTACATATACTATCTTAATTTAAGGTAGTTTATCCCAAAATCACTTTATTTACAATCTTCTTCAAACTTTGCATATCACTTCATTAGAGTGTAATGCATAAATGTTCAAAATTTTATTATGACTGTCCGTACCGTTTTCGAGATATGAAGCTGCAAAGTTGGACTCTTTAACACGGTAAGCGTAGGCGAGCTGCGCGAAAAACGAACGTTTTGATTAATTAAACAAAAAGTATAATTACAATTCTTATGGAAAAATTATGAGCATGAAGTAAAACATATGACGAATCTACTATATTTCACACAGAGATGCCATCCGTACAGTTTTTTAATAAATCAAATTGAAAGTTAGTAATTTTCCAAATGAAGCAGACAATAAATTGCGGGTTATCTGATATGTGGCAACAAAGCGTATTGCAGTCCCACAGAGATGAGTCGCTGGCAATATATATAGATATACGTACTGTATCGATGTAGCAGAACAGCTGTTTGAATTGATACAAATTAACAAAATATTAATTGAATTAACGAAATAATTTGTAGAAATTTATACACGTGATTGATTTATGTGTACTTGTAGAAGTTGTTTTTTGTAAAATTGTGTTTTGTCATTAGTTGTTACACCAAGTGTGAGGAAAAGGGGTTAGGTTAATGAAATTTTTTTTTTCTTTTTTTTTTTTTAATAAACTAAACAAAAATCAAACAACATTTTTATTGATTAAAACTTGTCGACTAGCAAAAATTTTACTTAAGATTTTTTTATGGTTAGTAACTTTAGGCTTGCCATCACTCATCCGTTCGCATAAAATATTCTTGACACCCTGTTCTCCTTCTTGTTTTAACACAGATAATAAAAAATCACTAGTTATATTGTTTTTGGCCATTTTTTCAATCATTTCATTGGATACTGATCCTTTTAAGCAACTTAACTTGGGCAAATTTTTTTTGACAACATCAGCATTTATTTCCTTTTCAATATAGTAAGCATAGGTCTTTTTACATTCTATAAGAATGTTTTCTTTGTCAAAAACTTTAACTAACTTTTGCAACGTTATAACATCAAATAGTGCATCGTGGAAGTTGCTTTTGTCAGTTTCATTTAAAAAATCTTCAGCCGAAGTTGTCAACTTGAACATACCTGGACCCTTGCGGTCAGGCAGGGCTTTCTTAAAAATAGAAAGTGTGTCTGTAAATCCTAGCACATGACTTTCAAACTTTTCACTACAATTATTTTGTATCACAGCTTTAATGAATTTTTTAACGTCAAAAGTGGCATTATGTGCTACCAGTAAAACTGGAAGTTTTAAACTGCATAAAAATTGATGAAATGCAACTAGTGCTTCACTGATACTTAAAGTATTGAGCTCTTTGTCGTCCAGAAATAGTTTGTTGTTTTGAAGATTTCCATCATCACTCAATTTTACAGATAAACCAGTGACTCTTGCAGCATCGGTGCTTATATTTTTTGTAGGTGTGATGTAGATACTAAAATGTTTACCATTGTGCACTGCTCCAATTTGTAAAATTATATCCAGGTCATGAAGACCAGTAGTCTCAGTGTCAAAATACACTATACAATAATCAGCTGGTGAGAATGAGGTTCCATTGGATGTACTTACATTAGGTGGTTTATCAAATCCAACATTGGATTTGTACGTCACTCCTTCACTTCTCTCATTTGTCTTGTGGAGCTCTTCTCTTTCTTTTTTTCTCTGCAATCTTTTAGTTTTAGTTTCTTTCAAACCAGCTTTCAATGTTCTTTTTATTCGAGCAGTGTCTGTCTGGTGCACATGCTGAATCAAAATCGAGGTGGCTGGTATTTGTAAAATACTCCTAATCTGAATGAGACTTGCTTCACTGTCATTTTTTACATTTGCAGCTTGGGCAATCCTATAATCAGCAGAAGCTGTTTTACTCAAACAAGTATTTTTTGGTAATATACGAGCAATCATATTATGTGTAGCTTCATTTGCTTGTGTAGCAGCTATAACACAAAACTTGCGAGCATTATTTGCATATTTATTAAAGAGTGCCTTCAGTTGTTGATGTAAAATGTCTCCTGATAGAACCATAGTTTGGCCCTCAGGATCTTTTTTCCTCTTGCACCAATTTTAACAACTTTCATGGTTTCCAAACACATGATCAGGAATGCTTCGCAATACCTTAGCAGGATCTTCACTTTTACCCTCATTTTGTGAAAGACAATATCCAAATAATTTGTCCAAATATTTGATAACCCCTGATTTTTTTAATTCTTAATGTCTTTCAGCTAAACCGTACAATTCTTTTTTGAAATTTTTAATAACATGATTTCTATCTGAAAGATTGTACACAATATAGGCCAAACGTTTATTCAACAAAGAAATTACACTACTATCGTCATCCCCAACAAGAATTTTCACTCTTATTTTGTGCTCTTGAAAAAGTGAACATTGTAAAATTTGTAAAGCTCCATACGCCTCCATAGATTTTGCACTCCCAACAAAATTTTCACGACAATTTTTGTGTTTTGTATTAATACCTCTTCGCTTACAGTAAGCACATATACGAATAAGACTAATATAAGACATAACTTTTTTATTAAGATAACCAAGCATTACACCATAACCATTCAGACTATCGTAAGATCTACCAGTTCCTCTTGTTGACCAAGCCATATCATACAATCCAATTACATTAACAAAGTCATCTACAACTGAATCACATTCATTTTCATGTAAAATGTGATGTATACGTAGCTTATGTACAGATGGAAATACTTTTGCTGCAATTTCAGGTGGCCTGTTAAAAAAGGAATAATAAAAAGCAAGGTCAATTAAAAGTATACTAGTATGGAAAATAAAAAAAGGATATAAGGCAAAAGAACGCTCAAGAAAAATAATGGAATCAATCAATACATTACACATTAGATTTTCTTGTAAATATTATTGTACTGTTTTTATATTTACAATTTCATTTTCTTATAAATGTAAAAGTACAATTGTAAAAATTACCTGTATAATGTATGTTAAAAAAAGTTATTAAAAATCAAGTGATCGTTTACTTTGTATGGCTGTCAATACATTTTATATTTGATTTTAAAAAAAATTAAAAAAAAATTTAACAATTATAAAAAACAGAAAAAACAAAGAATTCTTCTTGTATAATTAATTATAAAAAACAAATAAAAATAAGAAAAAGTATTGACAGTGAGAAGTTGAAAATTGACTTAAAAATCTTATCAAATAAAAATCTTACAAATAACCATAAAGTTTCTCAACATTCTCCAATACAAGATGTCTTTCTTCTTCAATAGATCGTTTACAGCTGTCCTTTGCTGCTTTTTCTATAGCTTCTCCAACATGTTCTTCATAGGTCTTGTACAGCTTTGAACTCATTGGTGGGATATCCATGCAAGATAAAATTTTATCAAACTTAGTGTGCCCAGCACCAGAATGAAAAGCTCCTGTAATGTAATCATCGTTATATAGTAAACAGTTGCAAAAAATGTAAGTGAAAAATCCACAGCTGCAAGTTTAATCATTACTTGCCTAGTACTCCTAGTGTATTTACATCTGAGTATGTTTTTCCATTTGTGCCATGATTTTCACTCGTGCGTACAGAGTTTACTGTACCACAAGTACAAGTTACAACAAATGCACTTTCTTACCCCCAACGTTTTTCTTCATAAGATTTGCCTATATCTTGGACTACACCACAATTTACGCATTTCTAGGTTTTAGCTAACGTTTGCAAATTAATGATTCTGTTTCCTTCTAATATACTGGTAGGGTGAGTATATGCTTCATCGATTCGCCTTTTTTTTGCTCTTGCATTTAATATTCCTTCGATAGCTTTTTTTCTTTTATTATTACGTTTTTCTATCGCGAATCTCCCGTTTTTCTATCGATACTGGTTGCTCATGTTTACCAAGGAATTTCTAACCTAATCAACCAGCAGAACAGTTGGAACGATCGACTTAGGTGTAGGTACTGGTGGTACTGCTATGTAAAGTGCTGCTGCGACGTAGCCAGATTTTTCTAACCACGAGTGTATGAGTGTGTGAGTGGAAATAGATATGTAGAATTCAATGTGTGTATGCCAAAGGTGACCAACTTTTTCTTTACCATCTACGTGTACTCATTCGTATAGCAAAAGTAGTTATGGATGAGCTCCACTGGTAGGAATAAACTACCTTAAAGAACCCGTACGTCTCTTACCTATTTCTTCGACGCATACGTGATACAAAATAATTAATGTTTTAATTTTGCGCATCAACAGACCAAAATTTTATTTTGTAACTGCAATTTAAAATATTAATGATGATAAAATCAACCAAATTTTTTTCAAACAACTGTAATAATTTTCTTACAACATGTATACTAAGCTGTTATGTTATAATAAATTTTGTTTAAAAAATTAGAGATTTGTTATTCTGAAAAATACAAAATTAAATTTTTTTAACAAAAAGTATCATCATAAAACAAAGAATACATCATGTCATTTATACTTGTTAAATGATAAGATATTTATGAATATCATAACTTTCAACTTTTTGTCGTACATATTGCCGATTTATGTATAGAAATTTTTAAGTAAAGTCAATTATTTATGTAAAACTCTCTTTCCAAACGATATATTCTATTTTCGTATTTTTTATTTTTCTACTTAAATAAATATATAATTTTTATCTTTGCATCTTAATAAATCTACGTATAATTGACTGGGAAAAAATAAGGTTTTTCTTAAATACAAACCTACATTATTGAAACTTTGACCTTAAGATTTGTTTATTGTCATACCAAATGCCACAACAATTGGGAATTGTTAACCATACAAAATAAAAGGTAATGTCGTGGTGTTTCCTGTGACTAAAGTTATTCTTGGAATGAAAACTCTATTTCCAATTTTTTCTCAAGTTATTATTTCTCCGTCTATATAATACTGTAATAATTTCGTGATTCGTAGGTGTGTTCCATTACACAGTCCATCTGATGTACTTAAATTTTTGAGTAACATCGCTATCGTACTAATTCTTAGGTTTAGTTCGTGAAGTAGTAATCCTTCACAAATATTGTTTAACATTTCCATCAGAAAAATTAAATAAATATTATCGTCCAATGTATCAACTCCTTTATAAGTTGTCTTATCTATACTATAGTAAGTTTTAATTTCTCTCTTTATTTTTTTTAAGAATTTTACTATTATAACAGGTGTACTTGTTATGTAATGTTAGTATTACACTATTTATTACAATTTTTAGGAATGCTAAGAGTTTTTATTTCACCTTCCCTAATTTCCAATAATAATTTTGAAAATCCCTAATCGTTATAACGAATATTTATTTCTCGTTATAAAATTTGAAATGAGTTCCATACAAATAAAGATTTAATAATTTGTTTCATTATAATTTTTCTATTACTGTTTTTTATCACTAGGAGAATCGGCCGAAAATTACCTCCTAAAATAATTAATTTATTTCCTTAATATTTTTCAGTATTACATAAATCTCATAAAGTTCTGTCAACTGTTTTCTTTGCTTTTTTTGAAATCATTGAAGCCTCATCCCAAATAATTAAATCAACTTTTCTTGATTTTTTTTTTATCTGACTTGAATTTTAAAAAGGCACTCTTTATATTATTTAGATTGAAAAGAAGTTATATGACTTGTCATCCCCTTTGTTCTGTATGAAGTCCATAAAGCATGTGTTTAATCACTAATTTTCAAACTTTTTCATTACCAAAAGGAATTTCAGCTGAAATAATTGCATCAATTTGTTCAGGTGTACTAATTTTTTTATCAGGATGCCAAGTTATTAATATGTGTGCATGAAGTGACGTGAATAGACCACGTCATTGAAATTTGATGGTATAAGCGGATGCTAATACTTAACTGAATATATTGTTTTTGATGATGTCATCCAAAATTGACATTAATTTCAAGTTAAATAGTCCAACAGTTATGTTTAAAATATCATTTGGTGTCGTATTTTTAGAAAATTTTGATAAAATTAACTTTTATTCTTTCTATTTAGGATTACATATAACTGTTACAAACAAATCTGGTCATCCACATTTGCTCATTATAGACATTGCATCTAAATAATGTTTCTGCATATATCTTGGACTTACAATGTAGGTAGATGGGAGTATGGAAAGATTTCCAATTTTTTCTTTTGTCTCGAAATTTTTAGAAATGTTGGATGCACTACTAATAACTGCGTCTAATAAACTTTAATAACATTCAATTATTACATTTTTTTAATATATCGGGAATTATTTAAATGGTTATATTCAATCACGATGTAAGAATGAATAAAAAATTGTTGTGTCAGCCGTCCCCCTATAATAATGGATTGAAATGTATTTCATTTGGTTTCTAAGACAGTCAGTAGAAATAATATAATAGTTGGTTTTTCCCTCGTATCTAAGTAATTCTTTAAATAATCAGTACTCCATCCTAAATCCCTTAAGGGAAAAAATAATAGAAACACCATGGAATCGATAAGACGATATAATTTATTTGAAAATGTTTCTTTAGAATGATTATTGGGTAATTTGTTTGTGTATATACAAAGATCGAAGCTTTCTAGAAGTCCAGAGTTTGAAACTTATAGCACTACATTCTGCGGTCAATGGTTTATTGTATGTATGTTTTTGCTGGCCGGTTTTTCTCAAGAAAATCATGTTATAATTTCGTAGTTATTCTAGATTTGCGATTTGTTTTGAATGTTTGTACTTTTTTGCTATTGTACCTATATATCAAATTATCATATATGCTCAATGGAAAATTCAACAAACTTCCAGCTAAGACGGTGAGAGTGAGAGCTACAGTTCTCCTTCAAATAATTTATTCGGATACCATGGGTCCAATAAGCCCGATCTCACACCCTAAATGCTACAGGTTTGTGTCGGTGTTTGTGGACGAGTACTCTAGAATATGGCCATGGCATATCCAATAAAAGCCAAAAGTGATACAGGAATTTGCTTAAAAAATTTTGTTCAAAGCTCCAGGAACATCTCAGGGTATGACGCCAAGCTCTGCTACCTTAAGTCTGACCAAGGTACAGAGTTCACTGGTGGCTACACCCGAGAATTGTTAAAAGGGCTACGGGCCGAACTGCAGCTAGCTAGCCCGGATACACCAGATCATAATGGAACGGCTGAACGAAACTACAACCAAAAAATTGTAAAGAAAATGAGAGTCTACATGTTTGATTTCGGTCTCCCAGAGAACATGTGGGACTTGGCTCTGAGATCGGCAGTCCATGTTTACAACCGAACACTACACAGGTCAAATGAAATGGAAATCTCATTGGTAAAATTTGCACCGCATAAAAATCTTAATATCGAGCAGCTGAAATGCTTTGGATGCTTAGGCTACATGAAAACACAAAGGACTTCTGATCCAAAACGTAGCTTATTAGCTCAAAGAATTGCTCTAGTAGGTATACTACCATAGGATTTATCCTGATGAAACTAGAAGATGGAAAATTTTATGAAAGTAAAGATGTGAGATATCAAATCAGTTTTGGACAAGAAAATTTAGACCAAAACTACTCCGTAAATCAAAACCAAGATGAAGTATATCATGCATTATTAGCAGAAATTTGCAAAAATCCAACCAACTACCAAGAAGCTCTGAAGAGTAAAAATAGCACAGAATGGCTGAAAGCTACAGAGGAAGAACTAAAGTCTATGAACGACAACAACGTCTGGAAAATTGTATAGAAACCAATGACTGATAGCAAAGGCAGAAAACCAAATGTAATAAATTCTTGATGGGTTCTGGAAAGGAAAAAAAATAACTGAAAATATAAAATACAAAGCCAGGTTAGTAATCCGTGGAGTTAAAGACGGAAATCAATATAATCTGTTGGAAGCTTATGCCCGAGTCTCTCGACTGGCCATCCTCCGAGTCCCATTGGCAGTTATACACAAACATAATTTGGACACACGACAGTTTGATGTAAAGACTGCTTTCCTGAATAGTGCATTGAACGACGAGATATACATGGAAGTATCAGACGGTATTCCTTGTGCCCAAGAATTAAGAAAAACCAAATTTTGCAAGTTAGAAAGATCTCTGTACGGACTTAAAATCAGTCCCAAACGTTGGTATAAAAGATTTTTTAAAACAGCTACAAAAGTAGGATTTCTGTGACATCCCAGTAAGCCTTGCCTGTTCAGATGGAGATGTGATAACAAGTTTTTAATTTTGATTCTGTAGGTGGATGACATGCTAATGGCAAGCAACGATGTTAGAAAACTTACAGAAGCGAGTGATAAGCTTAAAGCCGAATTCGAAATGACCGATCTAGGGGAAGCAAAAACTTTCTAGGAATACAAATTGACAGAGACAGAGTAAATCAAACTATTCGTCTAACCAAGGATAAATACACGATTAAAATACTGCAGAGATTTAGTTTTGACAATACACGTATTGTCGCACAACAAGTGGATACGTCATAAAGCTATTTAATGACTCCGTATTGTGGAGAACGCACAAACAAACATACCTCCCGTTTTTAACTTGCCAAGCTGAATATATTGCTATGAGCAAAGTATGTCAAGAAATCATGGCTTTAAGAAATACTTTGACAGCTGTGTTAAGCACCACATTTTATCTAGTGACAGAGCGGTGTGGTAATAAAGCAGCCAAAGCAAGCGCTAAGTCTTATGGTGGAACTAAACTCAGATACATGGCATTCGAGTGAGAACATTATGTAAAAGAATGTGCTAAACATAGATTTATAAAAATTCAGTAGATTACCTCTAAAGAACAGATTGTTGACATTTTTACTAAAATCTTACCAATTGAATTACATAAGAAAATGACTGCAAAATTGCTAAATGACTGCTAATAATATATAACAGTAAATTTAGTTAAATCATTTGGATCTAATATTTATGGTTTTAATTCTGCTTTTAGGTAACAACCATTAGTAAGTCCGGAAAACCACGAGAGGAAGGCTGACACTTTTAATATCTTTTCTTTTCACATTAATTATTATTTTTTGTTTGTTTGGATTATTTATTTTATGCTACGTCAAAGACAATGAGAGACAGGGGCTCCATTAAAACTAAAGGAAGTGTTAGAAGAGTTTTTTTAGCGCCATCTGAGTTTATATGTTAGTACTATGTATGTACGCGATTGCTGTTGCGCATCAGGCCAGTTCAGTTGATTGCTAGCCTTTAGCCAGTAAGCAATACGACAGTTTTTGTAACGACGGTAAGAAGGCGGAATAATAACGACAACACTCTTTTATAATATAACTTATTCTATTTTTCATAACAAAGTGCTCAGTGGTATTTCTTTTCTGTCCCAGCATTTTTTCCAAATTTGGAGATTCTCGTGCAGTGGACTTAAATGTGTCAACAAATTATATCGAAATTTCGCATACATTATGCTCTCTGCAAAGACAAAGCATATTCATGTCCGCGCACACTGCACTATATGGGGTATTACACGTCATTCATTACCATGCTTCTTCGTACAGTATTTATTGTTTCTGTTAGAATAGTAATAAGATAATACCCAATAACCAAAGAAATAGCTAGAGACTCAACCACGTTTTTGCTACTATTTTTGTTGAGCATTATTGCTGTCATTTAATCCTACCTTTAATTTGGAACTGCAGGTTGTAAAATATAGCTGCACGCTTTTTTACAGGCTGCGGGACCGGTAGACATTTTAACTATTTGTTTGTTTAGTATTTAAGAAAGATCTAAGCGACAGAAAGAGAGAGACAATGTGGGTGCGTAAGTATTGGGGAATATTAAATCGATTTATTCTATTTTTTTCCTGGCTTGTAGATTACATACCTCTTCAATAAATTAATTTAAACTTCTGTTTTTACATATATTTCTATTCAGATTTTTCTGCAAACACTATTAGGCCACGTATAATAAACTAGTTAGTGACACCTCTGACAAAAAAGCTAAAAAAACAATGATTCTACACTCGGTCAGTGATGGAAAGCCGCTAACTAATACGATGCGCAAAGAAATGCACCTTGCGTAGAGCTTTAGTTAAAACAATTTTGTTTTACATGCTATAGGGCTGGTACTTGCTGACTTAATGTGCTTAGCGGCTCATTTCAGTTATCACTTGACACTTCCTAGAGCCATGAAGTACAAGTCAGCTTTGTTAGCTGACGACTTTCGTTAAGTGTGACTCTTTTAAGAGTCTTACAGTTTCATCATTGAAAAAGGGAATTAATGTGATATTAAATAGAATAAAATAAAAAATTTATTTATTTACTCAAGTCGTCACTTACCAAAAACAAAAAAAAATTAAATTTTGAATTTCTGAAAACGATTTTACAAAATAAATAAACTCAAATATCTTAGCTATTTTATAATGTATTCAATTGAAATAAATTACATTAGTTTTGGTATGAAATACACAAACTTTGAAAAAAGCATTTAAAAATTTTGTTGATAGCCAAAGTTATTTATATTTAATGGTTTTTTCAAACACAGCAAAATTGGCAAATATTTTGAACTAAAAGTTTGACTTCAATTCTTTGTTGTAAATGTTGTATGTATATTTAAAAGTGCAAACTTTATTTTTATTCTACAAACAGGTATCTGAAAGTATTTACACGTGAAAGGTTAAAGCATAGTAAAAAAAAACAATATGGGGGTAAAGTCTTAGCTGAACAGTTATTATAAGTGGTTGAACATGTTATATTAAAAAATGGAAAATTATTATGATAGAAAACAGTAAACAATTGTTATAAAACTTAAAGACGTTACATCAACTAATAAAACTTGTTTATTAAAAAAGTTCGCCTTACATGGTAAGAAATCTGTCGAAACGCTATATTTTGTAAAAAATAAAGTAGGCGTAGGTGAACTGAAACAAGCAATTAAAATATGATGCGTACCACATGGATGTTCTGAGATATTCACAATAGACAGATAGAATGTCTTACACAATATTAACTATTTAAAAGATTACAAGAAGCATCTTGTTGCTGAGGGTTTTCACGAACAAAAGCTGAATGTTTAAAGGTTTTTTTGTAGAATAACATGATAAAAGTGTGGTGAATAAAGCCTGTAAATGATTAGGACTTGACGATTCTTATTATAGTAAAATAAATTACTATTACCACTTTGGGTCCTTTTCTATGGATTTATTAAATATTTATGTACATTCTTAAAGTGTGTGTGTAAATAAATGCATAATAATGTTTATTAACAAGTATATTCATTTATGAAACTCCTATTTTCATATCACTTAAATATTCAATGAGTAAAATAAATTTGCAGAGTTTATTTTGCAGAGTTTCTTAAATAACTCAACATCATGGTAAAAGCTTTTGAGACTTGATCAGGCAGAGAGATCTAGATCTCTTTGTTAATGGTAAGACTAACTTACGACTATACATAATGTCGTTGCTCAATTTCACTTCATTTACTCTTTCTACTATATCATCCTTTACAAAATCTACTCCTTCTCCGTTAATATGTCTCTTTTTTTCTGTTCCTTTACATTTGTAGCATAGTTTTGTCTACGACATCACATGTAAACTTATTTCCCACCAGGTAACCTATAGTACTTGGAATTAGGATAAAAAAAAGTTTTATTTTGTTTAAAAGACAATTAACATAGTTTTCATTTAAAATTTGTATCTTAACTGTAACGGTGTTAGTTTCTTTTGCTTTTTTTATTGCTATATCATCATTAACGCGTAAAGAATATATTGTATTAAAAAAAAAAATAAACTCTTGATAATTTTATTGTCACTTTTATTTTTGACAAGTCCTGTAACTTTTTTTTCCTATTCATTTATTGACTATGATAAATAGAAACTGATTACATTCTATATATGTTCTACTGTCTTACAGTAATATAACTGCATTAATCATGTTATTTTCCTGAAGATTATACCATAAATCTGATAGAGTCTATAAATCTGAAGCTTATACCACTGTTCCTTGTATATTTTGAAATTCTTACATATAAAAATATTTTTTTTTTTTTTTCTGGTAAATAACCCTACGTTTTCAATAAAGTTCATGCTGTTCAAAATGATCATTGCTTCTAATTAAATTTAAGCATTCATCACAAACAATAAAAAGATTGTGGAATTTTCGTTTCTTCAATCAATCTAGATAAATTCCTTATCTACTTGTAGTGTAACCTAAAGGCAAATGTACCTTAAAAAATAATTTCAGCATCTTTCTCCTTTTCATTTACATGAAATCCTGTATAAGCAGTAAATTAACATGTTTATCTTTTTTGAAGAGGTTGACTGATATGGTGGTGTACCACACAAATTTTCGTGCCTACTCAAAATACATAGATTAATTAAGTGACTTTTTTGTTTTTTAAACTTTGTTATGCTTACTAGGCGTTGGAAAATCAATCCCACTACATTTAAAGTGTTGTTGAAATTGTTTGTATTGACAAGCACGGTACGCATAGTTGTCTGTGGGTTGTAAAGCAGTTAATACGTTTGTAGGCGCGCTCTGCGCTACAGAATAAACAATCGATCTTAGACTGATAACCTAGAGAAAATTTTTCACGGAAGTAAACTTTTCATTTTATTCCTCCCCTTACCCCGTCACGCCTCACCACACTACGTCAGTCTCCTCTACACCGCCCCGTTTTACCATACTGTGCCAGTAGTCTCTTTTACACCTCCTCGCACTACGCTCTGTCTCACCATCCTGCTCTAGTTTCCTCTTTTCTACCCCACACATTTTTAATCCTATTTATTTTTACTTATTTTTATTCCTTATCAGATTTAAAAAAAAAAAAACAAACAAAAAATTTGACATTTGAACCCTTGACTTTCTGCCAACGAGCCGAGTACCTAAATTTCTTTTTTTTTCTTTGAAAACGTTTTCTTTGAGGATATTTACATTTTTTTGTTTACAAGACTGAACAATACGTACAAAAAGTTGGCTTAATTTTAATAACTGAGAAGCGTTCATCTGATGTTATACAATTTTTGTTTATCTTAAGAAAAAAAGCTGAAGTTAAAAAACTCCTTTTCGTTTTTTTTATTTTGTTAATAGTAACATACATAAATAAATATTTTACTACAATACAAAATTTAGCTACGCGTACTGAGAGAATCTGCCAACACGCTGTCGCACTGGCAATGGCCTTAACTTATGCCACAAAGCACGAAAAATACAGCCTGTGGAATCTTAATAGATGACTATCATTGCAGTTTTGTGTGTGCTTTGTGCCTATGTGTGTATTTTTCATCAACAGCATCGGCATTTGGTATGTTATATGCGTGGATGTGCGTGGTAGTAAATCAGTAGAAGTAAGGATGGGTACACCGGAAAGTATAAGAGAGCTGCGCAAGATACTTTTTCCACGTATACTTGTCATGTTGGTGCATCTTACTCTAAATGCAGCATATAGCAAATCGCATGGAAGAGACGCATGTTTTGCGATTTTAGATATATTGCTTGTACTATTTCTGGTAGAGATTCTTTACCCGAAAACTACGGATCTTAAAGAACGATAGTGTATTGTGGTATGCTTTATGGGCGTTAGTGTTGTGTCTTGTTTTTTTCTGGAACTTAGCTGTATATACTGGTTGGCCCTAGTTTTCTTACATCTTGGCGTACAGCCATTATAGCAAAGTAAAAAGTGATAAGCACCATTGTGTGATCAAGATGAAAGGTTATAAGGCTATTGGGCATAAAGCGGAACTGATAAAGCTTCAAAATCCACTGAACATTACTTGTTGTACTTCTTTCTGTTAACCGTTCTTCTGTTATGCCTTTACGAAAATAAAAATTATTGAGGATACTATTAGCAGTCTTACATGTGAACCCCTGTTCTTTCATAGATACATTTTTTAGCATTAGTATGGTAATTTTCTAGTCATATAAAATTTAATGTTAGCGGCCTGTATTCATTTATAGGCCTGTCAAGTGCACTTTTTTTTTAAAGTAAAGTGTTTTATGGATGGTATTAGGCTGGAACTTTAAAGATGAGTAAATGTATAAAACCTGAAGGCATGTACTAATGTATTATCTATGACCTAACTGGCCCGCCGTGCTTACACTCGTATCAATAAACTTCAATCCCGCGCTTGGGGGGTAACGACTTTTGTCTATCCTATTATTTATAAGCTCAGTAGTGGTAGGCGAGTTGAATCCTACAATATTCAATATAAAAACTTAAAAAACAACAAAGCAAACATAACTGAAGAAAAATTTTACTTAAGCATAAAACAACTTGTTTTCTAATATGATTTCAATTTTCAAACTTATTTTTAAATTTCTTACACTCTTAGCAAAAAGGAAGAAAAAAGTTGAATATTTTCTGGAATTTTTCGTTTGGAATCTAATTATACACATATATTTGTATAGAGTGACAATTTTTTAAACTAAAATGGTACTGTATATTTGTCTAATACTAAAATTTTGTCGGTAGTTGTGGAGTCTTTTTTAAATTTTTTTATTTCATTACAGGTAAGAAAGAAAAGTAAAAATACAAAATTCATAACTTAAGATAGCAAAAATAAAAAACGAGACTGTCAATGTAAAACTTAGAGAGGTTGTTTGTGAAGCTTTCATACATCTCTATACAAAATTTTAGATAGACTTATAGGATAAAATAATTAGAACGGAACGTTTGAAAATTGTTGTTGAGTACTCGTTTATCATGAGTTTTTTTATTGACTTGCATAATTTTGACACCAGAAATTATGCGATTATTTCACGTAAAACAGGGCCTGAACTACAGAAAACTAGAGTAGCAAACTAGATGTCGTCCTCTTTGTAATGTTGCGTTCAAAACTGCACATCATAGGATAAAATCAATAAATATTTTATGACTAAGTTCATTCAAGTTCATACACAGATGGTTAGATTAGAGCACGTTGCATTACATATTGGGCTCAGGAGTTGGTAAGCTTAGCTCAGATGGTACTAGGGAGAAAAGTCTTCAGACAATGAGATAAGAGCATTTCAAGACAGAAAGTATATTTGTATATTCAATGCCATGTTTAAAGGGGAACATACAGAAATACTCCCTATTATTAACTAGAGGCTTACCAACTCGCTAGCCACGTACCCGCACGAGCAATTCAGCAGACAACACAAGCCTTTGATCTGTACACACTGAGACTTATCGATGGAACTATTTTTGTACTTATATAAATTTATGGGTGTATATAATATTTTTTAACTTGAAGCGTGCTTAAAATCAACTTTTTAAAATATTATTTTTTAGATAAAAATGTGTTTATAGTACAAGCCTTTTTCTCTTTTATTTTTTATTGTACGTCGAATTGATCTCAGAGCCCGCATGAACCACTTTAATAAAACAGTATTCAAAATTAAAATACGTGTCACATATATGCGTGATACGTGGAACAAATGTACTAGCACGCACGAGAAAAGGTAAACGTTGGAGCGTTCAGATGGCCATTATAATATTGATCATCAGTCGGCTCGTTTTCTCTGTTGAATCCCTGTACTTTGACAAAGATCGTGGTCGAGTTCTATTGATCTCATCAATGGTAATGGAGTATATAGGGGATGAATTTATAGGAAGACAGAAATTTTAATGCACTCTTGTCAAACTGCTTGCAGTGCATTGATAATTCGAGGGAACACAGTATAAATACCATATTAGGGTAATAAACATTGCAACACTGTTGTAAGTAATATGTTCTACTTGCATAGAAGCAACATTCACATTTTCCATTACAGATGGCTGCAGCTCACGATCTTTTATTGACCGAGGTATGGAAAGTTCTAAGAGACAACTTAAACAAGTAAAGATAAATTTGTGTTAAATCTTATGTAATCACCCAGAATAGTTAACCATTAAAACTGGTTTTATCTCTTATTTACGTTATTAGAAGTTACATAGTAGGATCAAGATTTGGTTAATAAATTTATCTTGCTTAAAAATAAATAGTAACATCATTAAGCAATTACTATTCTAAACTTATATTGAGCTGTCCTAGTAGTATTAGGTACCTTTAGAATAATTTTTGTACACTCATCCCTTTTATATATACCATTACTGTATCAATAATTCTATATAGTTTTATGTTATTTTGATGACTCGGTGATATTGTTTTGCCTTATTGCTTACAGTTCACCGCCAAAGGTAATCTATTTTTGTTCATTTTTGAATAGCTTTTGCTTAATGAAGATTTTCTATCAAAGGTGAGTGTGCATAAGCAACTTATTTTTATAACTAAAGGTACTTGTGTGTTGAAAATTTATCATATGTAGCCATTTTTTCCTTGCCGGGAAGTTTTCATTTCTCATTATAAGTACTCTGTTGGCTTCTTAATTTGAGACTTCTTAAAATTCGTATGGGAGTAAACCAGATTTTTTATTACTTCTTGTCGAATCCGAAATCCTATACTGCGTTATGATAGGGAGTGACTATAAAATTTAAAATGTTTATTAAGTATAAAGAAACTTCAAACGTCTTTCTTTGAACATTTTTACCTTATAGTAACTTTAAAATAACATCTAATTATAATTTAAGAGAACCCACAATCTTACGCGCTTTTAGCATTTCAAGTAAAAAATAAACGTTAATACTTTAGAAACTGAGTTAATCTATGAACCACGTTGAATTACATAGGAAAACGATTTTTGCTGAATTATTATTATGAGTTATTTCGTATTAATAGTGATTTGTTGTGATGAATTATATGACTACAAGTTAACAGTAAATTGATTATTATTATTCTTACATTAAGAAACATTAAATAGTGCCCATAGTTTTTATTAATTTTTTATTGCAGTATGAGAATACTTCCTCATCACCAGAATACTGGAGGATTTTTTGTTGCTGTTTTAAAAAAATTGAAACTTTTACCATGGGAAAATAATGCTCAAATTGAAAATTCTGTTCGTGAACAATCAGAGTTATATCCAATAAAGGAAATTGCGGATGGTCCCGTGAAAGAAGAGAAAAAAAAAATTTTTGGAGATACTTCGGGTGTTCATGAACCTCAAAGAAAACGAAAAAAGCTCTCAGGTTATAGAGAAGATCCATTCATTTTTTTTAATGATGAAAATGAAGACGTATGGCCATCCATTAGGTAAGTGCTTTAAATTAATAAATATTAAGCAAAAACCGCTGAGAAAAAATGTTTAAATTTGTTTTTGGTGTGTACGCCAAATAAAACTATTGTTTATAAATAAATTAGAGAAATCAAAACATCATCATACAAGTTTTTTTATTTAGGTGAACCAAACGTATAAAGTATAAACGTATCACGTTTAAAATTAAAGTTATTTGTTTCTTCATAGTGTAATGATAAATTAGTACGTTATTAATTAAATGATCAGTAATAACGCATTAATTAGAAATATTACACAAACTTCTAGTTAAGTGCTCAAACTGCAAAAAAACAAAAACACTGATTTTCCTATTTTATTATGTCTGTATACCAATGATGTAAGTGAAGACAATAAGGAGGAAACAAGTGGTTCCCTTTCCCTGTCGTGGGTGATGATCATTTTAAGCAGATTATGGGCGAGGAAAAGAAGGGAGCGATCAGCAGTTTTTTTTAAATCGCGGGCAGTGATCACTTAGAGCAAGATACGGTCAAGGAGAAGGAAAAGAAGTCAGGTGGCTTCCTTTTCCACTCGAACGTGGTGATCATGTAGATATATTTGTGTAGAAAAAAAAAAAAGTATTGGGAAAGCTACAACTTTGCAGCCATAAAAAAAATGATAATGAGGAATAAAATGAAACTTATGCGTAAGCAAGTGTCAACTTCAGATCAGTCTTGATACTACAACTTTTAAACAGTTTAGATCTATTTTGTCAATTTAATTAATCAAGCTATCGTTGAAATGTGCACTTTGCTTTCACTCCTTATCTTTTGGTGTGTAAAAGTTTCTTTAACTACACGTTGTTTATAAAAGTAATTATGAAGTAGTTATACATTTTTATTTTGTTTTACCATTTAACGCCACTTCTCAAGCTCGTAGATCAATTTTACAGTTGCCATTGTTTTTTTAAATTTAACTTTCTTCAAAATCGATCTTTTAATAAATATATAAATAGACTTCACATTGTTAAAGTTATTCTTTTATAAGCGCATTATGCTCAGGAGTAAGCCCGATTAGAAAAATTGTACTTAAAAAAAATATGTCACAAAGGTGAATTTTTACTATTACTTTTGAGAAAAAAGAGTAAACTAAGTAAATTTTTCATTTCCATTACCTAGTATGATTTCTTGAACAAGAAACCTTTTAATATATTTACATTATAGTTCATAATTTATTTTTTATTTCTGTATTTATTTACCGTTGATTGAGAAATTGGTTTTTATACGCCATATATCGACGCCTCCTGTTAAAAGAAGCTTGACTCAGGGTGATAAGAAAAGTAGTACAACTTGCGACTCCCAGAAAAAAAGCCAACTAATAAAGCTTTTATGAAAAATAGTACGACTCGCGGTTCTTCTGTAAAGAATCGCCTGCCTTGTTGTTATCTGAAGAAAAAAATTCCGACTCGCTGTACTGTGTAGAAGAGTATTCTAAGTCGCTAACTTCTATCGAAGAGTCGCCTAACTAGTAGTGCTCCAGTGAAGAACATACCAGCTCGTGGCGCTTCGATGAAAAGTCGCTTTACCTACTGTGTTGTAAAGAAAAACAACCCAACTCGCTATGTTTCAATGAAGAGTCGCCTACCTAGTGGCGCTCCAATGAAGAACATACCAGTTCGTGGTGCTCCAACGAAAAGTCACTTAACCCACTGTAATGTAATGAAAAGATTCCAACTCTCTATGTTTCCATGAAGAGTTGCCTAACTCGCGATGCCTCAATGAAAAATATATCAATTTGTGGCGTTTCAAAGAAAAGTAGCACCGTTCATTGCAAAAACCTCGACTTGTGAACATCCAAAATAAAAATATTAACAAGGATCAGTAAGGTATTTATATGCACTTTGTACTCTTAAATATGTCATAAACAAGATCACTGCAGCAAGTTAACTGTAAATTCCTTGTTTTTGATTCAATCCATCAAAAATCAGATCGTTAACTGCAAAGTAGTCAGTCGTATTTATTATGATACTTTGTAAGTCGTAGAAACTATTTTTTTACGAACTAACAAGCTGTCCTAAATGTTAAATATAAATATGATTAGATAAATTATTAATTATTAATGTTCAGTTTACCCACTTAAAGTTGTAATTTTCTTATTTTTACTCGTGCTCACAGGTGCAGTAAGCATAGATCTGGTCTTCACCCTGACTTTCTAATTAAGTTTCCATTAACTTTTTTTTTTAAAAAGGTCACCATCTTTGGTATAAGCTTAAATTTTGCCATCACAAATGGTATTTTTCGTTGGATAAATGCCATTGTCCCTGCAGCTGTTTTGCGGCTACAATGTAATGTAGCTACGGAGCGATGAAGCTTATGTGGTGAATCCTAATCCATATACAGCGAGCTTGAATCTTTACTACACCACCAGTTTCTTGTCCAGTTTCCAAAACATACTTTTTGTTGATCCTGTGTTATCCTGAACCTTTTTTTTGGCAAGAATAACTGATTTCCTGACACGAGATGAAGTTTTGTTGAAATAAATAACTATCTCTTGCAATACATAATACTTCTGTCCTCACAACTTTTTTTTTGAGAATAGCTAAAGAATAACTTTTTTTAAGAATTATTAGGACATAGAATTATAAGACTAATAAGAATTATAATTCATGTAATCTAATTAAAATTTATGTAATAAAACCTTATGTCAAATCCTAAAACCCATTAAACCATTTCAATTTGTATTCGTTGCACATTTTTTAAATATTGTACTGAAAGCATGTAAATTGTTGTATAAAGCATTATGTTTATGTAACTTTTAGTATCAACCATATTTTGCCTAGAAATAAAAGAGAAAAAACGTCATTTGGCAGATATTAAACCAAAGATTCAGCAAAATATTGAAACAGGCATTTAGCCAACTGTTCAGCCAGATATTAAGTTAAACATTCAGCCAGTCACTGAGTCATACTTTTAGCTAGACATTAATTTAGACATTGAGCTATACTTTTTGCTAGATATTTAGCAAGGTATCGAGTCAGATGTATTGCTTGACACTAAGCCAGACATTGAATCAGACTTTGAACTAGATTTTCAACCAGACATTTAGCCAGATATTAAGTCATACATTAAGCTAGGATTTGAGCCATACCTGTAGCCAAATATCAAGCCAAACATCTATCTAGACATTTAGCCAAACATTAAGCTTTACTCAAAGTCACACATTTATCCGGATATTTAGCCAGACATTTTAGACATTGAGTCAGAAATATACTATCAAAAAGAGCACATTTTTAACATCTGTAGGTTTTTTTATTGATTGGATATATTATTTACTATGAATGTTTAGTTTTCTTATTTCGTTATTATTTTGTGTGTACGCATGCTTAAAGGTGCAGTAAGCCTGAATCTTATCTCTACCCACTAACACGTTGATCCTGCATATCCTGAATCCTCAAATTTCCTGGTGTGAACTTATCTCTTGCAATCTTTAATACTTTGTTGCATGCATTATTAATATTGCTAGTTAATACTAGCTAGCTAATTAATAATGTGATAAAATTGTTTTTTAAATCTTGAATGCTAATTTTAAACTATTTTTTTGTTACTCTGTTGTAGTTTTTAATTTTTTCTCTTCTACCGTACGTGTTCAGACATAATAAAATCTTGTTGTCTGTGCTACTATTTGTAATACACTTATAAGCTTCAGTTTTTTGTACTGTATCTATAAGTGAAACTTTTAATTGTACAAGCTGAAGGAACAAGTAAAACGGTTGAACCCAAGTTGTACAGTGCGACCGTATTAATTTAAATATATCACGATTTTTCTAAAGCAAACAATATCTCACATACTTTGTCTTTTGAGGAAAAAATTGATATTAGACTTCTGCTCAAACTAAGACATAGCTATCCCTCTGAAGTAAAAATATTTCATATTTTTTTATGCAAAGATCAGTATCACTGTTTTTTACGAAGAGATAAACATCACTCTTCTTTTCAGAAAATATTTTATGTCGCACTTAACTCCATGAAAGGTAAAAGAAGTTTTTTTTTATGAGGCAAGTATTGATATTGCACATTTCATTACTTTAATCATTGATGTGGATGAAAAATAAAAATAAACTGAACAGATATTTTCATATCTGCAAAACTAGGCACGATGAGAGCATTTTTTTAGCGTATATAAACATGTTTTGTACCTACATATGATTTTAAAAATTGCATACTTCGTGTCTTCCGAAATTATTCGAATTTTAGAATCAAGATGGACGGAAACGACAAAACTTTTATCTACCCACATTTTAATAATTTGAACCCTTGGTGGCGTGTAAGTTTTGAACACGAATTGATTATGGTGTCTCCAATTGATCACTTGTATTCTATAGTTTAACAACCCAATGTTACTTAGTCCCATAAACCCACTCAGTCATCTTTTTGAAGTGTAATGAGCAATACACTACTTTTTTTTTACTAGATTTTGGGCTCAAAGCACTTATACATTTTTTATCTTTTCATGTGAGAACTTGGTTGAAAAATTGGTTGCCCAAGTAGGACAATAGCCCAAAGATTTTTACGCGTACCCACAGTTAGAATATATAAACTCAGTGTTCATAAAGTAAGGGCCAAAACGTGAAAAAATTAAAAGGCAACAGTGGATGTAAATAGTTTCAAATGCTAGCTCTCATCATTCGAGGAAAGAATTTGAATGAATTTAAACTTAATACGAATACCTATGCGTACTTGAGGCTTCGTCTGAGACAGTTACGTTGGAATCACACTTATACATATTTACGTACTCATGTAATCAAATCTGATCGTCCTTGTACTAGGCTAAAAGTTTGTTTTACATCCACAATACACAACTTTTAGTGCCTGAAAACTTATTTTAATCAGTAGTGGAAACTTTTCTTAGCTACGATGAACAATTGTATCATCATAATATATTATGTAACTTCACTGTGTTTATGCTCTGTATAGAAAAAATGAATGATAAAGTTTGAAGTCTGAGGTCTCATACAAGTAAAAACATGTATAATTATGCGTCTGTACAGTCAGAATTTAATTATCACTCGATCACTTGTACACTGTAGCTTAATAACAGAACGTTATATAGTGCCATGAATTCACTCAGTCTCGCTTTTGAAGTGTGATGAGCATAGCATTATTTATGGTTTTCAGGCACTGCAAATCGTGTATTTTAGATCAGAAACGAATTTTTAACCTACTGAGACGATGATCAGAGTTGGTTACGTACGTTGCATAAAGAGATACGAGTGACTTCGACGAAACTGACACAGACGATATCACAAGTTCATGTACTAATACAGAGTCGAAACGCAGTGATAAAAAGATCTGCATTTATGTAAAAACTGGTGTTTAAGTTTTTCATCTAGGCAGTTTTTCAAAAAGGCATTTAAGTCATTTTCATCTAGCGTCACTTCTCAATTTCTTTATACTTCGTCCCTCACTGTGTGAACACTGAGATATGCATACCCCAACTAATGATATGCGTTAAAAACTTAAAGATATTTCGACCTTTGCCCAACTATATCGCAACTAAATGTCTGCAGTAACAATAAAAAAAGTGATGCTTTGCATACTGCGCCTCTGAAACAAGCCTGCGTAAGTTGATAGCACTGCATAACGTTGGATTGTTAAACTACAGTGTACAAGTAATATATAAGCAGCGCTGCAATCACTTCGTGTTCGTAACTCTGATACCACCAAGGTATTGAATTTTTAAATTGTACGTAAATAAAAGTTTTTGTTTTTTTTCTTTGACCTTCTACGATTCACAAAATTTTTTAAATCATGAATTATGCTATTCCTTAAAGTTCATGTTGGTACAAAACGCCATATTTGCAGAAAACATCGACATCGTGTGGACAAGCTGTGCGAGCTTAGCAAAAATTGAAATACTTGTTTAGTCAATTTTTTTTGGTCCACATAAATGACAGATGTAAAAAAATGTGTGGCATTAATAATTGCCTTGTGAGAAAAGTGATGTCTACTTATAACTTTTACACAGTTCAGTACATTATCAATTTTTATCTAAAAAGTAGAGTGCTACCTATTTTTGTCTAAAGAGAACTTGTCCAACTAGAAAAATAATGCTGATACATCCTTAAGATCTGAGGCATTATTATTTTTTGCATCAGAAAAAGTGTGGTTTTCGCTTAATTCGTTGTGCAAGATTGGTCTTCGCCTTAGGAAAGAAGCAACATCTATCATTGCGTCAGAAAATAAGTGATATTTATCTGTGTTTTAGGAGAATAGTGATACTAATCTTTGCTTGATGTAATGTGCGACATCTGTATTTGCTTCAAAAGAAAAGCTATGTTTATTTTTGCATAAGGAGAAAAGTTATACAGATCTTGGCTTAAACCAAAGTGCAGTATCGATGCTTTACGAGATAAATGACATCAATTTTGCCTTGCAAGAAAACCGATATCTATCTTTGCCTCAGAAAATGAACGATTGTATCTCTGCCTGAAGAGAAAAAAGATACGGGCTTTTTTTTAAAACACAGTGCGATATTGATCAATAACTCAAGAGAAAAGTAATATCAATCATTGCCTGACTAAAATAACAGTACTATCAATGCTCAAAAAGTAGAGCGATATTATTCTTTGCATTAGGAGGAATGAGATAATTATCTTCGTCAAAGGTGAAATGCAATATCAATCTTTGTTTAGGGCAAAGTACGATATGTATATTTGCCTGAGAAAATAAGCGTTATCTATCTTTGCGTAAGAAGAAGAGTGATACCGATCTTCGCTAAAGGTTATGTGCGATATGGAAGTTTGTCTCAGAAAAGAAGTGACATTCATTTTTGCCTAAGGAGAAAAGTTATACTAATATTTGCTTGAGCCAAAGTTCAATATTGATTTTTGCCTCAGGAGAAAACAATATCTATCTTTGCCTGAGGAGAATAGTGATACGGATTTTTTTTGAGGCAAAGTGCATTTTTAATCTTTGCCTAAGAAGCAAATTAATATTAATCATTGTCTAATTAAAAAACCAATGCTCATCTGTGTTTCAGAAGTAAAGTGGTATCATTATTTGTTTTAGGGGAAATTCGTTGATTATCTTCGCCTTTGGTGAAGTGTGATATTGATATTTGCCCACAAAAAACCGATATTTATCATTGCCTAAACGAAAAGTAATGCCGATCTTCGCTTGAGGTAAGGTGCAATATCTACTTTTGCCTCAGAACAAGAACGATACCTTTCTTTCCTGTAAGTTAAGTATGTGTGATATCGATCTTTGCCTCAGAAAAAAGCGATAATTATTTTTTCCTAAAAAGAAAAGATACACAGATCTTTGCTTGTAGCAATGTTAGCTCACTTAAAAAATAATACTAATCTATGATCCTAAAAACACAATTCTGATTTTCGCTTGATGTAACGTACAATATAAATCTATATTCCAGGCAAAGTGCGATATCTATATTTGCTTGAGAAAATAAGCTATATCCATCTTTGCCTAAGGAAACAAGCAATATTCATCATTGAGTTTGGAAGAGAAAAAATATTGATCTTTGCTTGGTGCAAAGGTAAAAAGTTATTTCAGCAATATTTATCTCTGCCAAGAGAAGAAAGTAATATTAATCTTTGCTTAAGGTAATGTGTGCTATAGATTTTTGCCTCAGGAAAAAAGACATATGTATCTTTGCTTCATGAAAATAGTAACACCGATCTTTGTTCAAGTTAAAGCGCAATATCATATTTTTCCTTAGGAGATAAGTTCTATCTATTTTGGCCTCAGGAGAAAAACGACATCCATCTGTGCTTAAGACAATGAGCAATATCTATTTTTCCCTAGTGAGAAGAGTGACGCCGATTTTTGTTTAAAATGAACTGCGATATTGATCTCTACTTTTGGTGAGAAGCTAGTTTAATATTTGCCTAACTGTAGGAACAACACTATTCCCTGCTCGAGATTTAAATCGATGTTATTATTAGCTTTAAAGGATGTGCGTTACTAGTCTTTGCTTATTGCGATGTACGATATCGGTATTTTCTCAGGAAAAGTTCGATTTTAATTCTTGCTTATAGAAAAAAGTAATATATTATTTTTGTTACCTTCAGCTTTTTAATCAGGATTTTAACTTTTGAATACAGGTTGGAAGAAGACAGAAGCTTAAAGTTTTTTTTAATACGACAATACAGTCGAAAAGTTGTTATCAAAGTTACATGAGTATGCTTGTGAAAGCAAAAAATTAGAAAATATAACGACAAGTGAAAAATACATACTTGAATTTTTTCATGTATATTAGAATTATGTACAAAATTGTGTCACAACACTTTTAATCTTGTATTTTCACTAGTAATACTAATAATACACCCAAAAAAATTATTTTCTGATAGCAAAATTCAAGCTTGTACCAAAGATGGTGACAATTGTTAAAAAGAAAGGTTTAGAAAACTGGACAATATTATCAGGGTGGAAAAAATCTGTAGGGTCCTGCACCTGTTAGCATGAGTACAAACAAAAAAAAATTATGACTTAAAATGAGTAAACTAATCATTAATAACACAGGTCTGCAAAAATTGGTTTGAGTTGTTATGAGAAAGTGAAGGGTGATTTCCGAAGTAATTTTTTGTGTAGAATCAGAATCTGGAATCTGAATCACTCTATCACATCAGGATTTTGAAATATCCTAACCTAAAAGTGCCAAAATCGCGATTTTTGGCTATATTTGAGGTTATGTAGCATCGCAATATTCTTTCTTCTCAAAAATTGACCAACGACACTGTTAAGTAGAAGTCTTGTTCTTTGAAATGTCGTTGAGTTAACTCAAATAGCTTATTTCTGCATTGAGATATTTCATTTTAAAGTTTTTGAGTTTCATGTTTTTCGTTACTCTTGAAATGTACATGGTTCTGCAGTTTTTAAAGTTGAAATTGGATACTCATGTTGATTTTCTAAATACTACATTTGTATTCATTCTTTTTTCATCAATAGGTTATTTAAAACCAAAAATTAATAAGCATTACGTTTCAGCACCCAAAACTATCCTAAGTATCTTAGCGGGGGTGAAAAACTCTAAAAACGGTCTAAAAGTATTGTAACTCCTGACTTTCTACATATTTCTGTATGGTTTTATCTAAATAGGTTTAGTAATGTGAGAAAAAATTTCACACAAACTTATAACAGTAAGAACCACCCATGAGCACCTTAAAAGGGGGGGGGGGGTGCAAAGGGGGTGAGAGTCACCAAAATCGATCTAAAAGTATTCTATCTTTTGATTTTTCTCATATTTCAGTGCAGTTTAAAGTAAATAAGTTCATTACCTTAAGAAGACAATGTAAACGAAATTTTACCACCCCAAACAACCCCCTAAGAATCTTAAGGTGGGTGAAAATTGTTAAAATCAATCTAAAAGTATTCTACCTTTTGACTTTCAGCATATTTTTTGGTGTACTTTAATATAAATCAATTTTTTAGAGTAATGAGACGATGTACACTAAGTTTTAGCACCCAAACTGACCCTTAAGTACTTTAAAGGAGATGAAAAGGGGTGAAAAATGCTAATAACCGTCAAGAACTATTCTTATTTTAAATGAGCAAATCCTAAACTCACGTATGCCAAACGCACGTATCCCAATACCTCAATTAACATGAATCTCCTTGCCTTTCACAAACTGTAATAATCTTACTTTTAGCGCTACCCAGAAACAACGACGTGGACGTAGTAAGGGCTGTTTCCTTTGGGGTGCTTGATTAACGTGAGTACCCTTGCCTCTCACGATCGGGGTGCTTGATTAACGTGCGAAAGGACAAACGTTACAATATGAGGAAAATCAAAAGATACATTACTTTTCGATCGATTTTGGTGACTTTCACCCCCTTTGCACCCCCCCCCTTAAGGTGCTCATGGGTGGTTCTTACTGTTATAAGTTTGTGTAAAATTTTTTCCTTGAGTAGAAAGAGTAGATCCAGGATTTTTTCCTTGCCCTACATGTCTTCGGATCTAGGTGAATAAGAAACAGTGATAGGTCTATCAGTAGGGATTAGCGAATCCGATGCCAGACGTCAGGCAGGGATCGCTGGTCTTACCGACGAGAAGTGGTCTTTGAAATGGGGCTTTTCCGGGGAAACTGATAAGCCTGGAACTGATGTTTTGGCAGAAAGTGCCGTGGACTAGGCCAATAGGCTGTGCTGGTAACCCAGTTGGAAAAAAAAATTAATGATTTATCCAATAGCATATGTGTGTGTATATATATACCTCCTAAAACCCACACATATATTATTTATAGAAATCAAATTTTCCTTATTTTACGAGGGATTATGGGGGTGGTGGAAGTGGCAAAGAGGCTGCAGGGGGAGGGGAGGGGGTACTTGTAAAGCCCCGCCCTTACAACTACATAATGTAGGAATATATATATATATATATATATATATATATATATATATATATATATATATATATATTACTTTTAAATTATTGTTTTTTAATATGTATACAAAGTAATGACGAAAATCAACCAATTTTGCTAAAAAACATGAATAGTTATCCTAAATAAAAATTTCGACTTTAATGATTTCTAACAAAATTGTAACATAATAAAATATAAACATATCATTTTGAATGCTACTACTAAATATAGTTGTTTTAATTTATATGATAACTTCCAATTCGTTAATTTTTTTTTTCTTTTCGATAAGTGTACTTTCTCTTAATCGAAAATTTCTTTGCATATCCCTTCTTTAGTTTTGCATCTTGATAACAATGCGTATAGTTGTCCATATGAAAATACAGGCTTTTTTAAGTATATCGACTTTATCAAAAATTTTCCCTTGAGATTTCTTAATTGTCCGTAGTACTTAATAGAAATTTCTTTCTACAAAGTATGAAAGGTAACAAGGTATTACCTGTTAATAAAGTGAATTTTGGTAGAAATACTATTTCCAAGTTTGTTTTCTGTGATAATTTTAGCTTCAATATTATGCTTGAATAATTTTCTAATCTTTATTTGTGTGCCGTTGCACAAACCGTCTGCTCTACATAAATTTTCTGTTAACATAACTATTGCTCTAACTTTCAAATTTAGTTCATGTGGTGGCAAAATTTCAAGAATATTGTTAAATACTTCAATAGCAAAATTCATGTAAAGGTTATTATCCGTTTCATCGACACCTTTATACGTGGCTTGATCCATGCTTTAATAAGGTATCGTTTTTCCTTTCATAAGATTCAAAATTTTGTGATTTAAAAAAATATTGTAATTATTATGAGAAGTCAGAATAACACTATTTAACGAAGATTAGTAATTTTTACGAAATATTTAAACACACATTATTGACGTCACATTTTTTAGAAATGATGCGTGATTTTAGTTTTCCCTTTCCAATTTCTAAAAGTAATTAAGAAAAATTTTCATCATCCGAACGAATGATTGTATTCAATTTTAAAATATGAGAAGAACCAAAATTAATAATTTATTTCCAAGATATATGTGTGTATTGCATATATCACGCAAAGTTCTGTCTACTATCTCTAAAGCTTTTTTCTGAATCATAGAAGCCTTATCCCAAATCATGAAATTGATTTAACGTAATTTTTTTTTTTTTTTTTTATATAATTTTAAAAAATGCAGGCTTAAAATTATTTAAATTCAAAGGTAAGCAAAAAGTTCTATGACTAGTCATAATTTTTTATTGTAGAACTGATGCAATGCTAGTCTGTGCCATTTACAAAATTTTTTTTCTTAGCAATATTAAGTAATAAATCGATTTATTATACAAAGCGGTTGTTCCTGATCTTCCAGGGCCATCTATAAAAAAAATCTTCTTAACGTTTTGAGATACAATTATAAAATTATTCTTTTGTTAACTGTTTAGCTAAGCATATATCGGACCAAACATAAGTTTACAGAATACAACTTCCTGTGCGTAATTACTGTTTAGTAGGTCAAGTTTAATTGGTACGGGTAAATTCAATGATTTACATGATTTATCTTCAAGTTCAAAAATTTTCATGATGTGCAGAAGAGCATAATTTTTCTTTATTATAAATAAAATCTTTACAAAAAAAGTTTTAGTACGTATTCCAAATTTTATTACCTCGTATATTCTCTAATACTAAAAACCATGCAAAAAATGTTCCTAATTGGTGAGGAACCATGCAAGTACAAGCTTCTTAGAAAGTATTGTCAATCTGTGAATCATACTCGATTAAACTCATGGCAATCGCAGTATCTTTGAATGTTTTCTATTTTACATCTTTATATTTTTTTAAATCTTCAAATACAGTTGCTCTATTTTTTTATTCAATGTTAATTTTTTATTAAATCGTTCATGATCTTTTGATGATACTGTAATAAATATACCTATTGCAGTATTTTTAATGTGAAACATCATATGGCGGGCAGTGAACAGCTGCGTGAGGGTAAATATGCACCGAAAAGTCTGGTCCGCTCCTTAGTTGCTGTTCACCCCACTAATGAAACGGGTTCTCTCTCTCTTTATACATAGATACACGCAGTGGAACTTTTACATCTATATATATATATTATATACGTGCATGTGGTACTGTACCGTTGGTATATTATCGTGTATATGTAGATTTTTGTTCTAAAGTACGTGTATTAGTGTATTATTCGTCTTATTGCTATAAAGAAGTGCATATATATATACACTAGTGAGGCTGACGCCCCCCTGCGCGCTCCGTGCGCCAACCCCCCACTAACAGATTTAGTACACCAAATAACGACATTACTCGTGTAATTATCAATGCAGGCTGAGAATGAGTTCACAACAGCAGAATATGCGACTCACAAAGGAGTTGATAAAACAGATGATAACATAAATATTAATTTTCCAATAGATTTTTTAAATAATATCAGAGAAGGTCTTCCACTACACGAATTAAAATCAAAAATAAATGCTATAGTAACGTTGATAAGAAATTTAAGTATATCAGACGGTCTCTGTAAAGGCACAAGATTAAAAATTATTTAAGTATAATATAGAAGCAGAAGCAATAACGGGAAAAAAAGAAAGCAGAGTTTGTATTCCTAGAATAACGTTAAATACTGGCACCTCATCATCATTACCTTTTGTCTTCTATAGAAAACAGTTTTCCTTTGTATTAGCAAGTTCTATGTTTATCAACAAATCACAAGCACAGAGTTTTGATTCCTTAGGATATAAATTTTTCAGTAATTTAAAAATATGTAACTTTAAAGATTGTCAACTTTAAACAGACGTTTGTTAATTCATAAAAACCATGAAAAAGAAATATGTGAAAAATGTGGGAAGGGTTTTAAAAAAACAGATGGGTTAAAACGACACATGAAGTGTCACAACATTAAATTAACAGAATGAATTATTGTTTTAAAAGCTTACTTGTGTTTGTCTATTTAACTATACCTTCTCCTGAATTCTGTTTTTTTTGTAAATAAAGTTCTCAGTTAATCAAAAATTTTATATTTGGGTAAAGTACACATGGACCAGAAAGAGATTTCAAATGTAAAAGTTCAATCAAGTAAAACAAATAATGGTCCTTCAGAGACATATAGTAAGTAAGGGGGAGAGAATAGACACAGGGGACCTATGATCAGTTACTTGAAAAACTCTAAAAATGAAATATGACTTGGGTACTAAATTACATACATTTTTTAACATTTCAGATGGGAAAGTTATATTTCATAATATAAGTTATGTGCAGATACGTACGGCGCGCCAGTGCGCCCCCTTCCTACGGATCTCGAGGGCTAGACGAGCACAGAGCTCGAACAGCTCTTTGCCCCGTGCGTTCTCTTTCTCTGTAACGGCTACCTGAGGTAGACTCATCGCTTGCTCGCATACCCTCGCCTCCCCCATCTCAGGGCGTATGCCAGCACTGCGAGGCATTGCATCATAGCCTCCTCCACGATGGCAGCCAAAAGTGAGGGGCTCCCCTCGATTCGGCACCAGTTCAGGTGAAGCAAACGCTTCTCACTTCTAACTCCAAGGACAGGACCGATGTGACGGTCACGTCGCAATAATGACTCGCCATCCTGCCTACGCTTCCAGTGCAGCTCAAGGGCGTTGGAGGCTGGACAATTGCTGCAAGAGCACTCGTTGACGCCTGCTCTAAAATCTCCATCACGTCTGCTGCACTCGCTCAAAAGCTTGGTGCCGATCTCGAGCCGGCCATCTTGAAAATCTCTGGCATTGTAGGGGCCGCAATTACTTGCTCTTTGTTCACAGCGAGGTTGCAACTCCAAATGCGAAACTCAACGTAGTCGCTCCGACTGACAGCGCACTGATTGCCTCAATGGGGTCTGCGTACGCCCTCGGAACCACTAAACTTGGCCACCATCGAACTCTGAAGTGATTTGCCGGACCTCTCTGACCCGAACTTTGGCGTCCCAGGCGACGTCGACATCTTGCTCGGTACTGACGTGCACCCCCATCTGCTCCAGCCAGGGCGTTTATTGCGTAGAGATTTTGTCGGGCAACTCACTGTTGCGGGCTGGGTGCCAGGCCATCTTCGCCAATCACCATCGAGCGCCGGTTGGGCGGAACGTTGTCCGCTTTCCTCTCAAGCGCAACGGAGCCGAGCAGATGGGAAAGAGTCTGACTGGTGCTCGAGCGTCCCTTCGATCGCTGCACCGCCGATTACAACGTGACCCAGAGTTGGTTGCCAAGTACGCCCGTTTTCTACTCTACCTCTCTCGCCTTTTCTCTTATCACCCCTCACCCCCTCTCAAAATATAGCTAAATTTGTCATGTTTCTCTGTAAAATGATTCAATTTTCTTTTCTTTAGCCCTGCTCGTCCCCCTCTGCCTTTTACAGCCCTATCACATTTTTCTACCGTCTCTTTGTCACTCCTTAAAAATAACACAAAACTTCTTGTTACAGGCAGAGGGGATTAATGTATATATAACAGGAAACTTATGCAGACGAAAAAGTTTCAAGGATTCCTAATACATCAACAACACTAAAATGATGCTGACTTTTCATTATATTTTATTTTTATGACAAGTTTCATCAATATGAAAAAAACATTACCAGCAGTAAAATTTACAGTTAAAAGCACTCATATCACCACCTATTGATTGTGGCTTACTACCGCGAATATAACTCTCTTTCACAAACCATTTTCTCCCTAATAAAAAGGTTGACAAAGATGGTGAATGAGGCCCTAGGGGGGCCTAAAAATTTTGCTTGAAAAAATTCTATAGTTATACAAAAAATATAATTTACTAAAAATATAATACTAGTATACAGAATGTAACATTATTAGCGTTCACATATGTTGTCTATTTAAATGACGCGCTATCTTATTGATGCACTGACTTTTCATTGAAATTTGAAGTGTTAATCCTATCTTTTTTTTTGAATAATAGATTTTTTATAATCTAAGCTACACGTACCAATTGAATGTGTGGGCCCACAGTTTTTTTTTGCGGTATGGTAGTCAATTGAATTTCAGATTTCGTAAGGTTACGTGTTAAAGTGATAAATTTTTACGAGCGATTTTCTTGAAAATAAATGTGTTGACCAACCTATTATTTTCTCATAAAAAAATCAAGCATTGTTTATGTTTAGTATCTCTAAATTTCAGAGCTAGCTAACATTTTATTTAAAATCGCTTAAGTCTCCTAAATAAAGGTGCAAATCCATACATTTTTTAACCATCAAAATCACTAAGCTTATACACATGTAAGCTTTGGCTGCTGAAATTCAAGTTATTTTAAATATCTCTTCACTCAATGTATTTATTACACCTTTTCCTAACACATTTTAATCGCGGCTTATAAATACATAATTACCTACTTTGTAGTTATCTTTATTTTGACGGCGACAATTATTTGCTTGAGATAGTCTTGAATTGACTAAAATTTGATTTGCCACATATGCATATTATATAATTACACTGCTTAATGCTAACTTAATTGTAGAGTGGGGGATATTACTATAATCATCAAATAAATCTTGTAAAAATTTGACGAAGTGGCAGGTATTTTAGTACGTCAAACCCCTTTTACATAGGCTTTTCAAACTTTTAACTGGCACGCTATACTGTGGCAGCTTTAACATCAGGATTTATGGCATCTCAAAATTTTGTAGTATTGTCTTGCAAAAAGTGATGAAACTCTCTACCGAAATATTTAGTTTTTTGATCCGAACAACTTCATTATCTATTTTTTCCACCCTGGCCGTTTCCGACTCTACCTCCCTCTCCTTTTCTCTTATCACCCCTCACCCCCTCTCAAAATATGGCTAAGTTTGTCATGTTTCTCTGTAAAATGATTCAATTTTCTTTTCTTTAGCCCTGCTCGTCCCCCTCTGCCCTTTACAGCCCTATCACATTTTTCTACCGTCTCTTTGTCACTCCTTAAAAATAACACAAAACTTCTTGTTACAGGCAGAGGGGATTAATGTATATATAACAGGAAACTTATGTAGACGAAAAAGTTTCAAGGATTCCTAATACATCAACAACACTAAAATGATGCTGACTTTTCATTATATTTTATTTTTATGACAAGTTTCATCAATATGAAAAAAACATTACCAGCAGTAAAATTTACAGTTAAAAGCACTCATATCACCACCTATTGATTGTGGCTTACTACCGCGAATATAACTCTCTTTCACAAACCATTTTCTCCCTAATAAAAAGGTTGACAAAGATGGTGAATGAGGCCCTAGGGGGGCCTAAAAATTTTGCTTGAAAAAATTCTATAGTTATACAAAAAATATAATTTTGTTTTCGTTTTAAAACACTCCAGTGATTGAATAGATATAGTAATACTTATAAAATAGTATTTAAAAGCACGAGTTACTCTTATTACAAGCAAACTATTTAACCTTATTATAGTTATGTATAATAATGATTAAATAGATGTTTTTAATAAAAAAATCGTTTTTTTTATATTCCTATTTATTTAAATGATTAATTTTTTAATTGACCTTTCTTATTTTAATCAATTGTAAACAATCAATTCTTGTTGAAATAGCCCATTCCTAAGCTTAAATTGGTGCAGTAAAATGGATCACTATGGGTTTTCTTGCATTCAAGGCGTAATGCCATCCCAAAATTTCGTGAAGATGGTTATTTAATGAGCTTTGAATCAATAAATTATTGCAATAAAAATACTGGTTTTAGAAGAACATCGCTCAAAAGCATTAAGGGAGTTTACTCGTACCTAACCTTTTTGACGTATAAGATCAGCAGTATTGTAACCTGTAAGACTGTGTATACAGATATAACGCGTCGTACTAACGGTAACTGTCGAAGAATAATTATTTTATTCACTAATTTATTGCTCATTCCATAAGCCATGAGTGGAGATCAGACTATAGCTGCGTAATCACCAAGTTCTTAGGTTTTTTAAAAAAAATGTTTAATCAAATCTTGACGTCGACTATCCAGATATTGCAGGTTATGTATCAGAACAGTACTAACTCTCATAAGACTGCACGTTAAAAGTTCAATAGTGAAATTATCAATATCTCACTTTATAAGCCATGAAGGGACTTGAAATTTGAATCGAAGGTTTTTCATACACTAAGTAATCTCTGTTCAAAGTATGATCAATATTTTAACGTTAATTATCTTAGCGACTGAACGCCCTTAACTAAAAATTCAACAACTCGGTCAATTATAATAGAAATAAGTCAAATTTCGATACTCGAGGTAATCGGGAACGTTGAGCACGATTATGCAATTGGCGACAGCCTCCGAACTACCTGGGGCCCAGGATGGGTGTCAAACTTGTCGTCTTCTAGACTTTTGCATCTTATTCGTTAAACACAGAGCGAAAATACTTACTCAGGGGTTTTGGGGCTCGCTGAGCACGATTCTGCAGTCAGTGATAACTTTCGTGGCACTGGGGGCCCAAGGTCAATAAATTTTTTATAAAGTTTTTGTATGATTTTCGATGAATAGAAATTGTTTAATTGCATTACGCTTTTAAATTGGGTGCCTTACATTATCTACGAGTACTGATTATACATTTGTATTAAGTGAGCCCTATAACCCCCGGGTAATTATTGTGGCGTGTTGCTCCACGAGTTAGATGCAAGAGTCTAGAAGACGATTAGTTTGATGCTCACCCTGTGCCCCAAATGCATCGGACGCCATCGGCAACTACATAATCAAGTTGTCATACTGTTATTTCATGCTTAATAACGATGCTTTTTTAAGACCAGTATTTTTATTGCAATACCTTATTTATTCAGGGACAAATTAGCTCTCCATCACAACCCTGACAGTTATGACTGAAATCTTCAAGCTTTTTCAAAAGGTAGAATAAGTATGTATACTAGGTAGAATAATATGTATTTGTCTGTATTGCGGTGCTTAAAAATAGAGAGATGAGTATCTAGGACTTCGTTACTATGGTAATAAAATTTTGAGATTTGAAAACAGAAATATTTTACCATATATTTTCTGTCAGTTCTAGATTTTGACAGTTTTAACAAATATGATTGTATTTTTTTATACTTTTTTAGAACTATTTAGTTTTTAAAACTAAAAGAGACGAGGGGCTACTAGTATGTATATGTGAGTTAAAATCCTACAATACGTTATAATCACTAACAGCGAAAACTACACAACTGATTTTACTGGAATTTTGCATGCTGATTCCTAATACTTCTAAGATGGTTTTCGCATAGTTTTTAATTCGTAAAAATTAAAAGCAATAGCAATAATTACAATTTAAGCTTTGTAAAATGTGCTAGTTTATCACTTTAGTTTAGTGGTTTTCACTACGTAAAGTCAAAATAAAATTTCGAAGCCACTTCAAATAATAGTCAGTAAGTCTGGCAAAAATACACCGAAGTAAAATGACGTTTACTGTAATAAGCATTGAAACACTGATCGAAGCAGTTCGAAAACAATATTTTGCTGAATCAAAGTATAAAAAATGTGTGAAAAAACTAACGGACACTAAAGAAAAAATTGAAAAAAATTCGAGAGTAAATTCTCTTTAAAATTCTGTCTCATTAACAGGTGGGAGCTTAATTGAATATTTTTTTGTAAATTTCTTAAACTTGCTAAAGCTTAATAGTTTTTAGGCACAGTATAAAATTTCAACTGTAAAGAGAGCTGACAAGGTAATATGGAAATTTCATTGACCTTGGGCCCCCGGTGCCACGAAAGCCATCACCGACTGCATAATCATGCTCAGCGAGCCCCAAAATCCTCAAGTCAGTATTTTGGCTCTGTATTTCACGAATTAGATGCAAAAGTCCAGGAAACGACGAATTTATTGCCCACCCTGGGCCCCTGGTACATCGGACGCCGTCGCCGACTGCATAATCGTGCTCAACGAGCCCCAAAACCCCTGAGTAAGTGTTTTCGCTCTGTGTTTAACGAATAAGATGCAAAAGTCTAGAAGACGACAAGTTTGACACCCATCCTGGGCCCCCGGTAGTTCGGAAGCTGTCGCCAATTGCATAATCGTGCTCAACGTTCCCGATTACCTCGAGTATCGAAATTTGACTTATTTCTATTATAATTGACCGAGTTGTTGAATTTTTAGTTAAGGGCGTTCAGTCGCTAAGATAATTAACGTTAAAATATTGATCATACTTTGAACAGAGATTACTTAGTGTATGAAAAACCTTCGATTCAAATTTCAAGTCCCTTCATGGCTTATAAAGTGAGATATTGATAATTTCACTATTGAACTTTTAACGTGCAGTCTTATGAGAGTTAGTACTGTTCTGATACATAACCTGCAATATCTGGATAGTCGACGTCAAGATTTGATTAAACATTTTTTTTAAAAAACCTAAGAACTTGGTGATTACGCAGCTATAGTCTGATCTCCACTCATGGCTTATGGAATGAGCAATAAATTAGTGAATAAAATAATTATTCTTCGACAGTTACCGTTAGTACGACGCGTTATATCTGTATACACAGTCTTACAGGTTACAATACTGCTGATCTTATACGTCAAAAAGGTTAGGTACGAGTAAACTCCCTTAATGCTTTTGAGCGATGTTCTTCTAAAACCAGTATTTTTATTGCAATAATTTATTGATTCAAAGCTCATTAAATAACCATCTTCACGAAATTTTGGGATGGCATTACGCCTTGAATGCAAGAAAACCCATAGTGATCCATTTTACTGCACCAATTTAAGCTTAGGAATGGGCTATTTCAACAAGAATTGATTGTTTACAATTGATTAAAATAAGAAAGGTCAATTAAAAAATTAATCATTTAAATAAATAGGAATATAAAAAAAACGATTTTTTTATTAAAAACATCTATTTAATCATTATTATACATAACTATAATAAGGTTAAATAGTTTGCTTGTAATAAGAGTAACTCGTGCTTTTAAATACTATTTTATAAGTATTACTATATCTATTCAATCACTGGAGTGTTTTAAAACGAAAACAAAATTATATTTTTTGTATAACTATAGAATTTTTTCAAGCAAAATTTTTAGGCCCCCCTAGGGCCTCATTCACCATCTTTGTCAACCTTTTTATTAGGGAGAAAATGGTTTGTGAAAGAGAGTTATATTCGCGGTAGTAAGCCACAATCAATAGGTGGTGATATGAGTGCTTTTAACTGTAAATTTTACTGCTGGTAATGTTTTTTTCATATTGATGAAACTTGTCATAAAAATAAAATATAATGAAAAGTCAGCATCATTTTAGTGTTGTTGATGTATTAGGAATCCTTGAAACTTTTTCGTCTACATAAGTTTCCTGTTATATATACATTAATCCCCTCTGCCTGTAACAAGAAGTTTTGTGTTATTTTTAAGGAGTGACAAAGAGACGGTAGAAAAATGTGATAGGGCTGTAAAGGGCAGAGGGGGACGAGCAGGGCTAAAGAAAAGAAAATTGAATCATTTTACAGAGAAACATGACAAACTTAGCCATATTTTGAGAGGGGGTGAGGGGTGATAAGAGAAAAGGAGAGGGAGGTAGAGTCGGAAACGGCCAGGGTGGAAAAAATAGATAATGAAGTTGTTCGGATCAAAAAACTAAATATTTCGGTAGAGAGTTTCATCACTTTTTGCAAGACAATACTACAAAATTTTGAGATGCCATAAATCCTGATGTTAAAGCTGCCACAGTATAGCGTGCCAGTTAAAAGTTTGAAAAGCCTATGTAAAAGGGGTTTGACGTACTAAAATACCTGCCACTTCGTCAAATTTTTACAAGATTTATTTGATGATTATAGTAATATCCCCCACTCTACAATTAAGTTAGCATTAAGCAGTGTAATTATATAATATGCATATGTGGCAAATCAAATTTTAGTCAATTCAAGACTATCTCAAGCAAATAATTGTCGCCGTCAAAATAAAGATAACTACAAAGTAGGTAATTATGTATTTATAAGCCGCGATTAAAATGTGTTAGGAAAAGGTGTAATAAATACATTGAGTGAAGAGATATTTAAAATAACTTGAATTTCAGCAGCCAAAGCTTACATGTGTATAAGCTTAGTGATTTTGATGGTTAAAAAATGTATGGATTTGCACCTTTATTTAGGAGACTTAAGCGATTTTAAATAAAATGTTAGCTAGCTCTGAAATTTAGAGATACTAAACATAAACAATGCTTGATTTTTTTATGAGAAAATAATAGGTTGGTCAACACATTTATTTTCAAGAAAATCGCTCGTAAAAATTTATCACTTTAACACGTAACCTTACGAAATCTGAAATTCAATTGACTACCATACCGCAAAAAAAAACTGTGGGCCCACACATTCAATTGGTACGTGTAGCTTAGATTATAAAAAATCTATTATTCAAAAAAAAAGATAGGATTAACACTTTAAATTTCAATGAAAAGTCAGTGCATCAATAAGATAGCGCGTCATTTAAATAGACAACATATGTGAACGCTAATAATGTTACATTCTGTATACTAGTAATTAAAAGAAAATTTTAATAAACTGAATATAAAATGATGCAGTTATTTAGTAATAACTAATTGAATATAATTAACTTTGTTAAAAGCATTTATTCACTGTTCTACAGCATTTATAAAAACATTATATACACTATTTTCTATTATCCTGATGATCAAAAATATTTTAGATGACTTTTTTGTTGGTGGTAACTCGCAGCTTATTATTCATTTTTTTTTCTAGTAGGAATGTCCAACCATCTAATTCTATAGTTTCAATTGCTTTAAGGAGCATTATTTGATCAATACCAGCCTTAGAAATTCTTGTTTTTATAGCTGGTTTTATGTTAGTTAAATCTTCATTGAGTTCTTATTCTCTTTGATTTTTTGTAATCTAGCTTTTGTATTTAATATAAATTTAATACTTTTTGTATTTTTCACAATTTCAGATGTGTCAACACTAATCTTATGAATAAGTTTTTGTACAACTAAAACATCATCTAACGCATTATGTGCGTTCATAACATCACTTTTATCTAAAAAGTCATTGACTAAATCGACAGATTCCAGTCTATTACAAGTGTAGGCATATTACAGCAAAATACACAAGATCCGGTGTTGTCACTTTTATAGTGGCAGGGCCGTCAACTTCATACACGGTACCTTGGGAAAATATACATTTTTTAATATCGACTTTCCCAACGACTTTTCCACGTATTATTGCTATTTCGTTGTCAGATGTGTATAAACAATGTGATTGTAAAAAAAAAAAGAAAAAAAAATTATATATATCATAAGTACACCACAGGGGCCCGTCAGTAGATACGACACCAAATGCCCAAGCCTCCTGAAAGATAGTAAATTTAGTCGCTCAGGAAATTTATTTTGGAAACACCATTGTCAAGAGGTATACTCCACTTGCCTACGTTCTCGTCCTCAATACTAGATTTCACAAAGTTGATATAGGTATATAAGATCAATTCTGCAAATCAATAGCATTTGAATTTGGGATACTGACCGTGGTGTTATTTTTTAGAACAGTTTTCTTCAAAGCATCTCGTATCATAATGATTTCTTACGACGGGTATCATCCTCAGCACGGGGGCGGGGGATGAAGAGGTGTTAATCATGTGTTTTCAGGGCCGCATCGACATAGAGGGCATTAAGCTCTTTATTCTCTGGACTATTTAAATGTGCTATGCCTTATATAGTCAAAGGTACTCGTGCTGATGAAAAAAAGCCTTACGACTGAGAGTGTGTATAATTAACAATGTGGCAGAGAGTACTATTTTGTTTGAAAATGCATTTTAGAATGGAAAGGAGAAATCTGGTAAAAACTTAAAATGTATAGCTACATACAAAATTGTGAATCTGATGGAAGGATCGGGATATAACGCTTCACTATATAAGATTCTCGTTGTTGAAGTAGTGGTGTAAACAATTGATTAAACAGTACGAAAAAGAACGTACGAGAGTAGCTAAGCAAAAAATAGGTGTGTAACAAAAGTAAAAGAAATAGTAGGAAAAAAATGTAGTGAAAAATTAAAGTTAGTAGATATTTTTTAATAAATATGTCGTTCCTGCATAGTTACACAGATTTTTGTCTGGAGACTGAGTTGAATTAATTTTCCGTTTCTCTGTTGCAGACTTGCACACATTTCTTGCACTTATTTTTAACTAGATTAACGTATATTTCAATCAAAAACTTGTGACTCTTCTAAATAATGCTTAGTCACACAGAGCATTTATTAAAAAGTCTTTCAATTTAGCCCTGTCGCAAAATCATCGCAGTTGTTAACAACTCTTTGAAAAACAGATGTTGCTGATAAAATAGATGAAATTGCCGGAGTCGAAAAAAAATGTAGCTCTTTTTATGTGTCAAGAATGTTGAAAAGACGAAAAGATTGTAGATTTAATGGGTCGTTTACATTGTGACGTATTCAACCAGGATAAAATATTATTAAGTCGTGTCCATGTTCGTTAACGCGTAGTAAGCTTAAAAGATGGTTTTTTCTCACACAGCAAGGAAAAATTATTCTGTTAGCATTACCAAGGCAACGCTTTTCGTTTAGTGCGTGAAAGTAAGCCCTACAGTTTTCTCGGACAGTCTCTGTCAATCACTTATAAATTAGCAAATCTTTAACACGAGTAATTACTAAATTATCTAATTACTTGTGTTGAAGTTAAATCTTATACTCTGAATAGTTGTATTAGCTGTGACTATTTCGATAATGTTATTCTTTGACAACTTCTAAAAAGAAATATTAGAGGGGTTTTCACAACAAAGCGTTACATAGGGATTAAAAGATGAATACTCTTAGCATTCAAAATTATTCCATTAATTTTTTGTAGTTATTTGTTAACGATGTACATGTCTTTAGTAAACCGCTACAACTGACTCTTACAGGATGCTCATTCATGGACTTACAAGCATATTGTACTTTATTTTCAGACACCGAAATCTACTACATAAAGGAAGGATATTATTCACAGAAATAGTCACCTCAAAGGGTGTCTTATGCCTTATCATTCAGTGCATGTTGCAGGTCACTGGAATTTAGTAAAGAATGGTACAGTATAAATAGAGGTACGCTTCGAGATAGCTATCACAAAAACTATAAATGGCGTTTCATATGCTGAATTTGACAACATATTGCAAATAAACTCAAATTGTCAAGTAGTTTCAGATTTTTATTCATAAAAATTTACCCTTTTTTTATCATGGACTCGTTGCAACGCTATATACCTGCAGCAACGGCTAAAGTATTGCGGATCAGTTATCTTCAGTTTGGACTTGACCGTGCCCTCTTATAGATAATACCGATAAAAGTTCTAAACCGGGCTCGCGTTAGGCAGCTGACATGTTAATGTTAATGTTGTATACATGTTAATGTTGAAGATTATTGAATGTAGTTTGATAGCTATGGTCTGCTACCTACGGTATTACATCATATCAAAAGAATTTTAAAAAACTGCATTTCTAAGCATTTAAATGAACAATAACTTCAAAACATTAATTCTAGCTTTTGTTGCAATTACTGTACCGACTTTTTATTGCTTATGTGTAGTAGATATTATTTAGTTTTGTTCTATTCATTTTCCTCACTTCTAGTAACCATACTTTTAGTAATTATAAAATAGCCGTAAGATTTTAAAGTTATTCATCTATAGGTGCCGTATGCATAAAAAAAGCTGTTCTCGATATGCACCCAAAGTACCTTATCCACGTCAGGCAAAACGTGTTGGCTAAGGCAATTTGGGTGCATATCGAGAACAGCAATAGTATCTAACTATGCTAAGGACCGAGGTACAACGAAGGAGGTCCGCCGAAAGTAGTTCCAGCAATAGCAGATCAAGTTGAAACTGCAACATCTTACCGGCCACGAATTCATTCGTGTAGCTTAAGGAATCACTTAAAATTACTACACGAAGTATTAGGGAACTCCAAAGCAGCAGTAACAAGCATCAGTTATAGATGTAAGTTAGTAATCAATAACATAATTAATACCAAACCTTGTTAGAGTGATCCAAATAAATTATGTTCAGAAGAATAAATCATTTTTAATTTTTGAATCAAAGAATATAGTAACTAAATTTATCCGTCTCATTTAAATTAAGAATTTTATCTTACTCAAAGAAACAAATGAAGCTCACAAGCTGAATTTTAGGAGAACCACGAATGACACTAAAATAAAACGGTTAAGACCACACTCCAAACAAGTCTGGTTATAACATATCAACGAAATAGTCATAAAATAATTTTTTTTTATTATTATGCTTTGATTATTTCTTCTCAATACGGGAAGTATTCAACATAAACTTGCTCCTTACATTATCAATTTGATTTTCAAAAATATTTCCGTATGAATAGGTCATGTAGAGTCTTGTCTTATTATACGAAAGTTTTTGTGGATTTATAAAAGCCTTGTTTCATATGATTAAACCCACTTTTTTTATTTTTTTTGTTTGTATTTTGATCTTTTTTAAATGGAGTTACTATTTGTTTAATCTAAAACTAATCAAAAAGTTTTATTGTTGGTTACACTTTTTGGTAGTTAAAAAGATGATATTCTAGTCTAAACTATGTACACTTTTTTTTCCTCGAAAATTAATTGATAACTTCGTATTTTGTATAAAAATATTTTGCTCGATCACTTAAGTCCGTCCATGATTTTAATTTTTTTATTCTGTTTGCATATAATAATGAAACTTTTTTTTTTAATGTTCTATTCAACCAACAATACGTTAAAAATTTACCCTTAAAATGTCTTTTTTATAGTGTTCGTACGTTGCTATAAGGCATCTGTTTTGGCATTATAACGTTGAATGAAAGATAAAATTCATCGTCTGATTTCAGAAATTTCACTTTGTACTAAATAAAATTGCTTTTTATATTCATCTTATTATCTTTATTATATAGGCATATTTGTAAAACAGGTGACAACCCTTTCTTTATCCTGACACAATCGGTTTTCAAGGCCCTTCCATAAAATAAGAAAAAAAAAGTTTGTTTTTCTTTATTTACATGAGTCTGTAGCTCCATCAAAATGTTTATCAAAAAATTATAATGTTTTTTTTCGTACGTAGAGTGCGATGGTACGAAAAAAGTATTTTTGACGATTCGAATACTTGAATTATTCGACATCAAAATGTTACATTACAAGTATATAAACATAATCATTATTTATTCTCAGAGATTAGGGTACAGAACTCTTGTATGACACACATCATTTTTTCAAAGAAATTCTGTAACGTTTTCTGACAATTTAATTATTGTACATATGTTTTAAATAAAAACTATTTAATATTCTGTCTGTAGTAATCTGGATATTACTATTATTCTTTTTTTGTTTTTTATGAAATCAGCGTCAGCGATTTCCTTTTTTTTTAACAAAACTACCATTTATTAATTAAAATCACAGTTTAAATATCTTAAAAGTAATTAAAATTAACGGTATGTTGGATATTTCAATTATTAAAGATTGTAAAAATTACAAAAAATTTTCGTTTAAATCGTTATTAGTCGATAGCAATTAGTTTGTATGGGGTTAGTGCATAAAGTGCACAGAGAAGCAAGCTCTTACTAGTATATACACACCATATTAGCGATATAGGTGTACTTGTGTTGGTCTGTAGGCTTCAGTTGTCCATTTAGATGAACTTCTCCCTGGCTTATCGGGAGCCTGTACCTACAGCACACGCACGTGCAGCCGTACTCTCTCTCTACCACACACACACATACACACACACACACACACACACACACACAAAAATTACATAAATATCTTGAACGAACTAATCCTGCGCCCGTCCAACTACCACCAAATATTCCGTCGATATCACTTACACATGCACTATTACACTGCACATCTATCTCCTCTATACTCTTAACAATACTCTCAGGCTTCTAAAAATTGTACTGAACTCGGTAATGACTCAGCTGCACAGTCGGCCTCTAGAAATTTTATCCGTGACTTCTGTTGCCCTTCTTTATTGTATACTAGGCACTCTGTGTCCGCACCAATCTTTATACTCAAACGCTTTCTGCACTTTGACCTTACTAATTCACCACACTCTATTGTATTCTAAAACATACTTCCTCTCTAACCAATTCCTGCTTCACTCTTAATGAGGAATCTATGTTGTAAAGCTTAATCCAGGGGGTGCCACGACCCTCCAGTCCTGATTCAAGAAGGTGTTAGTATGTCCGTGTGTCTTCGTATGTGTATGTCATGTGTGATAGTTTATTCATTTCGTCTGTCGTATGTCAGTGTTATGAGTTATACCTATACACATAATAATCACAAAAAATATCCATACTTTTAATTATTTCAGTAGGATTTGATATTTGTTTTTACAATGAGATGCAGTGTGCATAAGTGTGAAAATATCGTGAGATTAACATTTCCAAAAAAACAAAGACCTTAAAGAAAAGTGGCTAGCAACTATGAGAAATCTTACATTTAAACTAATTACAAAGATTGGTCTTTGCTCCAATAATTTTGAGTCTGACTGCATTATAACAGAGAGAAAAAATGGTATATGTGTAATGTTTTATCTTTCAATGCTCATTTAATTTATGAAGTTGTTAAATCATTACTTATTACGTAATTACATTTGGTAAAATTAAATGTATAGGTAACAAACTCTAGTTCACTTGCTTGCGAAAAAGATAAAATAATTTACAATGGTTAGAATAACCAACTCTTGACAACAGATACTACTTTACTACAGCGAACGACAATAAAAATTTTGGTAACGGAAATGAACAGTATGTTCATAAAACTTATGTACATAATTTATTATGAAATTAACTTATTTCATAACAAAATAATAATGTTTACATTACTTATTGAAGTTTTTTAAAAATTCTACTAGTTACTAGCATTTAACCATAAACTTGGTAATAGCATAGGTAATTTTTCTTTAATTGTAGATTATCATCCTTTTTTTTTCAAAAGTAATGCACTGTGATTTCATTAATAAAAGCTTTTCTGCTCGAATATGGACATCTTACTTCAGTCACAGTCAGAGAGCAAAGTAGTATATTTGAACTTTCAGCCAGATATGGATAAGATTCAGGGATAAACATGCTATATTCTTGTATGCCTAGATTATTTCTATGATACTGATTGAAAATTTTGATGGAACAGTTTTCATATACTTGTCCATGCGAAACTGCTTTACAGTGGAAGCGTTCAATTTCCTAATCGACTGAGCCAGAAATGGCCCACCCTCTGGAGAAACTAGACAACAAGCATAAGATTTGCTAGCAGTTTCGTGACAGCTTCCTTAGTCGTGCCAGTGTTTATTTTTTGATCGTCCACGAGTTCATGTCTTAACTTCAATTACTTCTCTTTGTCAGATCCAATAAAAAAAATGATTGTAATATGGACGATAGTAATATTAAAAGATATTGCGTTGAAAATGGAGTAAGGATAATTTCATGTCATACTATATATATATTAGCAGGCTCAATGATCGTTTTGATAGACATGTTATTAGTAAATCCCCTAGCTACTATTGCATTTTTAAAATAGTTTTTGTACCATTTGTAATACTCTGGATTATTAAGATTATATTCTGAACCTAACTTATTCTTATACCTATTCCTATACCTAAACAGGTAAATGACACAACTTTGTTTTTGCTGATAAGGCGTTTTTAGTTGATTAGTGCAGATTGCTTCTATTATCAAAGATTTAAATGAGTAAAGATTACTTACAGCTACTAATACAGTAATACAACAACTACGTGTTTGCAGTGAGCTTGTTTTGATTGACCTGCAGTGCACTTATTGTTACTTTCACACATCCATCCAGACTTGTAAATCAAATTTTCTTCATAATGAGCATGTTTCTTCAACTCTGCGCTGCACTTTCATTGGACGAAGTATCTGTCAACTGCACACGTTTATATAAAACTCAAGTGAGAGAGTAATAATAGAAAATTGTTTTTTAATTATGAAAGTTGTTCTTACCCATATAACAATATCTAATATTTGTTAAATGTCTTGTTAAATACAAGCTTTTAGCTTTGCCTAACTGTTTTTAATAACTGTAAGTTGTATGCAATCAGAGAAATAGAATAAAAATTTTTTTTATTATTTATAAATTTGAACCTTAGCTAAGAAACATTCAAATTTTTTGAGGTAAAATAAGGTACTGGGCTTGAACCATCAACATCTTTATACTAAACTGATGGTGGAGTATTGTTAAACTTTTTTTCTTGAATAATTGTACACGCAAAATTATTATTTTATCATAGTACAATAGTCTAATGATCACATTAAGTTCATTGTAGTGGCAAATTTAATACAGTGAATCTTACCAGTTGTTATTATTTTTGACCTAACAACTAGCTGTTTTTTCCTCTCACTTAAGTAAGAATTTCTTAGCTTCAATAAAGATTTCACGCTTTTGACGCTCAAGTTACTCTAGAAATCTGCTGTAGGTTGTAGTGCTGTGGACATTTTCCAACACTCTTACATGACACGTATATGTGTGTATCTACGTTAAAATATTATTATTATTATTAAAAAAAAAAAGTCATGTTTCAAAATTTTCATGCAATAATCTGTGTTTTGTGTATATGTAATGTATATTGCATAATTAAATTCTAATTATAAGTAATTTTTACTAAATTCTGATTTACAGAGAATTTTACAGTATATCAGATAAGTTACATCCTCAGTGTCTCTTAGTACGATGTCGTGAAGGAAAAAGAAAAAATATTTATTTAACATCGCCACAAATACGTGATATTATAATTAATAATGAAGATCATATTAAAATGATAAATACTGGTGTGAAGACTTTTGTCAGATGTGATAACAAAAACATGCAGTGTGCTTTCAGATTAGCTCAGGAGGGTTTAAAGAGCATAATTCATTATATTGGGGAACATCGCAAAATCCAAGTTTCAAGAGATGATATAATTATGCTTTTACAAAATATCAATCATAATTATCCACCTGAAATCACTAAGCTTGCAGTAGAAACTCAAGAGAAATTAAAAAGTTTAGGTAGCCAAATCAACATACATTATAAAAAATCATAGTTTAATAATAAAATACTGAATTATTGTGAATTATCAACTATGTGGAAATAACACAATTAATCTTACTGTTAAGCGTTCAGCTAACACATTTTTCTGTAGTAATGTGTCAAAACTGTTTTAGTGCCAGGAAGTTGTATTCTTATATATGAAGAAAATAATGTTGAGAAGATACATCATTTGAAATTCGAAATAGTTGGATGGCGTGGAACTATTTCGTTAAGAGTATATATTCCAGTTTGTGATACAATTCATTACCTACGTCTTTTAGAAGAAGACTTTTCAATGTTTGGTGAGTATTAACCCGTTAATTATCTTTGATTATACTTAAGCAATATTAATGTTCTAATTTCCTGTATAAAAAAGTGCCATAATTTCAAATTCTTTTTTGATAAGTTTGTTTTGAACACTCCACGTGCTAATTCCAACTTTGAATTATTCATATCTCTCACAATTATTTAATTCAAGCAAAATGATTAGATTTCAGTGTAATAATCCGACTTAACACATGATTTTAATTTTTGTTTAACATGCAAAATGCAATGCTCTTTTTTTCAAAATCAAACTTTTTAACTCACCCGTTTAGAATCAGCTCAAACCAATCACGTCAGAAATAAAAGGCTTTATTCACCTGACATTTTTTTTTTTTAGAAAAAAAAATCAAATTTTTAATTCACCCGCTCATCATCATTAACATGTTACTTGAAGGAAAAAAAAATTTGGTGGCTTGGTATTAAGCATGCCAGCCTTTGAGCTGAGAAAGCTTGTGAGTTCGTGAGATTAAATTTGGTTAGCAAGCATAGAGATTTTTTTTCTCGAGCATTTTTGACAGCATAAGTATCAAGAATTCTTTGAAGATGAATGGTAAATTTTTGTGGATTATGTCTAAACCTTTACAGTCGTCCTTTCCTCGGGAAGTGAACTGTTGGCCAGCTCGTTGATAAAGTCACTGTTAATAATTCAATAGTTAGTACGGTAAGTTACATCTTCAATAAAATACGTCCTTAGGCCTGACACCATCTGAGTTGTGTTTTAAAAGACTGCTATGCGTTGCGAATAGGACTTATTGGAATGAATGACCAAGCCATCAGAGGAGAACTTCGTGTTAGGGGCCTGCATGAGATCTGTATTGTTAGGGAAGGAGAAGGAAAATTGAAGAGGAAAAAAGCATAAGGTGGTAGAAGTAGAGATTAGGATACATACAAATCCTGCAATGGTTATTCATAGACTCTATTGAAATACAAATACTAACACTTGAAAACAGTTTTAGTTAAATAAATGACTACGATATTAAGATATAACATGCACAGTTCTTAACTATCTGTATAGTGTCCATTAGTCTTTGTTCAAAATTATTATTGTTTGTGCGAGTGTTGCGGTATTGTCACTTTATTATTAATACAGTATTAGTTTGCGTGCATTGACTGCTATAAACACACAATCACGGCCAGTCAATCGGCTTTGAGCTCTTAATGAGTATAGTCTCTTGCGCGTATAGCACCAGCAATGTGCGACTGCCTAGTATAATATGGTTTTACATCCATATTTTCTCTTTATAATATAATACTAATTTGTTGGTTAATGTAGAGAAATAGGGGTAAAGGGTACAGTTGTTGACCCCCCAATAGTGATTGACTGCCACATGCATTTTTAAATGGAGTCTTTACATATAGATACAAAAATTATACAGGGGTCAATCACTACCTTAAGGTGTCAATAACTATACCCTTTACCCCTATCTCTAAACTCTGTATTGTTTTCTGATACGTTTTTATTAAAGTTTTATACTTTCAAAAAAATGAGAGTTATATTTCATTGATGTGTTGCGTGCCGGAAAATTTTGCTAGCTCCATTTACTTCTTAGCCCTCAAGAGTTAAACTCTGCTGTCCCATTGTCTTGATCATCTGGCCACCCACTGAATCATACAGTCCACCTAGAGATCAAACACTAGCAGTTCAATAACTTTGTTTGAAATCTTTCGTTTTTCATTTAAGTATCCTGTAATATGAAAAACTTATGATAACTTTTATCTATGCAGAGTATAAAAAGCTTCAAAACAACATTTAGAAGCTGGTTCTGTGTTATTTTATCGGTTTATTCTATTAACTAATTTGGAATTTTTAAAAAACAATCCAATTCACCATACGTATGCTAAAATACTGTATTTTCCTATAATTCTTTACAATCAGTTTATACAAACACCTTCAAACAGACTCACTTCTGATTTACCTAAAACTTTTTTTGTGGGGGTTGTGTACATAAATTAATAATTTTCAAGTATTTTCCTTTTTTTTTCAATTTTTCAAAAAGTGTAAATGATTAAAAATGAAACGAATTATTGATATTTGGCTGAAATATATTTTTTTTAAACTTCGAAAGTCTGATTCTGTTCAGCTAGAGACGTTTTTTTGTTTAGAAAGTTTATAAGAAGTTATATAAGAGCTGAAATCAAAAATTTTAAAAGAAAAATTGCAACGATTTCAAATTGTTTGAATGATGACGACAATGACGACGTTATTAATGCTAGTGATAAAAGTTCTAAATATAAGTTTTTTGAGAGAAAGGGATAGTAGGTGATACAAATCCTCGAAGTTCTTCATCATTTAAAACAGGTGATGAGGAGACTATCATTTTGGTGCACAAGTTAGATAACGATATTGTGATAACGCTTCCACTTAAATATACCGTATCCGATGAAGTATATGGAAAAGGCTTTAAATGCAGAAGTTACTATTTCTGTGTTATAAAATAGTTACGAGAAACATTTGAAGCTATGTTTTTAATGATGTAATATATCTCTTATAATTATTTTTTTTCTTACAACCCATGCAGTATGTATTAGCAGGAACTACTAATACTCACTCATTTATTGTCTGCTAAATATATGGAAATTATTAATAGATAATTGTACGAGCTAGTTATGAATTAAGTACAGTAGATTTCTCGTTTTTCATATTTGGAATCAGTCCAGAATTTACTGTTTAAGTATGAAGTTAAAACTCTTTCGAAGATCTGTAACGTTTCTTTTAAGGACCAAAGTACTTCAAATTATCTAATTAAGTATACCGCGAAGGGATAGTCATTTTCAAATTGTTGAGTCCGGAAGGGGATGTTTTATGGTGATAACAAAGAACTTGTACACGTTGTACAAATATGTTCAAAACAATATTTAGTATAGTTTAACATTAAGTGAAGCCTTGGACACATTGCATCAATCTTGTAGCATATTGATAAATAGTGCCATAACAAGCAAGTACTTATGATATTTATCTCATAGATTCATAAAACTTGCAAATATTTTTAAAATATTAACATCTTTGACGATGTATTTAGTTGGAATGGTTACAAAAAAAATTCTTTACTTAAAATAGGCTTTGAAAACTATATAAAATAGAGCTTCAGTTACTTATTTTAACATTAAATTAAAGTCTCTTTCTAAAACTCTCTTTAATGATAAGAGTTTGACATTGTGACATAGACAATCAAGCCCTTGAATCGGAGTCATCCTTGTTAAATAACATTTAATGTCATTTAAGTTTGTTTTCAGCTTCAAATCAAAAACTAAAAACTGTGGACTACAGTCTCACGCTCCTTCACAGGCTGCGGGACAGCAGATAGTCCAACTATTTGTTTGTTTAAGAAAAATTAAAAGGATGGAAGAAGTAGAGTGTTGAATATAATATCCAGATTAACTTACCTTTCTATCCGCTAATTATCAGTTCTGACGACCTGCACTTTCTCTTTTCGTCGATTTATGATTATTTATTTTTATATTTATTTATTTGTTATTTATTATTTTATAATAATTTAAATTCCTTTTCCAATTAGTTTTATATCACTTTATTTGATATTACTAGTATACATATAAAATAAAACAGAAAAGGAAAAAATAGACGGAACGTCTGGTTAATCTTATAAAATTAATTATTACGTCTGCACTTGATGAGCGGCAGCGGGCTACTAACTAAAACGCCGCGCAAAGAAATGCACCTTGCACGAAGTTTTAGTTAAACTTCTTTGTCTTACTTGCTATGGGGCCGGTACTTGCTGACTTCATGTGTTTAGGCTTCATGGCTCGCTTCGGTTGTCACTTGACACTTCCAAGAGCCACGAAGTTCACAGTCAGCTTTGTTAGGCGACGACTCTCGTTGAGTATGACTCTGTAAAGAGTCTTAAAATTTTATCATTGGGAATGAAATATAACAGGATAAAATAGAATAAAAATAAAAATTTATTAATTTACGCAAGTCGTCACCTAACAATCCTGATATCTCACGTACAAAAAAAAACGAAACCTACTTTACTGTCTCTTGTCTCTCTTACCTGGATTTCTCTCTTCTTAGAAATTCTGCCCTGGGCCACTCGCTTAGAAAGGTGACCTACTCGTAGAAGAAAATTTAAAAAAATAAGTTAAAAATTGATTTTCTTTTGTGCTAACAGAATGGATTATGAATGTATATATAATCTGTAGCTAATTAATGTTATAAAGCTATTTGACTCTCCTGAGATTTCGATGCATAGTGTACTGACAATTCTAATCTATCGCTTAGTCCATGATTTTGTACCCTGTCAGGTTTTGGGTGGATCGTTCCGTAGTTTTTGCCATAAAGATTTTATGCGTGATCTGATAGGTATCAATTGGAATCTGTTGGTCCGTCGTGCTCATGTTGATTCTTAAGTAGAGTTTTTCACTTTGTCAATATAGGGATTATTCTATGACATAACGTTGTTTTAATAGTTACCTGTGTTGATTAAGATTTTTACGTTGATGACAAGTTGGATGGGGACTGGAGGTCTCTCCTTCTTCTCTTCTTCTCAGTAAGGGAAAGAATGGATGGCCAAAGAATAAAAAGAAAGCACTGCATATACTAAACTTAAAAACTTGTATTTTTAATGGATAAAAAAAACAACTTGACAACCAAAGACAAAAAAAGGAATTCTTTTCAGAGCTCATAAAATTGCTCACTTTAGTGTTACAAGAAAGAAAACAATATTTTATTTGTATGCAAACACATAGGAAAAAGAAAAATAGTACGTGTAGTACAAACGATAATAAAGAGATAGCGAACTGCTACTTTTTGGTGCGGGCGTACGTGGCGGACTGACTATACGTTTGGTGATCGCTGTCTTCTTTTTCAGGGGTACAGGGGGTGCTTATATACTAAAATTATTTCGTCTCCTACGCCCCGCTTTTATCCAAATATTCTCCAGGTTTGTCGAAGGTAATCAAATAGTTTTCATGCGTACTAAATTAATTTTTTCACTTCTGTCAAAGAGAAAGCCCACCTACGCAATCCCCCTACGTCTTAAAACTTATGCGATAATTATCGAGGTCGGCCTAAGTCAAATGAATAGTCTTTCATCGCTTTGTCCCCCTGCTTGCTACGCTAACTAACCCATCTGGGTTCAGTCGTAGGATAGTTCTTACTAGGACCTTAATAATGCTTTTTAAAGGCTATAAAGAGTCAGTTGACAAGCCCATTTGTATGTCTTTATAATGCAGTTATTATTTTTTTATAACGTTATTATTGATGTATTTATGCGTGATATTGCCAAAATGGAAAGAAAATTGAAAGTAGGAAATAGCTTACTTCGTATACAGATCTCATGCTACTATAAGAAACTAAGAATAGATTAAAAGTGTTACACTTTCTTAGAGAAAACTTTTGAGCTAATATATTAAATCTTTGTTGAGAAAATTGAAAAAATATAGCCAAATGTAACTTTCGTACTCACTCACAATCTTGATTTTGCACTTAAAAGCTCCTACTAGAAAAACGAAATTTTTTGCCATACCCTCGTACACACACTATCAATTTAAGAGGTCGTACGTTATATTTGTGCCATAGTTACATTAATTTTTAATCTATAAGCAAAAGTTGCTTTTGCTTACTTCAAAATCTCATTTATGTAATTTGTAACACATTGTAGTGATCACTTTTCTGATCCTACATCATAAGAAGACAAACGCATGAATCTAAGCTGTAAGAAATTTTAATTCCTTGAATAGATACACATTTTAATTTTCAATTTTCATATGTGCAAATATTTTGGTCACTTCCGTTCCCCTCTAGATCCACCACTCTATTACTCATACAAGTAAGTCAAATTTTTTTTTTGTGTTAATAATTAAAAAAAAAAAAAAAATTAGAATTATAATAAAAATTATCGTAATAAAAATTATAGCCGTATCAGTGCAATAAATAATAATGAATCCTTAATAGAACTTTTTTGCTAAGGTAAAATAGGTAACGAATGTAAGTATTGTTCAGTAATGTTTTGTAAAGAAAAACGTAAGAAATATAGTTGTTGTCTCAATGGCAAAATTTGTTCAAGTCCTTTAAGTAAATATAACAGAAGACCAAAAAAGCGTCTTTTTTATGATAAAACTTTTAGAACTAATTTAATATTACTTCAACATTTTTTATTTTGCATATTTTATGAGTAGTTAGATAAATAAAAAAGGTAAATCTCTTTAAAATATAAAAATTTGGAGACAAATTCGTCACTTTGTATGTAATACTTTTAAATTAGATAAGAGTAAAATAACAAAACATGGTTAATTATCTACATGTGACGATCAAGTAGCGGTTGAACTAAGATTGAATTCAAGTGAGAACAGTAACCCAATTAAAAATCACAGTAAAATCCTGACTTTTATTATGTAAAAAAACCCTATGCTGGAAACGATTCATATTTAAATTAAATTGCGTATGTGAGAAAAATTCCTGATTATAAAATGGTTTTTTTCAAAAAAAGTAAAAAAAACCATACCTACAAAAAGTTATTAACTGTCAAATGTGGCGCAATCATTGTTTCAGACTCTAGATTACCAGAAAATTTTAATCTGTGTGTCTATCTTAAGGATTTAACAAAAAACTATCTTGAAAATAATCGAAATAAGTTCTTCCCTTTTATTGATCCAGGTGTGTTTTCATTGATGTTTTCATCAGGTGGTATAGGATGAAGTATTTATTACTTTAATCATTGTTTTTATAGTAATTATAATAATTATAACATTAATAATAGTAAAAAGTATAATAATAATAATAGTAATAATAAAAGTAATAATAATAAAATTTGTATGTTACAATATTATTTATCTAGATTATCGTAGAACATAAATATAAAAAAAATTTAGTTCTCTATTACAAGTTGGAAGATTAAGTCAAGAGTTTTTTTTCATGTATACCTTATGATTAAAAATAATAGACTGAAGTATTAGAAAAATATTTGAAAAAAAGTAAGAATTAAAAGTCATAAAGGTTTATTAGATGCAGTAAAAATAGCGCGTCACAAATATTAGTATACTTTAAAAATAAAGAGATGATTGAAGACGTATATATATTGCCATCGACGTATGTTAAAAGACCACGTTATATGCAACAACGTTAGTAAGATGCTATGGTAGTAATGAGAAAATAGGGTAGACCAGATATTTATAACAGTAACGTACAATTCTAAATAAAAAATATTAAAAATGGTTCTGACCCACTTTTCAAATAAAAACAGTGCCAAACAATATACCAAATATAACTGTTCGGATATTCCACATTAAATTACAAATAATTTTAGACAATATAACGCGTAACAACATTTTTGGTCATATAATAGCTTATTTTAACACAATTAAATAAATGTGGACTACTGCAACTACCGAAACATTCTTATAATAAAATAATCACTCATAAAAATATAAATAATGTAATATTTCCTTGGATTACTCCGAATAACAAAACTTACAGAATTATCCATGAAACATATGCTACATGTTCAATACATATTTAACAACGCAATTAATAAACTTTTTGAGAATTAAAAAAAATAAGCCGAGCATGACGTAGCACTACCTTAACGGTGGTATAGAAATCTGCTAACAAATACATATAGAAAAAAAATTATTGAGAGAGTGGTGCAATGTGGCTGAAAAGGGCTAGAACAAATATTGAAGCATTTTTAAGACAATGTGTTAAAAAATTATGAGGGGACTTGAGTGTTTTTTAAAAACTGTAAGGAGTGCAAAAGAAAGCGGTGCAAAATGTAGTATAACTAAGAATGACAGGAAAACCGATATAATTTCATCTCAGAAATGCGGCACATGGGTGGCAGGAGAAAACTGTGTTGGGTAATACTGTTATTGGCTTATCAAGTTGGTAGGTTGGCAAAGGAGAGGCTAAACGAAAACTTAACCCTATTCAAATAAGCTTTAAACTGAGAATTTTACCTTATTTAGAAAGATGCTGAGGGGGGGGGGTTGAGGTGGGTCGACGGGGATTATCGAAATCGATCGAGGGGGCTAAGGGGAGCTAACTAAGAATTTAATCCAATAAAAATAACTCAAAAACTGTTAGAATTTTAATTGATTTAGAGTGGTGGTTAAGGAGAAATGGAGGAGGAGTTGTGTGGAATGACTCTGTAAAATCACTTTATAATATAGAAAAATATTAGTGAGGCTCTGCCCTCTGTGCGCTTCACGCGTTCACCTCCTATAATCCTGAACATCATAGTCCTTCACATACTTTACATAGGTTTTGTGGTAGGAGGCAAAAAATCTGAAATAAAGAAAAAAATTTTCAAACTATATAATGTGAGTTGTGCAACTTATAATAATAATAATAACAATAATAATAATAATAATAATAATAAAAATAATAATAAAAAATAATAATATTAATAAAAATAATAATATTAATAAAAAAAAAAATAAATAATAATAATAATAATAATAATAATAATAAAGATACAATAGATACCTTTCTTATCAGTTAGGTGTGGTTGTTACAAAAAATTCAGCTTCAGTTGGTCTGTGGTGAACAGTGAAGAATAGTTCATCATAGAAGTAAATAAAGTACTATTATTTAACATAATAAGAAAAAAAATTTCAGCTTAGTACATAAGATATTTTTACAACAAACATTGTTATTTGTCAGTTTTATTGTTTATTTCTTATCTTTTTAATTGATACAAATATTATAATGTTTATAGGTGGATGCACAATTCAATCTTTTTTTTTAAATAGTTGAATCTGTTTTCTAAAAAAGGAAAGAGAATTATGTATTATACGGTACTATAATGGCCGATAATAATTTACATGCTTTTAAAATTCTTTATTTACTCTTTTATAAACTGTATTGTAATGCCTTTTTAATGCATTTTTTCTCAAAAATTTTCTTACGCACTATTTTTTAATTTTATTGTGCTCTGGGTTATGTATTTGTGAATAACAACGTTAACGTATTGCTTTTTTAATTTTTCAGCCACAGATGATCCAACGTATAATTTTACTGTACTTATGATCTATTACATGGCGTACGTTATGTTTTTTTTTTATAACTATATTGCATGACCGACACGATGACTCAGTGATAGAGTTGCAGTCCCGTCGATCACTGAAGTCAAGCAGCATTTGGCGCGCTTAGTACTTAGATGGGTGACGGTTCAAGTCTCGCCGTTTCTCCTCTGCTGTTTGCTTCGTGGATTAATGGACTGTTTCTCTTGTCTTTTCGACATCGTGAGCGGGAAATGTGCCAAATTTCTGCATCGTTATCTAAGTCTGCAGCTCAGACACCAGGTCAGAAATAAGGCAGACACACCGGGCTGTTCTCGATCAGGTTTTTCCCACGGGAGATTTCTCGAAGTTTTCCTGATCCACATGATAATTACCATGGGAAAATGTGGAGCAGTTTTTAGGGCCCTCCCCCCTTGCAATCCTATCCCAATTCCTTCCCAATCCCGAGTGCTATCCAATGCTATGTGCCCTAATAGTGCCTCTACAAAAGAGCCAGACGTTAAGCACTATATTAAAAAAAAAAACTATATAGCATACACCATATTCAAAAAATATGATGTTGTTTTTTAAATGAATTCTCAATTTTTTCGTAGTTCCAAAAAATAGGCAATATTCACACTTAGTGTGAGCAAACTAGATTTTCCTCTGAAAAATCCAGACTGGGCCTAAAAAAATTTTTTTTGTATAGATTTCAAGCTTAATAACAAACGTAACCACTTTCGAATAAACAGAATGTCAGCAAAAGGTCCAAAAAATTTTAAAAATAGCCAAATCAGATTCGTCGCTTCTATCGAAAAAGCTGTAATTCGGTTAAAAAAATATTCCACATGAAAAAGATACGCAATTTTAAGTCGAACAAAATAAGCATTAGTGAACCTAAACCGACCTTACCGTTATTCTGCAAATTACCAAAAAGTGCTAATTTCACCCTGTTTTTCAGTATTTCATAACTGGCGTTTTAGTTAACATTTTGACTTCAAATTTAAACAGAACATGGGTTTTGTAATTCTTAACAAACCTATAAAATTTTGAGACTATCGGATGTAAACTTTTGTAAACCGTCAAAGAAACTAAAATGAATAAATACAATGGAATGAGAAAAAAATGAAATAAAAAAGGGAATGAAATAAAAAATATTAAATATGAAAATAAAAAAAGAAATCAAATAAAGGAAATACAAAAAAATGAAAAAAAATGTAATAAAATGAATTATGAAAAAAATAAAACAAGAAATGAAAAAAAAAAAAATACAACAAGAAATAAAGAAAAAAATAAAACAAGAAATTAAAAAAAAAAAAAAAAAAACAAATGAAAAAATTATAAAAGAAATTAAACAACAAACCAGGGGGTATTAATGGGTCATGGGACCCACGGTAAGAACGAAGTTCTTTGAACATAAGATGAGTATGGTCACAATTTCTCAGGTAACAAGGGGGTCGCCAGACCCACAGAAAGAACGAAGCTCTGTAAACGTTAGTACTGCATTCACGTTGTTTACTAAAACAAAAACTTGAAAAACGAACAAAAAAAACAAAAAACAAAAAAAACAATACTTTAGTTTTCACGATGGTTGAACTTCGTGAGTACTGTATTTATACACGACATTCTCACGAAGTTCAACCATCGTGAGTACTAGATCTTTGGAAGTTATTTTAAATATTAAAATTCAAAGAAGTTATTTTAAACTTCCAAATATCCAAAAAAAATAATATTTAAATATTTTCTTGAGAAATAATACGTTTATTACTGTTTTTTTTAATGGGAGATTCGGACAAAATTTGGACCACTTCATGAACTGAGTTTAACAATCAGTACAACAGTAATGTTAATTAGAAAATTTGAGTATATCACACGGTTTATGTAATGGTACTTGATTAGGAATGAATAAATCATTGAAATGCAACTAAGAAAAAGAAATAATAACTGGAGAAAAATTGGATATGAATTTTTTATGTGAAGAACAACTTTAAACCCTGGGGATACCTATTAACAACCTCTTATCTTGTAGCATGGGTTATTTTTATAGTTGGGGAATTTGCTATGACTATTGATAAATCTATAAGTCGAAGTTAATAATATTGGTTTATACTTAAGAAGACTCGTATTTTTTTACGGCCAATTATACTGATCTCTATTAAGTTTCAAAATAAGAATAAAATATTTATTTTAGTTGTAAGAGATAATTCGTAAATATAAAAATATTATTTAAAAAAATTACAAATAAAGAAATGCACTTTCACTGAAAATTTAAATATACATTTAATGACATGACTATTTTACATTTCCTCAAATATTGTTCGATTAATCGTCATTTTAATATTTTATAGTAATTGTAATACATGACATAATGTTTTCTTATTCTATAATAAAAGCTCTTTGTCAAATCGTTTCTTTTTAACCTTTATAGAATATCTTTAATTACTTCAATATTTTTAACAAAATTTAGTGTTAATACAATAGCTTTGTGGTGTAAGGTCCCAATGGGAAGAGATCCTAAAAAGCACGCATAGGGCCACGACCAGGTGGGAAGAAACGCGGAAACCATAGAAAATAATTAGCAGTTTTAGCAGCTTTGAGTCATACGGGGGGATGGCGTAATAAAAAGAAGAGGGTGGTGGAAAGTTGGGACACTACGTCAAGGAGCTCGACTACAAGGAGTACTTCTTCTTTTCCTTGGTAGTGGCAGTCTCACACCTGGTGGCATCGCTTTCCTCGTGGACAGTTTTTGTCCGGCTTAAGCTCAAGTTTATTGGTGACCGTAAGTAAAAACAAGTGGTTCCTGAGGGTCGAGTCAAGCTCGTGAATTGTTGCTGACGATTCTTCGTCGTAGAGGCAGCAAAACCCTTTGAGGTAGTTTTGTAGGCGTGCTTTACTTTATATCGGAGGGTCCCACTTGATCTTAAAAATTTATTCATTGTAACACCACGTAGTTTGGAAGCCAATACCCCGCTAAACCTTGTGTCGTGCTTCAAATTTGATGATTCATTTGGAGTTTTTCCTTTTAAATTTACCTGCGTTTGACAATCTATTTTACAGTATTATCTTGATGTATAACTGCTGTACCATGCGAATTAATTAAATTAGTCACGAAAAGACTTACTGTTTTTATAATGATTAATTTGGGATGTACTCCTCACTTACTATAGCATTATCAAGATATTCTATTGTTACCAAAATTACATTATTACACGTATTATTTGTCTGTTGTACGATAATCTTTTTTCTACTTATTAGGAGAGCTGGTCATCCCACAAAATTTGTAACAAGAAGAGTAGAGGTGATTTTCCATCTAAGAAGTGATTATTAAGTTTTATATGATTTGCATTAAATTTAAGTTTTTTTCCTTCATTTCTCTTTTTGCTACGAATTATTTTCAAGTCAATATCGCTGCACATTCGAACTTATGTTTAAAAGACAAAATAGAAGGCGTTCAAACGATTATTGCGTAAAAAATTCGTTATAGTGAATCTTGCTCTTTGATTTTCATACATTTTGTTAATTAAAAATGTTTGATTTTAAATATATTATTTTCTTTCTCACATCGAGGTGATCACTTTACATATTATCTGATACCTTTCATATTTGTTGGTAAGAATATTATTAAACTGTTGTTGTTCGCTATTAATTTTTAAAGTTTCTATTATATACCACACAGTATATATGTTGAAAAAAAATTTTTTTCGTATAAAATATCAATATACAAATGACATCATGGTATTCTATTGTTTGAAGAATTAAAGTATTAAAATCAAAATAGTAAGAACCTGAATTTAGATTAATTATTAACTGTTCAAACATATATAAACTTATACTTTGGAGGATCATGTATTTCTAAGTTTTAGAAAAAACTTTTTAGTTACTTAAAAAAGTAGTTAGGTAAATTAATAATGTAATGATTAATATAATGAATATTTAAACCTAAGTAATTAACAAACAGTAAATAGATATTGAAATTAGCGATAACATTCGAACTGCTCTATAACAAAGAGAAAAACGTTAATCCATAAGGTAAAGGACCCAATACTCGACAAGGCACCAGTACTCGAGTAGTCCTATTTTTATCATCTGCACATGCGCAGAAGTAAGATTTTGTTACCTGCACATGTGCACAATTAAATTTTGGATGGAAATCTCTTTTTAGTTGTATTATTACAAACTTAAGTAGTTTGTTTATGCTGTCTAAGAATTGCAGTATCAAATTTTCATAATTATTCAGTTTTCTTGGTCGAAACAACCTCAAAAGTGTGTAGAGTAATCTAGTATTGGGTCCTTCACCTTAATAGACGTCGCTCGTAGCAGAGTGGGTAAAGCACTTAACTAGGGTATACATGGAATGCCTGCCTATAATAGTAATGCGAGTCGGCAAGCAGAAAAAGCGTTGGTGTCGCTGTAGTCACGGTAGGATGTATGGTGTGCAGTGTTAGCAAAGAGGATCCCCGCATACCCCCACCGCTATCGGAACTTTTCGTTAAAAGAGTTTCGAAGCCAATCAGATAAGAGCTATAGCTGGAGAGTAGGAGAAGACGTATTTCTCCTGTGAATAAAAACGCAAGTACCTATCCCCACACAACCCAAGTCGCTTACTGGTCGCTTTACTATTTGATGATTAGTAAAATAATAACGCAAGCGCCTACCCCCACACAACCTGGCGTGTTTACTAGTCGCTTTATTTATTTATAAAATGACATGCGCCAGCCCTTATAGTGTCGATTGAGTTATTTCAGAGGGAAGTCAGTGGCATTAAATCCACACAGTCTTAGATATCTTTGAATATCTAAAAAAAGTAAGCTTCTATGATGATAAATTAATCGTAAAAGTTGTCGTAAATTTAATTATTAGTAAGGACCTTTTACTGTTCAGATACATTACACATGTACAAAATACGTACATGGTATGCTGTCGCAGGCACTCTATACTTTTAACGACTATAATATGAAAACACCTGCTTCGATTCACATGAGATAAAAAAGCACATACTAATTATTAAATTTACTAAAACTTTCACGCTTTATTAACCATCTTACACTGCTTACTTTTTAAGATATTTAAAGATATTTACAGAGTCCTTGGATTTATTGCCACTGGATTTATTACCCAGGTTTTCAAATTCTGCCACGGTCTGGGGCGCCGCGTGTCATTCTCGATCCTAATACGGAACTGTCCACGTTAATAGGATTTCTCTAAAACTTTTGCATTCAAGTAGCTTATGGCAAAGTCAAGTAGCAAGTCACATTACGCTTTCGTCACAGACAGTGAAAAATTTTTGTTTTTTCTCAAATACTTAATTCAAGGATTTTATAAGCTTTTAAATGGAAAAAAGTAAACAAATAAAACAATATATATGTTAAATAACTGAAACAAAATAAAATAATAAATTAAATAAAATAACTGAATTGGCATACAGCAAGCAGAACTAGTCTGTTGATACTAAGTTGACGGAATATATCTTTTTTTGTACTTTTATTGAGAGAGTTTTTAACGTTGGCTTAAAAAGGGTTGTTAACATACAACCGAAACGCTGTACAATTGGAATTAAAAATAAAACATTTTAAGGGATGCCATGAAATTCAGATACTTTATTTAAATGCATTTTCACTGCCGTTATAACTAAAGTTTTCAAAAAATAACAAATATACCTTTGTTAGAATTTATCTTGTGGATAGCTATTGAAATGTTTTTTTTTTATTTATTAGGAGTTATTTTTAATTTTTTTTAGAGGTTCCAAATATATAAATTAAAATATTCCAAAGGCTTTGTTCAATATTTTTTTAAACGTGTATGCTTTAAATTTATAAAAAATTAAAGTCCAATAATGGAATAAGCAATAGTATGGCTGCTAGAGGACTCTTACTGTAAAAATTGACAATTTTTACGATTTGTATAAAAATATTCGAAAAAATTGGCTGCAAAAATGTATAGAAAGGAATATTTATGTTTGCTACATTTTTCCGTAAAGTCAGAGTAAAGAATTTTTAAGTGGCGAACCCAAGATAGCTGACCTTATTTTTTAATTTCAAATTTTTTTTCTACACACTGCATAATTTTTAGAACAGAACCAATTAAACTATCACTATAGGCTCGTGTCCTTAGGCAGAATTAGGTTAAAAATAGTGCAGAGAATTTCAAGCTCTACTTTTCAAGCCTTGAAAGATAGCTCTAGAACTAACAGAATAACGAATCATTGACGATAAAAAAATTACGACTTTTTGCTGTATTTAATCGTTTAGGCAAAAAGTTTTTTTGACTATAAATATTTGAAAGGCATATTTTTTGTGTTTTTAGCAGCTTTAGAAAGCTATATTTTGTTTTTGATTTTTTTGCTGCTTTGCATGTCATGCTAAGTGATAAGTCGAAATTTGTCTCTGTAATTCATCGATTGCATAATTAGGTTGTGATATGATCTGTTGAAATAATTTTTGTTTACTGTGGTATACACAAGGTATTTAAACTATGAAATAGAATAAGGTTATTCATAAAAAATCATGCACCTGATTTCGAAATTACTTATAGCATGTTGCTCATTCCATTATGGGACTAAAACTTTCGAAAGCTCAAAATATACGCATTAAGTGCAGTTACACTTTGAAAAATGGCAATTTTTTTATCTTTAACCATTAAAGAAAGACGAAAGCATCTCTTAAAAAAAAACATTTCGATTGTACAGTCCTGTATTGTGTATTCCTGTACTATGATCCATAGAAAAAATTCTACTAGAAACCTTATGTATTGTTTTTTTTTTTTTAAATTCCTATTTTTCTATGAAATCCAAACATTAAGACCATTATCGAAAATGAAGTTATGAGACTTAAGCTCTGAGACTTGGGATATAATAGTTACCATAATTTACTTGTATAAAAAGTTTCAAAAAACAAAGTTGACGTGAGATGTCCCATATAGATGTGGGTGATTCAGCTGTAACTTGCTTAGATCGTGTCCAGTACCGATACTTACGTGCCGTAATAAAATCCAAACCTATAATAACATCAAATTGTGTTGAATGTTGTTGACTTTACTTAACATATTATCTTACACCAATATATTAATCCCAATCGATTATTGAGAGTCAAATTTTCCATTCCGACCCATGCCCACAACTCAATGTCACTCATGAAAGCTTCCACTGGTAAACAATAAAACTTATATGCCACTTGGGCGTGTACGCATTATATACTCTAGCTATTAGAGATTAGATTTATACCTAAGTCACACCAAAAATTGATGAAGACGAGTGAGTTTTCACTGCATACATTTTGTCCGCATATTTGCACCATAATCGCGGTTTTAACAAAAATCAGTTCAAACTAGTAACTTTTTGGATTGCAAATGCTAACCAATGGTCACTTTAAAAAGTAAAGGACTAAAATGAATAAATCCTTGCGACAGTAATACCTGAAGTTGCTATCTCTCGAATAGCCAAGCTCTTTTTTTTGCGTATTTCGCACGTACAAACATTTCATTCTGTTCCGACCCCCGTGGAACAACCACTCGATGTGTGTGCGCAGGTACGCACACTAAAGTTTTTTATTGCATTTGTGGCTAGTAAATAAAGTATGGGTGGACAAGTCATTGTAATACGTCTATGAGTCGCACGAGCACTACAAACTTTGAAAATTCTGTTCCAAACTCCTCCATTCCGACCCTACCTCACCTCAAAGTGCCGTTTTTTTCGTTTCAGCAATCAATTCCAGCCAAACTTTTTTTTTATCACCATTGGGCTAAAAGACGATACATATGTCTCGGGGTTTCGTCCAATTGGCCTTTTTTTGCTACGTAAATGCAAAAACGGTGGTGCTGCTTCTAACGTCGGTAGTCAAGTGGTGTACTCTATAAGGTGACTTTATCTGGGCTCAAATGAAAGAAAAAACATAGTCCTAATATTTAAAACAAAAATCTTTGAATTTTATGCCCCGCATGAAAAGTTATAGTGATTTTATGAAAAATACTGGATTTTAGCCAAAATCACATTACTAGCGACATGTACGCTTTAATTGAAACATCTGTAACTTTTGAATGTAGGCACAAAATCGAACAAAGTTCTTCTTAATCAATAGGTCTTGATCCCAGCTTTTATGTAAGCCCAGTAAGAACACTCGAACTGTTAAAGGATCTTAACTACACGTACTAGAAAGTGATACAATTTTTTGAAAATCGATAAAAACTGACTTTCAAAAAATTTGGTATAACTTTTGGCCAGCAAATTTTATAATTGCATCGTGTTAGGTATTAGTTACTAATGTTATGTACAGTAGAAAAACCATGAAAAAAATTTTATCAACCAACTTCTTCTTAAAAAATTTGTCAAGTCGATCTGAGCAAGTTATGGCAAAATCACCCATATCTATACATGCATATTTCTATATTACACAGTTGTAAGGATTTTAAGGATGTGTTTGTTATTCCCCGCTTCTTCCTAGATCCTTCTCAAATAAAGTAATTTTTGTATATTATATAGCATATTTTGACTAACTAAAAATTCATAGCGGCTCCTCCCAATCTTTCTCAAACTCTCATGAAACTGCCTCTACCTTCCCTTCTCTTCCATTTATCTTTTCTATTGAATAGGTTTTTTTATCTGTAGGAATTTACACTTACTTTTACCTTTTCTTTGCCTTGGGAGACAATATTTATGAGATCAGAAAATTCTATTCTTTACTTTTGCTCCTTAGGTGAACAGTGTAATATTATTTTTCATTCTTCGGTTAAGTTTAACTTACTAATACAGCCCCAAAAAATTTTTTTATATGATGTCACGTACAGTATGGAACATACTACGTGGGATGGGCCTCAGCTATTAGTATTAGGAAGGAGCACAAGTGGGGGAAGAAAGAGCATAAAAAGGCCCGCAGCAGTGGCCACAAGGCTCTTGAACGTTGGGACTAGAAGGAGGATAGTCGCAATAAGTAACCCGGGACCGCAAAGCGCCTTCCCTCAAGGAATATAGCAGTAAAGTGATTGATTGAGTTTAACTGCCGCGTTGTTATTAAGCACCCCGAACCTTTAGAATCCTACGTAACAGTTTTGGTGCTAAGTGTGGGGTAGGTTTCGTCGCGAAATAAAAATTTTTTTTTTACACGTGATATTTCGGAATTTTCGGTCAACAATCGGGAAGCACACATAGTGCAGTGCAACAACAGGCGCAAAAAATTCAAGGCAGTCACCTGTAGCTACTATCGAGTAAGGAAGGACTAGAGTCAACATCCAGTTTCAAAAGGAACCATCGTAAAGAGGATGACTTGGAGTATATTGGTGCTCATCGTTTTGTGCCTTCTGTCAGAGTAAGTAATAATTTTTTTTATCCTCCCAAATATATATACTTATTGTCCCTCGGGGTTGTTTAGCTAAGGAAACGACGTACAAAAAATAATACTTAACCCGAATACGGCTAGTTCCGCTCGTTTTAGAAGCCGGTAAAATAGAAATACAGAATCGGAAATAAAATAGGAATCTTTTTTTCTCTATTAATTCTTTGTGCGTGGACTGAAATCAACTAATATAATTAAGCTCACATTATTTTAATATAAAAAAAAAGGGGGAAAGAAATAATGATGTCTGACTACGTGGAAGAGATTGATAACGGTAGGGATGGTTTAAACGAAACTTTTTCCATGACACAGGAAGATTCAGATACAATAACGGTTATGCTTGAACACGACCCCGAATCGTATGCACTCTATGAGAAGATGGATAAGAAAAATCAAGTTCTTATGTTAAAGATATTTAAAATTATAAAACCAAAAATTTCATTCAAGAAAAATCCTAATACAAAATTAGCAGAGCCAACGAATGAAACAGCAGAAATAGAGATGTTGGAAATTGCACCAGAAAAATCAGAATTAAAAGAGAATGCGATTAAGGAGAACATAGGGGTACACAGTAAACGTGATCAATTAGGCGTGGAAGGGCTAGGCAAAACGAGTTGGCAGGAAAAGTATACCAAACGTCGAGAACAAGAAAATACAAACAGTGAACAACCTTTTATACCATTCTGCGATTGGCCACCTCTGCATTCAAGTGACAAAAATTATAACTACTATACATCAAACAATAGGACAGATAGGCTGAGGTTTGGATACGAAGAAAATCATAATGACGTGTATACAAATACAGAATACCTTTTCCCTGCATGTGACCGACCAACCAAGCTGCCGATAAATAATCAGGCAGAATTTTTTCAAAAGACACAAAGTAACATACGTGATAACCCTCAGCATCAAACCATGCAATTTTTTCCTAGTAATAGGCAACAAACAGGGGTACCGTTAGCCTTAGGCTCGAATCTTAATATATTAGGCTACCTAAACAACGCAGTAAATGGTATACCACTGTATAATGGAGACCCCGTGCAGTTTCCCTTATTTGAGCAAATGGTTAGGATGATAAAGGAAACAATACCTGCCCAGTATGAAAAATATTTCATAGGACTTTTGGGAAATAAATTGCGGGGCATAGCGGACGATTAATTCTGCACGCGATTATCGTTATTTAATTCAATTGACGAGTTTCTGTCAGCTTTATCACGAAGATTCAATAAAATGGGAGGAATAGAGACACTTGCAGCGGAGCTTAAAACTGTCACGCAATGGAATAATGAATTAATTATGGAATACTGCGGGCGAGTCCAGCGATTACACAATGGGATCATGATGGCACATGAGGCGAACCCATACTTGACGTGGGCCGAGAAAGACGCGTCGAAAAAGAGATCAGACAGTGAAGTAGTGAGGCAGTTTCTGTACGGATTAAAGACACCGTATAACTGCAACGTCGCAGGGTTCCAACCAAAAACGCTAGAGGAGGCTATTGAAGCCGCCATTACTGTAGATAATGAATTAAGTCGCTCAATGATAGTGCAAAAGAACAGATTTAGAGCAAATAACGCCGAGAGACGGTATGACGCCATGGTGGGCCTTATCGGTAGCGACGCACCCGTGGGGAAGTCAGATACGGACGAGTGGAACGGTGTGGCTGATGTAAAGTACTGTTCGTATTGTCGGGAGCACGGCGCCTATTCTACTAGCGGATGTGAAAAATTGTGGCAAGATGCAAAAAAAGAAATAATAAAAAATCCTAACGTAGATGAAGAACCAAAAAAAGAAACAATAGAAGAAGAAGGATGGTATGATAGGAAAGTGGCGTATAATGATTATCACCGTCGGTATGGAAACGATAGGATTTTTGATCGACAACAAGGGAATAATGGTAAAAGGTCTTACAACCAAGGGAATCGCTACCAGGGAAGAAAATATAACTACAATAGTAATAATTATTATAACAATAATAATAACAGTAATAATTATGATGGAAATAGTTACAATGACAGAAAACTAGGTCATAATTATAATAGATATGACCACAGGAAGGGCGATTATTGGGACAGGCGAAATAACCAATACTCCAATCAGCATAATCGCAGGGATGATTATAGGAGAGATAATCTTAATAGTCAAAGTGCGAGGGTAAACAGCTCGAAAACCGGGCATTTAAACTCGCAGGATGTTCGACGCGATCCCCAATCGGGGATATTGGAGTAGTGGTAAATGGTAGGGAAAAATTAAAAATAAAAGGCGTAACGCATGGAGCTCGCCAAACTTTGGGATCTATAAGATTACCCCTAAAAAACTTTATGTGTACCCTACACGTAGTCCCCCATGACTTTCCCAAAGAGGTGGAAAGAATTATAGGATGGGATATTTTTAAGTTGTATAACGGTCAGATAAATGCCGAAGACAACACACTTAAGTTGAATGGAAGGAGGATTCCGCTACGAGAATCAGAAAGTTTTGAAATTGTGCCGAAAACGAGGCAAGTTATATATGCGTATATAAAAGAGTCGCACAGGAAAATTAAAGTGGGCTGGGTCCCACTACAAAAGCTTACAGAGGGTATTTTGTTCGGTAATTTTATCGCAACGAACAATAATGGTAGGGTGTATGCCGAATGTCTAAATATATCAAATGAAATAATAAATGTACCAGTCCCAGTGGTGAACCTTTTAGAGTGTGAGACGACGAAAAAAGCTGACTCATCGGACGTCAATGGGGATGACGTAGAAGCATTAGAAAGAGCCTTTGTACGGATGTTTAGAGAAACTGAAAACTCTGAAGAGAATGAAAAACTAGGCAATGAGATAAGAAACGACGCCAGCTGCACATGTACGAAGAAAAATATCGTGGGAAACGAGGGTTGTGACAAGGATGGCCGTGACAAAAAAAGATTTTTGTCATGTTGTGTGGAAGACGCTGCGTGAAATGTAATGAATATGGTATAAAACAAAAAAGGAAATAAAAAAAAGAGGAAACAAACATACAAAACAAAAGTTGTAAGTAAAATAAAACCGAAAGAAGGAAAATAATAATCATAATGAGAAAAATGAATATGTATGAAACAACTCAGAAAAAAATAAGTAAATATTAAATTAGATAATAAGCAATAAATGGTAGTTGGATAATCATTAATGAAAGTAAGACCCACAAGGGCATATTTTTTAATTTATTATGTAAGAGAGAAGAGCGCAAACACGAACAATATGTGTAATAACACAATTATAAACTTGCGGAAAACTAATCAAAGCCTGTAAAAGAAAAATTAACGAGGATGTTCATAGGAACACCTCATTAGTTTTTCTTATATGATTAGTATACATTACAACACGAACAACATGATACAGACACTAATTAAACAATCATTCCCGAGGTGGTACAGAAAAGAACGTTGTCGAGGGCGAAAACGAAGCGGCCTCGGACGTGTCACGTACAGTATGAAACATACTACGTGGGATGGGCCTCAGCTATTAGTATTAGGAAGGAGCACAAGTGGGGGAAGAAAGAGCATAAAAAGGCCCGCAGCAGTGGCCACAGGGCTCTTGAACGTCGGGACTAGAAGGAGGATAGTCGCAATAAGTAACCCGGAACCGCAAAGCGCCTTCCCTCAAGGAATATAGCAATAAAGTGATTGATTGTGTTTAACTGCCGCGTTGTTATTAAGCACCCCGAACCTTTAGAATCCTACGTAACAATGAACACTTTGGCAGAATTTTACGTACAGTAGAAATCATTTGCAGTTACAGTGACTTACTAAGAATTTTGAGTACCATTTTATTTTAATTAAGATGGCATAAGCGGGCTAAGACTGTTGGCAGTGTAGAAAGTACATTTTTTGTGCCACGACTTTTATGTCGATACAGTAGTCGCAGAAACTTGGCAACACCACTTATAATCAGCAGAAATATTTAGCCGTTTATCAATAGTCAATAATTCAAAACAGGTGTAATAATGCAAGACGTCTTGAAGATGACACACTTTGTGCATGCAAAGATTGAATAATAAAAGGTAAATTTGAAAGAAGAAAAATGTGGCAACAATGCGAAAGTTTTTGGACGTGACCTCAGGAAAGCAAGGACGTAAATGCGTTGTGCCAATTAAGGTTAGTGTACTAACTATTGTTATTTTAACAAACGTAGTGTAGTAACAAACGTTAATGGAATCGAAAGAAATAGAATTGTCAACACCAAGCGCATTACACAAGAACTATCGTGCAACAACTGCAATATACCTTTGTCTTTTCTCTTCGCGAATAGTAAAAACCAATCTGGATTTGCGAGCATTTTCAAGGCATGTACAAAAAATGCATCAAAATCAGTAAAGTGCATATAAGTTCCAAAACCTCAACAAACAAGTACTACAACCTAAACTTGAAAGGAGCTGTTGGTTAATACTTCATTTTGCTTTTCTGCTTAAAATTTAAAAGGGGGAATACCTTGTAAACTTTTTTTAACAGTGTTGGATTCTTGTATGGGAGAAAATAAAATCAACACCTTCTTGTCAGAAATGAATGTGCCGACTGTATTGAATACATCACTAAAGAAGTACGAAAACTATATTGGACCAATAAGTAAGGAATTAGCCGAAGAATGCTGTGTTGAAGCTATACGAGAATAAATTTTACTAACACTGCAGGTGTCAAAAGAGTAGATTTTCACTATTTGTAATTTAAAGAATTTATTGTTTACCTGAAACGTAAAGGCTTTATCAATCTTAAACACATAAGATAGGGAAAGAGACATCAACGATGTAAGAGTATTAATTAACAAAAAATATACGTAGTATATGTATGTGTGCTTCATATAGAGGATACTAAATACTATGGTGGTCTTGGTTATAAGTCAATAATCTTGACTTGTACGTAGTACTGATGCAATTATGTTGTGATTACTTATGAATTCACATCTAACGAATGTAACATACTTTTGCATTAATTTACGTTAAAAGAATAAAATCATCGTAAGTAGGTAAATTATGATTATATTTTATATTTTTTTTCGCAAGAGTGTTTTTACAGTAGTATTTTACATTAGTTCTTTTTCCCTCATCAAATAAATTTATTGTTAGCTTTGTTCACAAATACGTAACTTGTATACTTATTTTTCATATTAATAGTTTTCCATGATAAGTCATGGACTTATTTTCATCAAAATAAATGGAGTAAAATGGAGTAAAACTCCACCATTCGATTACGATCTCTATTACTCACGGTTACCAGCCAGCACGTAGCAGGATGGCTTCGACTGGATCACCCACGAGACACTGATGACGATCTAGAATCGTTCTACCAAAGGCTACAGCGATCGCTTGAGTTGTCGAGCTCGTCAATGAAAAGCTCTTGATTTCCCTTGTACTTGCCCTTTTATTACGCCACCCCCCCTCCATTATTCAAAGCCGCCAAACTCGCTAATTGTCTTCGACCATCCTCACGTTTCCTCACACCTGATCGTAGCCGTACGCGTACTTTTCGTATCTCTTCCTTTTATCGGGACCCCGCACTAGAGACCACAATTTTTGACCGACTTAGATGTTTTTTTTTTTTAATTTTTACGATAAAATAATTCATAAGACGTCTGTCACGCCTGATTTTTAATTATTCACCTTAAATTAATTCGACCTACTCTTAAATTTTGGAAATTATAAATACCAGCTAAATTAAACATTAAGATCAAAGCATAAGTTTCCTTTTGTGGAATAAAATTGGGTAACGTTAACTTGATGATATATTTTAGGACACTTTATGACAAATGCATCATCATTATAATGAAATTTAATACGGTGGGTCCAATATGGCGGACTGAAATCTAATTATGTGTCCAAATCTCGATAAAAATTTATACTTGAAGGCTTTTGAGGTTGCTGATTACGAATATGGAATTAAAATTTGAAAATTTCAGATGGTGGATCCAATGTTGTGGACTGAAATCTGACCAAGTGCCCAAATCTTGATAAAAATATATACTTAGGGGTTTCCGAGGTCGTTGATTGCAGATCCGGTTTTACAATTAAAAAATTTAAATGGTAAATCTAATATAGTAAAGTGAAATCTGAGCAAGTGCCCAAATCTCGACAAAAATTCATATTCAGGGATCTTTGACGTCACTACTTACTAATTCATGAAAAATTTTCAAATTCAATATGACTGATGCAATACAGCAGACTTCTACATGCTTACTGAACGTCAATATCAACCGGTATTACCTCAAAATAAATAACAACGTAATTATTTTCTTTATTTTAGATAACAAACAGTAATTAATTTTTTATTTCTACTTTTGTAGGTTGTATACAAACATAGAACCATGTAATTTTGTAAGTTTTGTTATAATAGTTTTGAAGTGAAACTAACCTGTAATAATCGAAATTTTTTTTTTAAATCAATGTAATTATATATAAAAAAAAAGTTCAAAATTCATTGTAACAAAGACTTAATGATACATAATGAAATAGTGAGAAATAGATAATTATTATGATGTTACTCTGGAAATGTAGTTTTATAGTAAGATTTTAAAAAAGATAACAAGTATTCAAAAATCAATGTCTCTCTGTCTTATTATTAAAGTTCCGAAAATCATCGTATCCATAATGTATAATATAGAGTACTATTTATTCCAATTTGTCGAATTGTTATTTAAAATATGGTTTTATTTTCATATTTTTGTTTTCATACTACTGATGTATAATCTGTTACTGGTACACCTATCATAATTCAAGGTAATTATTGTAAAGTTCGTTAACGTATGCAACTAAGTACTTATGAATGCTTTTGTCATACATATGAACACATTTTACTTTTTGCCCTAATGGCAATTAAAGGTTAGTGTTAACTTAGTTAATGTTATACGAAATTTTGGTCATAATCGTTTTAAGTAGACAGTACCTCAGGCCGATATAAAAAATATCATATAACGTTCAGTTAGTTATAAACAGCTTCTTAATAGAAAGTATTAAGGTTCCAGTAACGTAATACAAACCGTATTCTTCTTACAGTTACCTCATATCATAGGAGAGGGAGAAAAAAAAATCTCACCATAAAACTACATTTCTAGGATTACATCAATACAATTGTCGATTTCAAACTATTTTTTAATGTATTATTAAGTCTTTGTCGCAATGAATTTTGAACTTTTTTATATATATAGTTTCATAGACTGAAAAAAAAATTTGCGATTATTACAGGTTAGTTTTACTTCAAAACTATTACAATACGTAAAAAATTAGATGGTTCTATGTTTGTATACAACCTACAATAGTAAAAATAAAAAATTGATTACTGTTTGTTGCTACAATAAAGAAGATTGTTTCGTTTTTATTTATTTTGAAGTTATACTGGTTGATATCAACCAGTATAACTTCAAATATATAATATAAATAATATTTAATATATTATCAATATGATGTGCACTAAATCTGTAGAGGTCTGCAGTATTGCATCAACCATATTGAATTAAAAAATTTGTCACGGTTTCGTAATAAGTGACGTCGAGGACCCCTGAGTACGAACTTTTATCGAGATTTCGACACTTAATCAAATTTCAGGTCAGCATATTGGATTCGCCATTTTGAATTTTTTAAATTGTTAAACTACATTTGTAATTAGTGACCTCGAAGACCTCCAAGAATAAATTTTTATCGAGGTTTGGGCACTGATAAGATTTTGGTCCGCCATATTGGATCGGCCATCTTGAATTTTAAAATTGTGAACCCAGATTCGTAATCAGTAACCTCGAAAACTCTCGAGTATGCGTTTTTATCAAGATTTGGACCCATCAGATTTTGATCGACTATTTTGAATTTCATTATTATGACAATGCATTTGTCATAAACTATCCTAAAATATATTATCAAATTGATAGTACCCAATTTAATTTCACAAAAAGCAACTCGTTCTTGGAACTTAATGTATAATTTAGCTGGTTTTGATCATTTTCAACAAGGTAGGTCAGGCTTGGTAATGATTTTCAGCAGACAAATTAGTGACAAAACACTTGAAATATAATTAACAAGATGTTCAGTCCACTAAAGTGCTCGTATAGCATTTTCTTCCATTTGTTTTAGCGTGAGTGGCTAGACAGTGAATAGAGCCGCATTTAAATGAGTTACTTTTGTAAGCAAGTATATAATGTATTTATGCAGAATGCTGCGTCAGTTAGACCATAGTGACACTTGATAGCCAACAATTTTATTAATTTGTGATAATTTTTGTATGTATTTGTATACGTTTATATACTTATTATACTATACACGTCTCAGCGGCAAAAGAACAGTGTGAAATGATTGGTAAGTCGGGAAGCTAGAAATATTCACCTTTAGTGTTCGAGACCAGGGTTTTATAGCTACATATAACCTCATAACATCATCAAGTACTCTTGATAATTTTGAGAGTTCGATCTTTACCATTTTCTTGGGTAGATATTTTATCTATCATCTCTTTGGTAACGACTGCTGGTGGATTATTATAACATTAGAAAATCTCCAACAAGACGTAAGTCATTTATGTGTGTATGTCAATAATATACATATAAATTTTGCTTCTATGCTAGCTTTTCTAACCATGGTCTTGTAAAGTGTCCTTTAAAAAAAAGATTCAATTTATTTCTCACACCGTATTGAAAGATTCTTTATTTACATTTTGTTGGTTTTTTTATTGCTCAATTAATGATGAAAAAGTGTAACAATAGTTTATATTTAATTTTGAAGTTCTAAAAGGGTAGAATGTTTGCATAAGCGCAAGATAAAGGTGACCATTTGTCAGATGGTTACCAATAATTGTTTAAGGTATTCGCAGTACTATTTCTGCAAGTTTCGAGAAGGAAATTTGCGAGTTAGACGATGTATAATACTTTGTATCATCAAAACTCGTCTATAATTTCAGTTTTTATCACGTCCCTATCATTAGAGTCCTGTTAACTGTCACATTGACTCAACTCAGGTCATCACTGCAAGTCACGAGAGTAGCTTTAGTTAGTACTTTTATGGATGTACTTTTTCATAGATTAGTTGACAAAAAATTAAAAAGTGCTCAATCAACTTGGTGCATCCACACAAGAATTTACAATAGTTTTTGAAATCTTCCAACACATTTACTCAAAATCATACACAACCTCACAAATTACCGTATTGGCAAGTATTTGCTATCGTTACATGAGACGAATTTTCGCGATAACTTTTTCATTTTATTTAAAGAATGTAGGATTATTACGGACTATTATAAAATCTCATTACAACCACGATGAAGGCGCTCTTCATGAAAATTTGATTCTATTCTTACATATAAAATATGTACTTACTATTAACATTTGAACAAGTCACTACTTAAGTCGATAATCTAACATTAAATGAAAATACAGAGCGTTATGATCTCTTAGCAAAAAAGAGAGCGTTATAAGCTCTTTCAAATGCATCGGAAAATCCATATAAGAGGGTAGATGGAGCCTCAAAAAGTGGTCAGTAATTTTCTGTGACTACGACAAAAATTGTCACAACTGCTTCATATTGTTATCAGATTCCATAAAAAAATAGTTTTGGGGCATAATCGTGCCACTTTTTTTTATTATTAAATCAATAGTAAAAATCAATCTAATTTTTCTTCGAATTTCGCTACTAACTTTGTTTTAAAACATCATATTGCAAAAATAGTTAAAAATAATTGTTATTTAACTATCGATTGCTTAGTGCTAATTGAATTATCTGAAACCTATTTTTCAGGAAGTTAAATAGTAAAAAAGTGCGAAGATTGCCATTTAAATTTTTAATTTTGTATTATTATTAACTTTCATATTTTTTGATAAAAATTCCTCAAAATTTGGAATTTAATACCTCTTATGAGGATCTTTACCCACGATCTCTAAACAGCAATTAAATTCATACAATCATAAAAAACACAAATCTGTTGATAATTATTGTTAAAAAAACGGTATCGCAATGATTTTTTTTTAATTTATGTAAAAATATATTATATTAAGTTTGAATGGTTTAAACATAGTAAATTATAAGACGTTAAAGTTATATTGATTTGTTTGAGTTGCAAAATTAAATCTTATAAGAATCAAGGTCACTATTAAAAAGAAAAAAAATTTTCTTTCATATTTAAGTTCTTAGTATCCTCAATAAAATCCCAAAATCCATTTTAAGAATTTGATCCAGCCACACTGTAAGATTTGAGCCAGCCAATTAAATGTTTAAATTTATAATCGTTTTATGACATCATTTTTAATTTTAGACGAAAATCGTTGTGCGTGCTTCAAGATCCTTATAAGAGGTATTAAATTCCAAGTTTTGAGGAATTTTCATTTAACAATGTAAATGTTAATAATGTTGCAAAACTGATTTTTGCATATTCTTTCTATATAACATCCTGATAAGTAGGTTTCAGATGATCTAACTAGCACCAGTTGATGAATAATTGAATAACAAACTAATTATCTTTAGCTATTTTTGCAATACGATGCCCCAAAACAAAGTACTTAGTAAAATTTCGAGAAAAAATCAGGTTAATGATTATGCCCCAAAACTATTTTTCCAAGTATTCTGATCACAATATGAAGCAATTTAAACAATTTTGGTTGTAAATGCCGAAAATTCCTTAGTATATGCTTTATCTACCCGTCTTGTATTGAGATCCACCAAATGAAAATTAAATTTCGCCCTTGTACTTATATTATAAGGATCAGGTTAGAAGGGGCGGAGACGCATAGCTTTATGCTATCATACGTTACATATCCGAGGGTGTGACGCCACGCTGACGTCCTCGGCGGCATTAGTATATTACATCCTATTAGCCTTCAAGTCGATAACCAAACTCTTTAAAAAGATGCATGATATTTTTTGTTGTTATGGGCTTTTTTAAATAAGAACTTTTATTAATAAATTGAAAACCAAAATTGTAATGGACCAATTGAATGTTAAACTTCGCTACTGTACACGTATCATATAAAAACAGTGATATTTTTATATACCACCTTTTGAATCGATAACCGAGCGCTTCAAATACATACATCACATTCTTCGGCTTTACGGGCTCTTAGTTTTCATTTTAGGAAGATCACTACAGGCTTAACAGCATAAAACAAATTGAAAAATTCCTGCAAAATCCTCGACCTCCGTAAAATATAAAACGTTCAAATTAAAATAACCAAATGAAACTGCGTGCTTTTGTGAGAGCACTTTCTAAAGGAATACTGAACATGTTATATTTTGCTCTCGAAACTTGAACACTAACTAAGTCTTGGATAAAATTTTTTCTGGTTCTCTACAATGCGTGAAAATATTGTTTATGTTAATAATTTTAAGATTTGAAGCCATAGAGAGATCACTAAATCCGCATCTTGTTTCTAGGCCTCGTCAAAGCTGTAAATTTTTGAGTGGGATACAAGCCCATAACGTTAATTCATCCCTTTTTTAGCTCAAACTAAAAAAATCCTTTTTCATGATCTAAATTTTGTTATACATTCAGCAAAAAAGAAGCTGAAACTAGCAGACAAATTGCAGCAGCGATACTGTTAAATAACAGATTGTACTTGGGGTACAATCTTAAAACTAGACCAGGTATCTTAATTTCAAGGGTAACCCAAGTAGAATTTGTTATTTAACGGTATCGCTGTTGTCTTTTAGTTTTAGCTATATTCAGGAGAAAGCATCCCTGAATTATTTAAAAAGTTTTTATATCGATGTCTCCTTACATGACGTTGTAAATGACTATGACATAAAACAAACCGTTTTCGGAAGAATGACCCATACATCCAAATATATACGTAAACATGCACTAAAGTGATAACACAATAATGAAATTGATAACGTGGCACAGACGATTGTCACTGTTGTGCAGACGATGATGCTTTCTACATATATCTACATTGTAAACTATAAACGAAATAATAAAATTGATGGGGTGGTGCAGATGATTGTCACTGTAGTGCAGTCGACGCAACTTTCTGCATATGTAGACATTGTTAATTTGTTTACAATAGTAACCAATTTATTTGCGACTATACTACAGAGCCACTCTCGATAGAAGAAATGAAAAAAAGGCTATCTGAACACTTTTGTTGACTGAATATTATATTCATTACATTTTAAGTGCGTTATCACCTATTTAATAATAAAACCGGTTCTTAAATACCAACAAAAAAAAAAATTAATCATATGTCCTGGTTGCTATGGACAACACCATAATAATATATCTAGTTATATTAGAACTCTTTTTCTGCCAGAGAATTCTTGAATCTGTACATCACAATGAGATTTAACAGTCAGTAATACTATAGTAAGTATACAACTAATGTTATGTGACAATACTGATAAAGATAGTATGAAAATGATCAACTGCAAAATTAATAACATACCAACATGTAAATTTAAGAAAATGGTAACAAGTCTCAGGTTCTGAATGGAGTGTTTCATCACGGTAGTATATCTAGAAATCATTATAAAAATGTGTTAATTCAATAAATCTCGAGGTCTTGCGTCAACGATAAAGATGTCGTTAGAAAACAAAAAAAAAAAGGATAAAGATCTTTAAAAATTTTTTTAGAAAAAATTTAAAGTACTTTGAAAAGTTCAATGGAAAAAAAGGAAATTTAACAAGAAAATTTATGTGAACAAAATCAGTCTAATTAAAAAAAACAATTATTTAATCATTTTTAAAACCTTACGACCTAATTTTTATCATAATAGATTTATTGAAGAAGCTTACAAAAAGAAGTGAAATTTCCGTAAAAAAATAACTTTAATATAAAGTAAAAGGCTAGGCAAGTTTAATGTATTTTGTATATCTATCTAAAAAATAATCATGACTACAAAGTGATGTACTAATACAGTGGTTGATACTACAGTAGTGGTTTTAATAATGGAAATTTTAATAAGTGCCTTTTTTTAACCATGCATAATATTTCTAATGCTACTTATTCCAAAATACTTAACGAAATAAAATACTTTTAAAGTAACGAGATCAACAAAGAAAAATCAAATTTACTGCTACATCAAAGACTTGTTATTCACCAAAAATGATTCAATAGTAAAGTAAATATCTTCATCAAACATCTAAGTAAATGAAAATTTTACAAAATTACAGTTAGTGCATGTATGGATCAGATATTTTTATAAATTAGAGCGAATCTAAAAATTTTATAGCTCTGAGTATAAGATTAAATTTTATTTTTTAGCCGTCAAACATTGTTTAATAAAACTTCTAAAAACTGTACTCAAACTATTTGTATCAATACATGCTTTAACACAATTAAATTAAATAATGTAAACCATTTGTGATACTAATATTATATTATATGATGATTCTTGACCTAATACTTAAACCGAATTAAAATTGAAGGTGTTGTTGCTATTATAAATGTGCATATATACAGATTGAGGATTTTTGAATTTATACTTCCTTTCTTATTTTCCTACATCACAAAAATTTGGAGTCATTCTTTCTTTAGTGGGTCGAACATTAAAACTGGCTGATTTTTTTTTTTATAGTAAAAATGTAGAAAAAGTTTTAGAGATTTTACAGGCAACAAATTATCTAATACAATGTATAAATAAACTTTCAACTACACATTTAAAAAATTTCAAGTACCAATCTATTAATTTGGTAAGATTGTAAAAGATTTTTTGAACATCTTAGGATCTATGTAGTATTACCGCAAATAGAAGGTTGTGTGATTCACTATTTAAGAAATGTTTAAATAAAATAATATTAATGAATTAAAAGTATTAAACCGCTTAGATAAACATACACTAAATAATCTTGATACATGATTTTCCATACTTCTTTCAATCATATTAACTATGATGAATACTATGTGGGTCAAACCAAAAGAATTCAAAACGTTAATAATAAATGGGGTTATTAATAATAATAAAAAGTTTTGCTTCATTTAACAACTTATTTCTTACTCTAAGTAAAACTAACAGCTGCTTCGGCATTGTGTGTCGAATCATTTATAATGTCAGAACTGCCAAAACAGCCGTCAGCCTTACTTGGGGTAAGAAATAAATTATGTAACAAAGCAAAAGTTCTTAATTATTTCTAATAAAACCAGTTGTTAATAATATTTCAATTTAAAATGTTTCATGGACGTCTAAGCAAGTACTCAGTTGATCTAACGAATTCTTTTCAATAAAATTAAAGCACATACAAAGGATGGCCAACACAATAAAAAGCATTTAGCTGTATATGTGCACACTTAAAATAGCGGCCACACCTATGATTTCAAGTCAGTGCAAGTGTTGAATCAAGAATTCTCATATAATAAAAAAATTATGTCAGAAAATGTTGAGGTAATTAAACTTAATTCCGTTAATACTGAAACAGATACAAATAATTTAAGTACAGTTTGTTAAATATTTTATCGAACATTGTTTGAAAATTGAAAATTAAGATTTGATCCCATACTTAGAACCCATTAAATTTTAAAATTTGCTCTGATGTATAAAAATATCTAATACATACATGCCTTGATTGTAATTTTTCAAGTTTACGTACCTGCATATTTACATGTTACTCTGCTTTTCTTTGAACCTAGTCATATCTATATTTGATACATTCCTACGAGCAAAAAAAGATGTTGACCAACGTTTTTTGACTTTGCTTTGTATATCATAGTATGTTTATAAGTTGCAAAGTTTGTTTTTATTTATTATTAGTATAACTGTGTATTATATTTATTGTATGAATATCTAATTTTATATTTTTATTATATAAGTGACTTGAAAAGAATAACCAACGTGCAGTTTAAACGTCGTTGAAGAAAATAAATGAATATAACAACAGTGCTGTTAATACTAGTTATTTATTTATTTTATTTTTTACTAATAAAAACTGAGGAGGTTGCGTTATTCATGCACGGAATACCCATTTTGAACAAGTGATTTATTTGTCCCTAAGGATTAACATATCTATCAGATTGTATAGTCATTTTTTTGCAAAAATTTATAACGGACGACTTGGAGACTTATTGTTTGTTCTAATACGAATAAAATACCATCGTGTACCAACTTTTTTTCAGCGTTATGTGATTATAATGTACTATCATAATCTACAAGTCTAAAGTGTTGTAAGTACTAAATAGTGCCAATGGCAAAAAATATTAACTTCTCAGAAAAAATTTTGATAGAACTGATGTACAATATTTTTTTACTATTGTGCATATGAAATTTGGAATAACTAAAATTCTCACTTCTTATCTACGTACATTTAATCAAATTTCAACTAATAAAACTGTTATTTTTAGTACCTCTTTAAAACAATTTCAACATACACACATTTCAAATAGTTTGAAAAATGCAACATTCGTGCCGTTCCTCTTCTTTCTCAAAATGCAAAAAATACGAGGTCACGAAAATAATAGTGTATTACATGTTATTAACTTTTTGTGCATATGAAATGGAAATATCCTCATCAAAATATTGTGAATTATGAAATACAAACAAAATGAAACTTTTAAAGTTACTAATATTAATTTTCTTAGTTTACGATCTATTAGTTAATTTTATTCTTTTTGTATTTATTTATTGTTATTTTCTGCATTATTTAAAGCTTCTTTTTATTTTTTTAGTGTTTTAGTTTCCAGTGATATTTTTTGTATATTAAATTTAACTCAATATTCGCTTTCAGTTTAAAACTAATTTTACTTCAATCAATTTAAGTGTTTTGTTAAACATAAATAACACTTATTAAGTTCAATACATCGAGTTAACAAAACGTTGTAATACTATATTTGTATTACTTTTATTGTCCTGCGGTCTCAAAGAATCTGCAGGGAATTTAAAACATCTTCGACTCTTTTCATTAATGCACATTCATAGTAGTAGTAAAAATTTGTTTAACATTCGTAGTTTTAGTTTTTTTTTGCCAATTCATATATTTTTTTTTTAATATCACTTCAGTTTGATAATCTTCTATCATTAACAGAAATATCTGTTGAATAATTCAAACACACTCGAATTATTTTTTCCCTTCAGTTCTTCTTATTGCCTTTAAGTAATTACCCAATATTTATCTACTAAGTATTTTCCCAACATTTCTTAAGACAATAGACTTGTTACTTAAGTCGATGAATAAGCTTTCTATCAATTAAAATACAACATTTTTACATTAAAAATAACTTTTTTCAATAACGAAAAAACTCTTTATTCTAGTGTCTTACCGTATATCATTTAAATTTAATTTATTGTTTCAGAAAAAAACAAGTTTCAGTTGAATCGCAACGAAGAAACGAAAAAATCGGAGGAAAAGAATTCTTAATTTCGTGAACTATTTCTGAAAATGAGGAGTACTACTACAAATAATAAAGGATAAGAAACTCGTAAAACGAATTACTGCAAACGTTAAAGTACAACACAACAGAAAAAAAATTCTGGGTGAAGCAACGGTGCTTTGACATAAAAAAATATACTTAAGTTATTTAATGGAATGATTACATTTTTAAATGTATTACACACACCAAATAATTTCTTCTTACTATATTTTTAATAATTTTATGTTTAAGTTTTGAATAAGTTAAACGAAAATATTCATGAATAAAGTTTTGTACCTGGTGCCTACCAAGTTTTCTATTCGATGTTTTATACGTAACATATATTTATTAGTGAACTCCAATAGGCATCTGATTTTTGTGTTTTTTCTTAGATTTACGTAAGATGTTCAGTTGCGCGTAAATACAAGATGGCTCACTCGGCTAGGTCGTGGGTCGGCACGCGGGAGACCGCGGTTCGATTCTCGGCCAGTGCGACTTATTCAGGCAAGTACCTCTGTGAATTTTCATATGTGCTTTTTCACCACGAGGTGGGAATGCTCCTCGAGGAGGGATAGGCGACCTCCTCGCAGCAAAATTGCCAAATATTTTCCTACCCCCCTCCCAATAATGGGAGGCCTCCCATCCCTCTTCCCTTCCTTCTTCCAAGTGCTTAGTGCCAAGAGTAGTCCCCTTCATAGGAGTTGGACGTAAAGCTCTAAAAAAAGGTATATTTAAGTAGCCATTTAAATATCATTACTGAAGCAAAAAATCTAACCCTAGGGTCAGTGATTGAAAAAGATTTGCTTGCTAAACAATGTTGCCCTTAAACAAAATTTTAAAAATAACATTTGTTTAAATGAAACGATGGATCAGATGGATATCCGCTAAAGTTAAAGTATAACCAAGATTTAATTAGTGTTACCTGCAAAACATAAAATATAATAAAGAAAACAAAACTACCTCCATGATCCACGAACAAGACGTGCACCTTTTCCCTTCCTGCCTCTCCTTATACACTTTTATAAAAATGTCAAATATTTTATGCATATATTTGTTTATTTTAAGAGTTTTTTTTTTACCTCTCTTTCAGCCCCGCCTTGCCCCCTCACCCCTCCTTACGATTCTTTGTAGCCTTCCTCGCCTCTTCTTCACAATATATGTATAGTCGTAAAGAGGATCATGGAAACGCTCCTTCAACCCTTCTCATACAGTTTTATGAAAATATTGCATATTTTATGCCCATTCTTGTTTATATTCAAAGTTTTTTGCCTTTATTTTCCCCTACCTTACCCATCCTCTGGCTACTTTCATGATTTTATATAGTCCTCCTCGCCCGTCCTCATATTTTGGTTAAAAACGCTCCATTACGAAATGTACTTTTTACTATGCATTTTTAAAGTTTAGATTGCGGTAAATCCAATGATATCCTTATTTTAATGGATTCACTATCAAAATCAAAACCTCTCACGGCCGAAGACCTAAAGCAAACTTATAACGATCAATTAAACTATTAAATGGAATGCACAAGCAAAAAAATGTACGCACCGTAAAGCTGACATTACAATCTTTAAAGAATCAGGTGACTTAATAGGAGTAAGCGATGAAAAAATAGCTAAAATACAATTTTGCTGTGCAGTTACGTCCAGTGCGTGCAGAAACAACCCTGCTGGCCATACTTCTCTTGAGAGTGCACGCAATAGAATACATAGTATACTAGATACAATAGTACGTAAGGTCAGTTAAAAATAAAACAGAGTTCATCACCAACACGCTATTAGCAGAAAAGGAAGCTTTCGTCCTAGTGCTATCACATCAATCATCACTGAATTAACTACCGCAGTAAGCAGTGGATTCTCTTTAATAAATAGTAATTTAATTACTGCATGAATTAATTAGAATTGGAAAGTACGTGATGAAATTTGTCTTGAAACTTTGAAGTAGGTAATACAATGCTTACTGACAAATCTCATGCTCCTTTACATTTTTTGTTTCTTCAGAAAATAATACTATAATTGTACTTTATTCACTTAATATGAGTGCTATATAAATCTGGAGTGCTATGTATGAATACAAAGTATAAAGTACGTTATTAATTATCTTCATAAACGATGTGATGTAGCATTTATTAAATTTCATGAAAAAAAAAACATCTTGAAAGCAGACGAAACATTATTTTTAGAATAATAAAATTGAAAAAATACATTAATAACTAAGAAACTTCTTTCGCAACTTGGTTTGAATTAAATACAGTCAAGAATTTTACAAGAAATATTATTGAAATAAAAATAAGAAGACGAAAAAGATGACAACAAGTAAAAAAAAATATAACTTTATGTAGGTTAACTATTGTGTCTTCAAAAGACTGGAAAATAGATAAAATTTGATAAAAGTTGATAGAATTTTTGAAAAAGCAGTTACTGTTATTGAATTTTACTGTTAATTTTTTTTGACTTTTCTAATTATTATAAAATTGAGTTTTGAGAACACGACTGTTATTGTAACTAAGTTGAGTTAATGTAAAACATGGACGATAATATAGGCGCCATCGCCATAGGTGCCTCTATCACGTGTTCTCTTGGCACCTACATGGAATATTATTATATTTAACAATAAGGTACATGTCCCTACCATGGAATGAATTTTGGTATCGATTTACCTTTATTACAGATGAAAAATTTTTTTTAACGTTTAATTATGAAATTTCAATCAATAATGGTGGGTTATCTGTTTTTAAACGTAGGTTGCTGTTTTGTATCAAAATTTAAGCAGAATTAAAAAATTTATGTGATAAATAAGAAGGTGATCAAAATGTACATTAAACGGAACGTCTGCAGTAGTTAGGCAACACTGTTCCGCAGTCATTGTCCCCATTGCGGAACATGATTTGAAATGAATATATATACAACTTTCAAATTATTTATGTATAATTTAAAGGTAATAATAACTGAGAGGGGGTCAGCCAAGGTGAAATATGTATAATTTACTTTTTATTTTATAAATTTCGTATTTATTTCTTTTTATTACTTAAAATTATTGTTTATTCTTATTTCCTTTTTACATTAGTTAAATTTTTTTTTTATCAAAATATTTCCAGTTTGAGTACATTTCAATATAAAATCTTAGATTCAAATAAATTATAATAAACTATCTACGGTTTTTCTTGTTTGATATTTAATAAAATAGCTTTAATTTGCAAGTCTAATTCTTTCTTTGTATCATTCTAAGACTTTTTTTCTTCTTGCAATTTTTTTTTCCATCACCTGTTTTTTGTAATATTTTGATTTCGATCTCCTTGATTTCTATATCTGTTTTTTTTAACAACTAAATCATTCTTCTTTTCTTGCATCTTTTTTATTCAGCTTCCTTATCTTCCTTTTGTTTATGGATGTTATATCACGGATCAGATTTGCATGCAGCGACAAATTTTACTTTTCCTTTAATTTTTTCCTTTTTTCTTTTGGCAAACACTTTTCAGGCAGTGTAAAAATGTTGTTAAGCATTTCCAAAGATTTATTGCTTTCGTGTGTGTTGGATTATTTTGAAGTGTTTGAAACAAAGTAAGAGAAACAGAGAGAAAGATATTTTTTGAAATTCTTGTGTGATTATTCAAAATAATTTGTAGGGGTCTAAAATACCAAGTTAAGGTGCAATATTATATTGACGCCTCGCACGAAGATCAGTACAGTTCAGATTTTCCCGTTTAAAATAACATTGCAAAATCTAAACTGTGCTGGTCTTCGTACGAGGCGTCGAAATGCAACTGTATCTCAGGAGAGTTTAAATTTAAAGGCTCTGCTTATTTTTTTTTGTTTTTTTGGCACCCATGTTTGCCATTTTTGTGTACTTAAATCTAAAATAAATAAGTGATACTGTATGTTGAATAGAGTTTTAAGGTTAAGTTTTATGTTTTCAAGTTATTGTGATTTAACATTACTTACCAATTAATTTAAGATGAGCAATGACAAATCTGATCTTATCAAACAAACAAATAGTACTTTCAACACTGCGAAATTGTTCAATATGTTATAATAACGACCAGTAAAGTGTGCTTCACGATGGGAACAAGATGTCTTGTTTACGCAGGTAATGAGGAACGCGTTATTTTGGCTGTTCCTTTTAATGTACATTTTGACCAACAATGAACATGGAACGGAACATGCGAAAATTAATAAAAATATTCAGTTTTTCATCAAACTATACGTATAAATCGAAAGTATAGCTTCAATACATGCAAAAAAATTTAACTCCGAGCTCATATAATGCTTTATAATTATTACAGCATGGGTAAAGAAATCCTCTCTCTTCATAGTAAGTGTCACTTATCCTCATAAATTTTAGATGCAGAAAGTACACGTTCTTAAATTATTTTTTATTTACTTCTCATATCGGTGAATTCAGATAAAATTTTTAAAAAAGTTTTAAAGATATTTTAAGCTATTTATTGTAATTTTTGTAAACTTATAAATAAGCAATAAAAATTTTGGTACAAAAAATAAGAAATCGTTCCGCCATAGGGACAATATTCCTTGATAGGGACATTTACCTTATTTGTATATAAAAAATGATTGTTTTACTTTCGTAAGACTTTTATTAAATTTTTACTTGATTATAATCGTAGATATCTAATCCTGAAGAAGCTGTGGACAGTGAAATATTGATTTGAGTAATTGATGATATACATAAATAGTTATGCTTCTTAATACCAAGTTGTGATTCTCAATATTATCAGTTACTGTTATGTTATCCGTCAAATATATGAGAGTAAACTACAAATTTTTTCATTCATGGTCCAGATAGTACGAATAATAGATTTTTGTATGAAAATTCAATTTTATATTTTAATTTAACAGAAAAAAGTTTTTTCTATGGTTTGGACAGTTATCACTTCAATATGACTTTCTAATGCAATTCTCATGACAAGTCATGAAACTTTTAAATTATCCTTTCTATAAGCCATTGTTAAAAGTACATTTTTTGAACAACACTCTTGAAAAAAATTGCGGGAAGTGGATTTAATTGTGCGAAGTAAAGCTTTACTAGACCAAAAAAAAAAGTTTTAAAAAAAGTTGATTAAATTTTTGAGACTTATGCGATAATAGTGAACGTTTTGAAATCATACAAATTTGGAGAGTGATTTTCGACCAATTCTTACTGTCAATAAATAAGGTAATAAAAGAAAAATTTTCTCAGGAACAATAAAATTTTAATATTTATGCCTATTACATAAAATATTTAAACTAAGTGTAAATCTTCGTTTAAATGACGTCAAACTTAGTTGATTAACAATGTATGCTTTAAAGTATTTGATAAAGACTGAAATTTAATTTAAATGTTATAATTTAAACAAAACATAATAAATATACATATTTCTTAAATGATGAAATTTTTAATTACATTAAAGGAGTATCTATCACTTACTGTGGTGTAGATTAAGCAACTTATAAAGATGATGATATAGCTTATAACATTTTTACTTGTATGCTCCTCAAAAACATCTTCTGCACATGCTACTTAAATCAGTGACATAAACCATTAAAGCTCGAATAAGCTTGAATCTACTTCTACAACGAAACAGGTAAGAAGAGGAAGAAAAAAAGCTTTCAAAGTTCTCCTCTTACTACCATACCAGGAATGAAAAAAGGACAAGGAAATCTCAGCGGACCATCAATAGCTTACCGCTCACTTAAGCGCTGAGTTTAAGAAGAACGAAGTTTACTTACTTCTGTCAGACCCATGGCCACTTCACACTCTGACGACATAGAAATTTCAGACACATCCGAAGAGGAAGAGAGTCAGCAGGTACCAACATCCCAAAGAGATGAATCTCTACTTCCTAGCCTCTAAACTATATTTACCCTTTATCTTAACCACAACAGATAATAAGTCACAACAAGAAGCTATTACTAAAGCCAGTGACTTAAAGGAAATATTAAACCCTTTAGCACAACCACTAATTGCCAAGATTTATGTAAATAATAAAATTAAAACTGCACCTCGAAAATCAGTAGGATTTAAGTTTGACGTCGAAAATTCGTAATAAAATGAAATCCTAAACTGCAATACATTGCCCACAGATCAACGCACGAACATGCTTTGGAAAGCAGTCCCGATGAAAATAATGATAAGAAATCTTCTTTAACTAATAGTTTGCAAAATACAAATCTTACTGACCCTTCTTAATATTGGGATTTTTGTATACCGCCTGAACTTATTTAAATCCAATCGAACCAAGAAGAATTCGTGAACCAATGTTAAACGAAGCAAATTTTCAGAGTTTAAAAACTTTATCTAATGCTTCACTAGGCTATTCCGATGACTCTAAGAATTCTGTAGAAAAAATAAGACGCTCTAAAGCTGCATCTACTGTAGCATAAGACAATGTCGATACTATATTAAGAGAGCCTAATGTTTCTACTGTTAGACAAGAAAATAGTTAAGAAACCAGAGAGAAAGAAAAAATTCATGGTAGTACATCCCATACCTTCTCGTTTAAATGCTAACCTTCGAGACAAATAAAACAGCATTCAGTCCGAAGCAGAGTAACTTGACACCGTCCACTCGACCTACAGCCACATTCGAAATGTTAAAACAGCAATGGAATGCTGAACACGATGACCTAGTCTCTCGTAAAGAAAACACTATAACTAGACCTTGATTAAGAACAAAAATGGATCACCTTGAAAAATTAAGTACACGAGAATTTCAAACATTCACGAAAGACAACATTGCAACTTTTATTTCGGTTACCTGAGGACTTCATTCTTTTAACAATAAATTGTTATTAAATTTGAATTATAATTCTAAGTATAAATTGAATGATGGTTTGAAAACCATGTAAAATAAAGTTCTCATTACTGTGTAAGTGATTGACACATTAAACCTGGAGCGGTTTTTTAATATGCGAATGGTAATAGTATATACATGCAGAGTAACCAAGCAATGCAAAGCCTATTGGGCATGGTTCTCAGAAATGGTTGTTAAATATAAAAAAATGAATTAAATAAAACACAACCACGAGTTGGCAACGTAATAACGACCACTTATAAAAATAATACGAAAATATACGAAAATTGTATTACTAGAAAGGTATGAGAAAATACATTACTGTACGAAAATGCAAAATTTGCCAAGAACAAAAATTAACACGGATAAAAACAAAAAAAACCCAATAATAGTAACTAATACTCCAGCTACAGTTTTTTTAAACTACTACCTTCTGCTGCACATGAATAAAATACATCCTTGCATACAGCTACTAGATACACACCATATAAGTTAGTATATGGCAGAAAAGCAGGTCCACCAAATCGATATCCAACAGAAAATCGAATGCAATCTAATAAGAACTATCTCATTGATTTGATCCATTACCTTAAAGACATGCATGAAAAAGCTCATGATGAGCTTATAAGATCAAAGTATGTAAAACTGTGACATACATGCTAGACCTCAGAGTTTATAAAATGGTATGAAAGTTTACGCAATAAAAGAACTTTAAAAAGGAAAATTAGATAAACATTATAGTAAAATTTTTGAAATCGACATTATAAATAAACATAATAACTACATAACACTAAAAAAAAAAAATAAAATAATTATTATCACGCATTTAGATACGGTGAAATGTCGACAATCTTTTATTGAAATTAAAATATTTACTTTCCATATGGCTTTTGAATTTTTTCATTTATGAAAGGGTTGAATATTTCTTTCAAGTCACTGGCTCCAGTAATAGCTTTCTGTTGTGACTTATTATCTGTTGTGCTCGAGGAAGAGGGTGAATCTTTTTTAATATTCAGAAGGCTAGATAGTAGAGACTTATCTTTTTGAGTTATTATACCTACTGATTTTATTTCTCTTTTGATGTGTCCAAAATTTCTGTATCGTCAGAGTCTGAAGTAGCCGTGGGTCTGTTTAAAGGAGATGAATTTCGTTTTTCTTGAACTCGGCGCTTTAGTAACAATTTGGCTATTAATGGTCTAATGAGATCTTGCCCTCCTTTTATTCCTGGCAGTATGGTAAGAGGATGATTTTTAGAGTTTTCGTTCTTCCTCCTCTTACATGTTTCGTTGTAGTGGTAAATTCAAGCTTATTTGAACTTTGATTGTTTATGTCACTATTTTAGTAACACGTACAAAAAAAGTTTTTGATTGTTGAAAAATTCTTTAATTAGGCTTTCAAGGAAGCGAGCTAGACTGTATTGTTTTATTATTACCAGAATTGCTATTAAGGACATTTATTACACATAACGTTTTGGGTAGAATCTTCCTGAAATTTTAACAGGACATTTGTGATTGTGTTCAAAAGTCATGTGTTAAATTTGAGACCCATTTTTTAACAGTGTTTTTTAGATATTAAATGTTGAAAAAACTTCAATTCAACACGTAACCTTATGGAAGAGTCACATAAAAATGGAGCTTATAAAAAATTGGTTGGTAGAACTTTTACAGTTTTTTTTTTTTCATGAGATTATACCATAATAATGGTATAGTATTCAATTTTCAGAGGGATCTACAAGTTATTTTCGCAATTAAATTAAAAAAAAAAAACAGTGTGAGACGCCTATACATAGGTATACAAATTCATGCAAAAATAGTTAATGGTGCTGCAGCATGCTCGCTCCCCCCTTACTGCACTCTCTACATTTCTCCTCTAACTGTAATAAACGTCATAAAAATGTATGTAACCCTTCATGGTATTTAGCTTGTGATAATCTACAGGGTTCCACAATAAAGCGTCAGCATTTAAATTAAACCCTTCGGATTCTTACTTGTAGCCAAAAAGTTTGACTCTTGGTCAATTGAGTCAGCTTATAGGATCTTTTATTGATTGGATTCATTTCAAAGGCTCGTGGTTTTCATAAACTGTAAATTTTCGTCCGTATGAATAGTGTTAAAAGTGTTGTACTGCGGGTATCACTGCTTAACACTTTTTTTCAGTAGTGGAGTAATTTCTTTAGCATTTCTAGAGAGTACGAGACATGTAGGGTACAGGGCTGTCTTCTTCTAGCTTTCCTCGACTTAAAACAGTACCGATAGCTAAGTAAGGCGCGTCGGTAATTTAAATCAATGGTGTGTCGAGATTGTCATATGCAAGTACCGAAGCTTTGCACAGAGCTGATTTTAATTTTTAAAGCTCTGTTTTTCAGTCTGAGTCCAATTAAATTTTTGACTTTTTTTGTAATAATAAAGTAAAAGGTCTTGCAGTTTTAGCATAATTTCTTATTTATCATCCATAACATCCTGTGTTTTCTGTAAATCCTTAAATATTTTACAATTTGTTGGTATTAGACAATCCTCAACTGCTTTGAGTTTCTTGGGATCAGATTTTACTTCATAACCACCTTTTGTACGTCCTAAGAATGTCACTTTCGATGTTACAAATTAGCATTTATCTATCTCTAATTCCAATCAGTATCTGTCAGTCTACTAAATAATTTTTTAATTTTCATTTCATGCTCTCCTGAAGTTTTGGCACATATTATAACATTCTCTAAAAGTATGAACAGTTTTGTGCTTTGTAATTCCAATGGTACGAAATTAATGAGTCTTTTAAACTAAGACGGTGTATCGCATAATCCAAATAGCATATCTGTATACTCGTAATGTTCGTATTAGGTATTGAAAGCTGTTTTGTGGGAATGTTTTAGAAATACTTCAATTTGATAAAATCCGTTAACTAGATCGAGTTCCGGAAATAGTTTTGATCCACCATTTTTTTCTGATATCTCTGTAATATTAGGCAATAAGTAAGCATAAAAAATAATTTTAGGATGAAACTTTCTATAATCTTTTACGAGATGATGTCTCTTTTTTCTGTTAGGTCTTGGCTTTTTGGAGATGATCCATAGCGTACTACTGTATGGGCTGGGAGAGTAGCAAATGGTTTTTTTTTATTTTTATAATTTATCGATCTGATTACTAACTTCCTTATGTAGAGCGGGAGGGTATCTATATTGCTGAGTAAAAACAAGTTAATCGTCAGTTATTGGTATAATATGTTGTACATGCAATGTGTGTGGAGCAGCATTGCCTTTGAATTAAAATTAAAACAGTATATTGACCCTACAAGTTCGTCAAATACCTTTGATTTTTACCCTTTAGAATTATCTTAGAAATGGGTTGCAAAAAAAAGCCGAGTTTAATTTGAACACGCTTAAGAAAAACATGTATGTGGACAGTGGGTGAGACCTCTAGCGGCGGCTACTTGAGCCACCGATTCCACTGATAGGAGAGCAAAAAGCCGTTTTTTGCAATCAATTTTCAAGATACTTCTTATTGGAACTTTAGTAGTGAAAAAAAAACAGAAACCGTGATAGTCATTTCCAGTAGCTCTGCAAAACCATAAAGAGACAAAGCACCCTGATGACCGGTTTCAAGGAAAAAAAAACAATCGAGTGATATAGTTATTTGTTAACTTATTATGTTTTTTATTAGTTTTAATAGTTTATTTATATTGCTATGGATTTGCTCATTATTTTTTATTCTTTTAAAATCCGTCTTCTGTTTAAAAACTCGAGCCTATTCCCTTGTTTGTACACGTAATGAAAAAGCAACGGTTTAATATATAAAGGTTATTACATATTTACATTTAATTGCTTCTAATAAACAGAATGTAGATATTCTTTTTACATGTTATAGTTACCGTATTTTTTTATCTTAAATTCCTATTGTATCTTTCTATAGTAATCGCAGTAGCTTGATTTTTCAGTTTTTTACCAATTCTTCTGAGTTCCTTAGTATCTTTTTATTTGTAGTCGTCTTTCTAGCCTCTGCAATCTTACTTGTTTCCTCTCTATCACATAGGCCTTTGATCCCCATTCCATCTCCACCCCCTTTAAAGGCCACCTCTACTGATCTGAACCACTTACTTGGGGCTTTATTCATTGCCCATCTTATTTCCTTCTTTAGGCAAATTTTCGGCCATCTCTCATCTCTTTTTCGCTATGTGCAACACGTGTTTTTCCGTCCTTCTCATTGTTTCTACTTCCAAGCTTTTTCTATTGACCTCCTTTTTTAATATATCCTTGGGTGTATTGACATCGATACCTAGAGCCATTTTAATACATTTTTCTTGTAATTTCTCCAGCTATTTCCATTTTTTCTAACCCCATATCTACAGAGGCACCCAGCTTTTACTATAGTATCTAGTAGATATAGTCTCCTACTAAGCCTCTCAATGTTAGCTCTTTTTCATACTCTCCACACACCTCCTAATACAGTGCTTCCTTCGTTTCTCCTTACCCACTTCTCTTTTAAGTCCTCAAGTAGATACTAAATACGCTCGGGCTTAGGAAGCACCCCGTCTTAACTCTGCATCCTGTCTTGAATCTTTTTGTAATACCTTCCTCTATTATGACCTTATTTCAGTGTTCTTGTATATTTTTTCAATTATTCTTGAAAATTCCACCTTAATCCTCATTCCTCTCCTTTTTCTATTAAAATTTATTCATCCACCCTATCAAATGCTGTTCCAAAGTCCACGAAAAAAACCTTTGTTATTCCCCCTTTATTTTTCAGTTTATTATTTACTATCGAATTAAGTGTAGATATGTGGTCCCGAGTGCTTCTGTTCTCTTTAAGTTCTGCCTGACTTTCTTTTAGTTTTCTATTTCCTTCTAACCAATTGTTTAGTCTGACAGCTAATATATTTGTGAGAATTTTACATCTTACCCCTAAGAAAGCTACACCTCTGTAGTTTTTAACATCTTTGTCATCGTTTGCCTTATGTATGAGGAATATTTATACCACTTCTCATCCCTCTTAACCACGCGTATATGTTACTGTAATATATATGCTATTTTTTATTTTTTTTATTTCTCTTTTCTCATATTTCACTTCCTGTTCATTCATAACTCCTGGCTGTTTCGGCTAATTCACACCGTTCATACCATTTCCACTCACTACAGACTCTTTTGTTTTGTAACAATCTTTCTCTTGGTTTTGGTCTTTCGCTCTCTATTACATTAAGTATTTCAGGTTGCGACGCGCTGTTAATAACCATACGTGATGACCTTAGCTGCCTCTGCCCTGTTATCTACAATATTCCTGGAATAAATATTTCCCTGACCTGTAAAATCCTGTGAGACATTTATCTGATTTGTTACTTTTTTTAATAACTCTTTCCTGTGACTATGTCTAATCTCTATCTGCATGCCTGTTTTGTTAAGTTCCTGTCTTAAGTTTAAATTTGTTTGGACTAATTTTTCTATAGTTTCAACTGAATATTGGATATTTATTTCTAGCTTGGCTCTTTTTACTTTTGCTCTCTCTAGTTCGAACTTCAACTCCTGTATTTCCTTTCTCTACAAGTTTTTTTAGTTCTATAGAAGCCTTATCCTAAATTATGAAATCGACTTTCGCATTAAAAAAATGCAGTCTCAATATTAATTAAATCTAGAGGTAAGCGAAAAGTTCTATGACTGGTCATGCTTTTTGGTAGTATTACTGACGCAATTCTAGTCCAGACCATTGACGAAATTTTTTTCTTTGTGATACGACGTAAATAATTAATATTTTATATAAAAAAGTTTTTTCTGATCCTCAAGGACCATCTCTGTAATAAATCTTGTTAATGGTGTTGCATATAATTTCAATAATATTTTTTTGTTCATTGTTTAGCTGAGCTTGCATTGAATCAAACATATCTTTACATAATGCAACTTCCTCTGAGTTACTCTTGTCTTGTAAATTAACTTTATTTGGTTCAAGTAAATTAGATTATTTTTAAGTGGCAACGCTAGCACCTCTAACCAAGAAACTTACTGCTTATACTATATTTAAATGCAATATTCAAATTCAGACTACAAGTAAAACTTGAAAAAAAATATACAGACTGCAATTAAGACCTCATAAATATATTATTATTCTGAAACAATAAACATGTAAGATATTTAATAAAGTGTCGAAATAAGATATAATACTTAAACGGATACACTTTACTAAATTTCATTTCTACGTACTACATACAGTCAAGCAACATCCACTTAGATATATTGCAACATAATTTAAACCACTGACAGCTCGTAAAATACTGTTCAAAGATTAAAGAAATGTCAGAGTTTTCTGAATCTGGAAAGATCCAGTTTAACATGATTTTTTACTTACTTAACAATAAATTATATATTTGGTAAAAGCTTACTACGATAAAAAGCACGCAGTGGGGCGAATTCCTACCAAAAAAAAAAAAAATATGTATTAATAGTGACTTATGCGGACATTATAGTGTAAAAAAGGTTATTATGAGGACAAAATCGTACTTATACGGACTGTCCTCATAACTTTTCAATAATATTAGTATATACTCTAAAAGCACGTAAAGTCCTCATAAGTCAACCTTACATAATGATAAATATCTTCATATATTATAAAGTTATTTTGGTGGGGCAATCCACACAATCCCCCCAAAGACCGCCATTCACCCCCCACCGCTACCCCCATAAAATAAGGTAAAAACCCGTCGTTTTCTCCCATATTTTAACACATCGCATTTTTTTTCAAAAGCCCCCACGTATTTTAACTTATAATCATACACTCGTAATCATACAGTATTCTCAAAAAATGAATACCCAAATTACAAAATAAGTAACAATAGAAAAAATTTCAGTTGATAATTCAAAGAAAGTGCAATACAACTCATTTTTATTAACAAAATATAATTGCCACATAAATGTTGAGTATTGTGCATCTATTCAAAGTATGAAGTATATTTTTGATTACGTTCATGAAAGAAAAGATAGCGCATAACGTAAAATAACGAAAACAGATACGAGGGATATAAAAGACGATGTAGAAATTTTCGATGAAATATCAGAGTATGTAGATGGCCACTATTTCAGCCCCACGGAAGCAGCATGGCGATTGCAAAAGTTCCATCTGTGTGGACGTAGTCAATCTGTACTTAATTTATCAGTACATATTGAAAGTATACAAAAAATCGTTTTTTAAGAAAATAGTATGTTTAAAGCAATAGAAAACTCTGAAACAGCATTAACGTCTTGGTTTAAATTGAATAAAATAGATAGTTTCGCAAAAATAATTAGAAACGTCAATATTCCAGAATATTACTGTTTTAGTGTGACAGTAAAAACTTGGGTTAGAAAAGGAAGGGTTGGACGTAGAACTTGAGGACGACTTAATATATTGTCACCTAAGGACCCTGAGCGTTTTTTTTTAAATTAATTTTAAATCGGGTGAGTGGAGCTAAATCTTTTAAAAGTTTGAAAACAATCGATAACACACATTACAGTACGTTTAAGTGTACTGCTATTGCTAAAGTTTAATACGTATAAAATATTTAAAGAAGCTTATAACGTTATGCTGCCATATCAACTGAGAAAACTTTTCGTATGGTTTTAAATGTCTGAAGAAGTTTGTGGTAAGTCTATTTAGGAATCTCTCTAAAAAATTTTCATTGAAGATTTAAAAGACGATAAAAAACAATGCTTCGTTACATTTAAATAATATCTTCAAATTTGAAGAAAATTCATGTAAACATTACAAATTACCAGAACCAAATGAAACAGTAAAATTTGAAAATATTGAGGACAATGAAACTGTGATTGATTTAGAAATAAATTTTCAAGGATTTCTTTTCTAACCTAAATAGTGATCAAAAAATAATTTTTGATGGAAATATTAACAGTAATACAAAATTATATTTGATTGATGATCCAAGAGGTTCTGAAAAATTATTTTTGTACAAAACATTAATTTTTTCTTTGTTTGGACAGGAATTGCTTCAATCTTATTACCTAAAGGAATGACAAGTTATAGAACGTTTTGATTACTATTAGATATAAATACCATTGAAAGTTCTTTTTTAGAAGACAAAGCTGATGAAAAAAAATTACGAGAAGTAAATGTAGTTATTTGGGATGAAGCTTTAATGATCCCTAAAACGCTTTGGAAATAGTTGATAAAACTTTGAAAGATTTATGTGATAATAATATTTTATATGGTGGAAAATTTTTTATTTTAGGAGGTGATTTTTAAATAAACTATTTTTTCTGCCCTCGGGTGGTTTTGGTAGGCTGGTACTTCCACGGGCGAAAAAGCAGTTTTCCGGAACTCGTTCGAAAAGTCTCTTTTACGAACCTCGTTACGTCCCTCGCCTTCGGCTTGGGCCGCAAAACTCTCGGTTCGCAAACAGAGACTTTTCAAACTCGTAGGAAAACTACCATTTCTTAACGTGGGCCCTAAGTGCAACTGCTGCTTTGCGCCCTCGGGTCACACTTTATGCCCTTGGAATCACTTTGGGCCCACGGGAAAAAAAGTTTTTTGTGCCCTCCGGGCCCAAAGCACTTTTTTGCCCTAGGGCCTAAAGTAAGTTACCAGGCGCAAAATGTGCTCACGAGCATAAAATTGAACTTTGCGCCCTCGGTAAGAAAAACATTAAACGTAACTCGGGCACTAACAGACAACAATCGCGCCCTTCGGGCGCTCACGTTCGTACTTTGTGCCCTAGTGACGTAATGTACCATTGCAACCCCCCCTCAGCTTTCTTTACACTTTTTAAGTAAACTCCCTCAGCCTCCCCACGATTGCTAAACACATTGTCTGAGAAACGCTTTAATATTTGTTCTAGCTCTCTTCAGACATTTCTCACTACTTCCTTACAAATTATTTTATCTTCACATCAACAAGTTTGTGAATTGCATTATTTCATATTAACATAACAATTATTCCAGTTCTTAAATGAAGTTCATGTGGGGATAAGCCTCCAAAAATACTGTATACCTATTTAGTTGGGAATTAATGTGAACACAACTATTAGATTAATCATCACCTTAGTGAGTAGCATGATCAATGCTGTCATATGTTCTTATTTTTTTATTTACATGATTTATAATTTTATTGTTTAGAATTTTAGTATACTTATTATCAGAAGTAAGAATAACAGTGTTTATTGAAAAAGTAAAATCTGTAGTGTTAAAATCTTTGCAAACATCACTTGTTTTCCATCTATTTGGCACTTGCAATGATTTAATTTTCCCCTCTACTACATCAAATAATAATCTAAAAAATGTTTCATCAGTCAGAGGCTTTTTTGAAAATTCTTCTGGAGTTTCCTGTAAATTTTAAATTTTAATTTAGCTGTAGCAAAGCACTATTTTCCATTCCTTTTTCAAAATCATTAATAAAAGTTATTTAAACTTTTTCTATAAGCTTTTAGTTTTAATATCTGCAGACATTAAGAACCACGCAAAAAAAGCTTATCATTAGCATGTCAGCATGACACTACGTGCTTCTTCAAAAATATTATGAATTTAGAAATAAAGAGTAAATGTACCACAAAGTATTCCTTTAACTATTTTGAACATTACAAAAAATTTCGCTCTATTTATGAGATTGAAAAATAAGTTTAACTAAAAAACGCTCCAAATTATTAGAAGACCTTATGTTCGTTCTACCTATATGTTGAGTCTATAGTTGGATTTTTTCGATTTTTTTTTCGATTCTCCCAAATTTTTGTAACTTAATTAGAATAGTAGTATTCTTAAATCTTAACATACCGAATTTTGTTGTGCAAAATTTGACAAAAATTTCTGAATGACATAAATTTAATTGTTTGAAACGTAGGAAAAGCAAGCTGACTTGCTTGAAGTCTGTATGACAACTATCTAAAGTAACTATTAAAACGATGATGATTTGAAATATTTAATTCGATATTGTAATAATCTTTGCTTTTTTGCATTGTTTAGTGCCAATGTCAGTAACAAAGAATAAAACCTATTAAGAATTCCAAAATTCAAGGTAAAGTTTGTCCCATGGCACCTAAATCTCTTATAAACATTTTTGATAATTTCTTTTACAGTAAATTGTACATATATATGATGACTTTACTCCTGTAGGAAAAGGTTTACCATAATAGCTTGTTTTCGTAATTTTTTGTTTTTTGTTTTTTATTTGTATCTATTTTATTTGTCGAATCATTTTTCCCGCCAAAATATTATTTTTTAATTTTATTATACTCTTTGTGACGCTGCAAATTTTTTGTTTCTTATAAGACATTGTAATAATTATATTATCTTGCAGCTCTCTTTTTTTTAATAATAATAATTTTTGTACATAATTTCCTTTAGTATCTTCTTAATTCTGACAGTATGTTGTAATCAGTCATATTACCTGCTATCATTATCACTAAAAAAAATGTAAAATTTTAATCACTCGAATTATTTCCAATACTATCAGTAAAATTTATACTTATGTACTTAACTGTAAAAAAATGTCATAAATTTCAACAAAGTATTTTAATTGACCTTCCAAAAGTTCCATTTCTTTTTATAAAAATATTTGTATGTATATAAACATCACTTTTCAAAGTATGAAATCACATGAATCATAATTTAAGTCTGAAAATGAAGTAGTTATATCAAATCACACAACTCTTATTTTGAGATAGACTATGGAATTTTGAATAAAATCTTTCACCTTCTACTTCAATGCCAATGTGAAGGATTAAAACTTATTAATAGCTCAGTCTAAGCAACGCTGCAATAATTGTTCTAGCCCTCTTTAAATATTTTCTAACACTCCCTTAAAGATTATTGTATTTATATAAGTTGTTAACACATCTCAACATCACCGTCGAGGTATTGCTATACCGAGCTTGTTTGTTTTTATCTTACTTATCAATACGATTAATAATTGCCTTATTTAATAGATATAAAAGCATGACATAAAATTTTTATACTTAATCAAAAAAACAACGAATAATCCTATAGAATATGTGAAACATGGACCTCGCTGGTAGCTCTATTTACCATTAAAAAGTAAAAACCATCTGTTACTCTTTATAAGAATGTATTCAATATTTTAACAAGGTTTTATAATTTTGTCTCCAACCTAGATAATGCGCAACTTTCGCAACAAAAAATTTATGTGCAATAAAAACTTTGTATTATTTAAAAACAGGATGTACATACTATTCAAATGTATATGTATTCATGTTCTATTTAATGTTGTAATGTAACAAATTTAATTTATCGAAGTAAAGGAGAGTAATTTCCTTTGAATTAAAGATATTTAATAAAACTGAACAGTTTACGTCCAAATTTTATTTACGTATAATAATGCAGTACAATTTTGTTCTTTAAAATTTATCTTATTCTTCTATAAAACATATTTTAACAATAATTACATTGATTTTATACATTTATTTATTGTTTAAATAAACTGTGCAATAATTTTACGTACAATTTCGCACTTTCAAATTTATAAAAATTAAACTTTTTTATTTACTAAAAATTTTTTAACATCAAAAATTTCTTCCCAAACAAGGTTTTTTCATTTTTAAATTATCATCTCATTGTATTTGAATATAAGTTACATTTCAATTTTTAAAATTTAAATAACGCGACACATAATTGACCATACAAAAACAGTGGTTTTCTTAAATATGATCTAGAATTTTTAAAACCTTGATCTTAAGATTTGTGTATAGTCGTGGAAAATGCTAAGGATACAGAAAATTATTTCCTTTATAAAATAAAAAGTAATTATAATGAAAAAAAAAAATGTTTTGTCAATTAGACCGATAATAACATTACATTTTAAAATACGAAACAATGTCCAAAGATAAGATGATTTAATACTTTCTTGTACCATTTTTCAAAACTGGAAGAATCTGTCTAAAATCTCTTCCTAAAACAATAACTTATCACAAAAATAGATATTTGTGTTACATAAATAGCGTTATGTTATTTTAACTATTTTTAAGGCTTTTGTTGGGATCATAGAAGCCTCATTCCATACAATCAAACCTACTTTCTTCAATTTCTTTTGAGACTCAGTTTCCAGGAACGGACTTTCTATATTGTTTAAGTGTAATGGTAATCGAAATATTTTATGACTGGTCTTTCCTTTCGGAAGTAACAATAATGCTATGCCAGTCCATGTCATGGATGAAAATTTTTTTTCACGAGAAATGAGATAATAAATTTACATTTTATATAGAAACGTTTTTTCTGAGCCTCCGGGGCAATCAGCAAAAGAAATTAAATGTTTTAAATCACATGTAGTTTTAAAAATGGTGATTGGATCTTAATTTAGTTCATTACATATTGAATTAAAAGTTCGAGTACAACAAACAATTTTTTTCATGGTAGTGTTTTTTTTTATATTAATTTTTGTTGGTGTGGGTGGATTGAATCTTACGCATGAATTGTCTTTTAATAGTAAAGTTTAATTTTCAAGAAAAAGTGTACGGTTTTTTTTTCATTTAACGTAGAAAAAAAAATTTTAAAAATTAAATATTCAACTGATATGTGAAATTGGGCCTCTCTGCTCTGCTCATTCCCACTCTGTACCCACCCTAAAAAATTTGAACTCATATCCCCGAAAATATTTAATGATTATTAATTTCTCTACAATTGAAAGGAAGATTGGCAACTCAAATTTTTGAACTTGAACAACTATATTACTGTCAAGATATGCACTTAGGTTTTTCAAATTGGACAATCATATTGCTGTCAGGACAAAAAAATGAAGTATATTAAACTATCGTTTGACCTACATTGTAATCATGAGTTGTGTATTTTCAGTAGATCTCCCCACCACCTAGGAGGTAATGCTACAGTGCATTGAGTGTTTCTTTTTTCGGAATACTTTGTCATGTTTAGAAAAAAATTTATTTTCCACAACTTTGCCAATCGGTTTTTTCCAATAATTTTTATCCTGATCCAAAGTTGTAGCGATTTTTAAGTGTAATGAAGATGGGAAAAAAGACCATTCTTTTACCAGAATTTCAAAATCACACCGCTTATTCGACACTAATTTTCCCGATAAATAACCATCTAAGATAATAGCTAAGGCATTACAGTAAAATTGTAGGTAAGATTACGGCATCCATTTTTTTCGAGTTAAATTTTTGCAAGTATTTAGTATTGACTAAATAGCACTTGGGCCTTAAATTTTTGTCTAATATATGTTCTTGTTATTTTTATCGTCCATGTTGTACTTCATACCTTTCTGCTGCAGCAACCTTTGTCATATGAGCTTATCAGATTATCTGATTGCACAGTGATTTGAATATGTAAAATCTATCTGCTGTAGTTGTTTAATCGCATATTTTATTTTATCTTAAAAGAGAAAATATACTTAAATGTTGAAATCATATTTTAAATTATAAATCATGATATAGCAATCATTAAACTGTATGATAATCAAGGAGTAATAAGAAAAAACGAAAAAGTACTAAAGCTATTGATACTCACTACTTTTGCTAATATATAAAGTACAAACAAATGTAAGGTAAAAATTTAAAATTTTCAAAACTTACGATTTTAGATTGATAACCTAAAGAAAATGTTTAATGAAAATAATTTTTGATTTTATCTCGTTGACCAAATCGTGCTACACCACACCACTAAAGTTTATATGCAAAGAAGGTAAATTTTTAAATTTCAATCCTTTTTCTGCAAAAAAACACTTTCCATGAAAATCGAACCAGTGATCTTCTGCACACTAGCTAAGTACCCTATACACTCGGTGATGAGAGACCCCTATTGTAGATCACCATCTACCTCCTTATTCTAGTGTGATTTGTAATTTACTAATTTTAATATTTATTTACTGTTTACCTATTAACTAGGTTTAATTATACATTATTTGAACTAATACATTATTCATTTGAGTGACTATTTTTCTTTTTGTATAATTAAATAGTTCTTTACAGAAATAATAATTTGAAATTTTCCTAAATAATAATACGTTTATTACTGTTTCTTATAAATAAAAAAGTTTGACAAAAAATTTTCTTTAATAGTAACTAATTTTTTTCTAAATTATTTTCTTTTATCTTTTTTGGAATTATTATTTATCCATCCTAAAGAATCAAATCATACTCTCGTAATTGTTTGTTATGGTTTTTGAGTCCTCAGAACACGCTTTCTATACTGTTTTAATCAAACAAAAGTCTAGAAGTTCTATTAGTTGTCATACCTTTTGGAAGCAACAATGATACTATGCCAATCAAAGCCATTGACAAATTTTGTAACCTTAAGGAATGAAATAATACCTTATTGTTTTGTATAAATCAGTTTTTCCTAATTCCAGAACCATCAGTAAACGAAATTTTATCATTTTTCTTCCAAATTGTATGAAATATTTTTTTGATCATTATTTAAATTCTTACAGAATAAGTCAAACACTTTTTGACTGAAAGCCATTTCTCTATCCATAAGATTTTGTGTTTTATAAACTTATTTTGGTATGGATTGATTAAAACGTTTGAATCATTTATCTTCGGATTCTAAAATTTAGTTAAAATATAAATGAGCGTCATTATCTTTATTTTTAGCAAAATCTTCTGTAGTATTCTTTATATTCATATTGTATTTTGTTACTATGAATATTTTGCAGACTTAAAAACCACGCTAAAAATTATCTAAATTATTTAGGAAACCTAAAAGTAATTGCTTTTCTGAAAGTATTCTCGATTTGAGAATCACGATGGATAACACCCATTACGGTTGCAGTATCTTTAAAAGTCTGATAATTTTTTTTTTTATGTTTAAATGTCTTTAAACGATGTTGAGCCACTCACTTTACTTTGGACACTTTGTCTTTTGGAGATTTGGATGAAACTTACTTTAATTTTTTTCTATTTAAGAGAACATGTTACTATCATAAATAATTCTGGTCCACCACATTTCCTCATTGAAGTTATTGCATCTAAACTGTGCTTCCGCGTATATCTTGAACTTCCGATGTATTCAGTTGGATACATTTAGTTCGGGCAGTATCAAGAGATTTCAAATTTTCTTCTCTGTTTTAAAATTTTTAGAAATATAAGATGAGCCATTAGCAATTATATCTTAAATGATTAAAATGTATTCATTCAATTACAATATGAGAATTTATAAGTAATTGTTGAGGTAGTTGTCTCCCACATAATGGACGGAAATTGTCTTTATCTAATCTGTAAGATAGTCTGTATCCATAATGTTACATTATAGTAAGTTTTCAATTTTCGGTTAAGTGGTTTTTAATGTAATCAGTATTCCAGTTAAAATATTATAGAGGAAAAAGTAATGGACTTACCATCTAATCTTACCAATATATAATTTTGTAGTTTTTCCACGTGTGTGGTTTGATGTAAATGTTCAAGTCAATCTTCGACTAATGGCAATAACTCAAACGAAAAGTCCTTCCAATTAATATATAAAATAGATACTTACGTCAAATTGGAATTTAGAATCTTTTAAGCTGACTGTTTTAGTTTAATGACTTTGAGAAAGTGTGTAACCAATAACCCAATAACCCTACCACGCTACTCCACACTATCGCATATCGCGTATGCGAAGAAATGAAATTTTCAAATTTTGCGCTTTATCCCACACCTGATTCTTAAAAAAAAAAATTAAAAATAAACAATTTCCTCGAGAATCTAGCCAGTGACGTTCTGCACACAAGCTCAGTATCATATCCACTTGACTACAAGCGACTCCTATTTTGAATTAATCTCTTTCTCCTTGTTCTAGTATGGTTCGTCACTTATCTCTAATTTTAATATTCGTTTTCTGTTTATTAATTTATTAGTCGATTATACGTTATATCAAGTAATAAATTATTTGTTTGATTAACTGTTTATCTTTATATGATAAAATAGTTCTTTCTGAAACTTTAAAATAATTTTTTTTTTATTACCTGATTCTTCAACATATCAGTGTAATAAATCAATTATGTATAAACAATTTCCGGTGAAACTAAGCTTCTTACTATTTCAGTTTCGATACGTTTATAAGTCTCCAAACAATAGAAAACCATAATGAGATTGGTATAACAAGATTTTTTATTCAAAATTCTTTTACAATATGTACAGTCTATACAGTTAAATTCCAGGAACGTGGTCTACCTCATGCACACGTATCAATAACTCTACATTCTATTAAAAAAATATTACGTCTAAACAAATTGATGCATTTATTTCTGCTAAAATTTGTCCAGGTAGTGCAAAACTTACAAAATTAGTCATTAAACACATGCTTCACGGCCCTGATACAACACACTCTTCGTATGATTAATTCTTATCAAAAGTGAACGAAACATTTCTAAAAATCTTTTACAAACCTACTAAGTTTCAAAATACATTCCAAACAACCAGTTAGCCACAATACAAAAAAACCAAGAACATATTTGATATACATACTTACAGAACTTGGACAAAAGCTAAAATTTTAGTAGATAATTGAATGGTTGTACCTTATAATCAATTTCTGTGGATAAAATTTAAATGTTATATGAAAGTTTAATCATGTTCATCAATCTAAAGTATATAATATATTTATGACTACATTCATAGAGGTAGTGACAGAGCATTCATAAAAATTCAAAAATTAGAAGACCAAGACAAAAAAAATTTGATAAAATCAACAGTTACGTTAATTCTAGATATGTAGGTCCGATGGAAGTAGCTTGGAGATTGCAAGAATTTCCAATTGTGATAAAAGTAATGTAGTTCTAAATTTAGTTGTTAACCTTGAAAACAAACAGAAACTTGCGTTTGAAGAAAATAATATTGAAAGTGTTATAAGAAATTACGATACACAATCAACAGCTTGGTTTAAACTAAATATACATGATGACTAAGCAAAATCCATAAAGCATGTGAACATTCAGGAAAACTACATTTTTAATAATTTATCAAAAGTTAAGGAAAGAAGAAAAAATGCAATAAAAATACTGCAATAACTGGTTCGACATCGTTCGAAGTTATTATAACAAATAAAGGAATAGTGTATGAAATGTTCAAAATGATTGCAATTTTAATGGATTTAATAGACTTTGATTAAAAAATACGTGACATTTTTAAAAAACTAAGTGCTGTTGTATTTCCATATCAATTAAGACAAATGTTTGCTTGGTTTTTTAATCTCAGAAAACATTTAGGATGATAAAATATGAAATAAATATATAAAGTTTTTCTCGGAGGATTTTCCTACTAATAAAGATAATTCAGCTCTTGTACATACTCACCAAATTTTCAAAACAGAAAATAAATAATGTTAATACTTCGATTTTACTATACTAAATAAAATGGGCAAAAAAAGGATCTACATGAAGAAATACGTTTCTGTAGCAAAATGTTAAACTCAATGGATATAAATTTTAATGATGATGAAAAAGAAAAATTGAATATTTGAAAAAAATAAAAAAAATTTCTTTATAAACGGTCTAGAAAAGTCTAAAAAAATTAATTACTTAAAACGTTAAATTATTATTTTATTTCTTAAAATGAAAAAAATTATGTCAATAGCATGAGCTAGCATAGCATCAATTTTACTTCGAAAAGAAATTCCAAGTCATAGAACTTTTGGACTTCCTTTAGATCTTAAGAGTATAGAGAGTGCCCTCATAGATTAGATTTATTTCAGTGGCTAAGGACTCAAGATTCTTCTTAGCCAACACATCAAATACGTTTAAAATTATAGAGCCCTTGCTCGTAATTAAGTATCAACAAATAACACTTTACAAAATTTAAGTAACTGAAATCATCATATTATAATATTCAAATAAAAGTAAGAAAAAAAGAATAATGTTAGAAAAAATATATCTAAAACTTATTCTTGTAGAACTAAGCCAGTATGTAATTAATACGCAGAGTCCACTCCATAATTATTAATACATTAAATTGAGATCACTGATTAACCACATCTCAGATAATTATTCTAATAAATTAGGATGCTCCCAAAGAAGTTTGAAGAGCCTATCACCAAAGGACAGCTCTGAGTAATAAGCTCGGATATTAACTGGTATCTTGGTCCATAACTTGAGTGCACCTACTCTGAAGGATACAGCAAAAAAGTCAAGCCGAGCCAGGGGAATGACTAGATCCAGATGTCTTATTCTCTTCGTTGGTTGGTACAAATATTTGAATTTCAAGTACTCCAATGGATAGGTCGGAAGACCAGACCTTAGTATGGAGGCGACGAATTTAATAGTCAAAAATTTTTATCGAAGTTCAAAAGGAAGTAGCTGAAACCTAAAGTATACAGGCGAAATATGATCTGATTTTTTTATTCCTACCACAAATTTGAGGGCAGCATTCTTACATCTACTAAGTTTGGTCGTAAGTTCAGCAGATAATCCCAACTATAAGACTGGGCAGTATTCCAGAATCGAAAATACCAGTGCCTTTACCAGGAGAAGTTGAGTGCTCACTGGTGAGAAGTAAGCATTTCTTCGTAGTCGAGCTAGTGCTCCAAATAACACAGAGTGAAAAAAATTCCCCATTTGAAATAATACAGAGTGACGTCACGCTGGAATTGTCTTCCTCTCGACCATCGATATCCTGTTAAGCGAGTTTTGCCTTGAATCCACGAGTATTAGTCCAAATCACATAAGATTTTTTAGTATTATTATACAGACCATTTACGTCAGACCAATAACTTAATTTATTTAGAACGTTGTTTGCTTTCTCAACCATGATGCGGGCTTCAGAAATGGGACCATGCACGTAAAAGCAAAAGCATAAATATGATGAGAGCATTCACAGACATCAGGCAGATCGTTAATAAATAACGAAAAGAGTAGAGGACCCAATACAGAGCCCTGCAGCACTCTATTTACTCTATTCAATGGCTGAGATGTTTTGCCTTTTCGATTAACTACAATCTGCGATCTCCCGGTCAAGTATGACCTCACCCAGGAGCAAGCTGAATCTGACAGACCGAAAGAAGCTAGTTTTTCGCAAAGCAAGTTTATGTTAACAGAATCGAAGGCTCGAGACATGTCAATTGAGACCAACAGAGTAATTTCATGACTGTCAACATGAGCACGAATATCATCTATAATTTTAACTAGTGTCGATTGTGTACTATATCCAGATCTGAAACCTGACTGAAAAGTACATAGCAGATTGCGAGTGTTTAGATAGTCTATTAATTGTCTATAGACAAGGGCCTCCTGTATCTTGCTGAGTGCCAGTAAAATACTAATAGGTCTGAAATATTTTATCTCTATAGCCCCCGATTTCTTTGAAATAGGTCTTATCAAAGCTATCTTCCAAAGTTCAGGGAACGTGCAAGACTGAAATGATGCATCAAAGATGTTCATTAAGGTAGGTAACAATAGTCCAATAAAATCTTTGAAATATCTTAACGGTATTCCATTAGAGCCTGTAGCATTAGATCTTGCTGATGAGATGACACTATATACGTCTCTTGCTGTCACATGCCGAAAGTAGAACCTTTCATCAGAGTTTATTCGAGGGAAGACATAACACAGATCATGTAGAGGTATCATAGACCCAACACCAACGAAGTGTCTATTAGCATTATCAAGATCAAAGACTGCCGAGGGATATGTGTCTGCATTTTTTTTTGTCAGCCCCATACTATTAATAATTTTCCACTTTTCAGAGATATTTTTGGTTCTGAAAATGCTAAGATGATAGTATGCATGGCGCGCATTTCTCAGTTCCACTTTAACTCTATTTCGGATTGACTTATAAGATGCATGAGTTGCACCCGATGGAGAGCGTTAGTATTCTCTCTATGCCTTACTACGTTCTTTGATTGATGCCTTAAGATGAGGAGACAACCATGGTAGAGGTTTACGCTTACTAATAACTGTTTTATAAGGAGCATGTTTATCATATAGAGTCAAAAGAATATCAGTTAAAGCTGCTATCTTAGTGTTGACACATTCGTCCAGCCGACTATCTTGATTAAGAGCTTGGCACAAATCCTTGCTAAACTCAACTTTATCAAAAGTTCTGAAATTTTTCCGTGAATATGTTAAAACATCAGTGCAAGGCACAGCACAATTCAACTTTACGAATATTGTATCATGATTAGAGATTGAAGGAACTTGTACTTGAAAAAAATTGACAATTTCAACAGATTTAGAAAGACACATATAATCTATCGTAGAGTCTGCGTTGGCACTATGATGAGTTGGGTAGTAGCGAACTGGTTCTAATCCCAAAACTTGAAGAGATTTTTTTAAGATAGTCAAACTAGCAGATTTCACATGCCAATCTATATTTAGGTCTCCCGTCATAATAAGATGATCAAAAGAAGAATTACAATTTAAAATAGCTGTCTCAACTTCTCACCAGAATCCCGTCTTAGGTAGATTATATACTATGACACAAAGGTATTTCGATGTATTAATTTGAATCTCAATTAGCTGAAATTCAGGCCTCTTTATATAAACTCCATTATTCACATCAGATTGACCCAGGGGTTTACATTTTGCAGAATTGTGGACATATAGTGCAACACCACCCCCACCTTTGTCAGCTGGTAGTCTGTCACATCAAAAAAGAGTGTATCCCTGTACATCCACCAAAGCAAATAGTTTGTCAGGTTTGAGGAACGTCTCACTGATACCAAAAATATGTGGGTTACAGTCGGAAATTAATTTATGCACATCCGTAAAGTGCCTAATTAGCGATTCCGAATTTAAATGCCCAATTATCAAACTACTCATAACTGTAGTGAATGAGAGACACGTTATGCTCAATTTTTTTCCTTTACACCATACACTTAGATCTATCCGTAGCATTGTGTGAGGTACTAGGTAGTTGTTTGGCCTCTTTGCAGTTATTACAACATAAAATATTATTTATTTGGCAGTCTCTGAAAAAATGATCTCCTGCCCATTGAGCACAACAAGTTTTACCCTTACTGTTAGCAGCAATGTGCCCAAGTTTTAAGCACTTAAAACACTGAAGTAAGGTTATATGATTTGCAAATCTACAAGAGTGCCAGCCGATAAATATTCGATTGTTTTCGAACATCTTAGCTCTGTGCTTTGATTTAAGCTGTACTATACATAAGCGACACTTCTTTTTACGCACAGAGTACATATAGAGGACTTTGATCTCTTCTGCATCACAATCTGGTAAATTTTGCTTAATAATTATATCACTGGAATATCACATATAATAATGCGAGGATCCATCTTAATATCATCATTCACTTCAATGCCCAGTTTCTTCAACTTATTGCAGCAATTCAAAGATTCTGGGGCAGCACCTTCAATAGCAACAGAACTATTGGGCGAAAATGTAAATTTGTTGACTTTAAGCTACAGATTAACAGGCTTTACAGCTCCAAGTATAGCTTTTTTAGTTTCCATTGAAAAAGTAAATTTACTCAAGGCATTCTTACATGGGCCGAGTACAGTTCTCTTAGCTTGACTAATTGGAATAGATTTATTTTTGTCCAGCAAAACGCATCGAGCTGGCCCTGGCTTAGCAACTTTATCAGCATAGGTGGGCATCACATTGGACAAACTACCTGCAGAAGATAAATTAAGAGCAGTGACTACATTTTTAACATTGTTACAAGCATTATTAAGTACTTCTGCACATGAGTTAACGACACTATCAATAGCTAATATACTTAAATATGCACTCTCAAGCCTACCAAATATATCAGTAAATTCGTAGATAATATCATGAAGTTTTTTTTCTGGAAGTTTATTTTGATTCGCCAACTAAAAAAGTAGAGTATCACGGCATGCAGCCATCCTATCATGAAGTACCTCAACATCTTTAGCCGTTAGTAACATTTCAGCTGGGCTATCGAAATCCTCTTCTTTTGTATCAGATGCCATTATTCAATAAAAAATTGTGAGGACAACAAAGTTCAACATCACCTGACTATTGTGTCGTCTGCAACAGCACATCAGTAGAGCACTCGTAGATTTAGAGGTTATAATAAGCGTAAGTCTCTCTGAAGACCAGTAGATGCAAACTCCTCTGAAGACAACACTTACAGCAAGAGTTGCAAAAAAGAGGCATGCAACAAACCTGAAACAAGCACGCTCGAAGGCACTATAGTGCAGATAACGCAACTTGAAAAGAGTTCCAGGTTCAAGTCCTGGTCGAGGTGGAACTTTTTTTCAATTGCTACTTATAACAATTTTTCTACAAACAGTAGTTTTAACTAAAAAATTCGAGTTGCCTTAGTAATCGTGTCTTTGATGAGAAATGCCGATAAATTCAATTACTCGCATTTAATACTTACCCATCGATAAATTTAAGTGAATTTTAATATTCTTACATACTAACTGTTTCATTATACTTAAACAAACCACTGTTTTTACATGGTCAATCATACGTCACGTTATCAAAATGCTAAAATGAAAATAGAATTTATATTAAAATGAAACGTAATAAGAATTTAAGAATAGAAAATATTAGAATTCAATACGTCCAAAAGGTATACAAGCGAACGTCGATACACTTTAATCATTGTATCAATAGGCGCATATGTATGCATTCACTCGCACCGTAAGTTTAGATAAGTTCTCGTTTTCAATTCTTAAGCTGTCTTTCACCTAAGCTCAATAATATAGGCATGTGACTCTAATGCTTGTTGGTAAATTAGAATTCAATACGTCCAATAGGTATACAAGCGAACGTCGATACACTTTCATCATTGTATCAATAGGCGCATGAGTATAGATGGCGGTACTCTTCATACAAGCACTCTCTATTACCATCCATAGATGCCCTTTCTCAATATATAAGATATAGAAATTACTTGACAATACAAATCCACATAATTTCTTTTTCAAGAAATTTTCCTTTGGAGAAAATAATTCAGAACGAGAAAAAATCCTCCCCGGGTGCGGATCGAACACACAACCTCCTGTTTACTAGACAGTTGCTCTACCACTTGAGCATATGTGGATTTGTATTATCAGTATTTTCTATACCTTATATATTGAGAAAGAGCATGTATGGATGGTAATTGAGAGTGCTTGTATGAAAAGTACCGCCATCTATACATATGTGCCTATTGATACAATGATTAAAGTGTATCGACGTTCGCTTGTATACCTATTGGACGTATTGAATTCTAATTTACCAACAAGCATTAGAGTCACATGCCTACATTGTCGAGCTTAGGTGAAAGACAGCTTAAGAATTGAAAACGAGAACTTATCTAAACTTACGGTGCGAGTGAATACACAGCTCCTCGGTAGCTCACGTGGTAGAGCAACTGTCTAGTAAACAGGAGGTTGTGTGTTCGATTCGCACCCGGGGAGGATTTTTTCTCGTTCTGAATTATTTTCTCCAAAGGGAAATTTTTTGAAAAAGAAATTAAGTGGATTTGTATTGTCAAGTAATTTCTATATCTTGTATATCGAGAAAGAGCATGTATGGATAGTAATAGAGAGTGTATGTATGAAGAGTACCGCCATCTATACATATGCGCCTATTAATACAATGATTAAAGTGTATCGATGTTCGCTTGTATACCTATTGGACGTATTGAATTCTAATTTACCAACAAGCATTAGAGTCACATGCCTACATAATTGAAAATAGTGTTTGGAAAGAAATTTTTGACGTTAACTAATCTAAAGTAGATAAAAAAACGCAGTGTCCATTCACACCGTACATCCATAGTTACGTGGATATAGTGGATATGCATGCGCGGTGGGCAACTCTACTGTCCGCTACTTATAGGGTCCAAGTTTATTTTTTTCCCTGAGCGAGCGAGGCGCATGCGTATGCGTGGATATAAGGTGTGAATAGATACAGTGATAAAAAAAAATTAATATCTTTACATAAGCAAAAGTATAAAATTGTACGTAAAATTTTTAAACGCTTTATTTAAATAATAAATAAATGTATTAAATTCATATCACTTTCGTTTGGTACGCGTAGGAGAGAGGAGTGTTAAGTCATAAATGAAGGTGCACGAAGTTGTAGACAGTAAGCAAGATCAGTGGAAGTGAAAAATTGAAGAGAAATTCAAGTATAGTAAATGGATGGAGTGAGATTACTTATTAAAAGAACAAAAGTATATGAAATCGCGTGTGACGAGGAAGTAAAAAATGTGAAGATTTGTCCTTAAAAACTGCAAGTAAGTAAAAAGCAAAAAGTAAAAAGAGTAAAGAAGTTAAAAAGTGACTGTAAAAGTGAAAAAAAAACCGAGAAAACAGTGAACAGATAAAAAAAAGAAAAAGTGAGGTTAGGAAGAAGGAAAAAAAAAAGAAATGTCACGTCGCAAAGATAGGTAGATAAAAAAGTCTTACAGTGGATAATAAAGACTTCTTCATGGACAACGGTGGATAATTTAAGCATATATAAAAAAATAGTGAAGAAAGAAAGATAAAAAGAGTGAAACTTCAGGATTATACATAGCTGATAAAATAGGTCTCGTTGTTGTTGACAGTTGGTACGGAATATACCTTAATTTTGTCAACATAGGCGGAAACTATTGTAAAAACGAGAAGTAACCATACAACCCGGTGAGCCAACTGGTCAATTTGTTATGAGGTAAATAAATTAAATAATACAAGCGCCAATCCCTACACAACTTTGGGGGCTTACTCGCCACTTTGATAATAAACTAATAACTTTAATGACACAAGCACTGATCACCAAACAACCCAAGGCGCATATTGGTCGCTTTATTAAAAAATAAATTAATTTATTAACACAAGCACTAATTCCCACACAACCGAGGGCACTTATTGGTTGCTTTAATAATGAATAAATTAATCAAATAACTCAAGCACCAATCCCACACAACCTGGGGCGCTTAGGAGTCGCTTTGTTATTAACTCAATAAATTAAATAATACAAGCACCATTTCCTACACAACCCTGGGCGCTTACTAGCCACTTTATTAAAAAATAATAATAACTGTAATATCACAAGCGTCAATCACCATACAACCCAGGGCGCTTACTGGTCGCTTTATTAATAGATAAATTAATTTAATAATACAAGCACTAATCCTAACACAGTCTTGGGTGCTTACTAATCGCTTTGTTAATAAACGAATGAGTTAAATAACACAAGTGCCATCACCATACAACCCAGGGCGCTTCAAAGCCACTTAAATAATAAATCATTAACTTAAACATCACAAGCACTGATTACCACACAATCCAGGGCACTTATAGGTCGCTTTATTAATAGATGAATTTATTAAATAACTCGAGCACAAATTCCCACACAAACCAGGGTGCTTACTGTTCGTTCTATTTATAAATAAATTAATTTAACAACACCAGCGGCAATGCCCACACAACCCAAGTTGTTTACTGGTCGCTTTATTAATAAATCAATAAATTAAATAATACAAGCGCCAATTTAACACAACCTGGGCGCTTACTGGTCCCTTTCTTAATAAATAAGTTAATTTAATAACACAAGCACCATATCCCTCAAAACTCGAGGTGCTTACAGTTGGCCTTATGAACAAATTAACTATTTTAATAACACAAGCGCCAATCACCACACAACCCAGGTGCTCTTTGATCGCTTTCTTAATAAATAAATTAATAACTTAAATATGACAAGCACCAATCACCACTTAAGCAAAGGTGCGTATTGGTCGCTTTATTAATAAACAAATTAATCTTATAACACAAGCGCCATCACCATCTAAACCAGGGTGCTTATTAGTCGCTTGATTAATAAATAAATTAGATTAATATACCAAGCACTGATGCCCACACACTTTAGAGCGCTTACTAATCGCTTTGTTATTAAATAAATTAGATAAATAACACAAGCACCAAACCCTTACACAGCCTGGGGCGCTTAACGGTCGCTTCAATAATAAATGAATTAATTAAATTATATAAGCGCGAATCCTAACACAACCTGGGGCACTTACTGATCGCTTTGTTATTGAATAAATAAATTAAATAACACATGTGCCAATCCCAACACAACTCAAGGCGCTCACAGGTCGCTTAACTAATCAATAAATAAATTTAATAGACCGAGCGCCAATAACCACACAAACAAGGGCGCTCACTATTTGCTCTATTAATTAATTGATTAAATAATTAACACAAGCGATAAGTCCCACACAACCTGAGCTTACTGGTCGCTTTAATAATAAATTAATAAATTAGGTAATACAAGCCCTAATTCTTACACAACCTGGGGTACTTCCTAATTTCTTTATTAATAAGAAAGTAAATTTAATAACACAAGCACCGATCCCCACACAGTTTAGGGCGCTAACTGATCGCTTTGTTATCAAAATAATAAGTTAAATATCACATGTGCTAATCCCCACAGAACCCGAGGGGCTTACAGATCGCTCTACTGATAAATTAATAAATTTAATAAACCAAGCGCAAATTACCATACAACCCAGGGCACTAATTGGTCACTTTATTAATAATTAAATTAATTTAATAACACAAGCACTCGATCCTATACAACTTAAGGTGCTTATTGGTTGCTTCATTAATAAATAAGTTAGTTTTATATCACAAGCGCCATTTACCACACAACCTGGGGCGCTTATTAGTCGCTTAATTAATAAATAGTGTCATTTATCAACACAAGCACCTATCCTGACACAACCTGGAGTGTTTATTAGTTGCTTTATTCATAAATCAATTAGTTTAATAACACAAGCGCTAACTACCACACAATTTGAGAAGCTTACTGGTCGCTTTATTAATAAATAAATTAATAACTCTAATTTCACAAGCACCAATCACCACACAAGCCAGAACGCTTATTCGTCACTATATTAATAAATAAATTAATGTTATAACACAAGCACACATTCCTACACAACCCCAGGCGCTTATTGGTCGCTTCATTAATAAATAAGTTTATTCAGTAACACAAGCGCCAATCACCACACAACCCGGGGCGCTTATTAGATACTAAATCAATAAATAAATAAATTTAATAACACAAGCACTGATCCTAACACAGTCTGTTGTCCTTACTGATCGCTTTGTTATTGGATAAGTATGTTAAATGATACAAGCGCCATCACCATACAACTCGGGGCGCTAAGTAGCCACTTGAATAATAAATAATTAACTTTAACATCACAAGCACCAATCATCACACAATCCAGGGCACTTATTGGTCACTTTATTATTGAATAAATTTATTTAATATTTCGAGCCAAAATTCCCTGATACCCAGGGCGCTCACTGTACGCTCTATTATTAAACTAATTAATTAAATAACACAAGCGCCAATTTTCACACAACTCGAGGTGCTTACAGGTCGCTTTTTTAATAAATAAAATAATAAAATAATACAAACGCTAATTTTAACACAACCTGGGGTGCTTACTGGTACCTTTATTAATAAATAAGTTAATTTAATAACACAAGCACCATAGCCCTCAAAACTCAGGGCGCTTACTGTTCGCTTAATTAATAAATTAATTAATTGAATAACACAAGCGCCAATCACCACACATCCCAGGCGCTTAATGACCGCTTTAATAATAAATATATTAATAACTTAAACATGACAAGCACCAATCAACACTCAAGACAGGTCGCTTATTAGTTGCTGCATTAATATTTAAATTATGAAATAACACTAGCACCTATTTTTGCACAACCCGGTGCAATTATTGGTCGCTTTATTATAAAATAAATTAGGTTACTAACGGAAGCGCTAACCACCACTCAAACTAGGCACTTACAGATCTCTGTATTAATTAATAATAAAATCAAATAATACAAACGCAAATCCCCACAAAAGCCAAAGCCCTTATTAGTCGCTTTATTAATAAATAATTGAATTAAATAACACAAGCACTGATCCTAACATAGTCTAGGCCGCTTACTGATCGCTTTGTTATTAAATAAGTAAGATAAATAGCACAAGCGCTATCACCATAAAACATTTGGCGCTAATTAGTTGCCTCATTAATAGATAAATTTATTTAATGACACAACTATTAATCACAACATAGTCTAAGGCGCCTATTTTTGACCACTTAAATAATAAATAATTATTTTGAATATCACAAGCACCAATTCCTACACATTCTAGGGCGATTACTGATCACTTTAATCATAAATCAATCAATTAAATAATACAAGTGCCAATTCTAACACAACCTGCAGCGCTAACTGGTCGCTTTATTATTAAATAAGTTAATTCAACAACATAAGCTTTAAATTCTACACAGTATAAGGCGACTCATTGCTTTGTTGTTAAATAACTAAGCTCAATAATACAAGCGCCTGTTTTCACAAAACCCAAATTGCTTACAGTTCGCTTTATTAAGAAAAATAATTATTTTATAACACAAGCGCCATTAACCGCAAACAACCCAGGCTGCCCATTGGTTGCTTTATTAATAATTGGATATTTTAAACAACACAAGCACAGATTTCCTTACAGTCTGGGTTGCTTACTTATCGCTCTGTTGTTAAATAAATAAAACAAATAACACAAGCGCCTTAACGGTACAAGCCGGGGGGCTTACTGGTCACTTTTTAATAAATAAATTAATAACTCTAATATCACAAGCACCAATCACCACACGAGCCTGAACGATTATTCGTCACTATATTAATAAATAAATTAATTTTATAACACAAGCACTCATTGCGCTTAGTGGTCGCTTCATTAATAAATAAATAAATTAAAAAACACATGTGCTGATCCCTACCCAACCTAGGGCGCTTACAGGTTGCTTTTTTAATTAATAAATTAGTTTATTAACACAAGCGCCAATCAGCACACGACCCAGGGCATTGACTGGTCGCTTTGTTTATGAGTGATTAAATTAAATAGCACAAGCGCCATTACCTACACAACCCAGGGTGCTTATTGCCGTTTTATTAATAAATTAAAACTTTAATTTCACAATCGCCAATCACCACACAAACCGTAGCGCTAATTTGTCGCTTTATTCAAGAATAATTTACTTAAATAACAGAAGCGCGAATCACCACACAATTCCTGTCTTTTACTGGCAACTTTAATAATAAATTAATGATTCAAATATCACGAGCACTAATCACCACGAAACTCTAGGCCCTCAGTGGTCGCTTTATAATTAAATAAATTGTTTGAATAACGCAAGCATTGATTTCTACACAAACTTGAGTGCGCATTGGACGCTTTAAGAATAAATAAATTAATTTAAAAACACAAGCACCAGTTTCCACACAACCCGGGGCGCTTGTTGGTCTTTTTAAAAATAAACAAATTTATTTATTAACTCAAGCACCCATTCGTACACAACCTGGTGTGCTTATTGGTAGTATTTATAATTAATAAATAAATTTATCAACACAAGCACAAATTCCTACACAATCAAACGTGCTTACTAGTCACTTTATTGATATATAAATAAAATATATAATACAGGAGTCAATCGCCGCAAAACCCAGAGCGCTTGTTAATCGCTTAATAAACAAATCATTTGGTTTAATAATACAAGGGCTAATTACCACCCCACCAAGGGTGCTCACTAGTCGATTAATTTATAAATAAATAAATGAAATAATACATGCGCTAATCTCTACTTTACCCGGGGCGTTAACTGATTGCTCAATTAATAAATAAGTAAATTCAATAAAAAATCGCCGATCCACACAATGTCTGAGGAGTTTACTGGTCGCTTATTTAATAAATAAATATATTGAATAACACAAGCGCTAATCACCTATCAACCTGGGGTAGTTTTTGGTCGCTTTGTTGATAAATATTTAAATTAAATACCACAAGCACTAATTACCAGATAATCCTAGGTACTTACTGGTCGCTTTGTTGATAAATGAATAAATTACATAATACAAGCGCCGATAACCTAATCTCTACACAACCCGGGGCGCTTATTGGTCGCTTTATTAATAGATAATTAAATTTATCAACACAAGCACCCATTTCTACACAACCTGGGGCGCTTATTAGTCGCTTGATAATTGAATGAATTAGTTTAATAACACAAGTGCCGAATACCACACAACCCGGGGCAATCATTGGTTGCTTTATTATGAGAAAATTTAATTTAATTACACAAGCACCAATTTTCACACAGTATGGAGCATTTATTAATCGCTTTAATATGAAATAATTAAATTTTTTAACACAAACGCCATCACCATACTACCCGAAGTGCTTACTAGTCGCTTTCTTAATGAATCAATTAATTTAATAACACAAGCACCAATCTCTACACAGTCTCAGGCTCTTACTGATCGCTTCGTTATTAAATTAATAAATTTAATAATACAAGCACCATCACCAAACAACCCAGGGCGCTTATTTGTCGCTTGATTAATAAATAAATTAGATGACTAAACCAAGCACCGAACCTTACACAGTCTGTAGCGCTTACTGATAGCTTTAGTATTAAATAAATAAGTTTAATATTATAAGCACCAAAGCCTACATAGCCTGGGGCGCTTACTGGTCGCGACAATAATAAATAAATTAATTTATTAACCCAAGCGTCAATTCCTACATATCCTGGGCGCTCTTTGATCGCTGTATTAATAAATAAAATAATAACTTAAATATGTAAGGCAACAATCACCACTTAAGCCAGGGCAATTATTGGTCGCTTTATTATTAAATAAACTAGGCTACTGACACAAGGGTATAACACCAGACAACCCAGGGCTCTCATTAGTCGCTTTATTTTTAAATAAATTTATTGAATAACACAAGCAATGATTCTAACACAGTATGGCGCGCAAACTGATCGCTTTGTCATTAAATAAGTAAGTTAAATAACTTCAGCGCCATTACTATACAACCTAGGGTGCTTACTGGTCGCTTTATTAATAAATAAATTAGATAGATAAACCAAGCACCGATCCCTACATAGTCTGGGGTGCTAACTAATCGCTTTATTAATAAATAAACAAGTTAAATAACTTCAGCGCCATCACCATACAACCTAGGGCATTTATTGGTCGATTTCTTAATAAATAAATTATTTAGTTGAATATCACAAGCACCAATCACCATACAAGCCATGGCGCTTATTTGTTGCTTTATTCATAAATAAATAAATTTAATAAAACAAGCACCTATTCCCACACCACCCAGGTCGCTTGTTAGTCGCTTTATTAATAGATAAATTAGTTTAATAAACAAAACAAGGGGCAATCACCACACGAACTAGGGCTCTTACTGGTTGCTTTATTGATAAATAAATAATGTTAATGAAACAATCGCCAGTAACTACACAACCAGGGGCACTTTTTGGTCGCTTTATCAATAATTAAATTAATGTTCTAAGACAAGCACTTATTCCGATACAACCCGGATCGCTTATTGGTTGCTTTATTAATAGATAAATTAGATAGATAAACCAAGCACCGATCCCTACATAGTCTGGGGTGCTAACTAATCGCTTTATTGATAAATAAACAAGTTAAATAACTTCAGCGCCATCACCATACAACCTAGGGCATTTATTGGTCGATTTCTTAATAAATAAATTATTTAGTTGAATATCACAAGCACCAATCACCATACAAGCCATGGCGCTTATTTGTTGCTTTATTCATAAATAAATAAATTTAATAAAACAAGCACCTATTCCCACACCACCCAGGTCGCTTGTTAGTCGCTTTATTAATAGATAAATTAGTTTAATAAACAAAACAAGGGGCAATCACCACACGAACTAGGGCTCTTACTGGTTGCTTTATTGATAAATAAATAATGTTAATGAAACAATCGCCAGTAACTACACAACCCGGATCGCTTATTGGTTGCTTTATTAATAGATAAATTAGTTTAATAATACAAGAACCAATTACCACAAAACCTGGGGTTCTTTCTGGTCGCTTTATTAATAAATAAATAATGTTAATGAAACAATCGGCAGTAACTACACAACCAGGGGCACTTACTGATTGCTTTATTAATAAATAAATAAATTTAATAACACAATCGCCAGTCAGCACACAACCCAGGGCGCTTACTGGTCGCTTCATTGATAAATAAATATATTTAATAACATAAGCGCCAATCACCACACAATCCGGGGTGTTTATATGGTTACTTTATTAATAAATCAATAAATTAAATAATATAAGCGTTAATCCTAACACAACCCAGGGCGCTTACTGGTTGCTTTATAATTAAATTAATATATTCTATAACACAAGCTCCAATAACCACACAACTTCAGGTGCTTATTTGTCGTTTTATTCACACATAAGTTTATTTAATAACACCAGTGCCAGTCACCACATAACCTGGGGCTATTCGTCGCTTTAAAAATAAATAAACTACTTTGATAACGCAAGTACAACACCGGGGCTTACAGGTCGCTTCGATAATAAATATATTAATTTAGTAACACAATCGCTAATAGCCATACTACCCCGGGCGCTTATTGGTAGCTTTATTGATAAATTAAATAATTTTATAACAGAAGCACTTATCCTAACACAGTCAAGGGTGCTTACTAATCGCTTTGTTATTAAATGAGTAAGTTATATAACACGCGCGCCATCGCCATAGAACCCGGGGCGCTTACTGGTCGCCTTATTAAAAAATGAATTAATTTAATAAAACAAGCAACGACCTCACACAGTTTGGGGTGCTTACTGATCGCTTTGTTATTAAATAATCAAGTTAAAAAACACATGTGCCAATCTCAACAAAACCCGGGGCGCTTATAAGTTATTCTAATACTAACTAAACTTATTAAATTAAACTTATTTAATAACGCAAGCGCCAATTGCCACACAACCGGGAGCACTTATTAGTCGCTTTTATAATAAAAGAACGAGTGAAATAATAAAAGTGCCAATTAGGATACGACCCGTGGTGCTTATATGTCACTTTTATTACAATTAAATTAATTTAATGACAGAATCGCATATCTTTACAAAATCGGGTCTTTTACTGGCCACTTCAATAACAATTTGAAAACTTTAATATCACAAGCCCTTATTACCATATAACTCTAAGCACTTATTCATCGTTTTATTATTAAATATATGAATTCAATAACACATGTATCCATTTTAACACAACCTGGGGCGCTTATAGGTCGGTCAATTAATAAATAGATTAGTTTAATAACACAAGTGCCTATCAACACACAACCTGGGACGCTGACGAATCGCTTAATTAATTAATAATTAATTTAACAATACAAATGCCGATCACCACACAACTCAGGTTGCTTACTGGTGGGTTTATTAATGAATAAATTAATTTGATACAACAAGCACCAATTTTTACACAGCCTGGAGCGCTTACAGACTACATAGTTATTAAATAGATAAGTTAAATAACTCATGTGCCAAGTCTCACAAAACTCAGAGTGCCTACAGCTCACTCTAAAAATAAATAAGATAATTTATTAACGTAAGCGCTAATTACAATACAAACCGGGGCATTTAAAATGTCATGGGAAAGTCAATTAATAACTCGAATATCACAAGCACCAATCACCAAACAAGCCAGGGCGCTTATGGTTGCTTTATTAATAAACAAACTAGGTTAATAACACAAGCATCCATTTTTACACAACCCATTCTTACGTAACCTGGGTCGCTTATTCGTTACTTCATTAATAAATAAATGAGTTTAATACCACAAGCACCAATCCTCAAAAACCCCGGATTGCTTATAGGTCGCTCTGATAATAAATAAACTTATAAAATAACACAAGCACCAATCACCATACAACGTGGAGTGCTTATTAGTCGCTTTATTAATAATTAAATTTATTTAATAACAGAAGTGCTAATCCCTACAGACCCCTGGTCTTTTACTGGTCACTTTACTAATAAATAGATTACTTTAATATTACAAGCTCTAATCACTACACAACCAAGTGCGCTTATAAGATGCTTTATAAAAAATTAATTAATTCAATAACACAAGCACTAATTCCCACACAACTCGGGGCGCTTACTGTTCGCATCATTAATTAATTAATTAATTCAATAACACAAGCGACAATATTCTTCTAATCTGAGGCGCTTACTGATAGCTTTGTTATTGAATAAATAAGTTAAATAACACATGTGCCAATCCTCAGGACCAGTAGTGCTTACATGTCGCTCTACCAGTAGCTAAACTAATTTATTAACACAAACGCCAATTATCACACAAACTTGGGGGCGCTTCATCGTCGCTTTATTAATCATAAAAATAACTTAAAAACAGAAACACTAATCTCTACACAACTTAGGTCTTTAATTAAGCACTTTAATAATAAATTAATAACATTAATATCACAAGCACTAGTAACAACTCATTCCTGGGCGCTTATTAGTTGCTCTAGTATTAAATAAATAAATAACTCGAATATCACAAGCACCAATCACCACACAAGCCAGGGCGCTGATGGTAGCTTTATTAATAAATAAATAAGGTTAATAACACAAGCATCCATTTTTACACAACCCAAGGTGCTTGTTAGTCGCTTTAATAATAATTCAATTAATTTAATAACAAAAGCGCTAATACCTTTACAACCTAGGCCTTTTACTAGCCACTTTAGTGATAAATTAATAATTCTAATATTACAAGGACTAATTACCACACAACTCTGGGCACTTATTGGTTGCTTTGTTAATAAATAAATTATGAACTTAATTATCAAAAGTATTAATCACCACACAAGTTAGAGCGCTTACTATTAATTTTATCAAACAATAAATTCATTGAATAACACAAGCATTCATTACTACACAACCCTGAGCGCTTATTAGTCGCATCATTAATAAAACAACTAGTTTAATAACACAAGCGCCAATCATAACACAGCCTGGGGTGCTTACTGGTTACTTTATTGAGGAATAAATAAATTATGTAATACAAGCGTCAACCCTCACACATTTTTAAGCTTTTGTAAGCCACTTTATTAATAAATAAGTTAATTTAATAACACAAGCACCGATTTTGACACAGTCTGGGGCGCTTACTGCTCGCTTCATTAATAAAAAAATTAGTTCTTATTAATTACCCCGCACAATTTTTCATGGCCCCCCACCACCCCCCCACCGACCTTCCACAAAATATTATATGAATAGTATAGAAGTATGGTATAAGTCTTTATTTATGCCAGGGGGCTCAACCACGAATGGCTTGATGGGATAATAACAATGTATGTTTGAATATTTAATCAAATAGTTACAGATTACTGCACAATACTATAATCAGCTAAACTTAAATACAATCGATTGTATTAAGATTTATTGGATCCCTTGGTTTCTTTGTAAGCATAAAGTTTTCAGTGGGCTGACTTTTTTTGTTAGTATTTTGTAACGTTGCATTTTGCCAGCCCTGTCAATGTCTATTACTACAATCCTACCAAATCGCATGGGAATATTATATAGTATTTTTTCTCAAAACATCCCACATCCCCCCACCTACCCCTTACGGCCCTCCCACCGACGCCCACGAATTTTTTCATAATCCCCATCGCCTCCTCATACTACTTTTGGGAAACCTGACCGTGATCATACCGTCTTCACCTATCTTTAGACAAAACTGTCTTATCGCCATGATTTATTTCATCGTCAAGAAGAAATTTAAAGTCATATAATTGATTCATAGGGGGTTGTTGCGCAAAACATTATTTATACACCTTAGTACGTTTAAAAACCAATTTATATGGAGTTAACAATATTTTGAAACCAAATAATATATACACATATATTGGTGCTTAATATTATTATATCATCATCACTTATATAGTTCTTCAATACACAATTCTTTTTTTTACGTACATAAACTAAACTTAAATTTAGACTATCATTAATATAAACAATAAAAGTTTCGCATCACTTAATGAGTCATCTTATAAATCCTGATGAAACCACGAAGACTTACGTCCATTTCTATTTTGTTTTAAATAAATGCTGAAATTGGTACAATAGATGAACACGATATACATTCATGATATGTATTATTAATTAATAAATTTTACCTATACATAAGAAAATAATAATTAAATCATGTTATGAATACTAGATACATTATTATATGCAAAAATTTCTTTCTAAACTATATTTTTAATCTCTAAACTGTTTTCTCTATCGACTTGAACAAAAATTCCATTTTTATTTTTGTATCTTGATAAAGCCACGTATAATTGACCATGAGAAAGTAAAGGTTTTTTTAAGTATAATCCCACATTATCAAAACTTTGACCTTGAGACTTATCTATAGTCATAGCAAATGCTACAACTAATGGGAATTGTTTTCTATATAAAATAAAAGGCAATGATAAAGTATTTCCAGTATTTAATGTAATTCTTGAAATGAAAACTTTATTACCAATTTTTTCTCCCGTTACTATTTTGCCTTCTACGTTATACTTCAGTAATTTAGTAATTCGCAATCGTGTACCGTTACATAATCCGTCTGATATACTCAAATTTCGAATTAACACAACTATTGTACCTATTTTTAATTCAAGTTCATGAGGTGGCAAGCCTTCACGAATGTTGTTTAACATTTCTACGGGAAAATTTATATAAATATTATCATTTGATTTATCAACATTTTTATATGTTGCAATATCGATGCTGTAATAAGTTTTAGTTTGCCCATGTAATTTACTTAAAATCTGATTGTTTAAAAAAAAAGTATATTCATTATGTGAAGTTCGTATCACTTAATTGTCAAAACAGTTGCTGTAATTACCAAATATTTTGGTACAGACATCATCTGATATCCAGGATTTAGGAATGTTAAACGATTCTATGTCCCCTTCTCCAATTCTTAACAATAACTTTGAAAATTCGTTATTACTAGAACAGATACTATTTTGTAATCTTAAAATTTTGAAGAAGTTCCATAAAAATGATGATTTAATGATTTCTTCTATTATCATAGTTCTATTACCGTTTTTTATAACAGGAAGAATTTGTCAAAAATCTCCTCCTAATACTATTAATTTATCACCAAAGCAAAGTTTTGTACTACACAAGTCTCTCAACGTTCTATCAACGATTTCTAGAGCTTTCGTCGGAATCGTAGGAGCCTCGTCCCATATTATTAAATCAACTTTCCTTAATTTTTTTTCCAGTTTTAAATTCTAAAAATGCACTTTCAATATTATCTAAGTCTAGAAGTCTAGAGGTAAACGAAAAGTTCTATGACTTGTCATACCTTTTGGTAGTAATACAGATGCAATTCCTTTCCAAGCCATTGACAAAATATTTTTACCTCTAGAAATAAAGTAATAAATGAGTGTCTTATATAAGTAGGTTTTTCCGGATCTACCAGGACCATCTATGAAATATACTTTTTTATCTTGTTCACAAATAGTTTTAAAAATTTTTCTTTGATCTTCATTTAAATTTGTGTACATTATATCGAACATTTTTTTCTGAAAGATATTTCCTCAATATTGCAATTACTTATATAGTTGCTAATGGTTGGTGTTGGTAAACTAAAAGATCTACATGATTCACCTTCCAATACCAAAATTTGATTAATATGTAGAAGAGCACAATTATTATTATCGTTATCGAAGTCTTCCGTAAAATATTTTTTATATTCATTCCATATTTTATCTCCTTGAATGTTTTCTGAAATAAAAAACCGAGCAAAAAATTGTCTTAACTGATACGGAAACATAATTGTTATGGCTTCTTTAAAAATACTGTCGATTATAGAATCATGTTCTATTAAACCCATTGCAATTGCAGTATCCCTGAAATTTTCATATGTTATTCCATTATGTTTTTTAACGTCTTCAAACGATGTAGCCCCATGTAATTTATTTAAAATAAGTTTAAAAAAAAGCGTTCATGATCTTTTGGAGATACTGTGTTTAATCTACCTATAGCAATATTTTTCAGTGTAACTTTCCTTTTTTTCCAAATTTTAAGTTTATTGTCAAAAATGTAATGTTCTGGAATGTTAACATATTTAAGCGATTTTGCAAAATCATCTACTTTATTTAATTCAAACCAAGCTGTAAGGGGTGTTTGATAATTTTTTATTACATTTTTGATATTTTTTTCTTCAAATATGAGTTTTTGTTTATTTTCAAGATGAACAGCTAGATTTACAACTATATGACATCTACCACAAATTGAATATTCTTAAAGTCTCCCAGCTGCTTCTATGGGACTTACATATCTAGCATCTACGTAACTACTAATTGTACTTTATATTAATACTGCTTTGTATTGATGCACAATATTCGAAAGTTAGGGGGTTGTCGCGCAGCGCGCGCAGGAGGGCGTCAGCCCCAGTAGTATATATATATATACATATATCAATAATTTAAAAATCACAAACACCAATAACCACACAAGCCAGGGTTCAAACAAACCGCTGTATTATCAAATAATTAATTAAACAATACTGTCGTTATCACCATACGCCCTGGGGCGCTTGTGAGTCGCTTGAACAATAATTATATTAATTAACGAACACAAGTACCAATCTCCACACAACCTAAGGCGCTTACGAATCGCATTATTAATTAATAATAAATAAAACGATACAAGCGTTATCACCATACAGCCCAGGGCGCCTACCGGTCGCTTTATTAATAAATAATCTATCCTATCTATCTTAATAACAGAAGCACAGATCCTCACACAGTCTTAGGCGTTTACTGATCGTTGTATTATTGAAAAAAATTAGTTAAATAACACAAGCTCCATAACCATATAACTAAGGGTATGTATTGATCGCTTGATTAATGAATTAATTGATGATTTAAATATCACAAGTACTAATCATCACCCAAGCCAGGGCGGTTATTGGTCGCTTTATTAATCAATAAATTAATCTAATCTTATAAGCAATAATTCCTACGCAACTTCAGACGCTTATTGGTCTTTTTATTAATAAACAAATTAATATTATAACAAAAGTATCAATTTCTACACAACCTAGGGCACCTTTTGGTCGCTTTAGTAATAAATAAATTTGTTAAATATCACAAGCCCTAATTACCACATAACTCGGGGCGCTTGCTGGTCGCTTTATTAATATATAAGTGAATTATATAATACAAGCGCCAACATTTACACATTCCGGGGCACTTATTAGTCGCTTTATTATTAAATAAATTTAATTATTTAACTGAGCACTCATTTTACACAACCCATGGCGCTTATTACTTCCTTTATAAATAATCGACTAAATTTGTAACACAAGCGTCAATAACCACACAACCCGGGGCATTTACTAGTGGCTTTATTAATAAATAAGTTAATTTAATAACACAAGCACTGATCCCTACACAATCTGGGATGCTTACTGATCACTTTGGTATTGAATGAACAAGTTAAATAACTCATGTGCTTATTGTTAAAGCGACTTATAATCGCCTAAGGTCGTATAGTGATAACGACAGTATTGTTTAGTTAATTATTGGATAATATAGCGATTTGTTTGAATCCTGGGTTGTGTGGTTATTGGTGTTTGTGATTTTTACATTATTACTATACATTACAAGCTACAATCGATAACTTTAATATTACAAGCTACAATCACCACACAACCCTGGGCGTTTATTGGTCACTTTATAATATGTATATATATATATATATATATATATATATATATATATATAGATCGAAGAGGTCGTCTATAAGAGAGAAAAAGGTGTTTCGTCCCGAGAGCACGCCAGGACTCATCAGTAAGGCTGATGACGTGCTCCCTGCCTTAGACACAGAAGACGTGTGGGCTTACACTATCTCGATCACGCTTATATAGTAATCGTGAGGGGATTACGCCGCTTGACGGAAGCGAACTATTAGGGGCTTGGCCACCTGGCGAGTAGAGCCTGAAGCGCGAGAGATGTGAGACGCCACATCACTCCCCGCCTAGTCACGACGATGGTGTAACCGGGAGGAAGTGACGATATGAAAGTCGAGGGTGTGAAGGCATGAGAGGGAGAACGATGTTGAGAAGAAGTCTCGTTGGAATCTCCGGGTCTTCCACGCTCCGTTGCGAGGGATGCGGGGCGTGTTGCTGGTGCGTGAACGAGTTGTGCGATGAGCGCAATCGTGTGGTGCGGGGCGCGTGGCCGCCGTGCGTGAACGAGTTCGTGCGATGAGCGAATCGTGTGGGTATCGTTGAGAGGTTCGAGCGAATTGCGTGGGATTAGCTGCGTTGCGTGTACCCGGCGTGGAGGATGCGGAGATGCGTGAGAGTACAGGTTCGAAGGGTAGGATCGCCAATATAGAGATCGAAGAGGTCGTCTATAAGAGAGAAAAAGGTGTTTCGTCCCGAGAGCACGCCAGAACTCATCAGTAAGGCTGATGACGTGCTCCCTGCTTTAGACACAGCAGAAGTGTGGGCTTACACTATCTCGATCACGCTTATATAGTAATCGTGAGGGGATTTCGCCGCTTGACGGGAGCGAACTATTAGGGGCTTGGCCACCTGGCGAGTAGAGCCTGAAGCGCGAGAGATGTGAGACGCCACATCTATATATATATATATATATATATATATATTCAATTCTTACGAAACCCGGGGCGCTTGCAGGTCACTCTTATAATGAATAAGCTGATTTATTAACGCAAGTGCCATATACCATACATTCCAGGAAGCTTACTTGTCGAGTTATTAATAAATTAAACAATTAAATAACACAAGCACTAATACTAACACAGTCATGGGTGCTAACTGATCGCTTCGCTATTAAATAAGTAAGTTACAAAACACATGTGCCAATCCTCAAAACCAGTAGCGCTTACATGTCGCTCTACCAGTAGCTAAACTAATTTATTAACACAAGCGCCAATTATCACACAAACTTTGGGGTGCTTAATTGTCGATTTATTAATCATAAATCTAACTTAATAACAGAAACACTAATCTCTACACAACTCAGGTCATTAAGCACTTTGATAATAAATTAATAACTCTAATATCACAATCACTAATAACAACTTAACCCTGGGTGCTTATTAGTTGCTCTATTAATAAATAGATAAATAACTCGAATATCACAAGCACCAATCACCACACAAGCCAGGGCGCTGATGGTCGCTTTATTAATAAATAAATGAGGTTAATAACACAAGCATCCATTTTTACACAACGCAAGGTGCTTGTTAGTCGCTTTAATAATAATTCAATTAATTTAATAACTAAAGACTAATACCTTGACAACCTAGGCTTTTTATTAGCCACTTTAGTAATGAATAAATAATTCTTATATTACAAGCACTAATTTCAACACAACCCTGGGCACTCATTGGTTGCTTTGTTAATAAATAAATTATTAACTCAATTATCAAAAGTACTAATCACAACACAAGTTAGAGCGCTTATTATTAACTTTATCAATCAATAAATTGATTGAAAAACACAAGCATTCATTACTACACTACCCTGGGCGCTTATTAGTCGCATCATTAATAAAACAACTAGTTTAATAACACAAGCGCCAATCACAACACAGCCTGGGGTGCTTACTGATTGCTTTATTAAGAAATAAATAAATTATGTAATACAAGTGTCAACCCTTACACATTTTGAAGCTTTTATAAGCCGCTTTATTAATAAATTAGTTAATTTACTAACACAAGCACCGATTTCGACACAGTCTGGGGCGCTTACTGATCGCTTTATTAAAAAATAAGTTAGTTGTATTACGAAAGCTTTAATCCTTTCACAACCCGGGGCGCTTGCTAACTTCTTTAATAATAATTTGATAACTTCAATATCACAAGAACGAATCACTCCACAACTTAGGGTGCTTATTAGTTGCTTTATTAAAAAATTAATTAATTTAATAACACAATCACAGATTTCCACACAACTTGGGGCGCTTACTGTTCGCTTTATCTATAATTTAGCTAATTCATTAACACAAGCATCGATACCTACCTAGTCTGCGGCGCTCACTGATCATATGTGATTGAATAAATGAGTAAAAAAACACATGTGCTAATACCCACAAAACCCAGAGTGCTTACAGGTCACTTTAACAATAAATAAACTTATTTAATAACACAAGCACCAATTACCATAGAATGCGGAGCGCTTATTAGTCGCTTTGATAATAATTGAATTTATTTATTAACAGAAGTGCTAAACCCTACAAAACCCAGGTCTTTTACTGGCCACTTTACTAATAAATCGATAACTTTATATATATATATATATATATATATATATATATATATATATAAAATAAAGTGACCAATAAACGCCCAGAGTTATGTGGTAATTGTAGCTTGTAATATTAAAGTTATCGATTGTAGCTTGTAATATATATATATATATATATATATATATATATATATATATATATAAAGTGACCAATAAACGCCCAGGGTTATGTGGTGATTGTAGCTTGTAATATTAAAGTTATCGATTGTAGCTTGTAATATATATATATATATATATTAATAATTTGAAAATGACAAACACCAATAACCACATAAACCAGGGTTCAAACAAATCGCTATATTATCAAATAATTAATTAAACAATACTGTCGTTATCACAATACGACCTGGGGCGCTTATAAGTCGCTTTAACAATAATTAAATTAATGAACGGACACAAGTACCAATCTCCACACAACCTAAGGCGCATACGAATCGCATTATTAATTAATAATAAATAAAAAGATACAAGCGTTATCACCATACAACCCAGGGCGCCTACTGGTCGCTTCATTAATAAATAATCTATCCTATCTATCTTAATAACAGAAGCACAGATCCTCACACAGTCTTAGGCGTTTACTGATCTCTGTATTATTAAAAAAAATTAGTTAAATAACACAAGCTCCATAAAAAAATAACTTAGGGTATGTATTGATCGCTTAATTAATAAATATATTAATAATTTCAACATCAGAAGTACTATTCACCACCTAAGCCAGGGCGGTTATTGGTCGCTTTATTAATTAATAAATTAATCTTATCTTATAAGCATTAATTCCTACGCAACTTCAAACGCTTATTGGTCTTTTTATTAATAAAGAAATTAATTTCATAACAAAAGTATCAATTCCTACACAACCTAGGGCACCTTTTGGTCGCTTTATTAATCAATAAATTTGTTAAATATCACAAGCCCTAATTACCACATAACTCGGGGCGCTTGCTTGTCGCTTTATTAATATACAAGTGAATTATATAGTACAAGCGCTAACTCTTACACATCCCGGGGAACTTATAAGTCGCTTTATTATTAAATACATTTAATCATTAAACTAAGCACTTATTTTTACACAACCTATGGCGCTTATTACTTGCTTCATCAATAATCGACTAAGTTTTATAACACAAGCGCCAATCACCACACAACCCGGGGTGCTTACCAGTTGACTTATTAATAAATAAATTAATTGAATAAGACAAGTGCCATTCCCCACACAACCCGGGGTGCTTACCAGTTGACTTATTAAAAAATAAATTGATTAAATAACACAAGTGCCATTTCCCACACGACCCGGGGCGCTTACTGGTCACTTTGTTATAAAATAAATAAATTTAATAACACAAGCGCCAATCACCACACAACCCGGGGCGCTTACTGGTCGCTTTGTTATCAAAAGAAAAAATTAAATAACACAAGCGCCAATCACCACACAACCCGGGGTGCTAAAAGGTCGCTTTATTAGTAAATAAATTAATTTAATAACACAAGCACCAATTCCCACACGACCCGAAGCGCTTACTGGTCACTTTGTCATTTAATAAATTAATTTAATAACACAAGCACTGATCCTCACACAATCTGGGGTGCTTACTGATCGGTTTGGTATTGTATAAGTAAGTTAAATAACATATGTGCCAATTCTTACAAAACCCGAGGCACTTGCAGCTCGCTCTTATAATAAATAAACTGATTTATTAACGCAAACGCCATATACCGTACAACTCAGGGGGCTTACGTGTCGAGTTATTAATAAATTAAATAATTAAATAACACAAGCACTAATACTAACACAGTCACGGGTGCTTGCTGATCGCTTTGTTATTAAAAGAGTATGTTACATAACACTACCGCCATCCCTTACACAACCCGGGGCACTTATTATTCGCTTTATTGATAAATAAATTAATTTGATAACACAAGCAACCATTTTTGAACAACACGGGGCTCTTGTTAGTCGCATCATCAATAAAACAACTAGTTTAATAACATAAGTGCCAATTACCACTCAGGTCAGGGCGCTTACTGGCCGCTTTACTAATAAATTAATAAATTAAATAATACAAGCACTAATACCTACAAAACCCTAGGCGTTGACCGGTTGCTTTATTTATAAATAAGTTTATTCAATAATACAAGCACCGATTCCCACTCAGTCTGGGGCTCTTACTGATAGCTTTGTTATTAAATAAATAAGTTAAAGTACACATGTGCTAATCCCAACAAAACCCGAAGTGCTTACAGGTCACTTCAATAATAAATAAACTAATTTAATTACACTAGTGCCAATTACCATACAACTCGGGGCGCTTATTACTTGCTTTAATAATAATTAAATTAATTTCGTAACAGAAGCGCTAATCCCTACACAACATGGGTCTTTTACTGGCCACTTCAATAATAAATTAATAACTCTAATTTAGTAAGCACCAATCACCACACAAGCCAAGGCGCTTATTGGTCACTTTATTAATAATTAAATTAAGTTAATAACCCAAGCATTTATTTCTACACAACCTGTGGTGCTTATTAGTCGCATTATTAATAAAACAACTAGTTTAATAACCCAAGTGCCAATTACCACACAACCCGGGGCGCTTTGTGGTCGCTTTATTAATAAATAAATAAATCAAACAATACAAGCACTAATACCCACACAACCCTAGGTGTTCACTAGTCGCTTGATTAATATATAAGTTAATTCGATAATACAAGCATCGATCCTCACACAGTCTGGGGTGCTTACTGATCGCTTTGTTATTAAATAAATAAGTTACATAACACATGTTCCAATTTTCACAAAACCCGGAGCGCTTACGGGTCGCTCTAATAATAAATAAACTAATCCAATATCACCAGCGCTAATTACTATACAACCCAGGTCTTTTACCGGCCACTTTTATAATAAATCAATAACTTTAATATCACAAGCACTAATCATCACACAACTCTGGGTGCTTATTGGTTGTGTAATATGTCGGCATTGTCGATTGAGTGTGTATTGCGTGGGCTGATTGCGTGTGTGTACGAATAGTGAAAAGAAAGCTTAACTATAGATAGACCAGAGCCGTGCTTGCCGTGAACCGGATCACACGTAGCTTGCTGATTGACTCTTAATGAAGCTAGCACTTGCTGTACTTTATAATCTTTTTTTTTTGTATTACTTCTTATATTATTACTTCATATACGTTTCTTACAAGTATATCCTGTGGTTATTATTATTATTTTTATACATAACAATTTGTGACGAGTAAAAATAACCGTGTAAACGCGTAAGCTAATGTTGGTTACCGAGTAAAGTGATTTCGAAAGTATCGTAAAAGAGAGTGAAGTATTGATATTGACTCGAGAAGAACTGTATATTTGATTATCACGTGAAGGCGTACCATAAGAAGGTAAAGATTTTACTGAAAGACTAAGGAAGAAATTATTAACACATGTACAGGCTATAGTATTTGAAAAACAAAGGAGCAAGAAAATAATGGAAAACAAAGAAGATACAGAAAGTGATAGTACAGTAGAGATGGCTACAATGGACTCTAAAATACGATTAGAGTTTGAACTGGGCAAGGATGATTGGGAAACTTTAATCGAAAGATTGGAATTATTTTTTTCAGTGAACAATATTACGGACAATAAGGGCCATATTATTGACTAAAGTGAGTGCTGATACTTATAAGTTAGCGAGAAACCTGTGTCACCCGGCTAAGCTCAAGGATAAGGCATTTGAGGATATCGTTAAGTTAGTGGGTGATCATCTGTGTCCAAAGCCTTCAGAATCAATGGAAAGGGATAAGTTTTATGCGGCGAAATAAACAGTAAGCGAATCGTTAGCAGACTTTGTTGCAAGGCTAAGAGAATTATCATTGAATTGTAATTTCACATTAGTTGAGACGGCACTAAGAGATCAACTAGTATGCGGATTATATGATCACGCCACTAAAGTAGAACTTTTCAACGAAAGTTCTTTAACATTTGAAACGGCATACAAAATATCGCTAGCACGAGAAAAATGCATCATCGACTGATAGAAATAATAGTCACGGTAGAGAAGAAAATTTACATGTTACAAAAGGAAAAAGTAATTAAACGAATCGACACGCAAAATTGGACTAAGGTCAAAAGAACGATACGGTAACCGGTAAAAAATCAACGAACGAGCCAAGCAATCGAGTCACAATAGTTTGTTATTGTTACGCAAAGAAGGGGCACATAGCCAGAGAGTGTGTACATCCATTAAAGACGTGCCGGTATCGTAATCAACGCGGGCATATTGAAGTAGCATGCCGGGCCCAAGGCCACAGACTCCAAAACATTCAGGTCGAACAGGCAGCCGGTGATACCAACAGCACGAGTGAAGGAGAAGAAGAGGACAGCTTCGAGTTCAATAATATAACACCAAGAGGTAAAATAAATAAGATAAACGGTATGTTAGCCTCCGAAACAGCGCAAACACCAATGTATATGAATGTATGCGAGAATTCAGTAAATATTGAAATGGAAATTGACTCGGGGTCCTATTAGACTATTATATCTGATGAAACGAGAATTGAATGTTTTCCACAAATAAAGATTTGTGAAATTTCATTTTCATTGAATGCTTATAATATAAAAGTAAATCCGATAGGTATGTTGCGCAATCTCAATGTTTATTTAAAAAATCAATGTTATAAGTGAGATATCTTAGTCTTACCCGGAAAAGGTGCAACGTTAATTGGTAGATCGTGGTTACATGCATTTGGTTCATGGCCGTTGTTTACGATTAATAATGTAAAATTAAATAATTTCGAAGAAAAATTGATTCAGGCTTTTCCTAAGCTATTTAGTGAAGGAACTGGATGTTTTAATAAAGGCACTATTAAATTAGTTTAAAAAGAAAATTCAATACCAAAGGCATGTAAAGTACGTCACATACCGTTCGTCTTACGTAGCAAAGTAGAAATTGAGTTAAAACGCTTAGAAGAGCTTGGCCATATTGAACGAGTGCAAACGACTGAATGGGCAACGCCTATCGTTCCCATAATAAAAACCGATAAAAGCGTGCGTATATGCGGAAACTTTAAATTAACGGTTAATCCATGCTTAATAATAAATAGACACCCCTTACCAACGATCGATGAAATTTTTGAAAAATTACAGGGGAGAAAAAATTAGTCAAATTGATTTAACACATGCTTACATGCAAATACCAATTCAGCTGGAGTCGCGAGACATGCTAACTATAATAACACATGTTTGTCTTTTCAGGTACACGAAATTAACAGAAAAAGTAGCTTCGGGTCTGGGAGAATTCCAAAGAATAATGGAAGATTGTTTAGGAGATGTTAACGGTCAAATCGCTGTTTATTTAGATAACATCTTCGTTACTGGTAAAAATGAAGAAGAACACATTGATACGTTGCATAAAGTATTAAGTCGATTAGAAGAGTATGGGTTCCGTGTAAAAGTAAAAAAAAATGTGATTTTATGACAGAAGAATTAGAAATACTAGGTTTTGTTATTTGAAAAGGAGAACTATGTAAGTCGGAAAAGAAAGTAGAAGTACTACTTAATGCACCAATACCAACAAATGAAAAAGCAACTGTTATCTTTTTTAGGACTAGTAACGTATTATGAACGATTTTTACCTAACCGGGCATCGCGTTTAAAACTACTGTACGACTTAAAAAAAAATACAGAATATTTATGGAATGCTGAATGCGACAGAGCATATAAATGGCTAAAAAACGAAATAGCATCGGCTAATGTATTAGTAAATTATGATCCTTTGCAAGAACTTGTACTCACATGCGACGCGTCACAATGAGGTCTCTCTGCGATACTTTCGCATCGCTATACGAATGGCGAAGAAAGACCAATTGCATTTGCGTTGAAAGTTATTCCAGAAAAGGAGTTAAATAGAGCTACCATGGATAAAGAAGCAGGTGCTATTGTGTTTGGACTCAAAAAATTTTATAATTATGTCTATGGAAAAAAAATAATTTTAAAAACCGATCATAAACCATTGGTTTATATTTTTGGTCGTAACCAAGAAATTCCTCTAACAATAGCCAGCTGTCTTCAGACATAGGCCTATTTTCTATCACATTTCACGTATAATATCGAATACGTCAATACTAAGAGTAACGGTAACTGTGATGCATTGTCTAGACTCCCGATCAATGATATAGCACCGATTTTTAACACAGATTTTCAGGCAATAAACTTTGTTGAACAAGAGTTAAAAGCACTCACAGCAAAAGATATTGCAAAAGAAACATTAAAAGATAAAACTTTGAGCAAAATTGTTACTTATTTAAAAAATGACTGGCCAAAACGAGAGGATTTATCTGAATCGGAACAAAATTATTATAAAAACAAAGATGAATTATATGTAGAAAAAGACTGTTTACTATGAGGGTATCGCGTACTTGTGCCTGAAAATCTGAGACCACAAATTCTGAAAGAATTACACGATTCTCATTTTGGCAGCGTTAAAATGAAGATGCGAGCAAGGTCCTGCGCGTGGTGGCCTAAAATCGATGCAGATTTAGAAGAATTATCAGCAACCTGCAAGGTTTGCGTGAAAGACCGAAAAAGTCCACCTAAGCTACCATTAAATTCTTGGCCATCACCGAATAAATGTTGGAGTAGAATCCATTGTGATTTTTTAAGCCCGCTTCACGGGCATATAATCATGATAGTTATTGATGCTTAGAGTAAATTGCCGGAAGTGTTTGATATGAAAGCAAATATACAAGCTGAAGAAACTATAACTAGATTTAAACATTTATTTCATGATTTGGCTTATCAAACCATTTGGTGGAGGATAATGGGCGTCAGTTTACTAGTAAAATTTTTCAATTGTTTATGAAAGAAAATGTAATAAAGCATACTTTTACGGCCCCATACCATCCGGCAACGAATGATGCTGCAAAAAACTTTGTTGGCGTCTTTGAAGATAAAGTCAATAAAATGTTGAAATCAGATAAACCATTGAGCGAGGCTATCAATATATTTTTGTTTGACTATAGAAGTACTGAACATTGCTCAACAGGACGATCACAAAGCTTGATTATTCAAAACCGAATGTATCAGATAAAATAGATCAATCGCAAATGCAACAGACACTGAATCAGAAGAGAACGCGTAATGTTACATTTTCGGTGGGGGAGGAAGTTTGGGTAAATGATTATTCGTCCAACACGAACAAGAAAATTCCCGCTGTGATTGTTACTCAGTTGTCTCCCGTAAACTTTAAGGTTGAGATTTCACTCGGCATAGTTTGGAAAAGACACGCTGACCAAATATTAAAGTACAAAGAACCAATTATTCTTCATATGGTTCATAGTAGTCGATCTGAAAAATCTCATCCAAAAGTAATTGCAACCAGATCTTCAAAAAACTGAGCAGAGAAGCAAGCAAATAATAAAGTTAAACTAGCCAGCATGAAATAAAATAATTTCGTATCTTGTAAAGGGAGAGGAAGTTGAAATATATCAGCATTAGCAAGTGAGTGTGTATTGAGTGGGCCGATTGTGTGTGTGTCCAAATAGCGAAAAGAAAGCTTAACAATAGATAGACCCGAGCCGTGCTGGCCGTAAACCGGAGCACACGTAACTCGCCGAGAAACTCTCAATCAAGCTAGCACTTGCTGTACTGTATAATCTTTATTCTTTATTACTTAGTATATAATCACTTAATATACGTTCCTTATAATTATATCCTGTGTGAATTATTAATATCCCTATACATAACAGGTTGCTTTATTCATAAATAAATTAATGAAAGAACACAAGCACAGATCCCCACCAAGTCTGGGGCGCTTACTGATCTCTGTATTAATAAAAAAATAAGTTAAATAACACAAGAGCAGTAACCCAACACCTAAGGGCATTTATTAGTCGCTTTATTAATAAATAAATTAATAACTTAATCATTACAAGTACCAATCACCACACGAGCCAGGGTGCTTACTGGTCGCTTTATTAATCAATAAATTAGTTTAATAACTCAAGCATCCAACCCTACACAACCCGGGGCGCTTATTGGTCACTACATTAATAATCAAGTTAGTTTAAAAACACAAGCGCCAATCACCACAAAACCCAGGGCGCTAACCAGTCACTTTATAATTAAATAAATTAAGTTATTAACACAAGCATCCATTTCTACACTACCCGGGGAGCTTATTAGTCACTTTATTAATGAATAAAAAAAGTTCATAACACAAGCGCCAATCAAGACACAGTCTGGGGCGCTTACTACTTGCTGTGTTATTAAAAAAATAAGTTAAATAACACAAGCGCCAATTATCCCACACCTCTTATAAATCACTTTATTAAATAATAATAAATTAAACAATACAAGCGTTATCACCATACAACCTGGGGCACATACTGGTCGCTTCATTATTAAATAAATTAACTATCTAAATATTACAAGTACCAATTACCACACAACCCAAGCACTTATTAGTTCCATTATTATTAAATAAATTCATTTAATCACACAAGCAACAATTCCTACTCAACCCGGGGCGCTTATTAGTCGCATTATTAATAAATCAACTAGTTTAATAACACAAGCGCCAATCGCCACACAGCCCGGGGTGCTTACTGATTGCTTCCTTAATAAATAAATAAATTATATAATACAAGTTCCAACTCTCAAACAACCTGGAGCACTTATTGGTCGCCTTATTATTAAATAAATTTATTTGATAACGCGAGCAACCATTTCTACTTAACCCGGGGTGCTTATTAGTCGTCTCATAAATAAGTCAACTAGTTTAATAACACCAGCGCCAATCACAACACAGCCCGGGGCGCTTACTAATCGCTTTATTAATAAAAAAATCAAAATGGTAACGCAAGCACCTATTTATACACAACCGACGGCACTTCTTGGTCGCTTTATTAATAAATAAAAAAAGTTTAATAACACATGCTCTAATCACCACACAGTCTGGAACGCTTTTTTAATGCTGTGTTATTAAAAAAATAAGTTAAATAACACAAGCGCCAATTACCCCACAACCAAGCGCCCGTACGAATAGCTTTATCAAATAATAATAAATTAAACAATACAAGCGTTATCACCATACAACCCGGGGTGCTTACTGGTTGCTTTATCAATAAAGAAATTCAGTATCTAAATATCATAAGTACCAATTACCACACAAGCCAGGGTGCTTATTAGTAGCTTTATTAATCAATAAACTAATTTTATAACACCAGCATCTATTTCTACACAACTCCAGGGAGTGTTTGGTCACTTTGTTAATAAATAAATTAGTCAAATAACACAAGCCCCAAATACTACACAACCCGGGGCGCTTGCTAGTCACTTTATTAATAAATAAACAAATCATATAATGCAAGTGACAACTATTACACAACCCGGGGCACTAATTAGTTGCTTCATCAATTAATGAATAAGTTTAATAACACAAGCTCCAATCACCACACATGCTAGGATGCTTTACGGTCGCTTCATAAGTAAACAAATAAAATAAATGATACTACTACCTATCCTCACACAACCTAGGGTGGTTACTGGTCACCTAATTAATAAATAAGTTGATTTGAATACACAAGCACCGATCTCCTTATCGTCATGAGCACTAACTTATTGCTTTGTTATTTAATAAATAAGTTAAATAACACATGTGCGAATCTGGACATAACCTGGGGACCTTGCAGGTCGCTTTAATCATAAATAAACTAATTTAATAAAACAAGCGCCAAATACTATTCAACCTAGAGCGCTTGTTGGTCGCTTGATTAATAAATTAATTCATTTAATAACAAAAGCAGTTATCCCGACACAACCCAAGTTGCTTCCTTACTACTTTAATAATGAATTAATAACTTAAATATCACAAGCACAAATCAATACACAATGCAGGGCGCTTATTAGCTGCTGTAATAAAAAATAAATTAATTTAATAACACAAGCAACAATTCCCTTACGACTCGGGGCACTTCCTGTTCGCTTTATTAATAAATTAATTAACTAAAGTACACAAGCACTGATATCCACCTAGTTTGAGGCACTTGATGATTTATTTGTTAATAAATAACTAAGTTAAATAACACATGTGCCAATCCTATCAAAATTCTAAATGCTTACAGGTTGCTTTAATGATAAATAAACTAATTTAATATCGAAAGCGCCAATTATCATACATTCTAAAGCGCTCATTAGTCGCTTTATTAATGATTGAATTAATTTAATAACAATAGCGCCAATTTCTACACAACCCTGGTCTTTTACTGGCCACTTAAATAGTAAATTAATAACTTTAATATCACAAGCACTAGTAACCACAGAACCCTGGGCGCTCATTGGTCGCTTTTTTAATATATGAATTAATAACCCGAATATCACAAGCGCTAATCACCACACAAGCCAGGGTGCTCACTGGTCGCTTTATTAATAAATGAATTAGTTTAATAACTCAAGCACCAATCACCACACATTTTGGGGCTTACACGAATTGGTGCAGTAATTAATAATGAATTAACAATACAAGCGTTATCACCATTCGATCCGGGGTACTAACTGGTCGCTTTATTGATAAAAAAATTAATTTAATAACATAAGCACCGACTCTCACATAGTCTGGGGTGCTTATTGATCGCTGTGTTATTAAATAAATAAGTCAAATAACACAAGTGCCATAACTATACAACTCGGGCGTTTGTTGGTCGCTTTATTAATAAATAAATCAATAACTAGAATATTACAAGTACCAATTATCTAAGAAGCCAGGGCGCTCATTAGTTGCTTAATTAATCAACAAATTAATTTTATGACACAAGCACCCATTCCTACATAACCCCGGAGCGTTTATTAGTTGCTTTATTAATAATCGAATGAGTTCAATAACACAAGTGCCAATGACCACCCAACCCTGTGTGCTTACGAATCGCTTTATAAATAAATAATAAACTAAACAATACAACGGCCAATCCTTACACAATCCAGGGCGTTAACAGATTGCTCTTCTAATAAATAATCTTATATAATAACGCAAGCTCCAATTACCATACAACCTGAAGCGCTTTTTGGTCACTGTATTAATAAATAAAATAATTTTATAACAGAAGCACTTATCCTAACGCAGTCGGGGGTGCTTACTAATCGCTTTGTTATTAAATAAGTAAGTTAGATAACACGCGCGCCGTCACCATACAACCCAGGGCGCTTACTGGTCGCTTTATAAAGAAATAAATAATTTATGTTTATACGAGCGCCAACCCTATACAACCCAATGCGCTTATTAGTTCCATTATTATTAATTAAATTTATTTGATAACACAAGCAACAATTCCTACTCAACCCGGGGTGCTTATTCGTCGCATTATTAATAAGTCAACTAATTCAATAACACAAGCGCCAATCACCACACAGCATGGGGCGGTTACTGATCGCTTTATAATTAGATAAATAAATTATATAATACAAGTTCCAACTGTCAAACAACCTGGAGCACTTATTGGTCGCTTTATTATAAAATAAATTTATTTGATAACGCGAGCAACCACTTCTACTTAACCCGGGGCGCTTATTAGTCGCATCATTAATAAGTCAACTAGTTTAATAACACCAGCGCCAATCACAACACAGCCCCAGGCGCTTACTGATCGCTTTATTAATAAATAAATGAATCATATAATACAAGTTCTCACCCTTACATAATCTAGGGCACTTGTTAGTCGCTTTATTATCAAACGAATTCATTTGATAACACAAGCAACCATACCTTATTAATTCGGGGTGCTTATGAGTAGCATCCTTAATAAATCAACGAGTTTAATAACACAAGCGCCAATCACCACACAGCCCGGGGTGCTTTCTGATAGCTTTATTAATGATTAAATTAAGTTTATAACACAAGCACCTATTTTTACACAACCCGGGGCGCTTATTAGTTGCTTTATTAATAAATAAAATAAGTTTAATTACATAAGCCCCAATCACCACACTGTCTGGGGCGCTTACTTATTTGTAAGGTATTAAAAAAATAAGTTACATTACACAAGTGCCAAATGCTACACAACTCGAGGCTCTTACGAATCGCTTCATTAATTAATAATAAATTAAACAATACAAGCTATATCACCATACAACTCGTGGCGCTTACTGGTCATTTTAATAATAAATAAGTTAATTTGATAACTCAAGCGCCAATTACCATACAACCTTGGTCACTTATTAGTCGCTTTATTAATAATTTAACTAATTCAATAATAAAAGCGCTTATCCCTACACAACCCGATTCATTTACTGGCCGTTTGATTAATTAATCAATAACTTTAATGTCACAAGCACTAGCAACCTGTACAACGCTGGGCGCTTACTGGTCGCTTTAATAATATATAAGTTAAAAACTCTAAATCGACAAGCACGAATCGTCACCCAAGCCAGGCCGCTTATAAGTTGCTTTATTAATCAATAAATAAATTCAATAACACAAGCATCCATTCTTACACAACCCAGGGCACTTTTCGGTTGCTTCATCAATAAATAAAATAGTTAAAGAACACCAGCCCCCATTACCACAAAACCCGAGGCTTGCACGAATCGCTATATTTAATAATATTAAATTAAACCCTACAAGCATTATCACCATACGACCCGGGACGCTTACTGGTCGCTTAATTATAATTAAATTAATTTAATAACATAAGCGCTAATCCCTACACAACCCGCGTCTTTTACTGGTCTTTTTAATAATAAATTAATAACTTAAATATCACAAGCTCCTACGACGACACCAGACAGGGCGCTCATCGGTTGCTGTATTAATAAATAAATTAAGTTAATAACACAAGCATCCATTTCTACACAACCCGGGGGCTTATATGTCGCTATATTAATAAACAAAAAAGTTTAATAAAACAAGCACCAATTATTCCACAGTCTGGGGTGCTAACTGATTTCTGTGTTATTAAAAAAAAAAGTTAAATAACACAAGTGCCAATTACTACAGAACCTAGGGCTCTTACCCTTTACTTTATGAATTAATAATAAATCAAAGAATACAAGCGTTATCACAATACAACCAGGGAAACTTACTGGTCACTTTATTAATAAATAAATTAATATAATAACACAAGCACAGATCCCCACACAGTCTGGGGCGCTTACTGATTGCTGCGTTATTAAAAAAATAAGTTAAATAACACAAGCGCCATAACCGTACTACTTAGAGCATTTATAAGTAGCTTTATTACTAAATAATTTAGTAACTTAAATATCACAAGTACTAATTACCACACAACCCAGGGGGCTTGCTGGTCGGCTTATGAACAAGCAAATAAACTATATAATGCAAGTGCCAACCCTTACACGACCCAGGGCACTTATTGGTCGCTTTATTATTTAATAAATTAATTAATTAAACCGAGTACCCCTCACTACACAACCCGAAGCGCTTATTAGTTGCTTTATTCATAATCGAACGAGTTTAATCACACTCGCGCCAATTCCCACACAACCCCGGGTATTTACTGGTGGCTTTATTAATAAATAATATAATAATAACACAAGCACCAATCCCCACACTGTCGGGGTGCTTACTGATCGCTTTGTTATTAAATAAGTAAGTTAGATAACACAAGCGCCATCACAATTCAGCCCGGGGCGCTTACTGGTCGCTTTAATAGGAAGTAAATAGTTTATTTAATACAAGAGCCGATTCCTACACAACCCGGGGTGTTTAGTGGTGGCTTTATTAATAAATAAGTTAATTTAATAACACAAGCATTGTTCCCTACACAGTTGGAGGTACTTCCTGATCGCTTTGTTATCAAATACATAAGTTACGTAACCCAAGTGCCATTACCATACGAACCAGAGCGCTTCTTGTTCACTTTATTAAAAAATAAATAAATTTAAAAACATAAGCTCTGATCCCCTTACTGTCTAGGGCGCGCACTGATTGCTTTATTATCAAATAAATAAGTTAAGTTTTACAAGCGATTTCACCATACCACCTGGGGCGATTATTGATCACTTTATTACTAAATTAATTAATAACTTGAATAATAAAAGCACCAATCACCACCCAAGCCAGGACGCTTATTGGTTGTTTTATTAAAAAATGATTTAATTTAATTACACAAGCATCCATTTCTACAGAACCCAGGGCGCTTATTGGTCGCTTCATAAATAATCAAATTAGTTTAATAACATAATCGCCAATCACCACACATTCGAGGGCGCTCACAAATCGGTTTACTAATAAATCAATAAATTAAATAATAAAAGCGCCAAGCTCCACACAACCCACGGCGCTTACCGGTCGCTTTATTAATAATTAAATTAATTTGATAATAGAAGCACTAGTCCCTACACAACCTAGGTCTTTTCCTGGTCTTTTTGATAATAAGTCAATAACTTAAATTGTTTAAATGTCCGTGTCGAATTCTTTATGACTCCATTGAAATTCGAGCCATAAATTGAATTTCGATTCGTTTATGCCGACAAATTATTATTTTGTTAAGCTTTTCTGTGGAATTGTAAAAAACTTATGCAGATTTTTTTTGCCAATTTAGCAGATTGAATTTTTAGATGGAATAATCAAATTAACTCTTACAAAACTTTACGTTTAAAGTTCTTGCGTGTTTCTTTTATTAACAATTACAGTAGAGTAAACAAATAAAAAATAAAAATATGAAACCATCTAATGATAAAAGAAATATCTGGTTACAAGGAAAATTTATCCGAACAAAAAAATGTCAGTATGCCAGTAAATCCAGTTTGATAGATTTACGCTGTGTTTTTAGAAATATTTCTCTAACTAATAGCGTAGAAAGATTTCAATGTTACTTTGAGATAATGTAGAAACGACAAAAAAACTATTGGTCTTGCAAAAAGAGTAACATAAAGAGTAACAAGCAAAATTTTGACTTACAAGTCATTCAGCAGAAGAGGCGATTCAGCAAAAGAGATCGAAAGCCAAAATAAGGAACTATGCAGAAAATCCTTTGCAATACCACGGAAGAAACAATTCGTGTGCGTTTAATTAAGTAGCTATGAAGAAGCGGCTACTTGCTATCCGCGAGACAACCAAGCATGGAGTAGACCGATCGGCTTGAGTTGCGAAGGCAGGCAGCCCCGCGTAGGCTTCAGGCAGATGAGCGGGGGCTACGCACACTTAAGTGAAATAAACTACTCATGTAAATATAATTAAATTCGATAGTTAAAATCATGCGTGTGCCGCTCCCCATCAGTCAGTAGATAACTGGAGCTCCTTGAAGGTGAAAAATAACCCTTATCCCTGAAAGGCCTCTTCTAATCCGAACATAAATATCACAAGCACCAATTATCACACAATACTGCGCGCTTATTAGAAGCTTTATTAATAAACAAGTTATGAACTCGAATATCACAAGCACCAATTACCACACAAGCCAGGGCGCTTATTACTTGCTTTATTCATAAATAAATCAGTTTAATAACACAAGCGTCAATCAATACACAATCTGGGGCGCTTACGAGTCACTTTATTAATGAATAATAAATTAAACAATACAAGCGTTATTACCATACAACCCGGGTCCTTACCGGTCATTTTATTATAAAAAATCTAATTTAATAACACATGCACAGATCCCTACATAGTCTGGGGCGTTTACTGATCGCTGTTATTAAAAAAATAAGTTAAATAACACAAGCGCCATAACCATACAACTAAGGGCATTTACTGGTCGGTTTATGAATACAGATATAATTAATTTAAATGTAGCGAGAACCAATCAACACACAAGCCTGGGTGCTTATTGGTCACTTTATTAATAAAAAAATAAATTAAATAATATAAGCGCTAATACCTGCACAACCCTAGGCGTTAACTGATCGCTTTATTAATATATAAGTTAATTCAATAACACAATCACCGATCCTCACACAGTCTAGGGCGCTTGCTGGTCGCTTCATTGATATATAAATGACTTGAATAACACAAGCCCTAATTACCACACAACCTGGGACGCTTGCTGGTCGCTTTATGAATAAATAAATAAATCTAATAATGCAAGTGCCAACTCCTACAGAACTCAGGGCATTTATTGGTCGCTTTATCATTAAATAAAATTATTTAATAACATAAGCACCTATTTTTTTACAACCTGGGGCGCTTATCAGTTGCTTCATTAATAAGCAAATGAGCTTATTAACACAAGCTCTAATCACCACACCTTCCAGGGCGCTTACGGGTCACCTTATAATTAAATTAATTAATTAAATAATACAAGCGTTTATCCCCACACAACCCGGGCCGTTTACTGGTCGCGTAATTAATAAATAAGTTAATTTAATACCACAAGCACCAATCCCTTTACAGTCATTAGCGCTTACTTATCACTTCGTTATTTGATAAATAAGTTAAATAACACATGTGCCAATCCTTACATTACCCGGGGCACTAACAGGTCGCTTTAATAATAAATAAACTAATTTAATAACACAAGCACCAATTACTATACAACCAAGGGCGCTTATTGGTCACTTTATTAATAAATTAATTCATTTAATATCAAAAGCGCCAATTCTCACACAACCCAGGGCGCTTACTAACTACTTTAATAATAAATTAATAACTCGAATATCACAAGCGCCAATCACCACTCAACCTAGGGCGCTTGTTAGTTGCTTTATTGAAAAATAAATTAATTTAATAACACATGCACCAATTCCCACACAATTTGAGGGGCTCTTACTGTTTGCTTTGTTAATGAATTAATTAATTTAATAACACAAGCACCGATATTTACACAGTCTAGGGCACTTACTGATTGCTTTATTATTATATAAACAAGTTAAATACCACAAGCGCTATTACCATACAACCCGGGGCATGGATTAGTTGCTTTATGAATAAGTAAATTAATAACTTGAATATCACAAGCACTATTTCCCACACAAGCCAGGGCGCTTTTTGGTTGCTTGATTAATAAATAAATTAATTGAAAAACACTACCATCTATTTTAACACAACCTTGGGCGCTTTTTAGTCTTTTCATTAATAAATAAATTAGTTTGTTAACACAAGATCCAATCACCACACAAACCAGGGTGCTTACTGATCGCTTTGTTATTTAATAAATAAGTTAAATAACTAAAGCACCATTACCGTACGAACTGGATCGCTTATTGGTCGCTTTATTAATAAATAAATGAATTTAATAACTTGAATATTTGAAGTACCAATCACCACACAAGCCAGGGGGCTTATTGGTCGGTTTATTAATAAATGAATTAATTTAATAACACAAGTTTCAATCACAATACAACCTGGGGTGGTTATTTGTCGTTTTGTTAATAAATAAAATAATATAATAATACAACCACCAATCTTCACACAGTCTAGGGCGCTTACTGGTCGCTTTTTTATTCGATAAATAAATTAAATAACACAAGCGCCAATCCATACACAACCTGAGGAACTTTCTGGTCACTTCGTTAATAAATAAATTAATGAAAAGACACAAGCACCAATTCCCACACAACCCCGAGCGCTTACTGGTCGCTTTATTTATAAATTAAATAATACAAGTGCCAATTCCAACTCAACCCAGGGCGCTCATAGTTTGCTTTATGATTAAATAATTTAATTTAATAACACAATCGCCAATCTACACACAACCTGGGCGCTTGTTGGTCACTTTATTAATAAATAAATTAATTGAATAACACAAGTGCCAATTACTTCACTGCCCGGTGTGGTTATTGGTCGTTTTTTTAATAAATAAAATAATTTAATAACACAAGCACCGATCCCCACGCAGTCTGGGGTGCTTACTGGTTTGTTTGTTATTTAATAAATAAATCAAACAACACAAGTGCCAATCCTCACACAACCCAGGGAGCTTACTGATCGCTTTGTTATTAAATAAGTAAATTAAATAACACAAGCACTTATACTTACACAGTCTGTGGTGCTTACTGGTCAGTTTGTTAATGAACAAATAAATAAAATGACACAAGCACTAATCTCTTCCTAACCTGGTGCACTTACTGGCTACTTTAATTATAAATTAGTACATTAAATATTTCGAGCACTCCTTGAAGCTTGAAGCTCTTTCTGGCTTTTTTAAGTCTAATAAAGCTTTCAATTAAAACATAAGCACCAATGTAACCAGGCAACCTAAGGCACATATCTGCTTTTTCATTAATTTTATTAGAAAATGATAACTCAATGACGCAAGTGCTAATACCATGCAAATATGACCGCTTTTACTGTTGCTCATAGCTTAAATATTTAAGATAGTGACCAGTTAGCGCGTAGGGTTGCTTGCAGATTGGCGGTGGCGTGATTTTATTATTAAATTTATGAACAAAGGGATCAGTAAGGGCCCCAGACTGTGTGGGAATTGGTGCTTGTGTTTTTTTTTTTAATTTATTTATTAACAAAACGCTCAATAAGCGCCCAAGGTTGTGTTGTGAATGGTGCTTCTGATATTGATTTCATTTATTTATAATATAAATGACCAGTAAGTGACCCAAATTGTTTGGTGATTGGTGCTCGTGATATTGAATTCATTAATGTATTATAAAAGTGGCCAGTAAGTGCCCTGGGTTGTGTGGGGATAGGTGCTAGTGTATTTTCATTAATTTTTTCATCTAACAAAGTGACCAGAAACAGCCCCTGAATGTGTGGGGATTGGTGCTTGTGTCTTTTTCTTTATTTATTGGTCAACAAAGCAACCAGTAAGCGCCCCGGGTTGTGTGAGGATTGGCGCTTGTGTTATTTAATGACAAAGCGTCCAGTATTTTCACCGGGTTATTGGGTTAAATAGCTTAGGGTTTATTAATTAATTTATTATGTATGAAATTCTGTCGTGTTATCTGAATTTTCACGTCTTGCCTTACATAGCCAATTTGAACCTCGCGCTACTTTAGGTGTCACTGTCAATAGCACTGGTATGGACTTATTTAAGTGACTTTGACATGAGAGTGTTGGTGAAAACGTGGTTGGAAAAGGATAAAGATTTGGAACTTGAAAGTAAGATGTCGAGAAAGTTCGAATTGATTTTCGTATTAGTGGTAAGAGAACATAAGAAAGGGAGAGAAAAAAGTAGAATAACTACAGGACTAAACAAAATGTCGGTGAGCAGGAAATTCAAAGTATGGAATGAAAATATAATATTGCAAGAGATTAAGTATGGAGAACAGGAGTGGAAAATTATTGGAGTATACCGTCAAAATGTAACAGAAACAATGAAAATTATGAAAGAGGATATTGGAGAGAAAGATGCTGGAAGTGTATTTTTAGTAAGTAATTGGAACCTGAAAACAGGAAGAAAAGAAGGATGAAATAACGAAAGGGACTGCGAAAGTAAAGAAGTAGAAATAAGAGAATTCAAGGATGAAACAATAAATGAGGAAGGAAAAAGGTTGATTAAAGAAATTACAGTAGAAGGATGGGGAATAGTAAATAGACAGAAAGGGGAAGAAGGAAATTCCACACACGTTGGCAGCAGAAGCGGAACGGTAATTAATTATGTTATAGAAAATCAATAGGCTTTTGGTCAAATTAAACTGATGTAAATCGGTCAAAGAACGAAGTCAAACTATCTATTGATGGAAGTATACTTAAAGGAAGAAAATAAAAACGACAGACGAGGAAAAGGATGACAAAAGAAAAGCACTGAGGGAATGATCTGAAGGAATGATTGACCAGTTGCAAGAAACATGCAAGGATTGAAAGATAAACGAATAAGAAGTAAATGAAAGGTGGAGCGAAATGAAAAAAATTGTAAAAAATCAGTGCCTAAGGTTAAGGAACAGAGAAAAACGTGGAAATTGGAAGTAAAGGAGATGGTTTAACAAAGAATTGAAAGCTAAGAAAAAAGAGTTTAGGAAAACAATGTAACGATGGAGGAAACAGAAAGTGGAAAGATCGTACATCATATGAAAAAAAGAGAATAAAGAAATTGATGTGAAGCAAAAAATATACGGCTGCAAAAAATAAAGATGAAAAATTGAGGAAAGCAACATCGGGAAAAGAAGTGTGGAAGTACATAAACAGATTCCGGTGAAGGAAAAATATATAAATAAGAATATAAAAATGCACGATTGGAGATCACATTTTATTAAAAAGTTGGATAGTCAGAATAAAGGAGTAATGGTACTAATAGAATTTAAAAAAAGGGTATTTTAAGTGGAAGCACAGAAGAGCAAGAAGAATTTAGCCAAGAAGAATTTAGAACACAGATCAACAAGTTGAAACTGAGGAAAGCACCAGGAGAAAATAAGCTGGAAAATGAGATCTGGAAATATATGCCACAAGAGCTAGGGACAGCCGCATGGGAGTTGATTAAAAAAGTATAAAAAGAAAGAGAAATACCAGATCAATGGGAAACTAGAGTAATTTGTCCTGCATATGAAAGGAGATGAAAGTATGCCGGATAATTACAGAGAAGTAAAACTAACTTGCACGGCATATAAGATATACGTTAGTATGCTAAGCAGATTGTTGAGGAAAGAAATTAAAAAGAAATTACCAGAGAGTCAATTTGGATTGAGGGAAGAAAAAAGAGTAATAGAAGCAATTCACGCGCTAAATCATACATTAGAGGAAAGACTGAGCTAACCAAAAGGAAAGGTTTTTGCATGTTTTATAGATCTTAAAAAAGCTTTTGATCGTGTCGATAGGAATGTACTAAAAGAAAGACTAGTAAAGATAAAGAGGAGTGAAAGATTAAGAAGAAGAATTATGAATATTTATAAAGAAACAAGAAATGTAATTAAAGTAGATAAAGGAGGATTAGAAAAATTTTGGACTGAAAAGGAGTGAGGCAGGGATGTCCCTTGAGCCCATTTTTGTTTAATGTATACTTGGCAGACCTGGAGGAAGAGCTGAGAAAAGGGCAAATAGGAGGATGTAGTATAGAAAATGAAAAAGTGTGCCTATTATTTGCAGATGACATTGTGCTAATACTGGACAGGAAAGATGAATTAAAGAATTTGTTAAAACGATTGAAGAAATGAATTGGAAAGAAGAAAATTATCTTGAGTAATACAAAAATAAAAATCATGGTGTTTGAAAAAAGAAAAAAGAAAAACAGAGTATGGAAGTGGGGAAAAAAAGATTTAGAAGAAGTTGACGAAATAAGATGTCTTTAATATATTCTATAGAAGAATGGCACCAGTGAAAGACACATGGAAGAAAGGAAGAGAAAATCAATAATTACTATGAAGAGTGCATGAAGTATAGATGAGAGAATATTCAAAAACAGTTATAACAGGAGAAAGAAACTTTTTACAGCACTTGTGGAAAGTGTAGCACTATTTGGAGCAGAGATATGGGGGTGGGAAGAAGATGAGTGGCTAGAAAGTGTGCAAAGAAGATACCTAAAATAGATACTAGGATTAGATAGTAACACCCCTAATTACATAGTGAAGGGATAGTGTAAAATGGAGATGCGAAAAATAAAAGCTTTGAGAAGAGTACTGCAGTTTAAAGAAAAAATCAAGGTCTTTAATATAAAATTAGTGAAAGATGGTGTAAGAGAAAAAGATAAGGACAAAGTAAGAATGAATACAGGAAGAGAATCAAAGAAATGACTTAAAATTCTAAAAGAAGAAAATGTAAAATAAACAAGATACATGGAAGAAGTAGAATTTAAAGAGGAAATAAGAGAAAAAATAATGGCTAGCAAAAAACAGAAAGAAAAAGAAAAAATAATAGAGAAGACAAAGAATACAACAAGATATGTAGATACATCAAAACAGAGGAAGAACCAGAGTACTTAAAAAAGGATGTGGCAAGTAAAGATAGGAGGCTGATATCCAGATATAGATGTGGAAATGTGTGTAAAGGAAAAGAATACTGGAAAGAAGAGAAAGAAAAGATGTGTAGACTGTGTCACGAGAAAAAAGAGGACCATAGACACATACTCAGGATGTGTGAAAAAACAAGGAGTGGAAAAGAGATAGAAGTTCTAAGCCAAGATGCAAAGGAAATAGAAGTTTTAAGAAGTGTGGTCAGGCTTAGAAAAGTTCTCAAAGTGGGTGATTAATGCTTTAATTGCGAAAACCAAAAAGGATCGAGATAGATTATGAAGTAAACTAAAAGAAGATGTCAGAAAATTTATGAAACATTGAGAAGAAAAAGCAAGAAAGGAAGAGAGAAGAGAGATCAAAGTGAAAAGTGGTGAAAAGTTAAAAGTGGGAAAAGGTGGTGAAAGGATGACTGAAACAGATAATAATAATAGTGGTATTGTGTACAGTCTTGTTCTTAAAAAAAAAAATATTTTGAGTTTTGTTTATGATACTTTACAAATTCAGATTGTTTAATTTAATTGAGTTGTGTATATAATTATAATTTGATTACATTTTATATTGTTTAAAGAAAGAAAAAATAGAAAAGGTAAACATTGAATAGTATCAATCATGTAATAGATGCAAAGTTGTAAGAATTTAAACGGAAGCCCTCAAAACCCGAAAAGGACGGAGCATAAATAAAATAAAATATTGAAGTTAGTTGTAATAGATATGTTTTTTGGCACCAATTTGTATTATATACAGTTGTTGTAGAACCAGATATTTTGTGTCCACAATCTTAAGCTCAGTATGAGCTTGAAGTACCAATTGACCAAAAAGCTTATGTTAGCTTGTTTAAAATGTATAATGGTATTGGTCATCACTTGATGAAGATCCATGTCAGGTTGATTAAATAAAAAGGACTATTAATTAATACGTCGATCCTCACTTTATTCGTTTACTAGAAACGTTATGGCTGTTTCAGTATCACAGTACCTTCTTCCAGTTTTACAACAATACAACACATCTTCAAAGAAAGCAGTTACAAGTTCAGTAAAAAGATAGTTTGTAGAAGACAGAAGAAAAATATACGGCAAAAGAGACTTCATAGGTATTTATTAAAAATTTGTCCATACCGAACTAATGTCTCAACTTCACAACATCAAATTTGCAGTTTTGGACAACAACTTAAGAATTGAAGTGAATTCTATAGTTCGAAAAAAATATATGAAACCAAAGAAAAAAGTATATAATTCAAAACATAAAAAGAATTAACAGTTAAGAACCACAAATATCAATACTCGTGATACAAACATAGTTTTGGATCATAAATTTTACAGTGGATTCATTAATTTGTTAAAAGTTACATTCTCTAATAAGGAAGTGAATTTACTAGAAAAAAGTTTTAATTTTAATTTTAATATTTAAAATACTACAAAAATGAAAGAATTACTAGCAGTTAAACGCGAAACTATACTTTCGAACACCAAACTCTTACCTCATAATCTAATCAAAAACGTACAAAAAGAAAAACATCTGTTATCAAGTATTTTTAAACAACATCCATACACAACCGAAAATAACTATAAACATTTAGCACGTAGTATAGTGAAGTAAAATCAAACGATGTTATTGTGACTCAAGCGGACAAGGGGAATACCGTTATAGCAATAGGTAAACATCAATATAATTCCAAAACTTCTGATTATATATCTTCTGGCAATTTCATTGAACTTAAAAAAAACTACTAGAAAATTTGAACAAGAAATAATAACTTTACAAAAAAATTTTTCTATCCTCTCAAGCTTTCCAAATTACTCAATCATCCAAATAAATGAACTAGCACAAAAATTATATTCTTTAATTAAGCTACATAAAAATAATTTACCTATAAGACCTGTGGTCTTATTAAATAGTTCACCCTCGTATAAAATATCGAAAAAAATTACGGAATTAATATCACGACACCAAATTCATGCCTACTTTTAGCATAAAAAATTCCATAGAACTTATCAGTTAATTGAAAAATTTTAAAATACCACATAACTCAACCTGAATTTCTTTCGATGTGGAAGTCTCTTTCCAAGTGTACCGATATTTGATGTACAAAACATTATAAAAGATCTATTAAAAGAATCTACTTGTAAAAAAACAATTTCAGAAGAAATTCTACAAATACTTGAGACTTGTTTGAAACGGAATTATTTTCTACTTCAAAATAAGATTTTTCTATTGCAGACGGTCTCACAATGGGTGGTCCCATGAGCCTACTTTTAACCGAAATTTTTATGAACCATTTAGAAGGAGATATTATGAAACACAATCTTAGCAGTAAATTATTGTTCTGGTACTGCTACGTGGATAACGTAATTTGCTGTTGGACTGGTACAAATACACAATTAGATATATTTTTCAAACATATTAACTCATTACACAAAAATATTGAATTCACAATAGAACAAGAAAATAATAACAAAATTAATTTTTTAGATTTAACAATACATAGAGTTAATAATCAACTTAAATACAGTATTTTTCATAAACCCACCCACACAGACACACCAGTACGTAACAATTCAACTCACTCACATTCACATCAAATGTCCACCTACTACAGTTACATGTATAGACTTTCCTCCATACCTTTAAGCCTTCAAAATTACAATAAAGAATCAATCATTATCAAACAAATAGCATATGATAATAATTATAATCCTTTCATTATAGATAATATGGTTGAAAAAATAAAGTATAAAATAGCTTTAAAAAAGGCTTCTTCCTCGCCCACAGCAGAAAACAAGTATTTTGTTATAACATACACTGATAGACTATCATAAAAAATACAACAAAAATTTAAAAAATACAGTATAAAAATAGCGTTTAAATTTAATAAAAATTTACAAACAACTATAAAAAGTAACAAAGACAAAACAGAAAAAGAAAATAAATCAAGTGTTTATGAACTTGCCTGTGGACCTTGCGATAAAAAAAATAGAGGATAAATAGGTATAAACACATTTACAATGAAAATTTCGAAATTTCACACACATGTAATGAAAGTAAATAATTGGATTTATTAGAAACATTAGAGATTAATGAATCGAAAAATTCAGACATTTTATTAAATGATATGTTAAATCTCAATAGTTGACCATTACTAAATATGTATTGTATGTAATTGTGCCTATGTTGACTAAGTATGTTTTCGTATGTAATTTTGCGTTGTTGTGGAACTTTGATGAAAAGTCTATATATTTTTTTAATATCAGTGTAGAATATCGTTTAGTTTTGTTGTACACACGTCTGAAGAAAGAACTAGGATACCGAAACGGTCGTAACGTATCTAGTTAACGAATAAAGTGAAGATCGAATTATTTATTAATAATCATTTTTATTTAATCAACCTGACACGGATCTTTATTAAATGACGACCAATACCATTATACATTTTAAACAATATAATTATAAGTTTATTGAAAGTAATGAAACATACGCGTCACAGTATACATTATAAAAAATGTAAATGTAGCGATCGCACAAATTATAATTTAGATATAAATTTAAAACTGCAACTCTCAATTATATAGATAAAGGCTCACCACCACATGTTTTCAATTTTAAAGGATACAAAATTGTTACGTTAATAAGAAACCTGAGTATATTTCGTGGTTCGTGCAATGGAACTAGACTTCTAACAGCTAGTAACACCTAGAGAAAAATTGGACAGCAAAGTTTTTATACTAAGAATCACATTGAATACAAATAAGCATTTATCGTTAAAGTTTATATAATACATAAAATAAATTCTTTTGGTCTTAGCTATTTCTACGACTATTGTTAAATGACATTCATAATCACAATTAAAATTTTTTTTTTCTAGTCAAAAGTTATAGACAACTCTCATGCTAATAAAATTGTTTCCACACATTGTTAAACACAATATTTCCTTTTCTTTTTCACATTACTCTCTTCTAAGTATTTTGTATACGAAGTGTATCCATGGCATATCTTATTTTCGTATAAAATATGTCATTATTTACAAAATAGTAAAAAAAGATAGTAACACAAATGTGAGTTTCTAGAATTAACACAAATTCATAAGTTAATAAAACAATCCCTTAAATAATAATGTTACTGTATTTTGTTCGGTATTTTTATTATATAGGCATAAATTATGATTAATAGTTTGATTTTAATAACTACCATAAAGTGCATCTATGGGGGGCCAGAGGGGGCCATTTGAAATATAAGTAGGGTATGAGGGAGAAATCTTTATTTCCGTAGAATATTTATAATTGGGTTAGTTTAACAGAAAAATTTTGAATTTTTTTTCTTATTTTGAGGGGAAACTAAGGGAAAAATTTAAATTTTTTCGTGGGACGAGGGTGACGAGGGGCAGCAAGGGGTGAGGAGGAGTTGTGACGAAATTTAGTCTTACGACGATACAATATATAACGTAAATCTAAAATGTAACGTATATTGCATCTGAATACTTCGTGTTACAATGTATTACATACAGCATTGTATTTATTGTAAGAAATATGATAATATTGCTTTAATATCTATGTGTTGACCCGTATACTTGATTCATCTCGGATCTGAAATATGACCTATTCTTATGAAGCTTTCAATTCAGAATAGTTAAGGAACAACTATTTAGATAAAAAATTTTCAGAACAGAAGTTTAATGAAAAGTATTGTTGAACTTTATAGTATTTTTGTAACAATTAAATATAAAAATTTAACTTTTACTTATACTATTAAAAATAATTCAAGTAATTCAAATTAAAGAATTTTTTCCTGGTAATAATGACAGCAGGCATTATGACTTATAACATTATATCAATGTCGAAATCAAGGAAAAACTGAGGCAAAATTTTTATTATACTCTCAATATACATTTGGGGTCCAAGGTATGAGCAAAAACATTACCAAGATGCAATGGCAATTATGCAAAAATTCGAAAAATCTGATTTATTCATTTCTGTTACATGAAATCTAAAATGGAAAGGAATAAAGCAAGTTCAAAAAAATTTTTCTAAAGGTACCACTCCTCATCCTCATCTTATATTGAATATTACTGTCAGATAATTGCATACAAAACAAAAATGCATATAAGACGATGTAATCAAGTAAAATATTTTTGGTAAAAATATTTTTTACGTTTTTACAGTTAAATTTTGAAAAAAAGAGGAAAAAAATTCTCACATTATTTTAACCTAACATTATAACAATAAATTATTTACTACTACAGACATTCGCAATAATATTTTGGCAAATATTTTACTTAATTCATACATGAAAGAACAGATTTTAAAACATATGCTTTATGGATCTTGTCTTACCATTGATCGAAATGTTGGTGCGAAAAACATTTCAAAAATTTTTACTGAATGTACTATTACTGTATTAAAAAAAAACGATTGATGGGTAATTGGTTTATTGACAAATAAAATCCTTTGATATTCCTGAGAAATGAAAAGTTGATGACATTTGTTAAAAAATAAAGATGGTACGCTTTATAATGACCCTAACAAGGCAATTTTAACAACTCATAATTGATTACCTTACACCGTAAGGAACAAAATTCTCAGTTCAATTAAAGGAATCAAACACAAGTATTACCGTATAGATTATGCGAAATATGAAAATAGATTGCGCGCATGATGATATGGATATAAATTTTCTAATCGAAGCTCTCAATAACCCACATGAAGGGTTACCACCACACATTTTTAATTTAAAAGTCGATGCAATTATTATGTAACTAAATTTAAGTTCATCCAATGGTTTGTGCAATGGTCTCTGCATAACTAAGTTGTTCAAATATAACATTGAAACAGAAATACTCAGTAGAAAAAAAATCAGGCAATAATGTTTTTATACGAAGGATTACATTAAATATGGGTGATAATTTTTTTTAATGTTTACATTATAGTGAAAACTGTTTTATTTAGTTCTAGCTCTTTTCATCACAATTAATAAACTACAGGGCCAAAGTTTTGATAAATTAGGATCTTATTATAAAAGACCCTAGTTTTCTAACTGTTAACTCTATAAATGGCTTTCAAGATTTGAGAATCCCTATAATCTATGTATACAAGATAAATCTGAAAATAAGCCAACCATTATAAAAATATTACAGGGAGAAATTCTTTACAATTAAAATTTAAAAATTTTTTCTTTTAGTAAACAGTCACAGACAACTCTTGTAGAACTAAAATTGCTTTTTACAAAAGATTGAATAAAAAATTTCTTTTATTTTTTTTTTCACACTATTCTTTTCAGAGTTTTCTTTACACCAAGAGTATTCACTAACAATCCTACTTTCGTATAAAATATGTCATTATTTAGAAAAATACTAGAAAGACTATTAACACTCCGATAAGTTTATAAAATCAACACAAATGTATTATGTTGATAAAGGAATCACTTAAATGATAATTTAACTGGGTGATACTATCATGTTGTTATAAATTATGAGTAATAGTTAGATTCTGACAACTACCATAAAGGGTATCGGAGGGAAGGCAGAGGAGGACTACTTGAAATGTGAGGGAGGGGTCCTTATTTTCAGGATATGTATATGTTAGAGGTGCTTCGCCCCTGCGCGCTTCACGCGCCAACCCCCGGCATCAAATGTTAAAAGTTTATTTTCGTAAATCTTAATTTACTTAAGTTCATTTACATAGCTTTTATTGCATTCTTTTAATGTATTAAAAAATCACAAATGTAAGAATTAGTTTGTTTCAGTATACCTTACCAAGTATAAAAAATTAGTATCTGAAACTTTTATGTACATACTATATTTGTATTGACATGTTTAATAAAATATTATAAAATTAGCTCATAATATTATTTTTCTTTAAAATAAACTATAATAATAATAAAATCAACATTCTGAAATAAATGATATCAACATGTCCAAAAATAGGACAAATGCAACAAATAGTGAAATAATCAAATTTATTTGATGTTCGCGTTATAGTTGATTTCTTTAATAACAATATTTAAAAAATTGAAAATTCAAATATTAATTTGAAACCAAATTAATTTTTTTATGCAATTATTAATTCTAGTCATTATAATACATAGGATTTCGAAAATCTAACAAAAAATTAAATTGGTGGTATCTTACGAAAATCATTTGGGAAACAAAAAAAATATGTCGTAATAATAATAAAAGTATTGATAAAAAAAGAAATTTAAACCAATTGCTTAACAATACTACAACTCAAAAGCACGAATTTAATTTAAAAAACTTTTGATGAATCATATATGCTATAATAAATTGTTATTATTAAAAGAAAAATCTTTCTAAAAATAAAAAAATTCAAATCCTTAAAAAAAAGTGATATTCGAACAAAAGTTGGCAATTCGATAAGTAATACGTTAAACATTAAACACAAAAAAAAATCTTAAGATAACTCAATAGCTAATTGTACTAAACCTAAACAATTCAAAAACTCATTAGATAGTAGTTCATATCAAAGAGATGGGAATGGATTATTCAAAATTTTTCTATTTTTTTGAATGATAGAAACTATTTTCATTCTAAAACAAGATTCATAATAGTTTAAAATATCGTGAAAAAATAAATTTTTTATGTCAATTTCATTTTTGGAAATGAATATTTCAGAAAAGTAAGAATTCTGAAAATTTTATTGAAATATTGAATAATTTAGAAACTTATGGTACGTCAATTAAAATACGAAGTTGTGTGGATATAATAAATCTACACATTACAATTGTTGTTCAAAATTCTATTAACGTATTATATTTTGGTGATTGTTCAAATGATTTAAAATTGAATATTCAATTCTCAGGAACTGTGGACTCAGGTATACTAAAGTTATTGTATTATCACAATAGTGGTGTAGAAAACGAACTACGGATCTAATATATATATACATATATTTAATCTAAAATAAAAGATAAATCTTAGTAAAAATAAATAATAAAACATTTAATAATGAAAATTTAAATGAAATTTTGAATGGAATTCTGAATTAAAATAATTTTACTGATATGTAAAGCAAACATTGTTGTAATCGGTAACCACGAGAACTACTGAATCAATTTTGCTATTCTTAAATATATATATAATAGTGGGGCTTACGCCCTCCTGCCCGCACTGCGCGTCAACCCCCCAACTTTTGAATATTTTATAAGAAATACATTTATATAATTTTTGTGTATTTATTCTTACTTATTCTTAACTTTTTCAGTTATACTGTAAAGTAATTGTTGGAAAATTATATCACCACGTCAAATTTTACGGGATCACCAGAAAATTTTGATCTTTGTGTTTACCCTAAGGAAGTACCAGACACATATCCTACAGAAACGATTTTGAATAAGCTTTCGCATTTCATAGATCCAATAGTTTTTCCCCTATTTTTTCCTTCAGAAGATTTAGGGTGGAGTACAGGTTACTTCAAAAGTTATTCTAAATCAAACAAAAAACTTTCTATGTTGTAACATTACGCAAACAGACTGTCCTACAGACCGGATGATGAAAATTTCAGTCCCTTATTATACGGAGGAAGGTTAACTAAACAATTTTTTATACATTTATACATTATGAATGAGCATAATCATTTAAGTTATTTGAGATACAATCAAAAAAATTGAAAAATAGAGTGTTACGAAGGATTATTAGATGCGATGTCTAACAGTGCATCAAATTTATCTAAAAGTTTTGAAACAGAGGAAAAAATCAGAAATCTTTATATACTACCTTCTACGTACATAGGAAGTCCGAGATACATGCAGAAACATTATCAAGATGCAATGGCTATTATGAGAAAATGCGGTAGACCAGAGTTATTGATTACAGTGACATGTAATCCTAAATGGAAAGAATTGAAGCTTTTACGATCTAAATTTCCAAAAAATACAACACCAAATGATATTCCAAATATTACAGTTCGGTTTTTCCACACAAAATTACAATCAATTTTAGATGACATTATTAAAAAAAATCTTTTTGGTAAAGTATTAGCATACGTTTACACTATTGAATTTCAAAAACGTGGTTTACCACATGCACACTTATTAATGACATTACATCCTGATGAGAAAATCATGACACCTCAACAAATTGATAAATTTATTTCGGCTGAAATTCCTTCGAATAATATAACACTTACAAAATTAGTGATTAAACACATGCTTCATGGCCCTCATACAGATAAAAGTCCATGTATAAATAATTCTCACCAAAAGTGTACAAAAAATTTTCCAAAAACTTTTACAAACCAAAATTCATTTAAAAATAACGATTACCCACAATATATGAGAAGAAATAATATGCCTGATAAAAACACATTTACAAAAGTCTGAACATAGACAAGACTTATGTTGATAATTCACTGGTTGTTCCATACAATAAATTTTTGTTAATGAAGTATAAATGTCATTTAAACGTTGAATATTGTGCATCAATACAAAGCATAAAATATATTTTATAACTACATACATAAAGGTAGTGATAGAGCATACATTAAAAATAGGAACATCAAACGAACTAAATAAAGAAATAGTAGATAAAATTAGTAGTTACGTAGATGCTAGATATGTAAGTCCAATGGAAGCAGCTTGGAGAGTTCAAGAATATCCAATATGTGGTAGAAGTCATGCAGTTGTAAATCTAGCTGTTCATCTTAAAAATAAACAAAAACTCATATGTAAAGAAAATAATATCAAAAATGTAATAAAAAATTATCAAACACCCCTTACAGCTTGGTTTGAATTAAATAAAATAGATGATTTTGCAAAATCACTAAAATATAATAACATTCCAGAACATTACATTTTTGACAATAAACTTAAAATTTGGAAAAAAAGGAAAATTATACTGAAAAATATTGCTATAGGTAGATTAAACATAGTATCTCCAAAAGATCATAAATGCTTTTTTTTAAACTTATTTTAAATAAATTACATAGAGCTACATCGTTTAAAGACGTTAAAAAACATAATGGAATAACGTATAAAAATTTCAGGGATACTGCAATTGCAATGGGTTTACTAGAACATAATTCTGAAATTGAGAATATTTTTAAAGAAGCCATAACAATTATGTTTCCATACCAGTTAAGACAATTTTTTGCTTAGTTTTTGATGTCAGAAAACATTCAAGGAGATGAAATATTGAATGAATATAAAAAATATTTTACGGAAAACTTCGATAATGATAATAATAATTGTGCTCTTCTACATGTTAATCAAATTTTGGTATCGGAAGGTAAATCATGTGAGTCTTTCAGTTTACTGACACCAACCATTAGCAACTATATAAATAATTGCAATATTGAGGAAATATCTTTCAGAAAAAAATGTTCGATATAATGTACACAAATTTAAATGAAGATCAAAGAAAAATTTTTAAAACTATTTGTGAACAAGATAAAAAAGTATATTTCATAGATGGTCCTGGTAGATCCGGAAAAACCTACTTATATAAGACACTCATTTATTACTTTATTTCTAGAGGTAAAAATATTTTGTCAATGGCTTGGAAAGGAATTGCATCTGTATTACTACCAAAAGGTATGACAAGTCATAGAACTTTTCGTTTACCTCTAGACTTCTAGACTTAGATAATATTGAAAGTGCATTTTTAGAATTTGAAACTGAAAAAAAAATTAAGGAAAGTTGATTTAATAATATGGGACGAAGCTCCTATGATTCCGAAAAAAGCTCTAGAAATCGTTGATAGAACGTTGAGAGACTTGTGTAATACAAAACTTTGCTTTGGTGATAAATTAATAGTATTAGGAGGAGATTTTCGACAAATTCTTCCCGTTATAAAAAACGGTAATAGAACTATGATAATAGAAGAAATCATTAAATCATTATTTTTATGGATCTTCTTAAAAATTTTAAGATTACAAAATAGTATCTGTTCTAGTAATAACGAATTTTCAAAGTTATTGTTAAGAATTGGAGAAGGGAACATAGAATCGTTTAACATTCCTAAATCCTGGATAACAGATGATGTCTGTACCAAAATATTTGGTAATTACAGCAACTGTTTTGACAATTAAGTGATACGAACTTCACATAATGAATATTTTTTTTTTTTAAACAATCAGATTTTAAGTAAATTACATGGGCAAACTAAAACTTATTACAGCATCGATATTGCAACATATAAAAATGTTGATAAATTAGATGATAATATTTATATAAATTTTCCCGTAGAAATGTTAAACAACATTCGTGAAGGCTTGCCACCTCATGAACTTAAATCAAAAATCGGTACAATAGTAATGTTAATTCGAAATTAGAGTATATCAGACGGATTATGTAACGGTACACGATTGCGAATTACTAAATTACTGAAGTATAACGTAGAAGGCGAAACAGTAACGAAAGAAAAAATTTGTAGTAAAGTTTTCACTCCAAGAATTTCATTAAATACTGGAAGTACTTCATTATTACCTTTTATTTTATGTAGAAAACAATTCCTATTAGTTTTAGCATTTGCTACGACTATAAATAAATCATAAGGTCAAAGTTTTGATAATGTGGGATTATACTTAAAAAAACCTTTATTTTCTCATGGTCAATTATACGTGGCTTTATCAAGATGCAAAAATAAACATGTAATTTTTGTTTAAGTCGATAGAGAAAATAGTTTAGAGATTGAAAATATAGTTTGGAAAGAAATTTTTGAATATAATAATATATCTTGAATTCATAACATGATTTAATTATTATTTTTTTATGTATAGGTACAATTTATTAATTAATAATACATATCATGAATGTATATCGTATTCATCTATTGTACCGATTTCAGCATTAATTTAAAACAGAATAGGAATGGACGTAAGTCTTCGTGGTTTAATCAGGCTTTATAAGATGACTCATAAAGTGATGCGAAACTTTCATTGTTTCTAATAATGATACTCTAAATTTAACTTTAGTTTATGTACGTAAAAAAAAGAATTGTGTATTAAAGAACTAATTAAGTGATGATGATATAATAATAATAAGCCCCAATATATGTGTATATATTATGTGGTTTCAAAATATTTTAACTCCATATAAATTGGTTTTTAAACGTACTTAGGTGTATAAATAATGTTTTGCGCAACAACCCTCTATGAATCAATTATATGACTTTAAATTTCTTCTTGACGATGAAATAAATCATGGCGATAAGACAGTTTTGTCTAAAAATAGGTAAAGACGGTATGATCACGGTCAGGTTTCCCAAAAGTAGTATGGGGAGGCGCTGGGGGCCATGAAAAAATTCGTGGGGGTCGGTGGGAGGGCCGTGGGGGGTAGGTGGGGGGATGTGGGATGTTTTGAGAAAAAATACTATACAATATTTCCATGTGATTTGGTAGGATTGTAGTAATAGACATTGACAGGGCTGGCAAAATGCAACGTTACAAAATGGTAACAAAAAAAGTCAGCCCACCAAAAACTTTATGCTTACAAAGACACCAAGGGATCCAATAAATCTTAATACAATTGATTGTATTTAAGTTAAGCTGATTATAGTATTGTGCACTAGTCTGTAACTATTTGATTAAATATTAAAACATACATTGTTAGTATCCCATGAAGCCATACGTGGTTGTACCCCCTGGTTTGAATAAAGACTTATACTATACTTCTATACTATACATATAATATTTTGTGGGGGGCGGTAGGCGGCCATGAAAAAATGCGTGGGGGTCGGTAAGGGGCTGTGGGGGGTTTTGAGAAAAACTACGATATGTCAAAATAAGCAAGAAAATAACGGATTCTTACCTTATTTTGTGGGGGGTTGGTCGGGGGCGATGGGGAGCGGTGGGGGGTTTGTGTGGAATGCCCTACTGAGTTAACTATATAATATAGGAAGATACATATATAATTTACTAAGTGATATCTCTGTAACAGTATATTGTATTTTTAACACTACACTTTACTTGATTTTAATAAATTCCATGCATTATTCCAAACTTAAGTCCCTAAAGTAAATGTTAAACATTTTTATTAGCAATGGGCTCTAATTTTCCTACTAATGCAACACTACAAAAATTAATTCAAAATTTGTATTACAAAATTAACACAGGTGAAGACTTCAAACCCATAAGGGATGCGACTGTTGGTGATAATTGTAATAATATTGTAAAATGTCTTGTAGAACAAGATTTTCTGGTTGTTAAAAAAAATTGCTTGAATTTTGAACGTGTCTGCTTTTAACAAAATCTAAAAAATTATTTTAAAAACGATGGTATGCTTCGAACACTTAATTTTCTTAAACCTACAAATGCCTTGAATAGTTAATTTTGGAGTCAAAATTGTAACTTAATTGACGACTTTTAAGCTTATTTTCCGTTTTCAGATATTAATTTTAGATTATTAAAAAAACAGATTTTAAAACTGCTATTACGTTTTGATTTAAATAATTTAACTTTTTGCAATGTTGAAATAGATAAGTTTTGGAAAAAATTATTGATTGACAATCTAAAAAACGGAACAAAATGGAAATTTATTTACTTGAAGCGATTTGTTTTATTTGATATTATTTTTCAATTCAATGTCTTCATGCAATTAATTTTAAAATCTCAAAATGGCATCCTAAACTACTCAACTCTAAAATGTATAAGCGCGATACAACAGTCGATTCAGAAATCAAAATTCGAGAAACTTTTTATAATTTTGGTGTTTTAAAATTTTTTTAACTTCTAAATAATTAAGTTTAAAATATCTCCTGTAATTTGTGTATTTCATGCAAAATTAATTCTTAGTTGTTTCCATGATACCATGGAAGATTTTATATTTATTTATGTATTTTTGAAGCTTTGATGTTAAATAATTAAAGATGGTGGAATTTGTTGCTTTGTTTAGTGTCAATAGCAAATCAAAGTCAAAAAGTAATAGTGAGACAAGAAATTACAATTATTTTAATTATAGATTAGAAATTTTAGTAATTTATTTATTTTATTAAGTTTCTCCTACAATGATAAGTGTAAATTACAAAAGTTTAAATGAGTCATTAGATTTGTGTGACTTTATATTATTATTATTTAGGAATCTAATTTTTTTTACCATCCAAATAAGTTTACTTTAGAAATGTTTCATTAAATAATGTATTATAAGTGTTCGTATACAATAGTTGTTGTTTATCAGAGAAACGTTGATAGTCACTTAAAATAGGCTGCTTAGTGATGCAGTAATTTATTAATTATTAATATTATAAATTTGATACTTATTTAAAGTATTTATGAAGATTTCTGAATCTACGATTGCTTTAACGTAGATTTAACCCTTAGAACTATTTAATTTTAAAATTATGTTTAGTTATTCTGTTCTCGTTTTTCTTTAATTAATTGTTTTTTAAGATATAAATTCAGATATCATAAGGGGAATAGGCCCTTGCGGGATACCACTAAAAGAGAAGTTACAGTAATGATTAATATTTTTGTATTAGGTCAGTTTATTCAATGATAATTATTTTATTCGTATAACTAGTTTTGTATAGTAATATTAATAATAATAATAATAATAACAACAATAATGATAAGAAAAATAAAAGTAGTAATAATAATAATCACAATTATAATATTACTAATCACAGTAATAATAATAAAAATAATAGTAATAATAATAAAAAAGTATATTATAATAGTAATAATAATAAAAGAGGTATTATCAACTAGATGTTGAATAATATTTTTTAAAAGGTCTGGAGGGACGGAGCAAAGGAGATTAATAACATTAAATGAGATTAATCGTGCATTATGTGGGATTTTGAGATCTTTAAGTTTACTTATTAGTTGACTTGTGTTTTTAACGCTATGTTTTGGCTTAAAATTGAGTAAGAATGGAAGTATTTTGTTAAGTGCTTTTGCGAGCAGATAAGTTGGTGGATTAGTGTAAGTTACTATTGGTCTTATTGGTATGCCCTCCTTGTGTATTTTCGATGAACTGTATAGCACGGGCACCGCAGGATTCATAACAGATAACGTATGTACATTTTAATTATAGAGTATGTTCGTGCTATTCTTTAAAACTGACTTAGTATCTTTTTGAAATTTTGTTGTAGGATCAGAGCTCAACGTTTTAAAATTATCGTTATGTATTAAACATTCTGTCTTTTCAATGTAGTCATACTTATTCAAAATGGTAACGGTGTTCCCTTTGTCTGCTTTACATAAAACTAAATCGTTATTTTTGAGTTTTTTTCTTAAAGAAATAATGCTTTCGAATTCTGATCTATTGCTAAATAATAGAACTGGTTTTTGTGTTTTTATTTATTATATCAACGCATTTGTATCTAAAAAGTGAAAGTTCGTTTTTATTTATATTTTTCGATGCTATTTCTGCATTTACAGAAAACTAGATGAAACCTTTATATTTTTAATATTAGGACAGTACTTCAAAACTTTATTTAAAATAATCATCTTATTTTGTGTAAAGGTAACTTCGGATAAGTTCTTGACTCTCGGATAAAAAGAAAGCTTTTCTCCCGATTCCGCAGTGGCCAAAGACCACTCTATGAAGAAGTCCATTCTATGTAATAATAAATAAAAAGCTGGTATTTTACAGAGAAGCGGTGTTTATCAGATTGGTTGTTCCGAATGCGATGCCATATACATTGGCCAAACAGGACGTGCCTTTTCTGAACGTATAAAGGAGCATAAAAAGTCGATTTATAATGATCGCAATACGACGGGTTTTAGTAAACAATGTAACTCTAATGTGCACTTTCTAGATGTAAATAACATAAAGTTGCTACATAACTTACCAAAAAGTTCAAAATTAAATATGTTTGAGACAATAGGCATAGAAATAGTAACAAAACAAAATAAATTCATAACAAACGATTAAATTAATTTTACTTTATCTCAGATAGTAGAAAATGCAATATATAGCGTTTCACAAGGTACATATACACCAACACATATATATTGTAGAATATACGCTTACTGATAGCCGTAGAACAACAACTACATTTATAACACTTGTACTAGATTGAAGAAAACTGATGTACATAGACCATTCAGTGTATATCGAGCATCTGACAATGGCGTAACTGCCGAAACAGCTGTCTGCGATTAGTAAGGACATTGTGAAGCAAAGCAAAAAAATACTTTTTGGTTCAAAATGTTTTACTAACGCCCAAGCAAGAACTTAATTAATAAAATAATAATAATACTAACAATAGTAATACCAATAATAATAAAAAAAGTGCCATGGTTAGGAATCGAAGAGTACCCGGCTACGAGTAATGCGTTAGCAAGACAGCTAGTCCACTCGACCACCGAGAGAGATAAGGAACTACTAGGTGAGAGTACCTAAGAAAAGTGTTGGGTACATCGAACTACGGGAAGGCGAGGGGTTGGTGACTAAATTTGGTCTTACAACTATAAATTATTACATATATATTAGTGGCGCTTCGATCCTCTACGCACTTCGAATGCAAACCCCCCTACTACCAAATTTAAATTAAATGTAATGATTAACCATTCGGTAATACTTGCTTATAACGATTTACATCGCATTAAGATATTAAATCTTTCATTTTCTATATTTTAATAAAAAAAAAAAATATATATGTATATACACACACATATATATATAAACGTGACTTGGACATTTGTAATTTTACAAAGGAAGTAAAACCTTTTGCTTACTATTTTAAATAACAAAGAAATTTTATTCTCATCACTAAATTATACATTTTTTTAAATTTCATTAAAAAATAAAAAAAAATTTTATTTAATAGTTACATTTGTTTTTATCTAAATTTAGATAATATTAAGGACAAGAAACAACTTCATATGAAAGTTAAAAAATGCATAAAAATATAACGTGCGGAACCTAAAAAAGTGCTATTGCTTTAGATTTCAATCAAATAGTTTCTTAATTTGATAATATTTTCAAAAAGGCTAGTGCCGTATTTTTTTTCAATTGAAACAATTCTTTGTTCATTTTTAGGTAGAAAAATTAAAAAACGTTGTTTTGCAAAAGACTTTGATGTAAATAACAAAAGTCGTAAGCATTTTTGTATAAATAAAATTCCTTAATTAGAAAATGAACTTCGTCACATAATGAAGCTAGTAAAATCCAAAATGTATGCTTAATAGCAACATAAAATTATCCTAAAAATGACTTGCTATAAATTAAGTTTTAATACATTGTTTATAGAATGAAATAGTCAATAAAAAATATTTACGAAATAACATGTAATCCATTATTTAATATGTACACGCAGAAAAAAATGGCATTATCGCATGAAAGCGTCAATGCGATAAGCCTGTGCGGCACGCCATGCGCTTTTACTATAGCTGTTACAAGCTAAGCGCAGGCTGTTATGTAGCTATGGTATCGTCAGTGTCTATGCCGTAATGTTATCATGAGACATAAGCCTAGCGCCAGAAATTTATGATTTTAAGGCAGAGAGCCGACACCTTTAACGCATTGACTATGGCTATAGGCAAAACGCAAAGCGGCGATGGAGCTTTGTCCATTGCCGTCTTGCATTTTCTTCTCCCACTTTTTTCTTTTACACTACATGCCCTCTCTGCAGCATGCACGAACTCGATGCCAGCGCAGCTTATAAATACCTATGCATATGTATGTTCAAATGTGTGTGCATATACACAGAATATACACTGCAGCTGATAATTTTGTGCTATATATAGAAATTATATTTATTGTGAGCACTATATATATATACATCTAATTTTGACACGAGTATGGCAAAGTTGCATAGCACAGCTCAAATTTTATGAATCAAGCATGAAGACCATCAGCTGCAGTTTATATATCCACACACTTTTAAATACTCACTCTCTCTCTCTCTCTCACACACACACACACACACACACACATATATATATCTCCCTATATTATATAGTTGTATTGACGAAAGTGAGTTTCAGCCCCCCCCGCTCCCCCTCGATTTACGTAGTTATTGTCTTGTTTTAACGTCATTTTTAATCAAATTATATTTAAGTGAGCTCCTCCCCGCTCCTCCTCCCCCCTCCCCCAATAAAATACTTATTTATCTAATGTTTTACCATCATAAATGTTAAAAAACATACGCAATTTAGTACCTAAGTCGTACCTCGTTTTTAGGGTTTTTTTAAGTCACTGATCATAGGTCTCCCTCTGTCTATTCGCTTTCCCTTACTCACTGTATGTCTCTGAAGTAACACTATTTGTTTAACTTTATTGAACTTTAACATTTTAAATCTCTTTCTGGTCCACGTCTACTTTACCCAAATATAAAATTCTTGATTACTTGAGGACTTTATTAAGTAAAAGACAAAATTCAAAAGGAGGTATAATTAAATAGACAAACACAATTCAGCTTTTAAAACAATAATTCATTCTGTTAGCTTAATGTTGTGACATTTTATGAGTCATTTTAACCCATCTGTTCTTTTAAAATCCTTTCCACATTTTTCACATATTTGTTTTTCATGGTTTTTATCAATACATACGTCTGTTTTAATGTGACGATCTTCAAAGATACATATTTTTGAATTACTGAAAAATTTCTAGCTAAACAATATTTTTAATTTCTGATTTATTCTCAGATGCAATTTGAATTAAAACCATAAATTTCTGGCGCTAGGCTCATGTCTCATGATTACATTACGGTATAGACACTGACGATACCATAGATACATAACAGCCTGCGCTTAGCTCGTAGCAGCAACAGTAAAAGCGCATGGCGTGCCGCACAGGCTCATCGCATTGACGCTTTCATGTGATAATGCCATTTTTTCTTCTGTGTGTATTCTAATATAAATAAGAATGACAAAACTTTGATCGACAGTCCTGGATAATTAGGCAAAAATATTTATGAGAAAACCAGAGATTATTATTTTATTTTTTAAGGAAAAAAATATATCCATGAACTGGACTGGCATTGCATCTGTTTAACTTTTAAAAGTGTGAATACGAACAATTATTTTGTTTAGCTTCAGATTTAACAAATAGTACAACCGATTTAAAAGGATACGAATGGAAAAAAAAGTTGAAAAGTGGATTTAATTATACATATGGGGAGAATCACGTCAACTGTCCCAGCGCCGCGGTGGACGGCCCGCGCGGGCGTCAAACACGACGTTTTCAACTCGTCGTTTCGGTGTCAAAACTTTGATAAAAAAATTATCTAAAAACATATTCTTATGTATTTTTTCCTCAGCTTTCCAGTGGTGGCATCAGTTTTTCGAAAATTTTCTCCCATAACCTCGAAAAATGCACTTGTTTAAAAAACACGTTTTATCTCCATGATCTTCAACTTTTGGAATTTTTTTGATAGTCTAGATCGAAAGATGAGACATTTTTACGTAGATATCGACAATAAAAAAAGAGAGGTTTTTCGTTTTTATAACGTATTTAAACGACGAACGAGACGATGCTAGCCGCGGCGGCCGGGCCACGCGCGGCAGCAGCGCGCCGTCTGCTACCGTCTCTCTGACAGGATGTAAACAAATACACCTAACTGTGACGGTTTGCACTTCGCAAGAAGTTTCGATTAATTAATTAAATATTAGTATTTATTATTTTTATGACTTGAGGTTGTGCTATCGGAAGTCGAAGTTTTCGTAGGTTTTATTATTATTTTCAATTCGTAATGTTATTCTTTTTAACTTTTTTACGTAGGTTATGTGATTACAATAGAGAATCAAAGTGAGCTTTATATTTACGCATTCATCAGTATATTTCAGAAGGGATTTGGTTTTTTATAACTCGCTTTCAATTTCAAGTACTCAAGATGGTGAAATGTTGCAATCCATTGAATATAGATAACCATAACGTCAAGAAGAGTTTGATTACATTTCCACAATCTTTGAAAGAAATATTCCCGCTTGTTCAAAATAATGCTTTGATATGTCTAAAGCGCAAAGTAGAAGCCTGTAAGTATAAATCTGTAAAAAGTGTTCAAGATGAGAAGAATCGTAAAGCAGGCATCGCAGTATTGGAGCAAATTAAGGAGAAATTTGCATCATCTAACGATAAGCGAGAGAGAATCACGTTGCTCACCCTCGCCCCAAAATTTTGGAACCGAAGAGAGCTTATGAAAGAATTTGGTTGCACAGATAGAGAAGCTAGGAAAGCTTTAAATTTAGTTGCAGAACGTGGCATACTCTCATGGCCCGATAAAAAAAAAGGAAAAGTTTTATCTGCTGATGTTGAGGTCTGCGTAAAAAATTTTAACGAGCGTGACAGTGTCAGCCGCTTGATGCCTGGATTAAAAGATTATGTTTCTGTGAAACAGGATAATTTTCAATGTGTTCATGTACAAAAACGATTATTACTTGGAAATTTGAACGAACTATTCATTTTATTTAGAGAAGAGCATGAAAATGTCAAAGTGGGTCTCACGAAATTCGTACAGCTCAGACCTCCTCACTGTATCTTAGCCGGAAGTAGTGGCACGCATAACGTTTGTGTATGCGTGCATCACGAAAACGTAAAACTGATGCTAGATGCACTAAATTTAGAAGAATTAACGAAACCCACGGCAACACCTCTTAAAAATTCCACGGACTGTTTGAACGCCATTGTTTGCGATAATCCTTCCGAAAATTGTTTTTTAGGAAAATGTTTAGATTGTCCGAATTTCGGAAAACTTCGAAAATTATTATTAGATTTACTAGAAGCTGAAGGAATTTTTAAAATCAATTATGACGCATGGACGCAAACTGATCGGTGCACGATAACATCCAATGAAATTCGAGTTCGTGAATTTTTAGATTTACTTGGCGAGAAGTTAATGAAGTTGAAGACACATGATTATTTCGCAAAAAAACAAGCATCATTCGTAAAAAATTTGAAAAATAATTTGGTTGACGATGAATTTATTGTTAGCTTTGATTTTGCGGAAAATTACCCATTCGTGGTTCAAAACTCGGCACAGTCTTTTCACTGAAATAACAACCAGGCTACGATATTTACGTGCGGTGTGTACTATAAAGAAAAAAATGAATTAAAACACAAAAGCTTAGCAGTGATATCGGATAACTTATTGCACGACACGGTTGCCGTACAAGTTTACCAAAAAATTATCGTCGATTATTTAAAAAGAAATTTTAATGCAAAAAAAATTTATTACGTGAGCGACGGCGCATCGCAACACTTTAAAAACAAAACTAATTTTCATTTCCTGTTGAATCACGAAAAGGAGTTTGGGATTCCAGCAGAGTGGCACTTTCACGCGACTGCTCACGGGAAAGGAGGATGTGATGGGGTAGGCGCGAATTTAAAACGTGGAGCTAGAAGGTCGAGTTTGCAACTCTCTTCCGGAAATCATATTCTAACAGCACAAGATCTTTTTCACTGGGCGGAAAAACACTGCAAAGAAACGAAGGTTTTTTTTAGTAGCAAATCTGACTACGAAGAAACTTCCTTAAGATTAAAGGACGAAATTTCCAGTGCGAAACTGATTCCAGGGACACTGAATTATCATGCGTTTATCCCCATTAAGGATAATGAATTAATGTTGAAGAAAACTTCTTTGAGTAACCAGTATAAAATTTTTCCGAAACTGAAAGAACGCAAAATAAGTGTCACTTCGATTACCATGCCTAAAGAAAAAAAGAGAACAAAGTAAAACAAATTTGTTTTTTTTTTACTTTATTTATGTAAATATCTAATATTTTATCAATATTAATCATTATTTATTTCTTTATTATAAAATTGATGTATATATGAATAAATTTTATCAAAACATTTATTATTTATCCATTGTAAACCCTGGTTAACTAATTGTTGTTTACATCGCCACTACTACATTATATATTATATAGCCAAACAGACACACGGCGGACGCGCTGTTGCCGCGCGTGGCCCGGCCGCCGCGGCTAGCATCGTCTCGTTCGTCGTTTAAATACGTTATAAAAACGAAAAACCTCTCTTTTTTTATTGTCGATATCTACGTAAAAATGTCTCATCTTTCGATCTAGACTATCAAAAAAATTCCAAAAGTTGAAGATCATGGAGATAAAACGTGTTTTTTAAACAAGTGCATTTTTCGAGGTTATGGGAGAAAATTTTCGAAAAACTGATGCCACCACTGGAAAGCTGAGGAAAAAATACATAAGAATATGTTTTTAGATAATTTTTTTATCAAAGTTTTGACACCGAAACGACGAGTTGAAAACGTCGTGTTTGACGCCCGCGCGGGCCGTCCACCGCGGCGCTGGGACAGTTGACGTGATTCTCCCCATATGAGGCTTGTATGATTTTACAAAAAAATTAAGAAATATAAGACAAAACGTTACTTGATCTATTTATGTCAAAATTTTCTTAAGAAACAGCTTTATAGATAAAAAAAGAGTTTTTTGTTAAAAATTTACAGTTTGAAGAAAAAGTCATCGGAGCATAATCTTGAAACAAAATTTCTCAAAACCACTTTCGTGTATCATTGTATTTATTTCTGTATTTTAGGGTTTAATTTTAATATTTGCTTCAAAAACAAGCTCGTTTCAGATAATCAATAAACCATTTTTTTAAAGATAAGCTACGACTTATAAGTTGGACATTAAATTTCTAAAATTAACAAAACTCTACAAAAAAAAAAAAAGTACGTATAATTTACCTAAGATTTTTGCTGACTAAAATTTTATCTTTTAATATAGAGTATATTACGTACGAGTTTGCAAAGGCTTCGATTTACGAACCGAGAGGTTTACGGCACGAGCCGAAGGCTAGGGCCGTAACGAGATTCGTAAAGAAGCCTTTTCGAACAAGTTTTGTATACTATTTTTCTTCCTGAGAACCCAAAATCAAGCGGCGAAGGTGCCTATTTGAGGTTAGAAGGCGGAAAAATCATTTGTCTTTTTTTAATTATACTATTTCATTTTTTCTTAAATTATTGACGGAGAAAAAAATATAACTCAAGTTTTTAAACCATAAATGACGATAAATTTGAAGAATGCATCTTAGTTACCATTTATTTTACATACAAAACAATTTTTTTAATTCTTAGCATTTTCCATCACAACTAACCAATTTAAAGTTAAAAAAAAAGAATTGAACTCAACTTAAATAACCTTAATATTTAAATAAATGGTACTAAAGATGAATTTCTAGTATTAAAAGTTATTTAAGGTATAAAAAGTTTTTCTCAATTTTCCTCCAGTTATAATCTCTGCTTCAACATTATGTTTATGTTAAATTTTATTTAGCACTTTACTATCATCTGGTTTGTCATCGCTTTTCTGTGCTGCGTGATCTATATTGTAATATGTTATAGATTTTCTTTTTACTTAACTTCAAATCTCAGTATTAAAAAAATAAAAGTAAAATAAGATGATTTGATAGTTTCAGCAATAATACCGCTCTTATTACTGTTTTTTAAGACAAAAAGGATTTGCCGAAAGCTACCTCCAAAGACTGTTAAGTTATTATCGAATAAAATTTTAGTATTACATAAATTACAATAAGTTCTATGTACTTTTTCCGTGCTTTTTTAGAAATCATGCAGGCTTCGTCTCAAATTATAAGATTTGCTTCTCTGAATATATCTTTATCAGATTTGAATTCTCCAAATGCAACTTATACTTTAGATCTAAAGGTAAGCGAAAATAGTTGCAAAAGCGTAACTGGTCATTACTTTTGGAAGAAGCATGGATGTAATATCAGTACATTCCATGGATAATTTTTTTTTCCTTGAGAAATAAAAAATTAATTTATGTTAACGTTTTACCAAAACCTCTAGGACTATGTATAAAATAAATTTTATGATTTTGATCACATATGATTTGGAAAATTGGTCTTTATTCTCTCATTATTCAACTGACTTTTGTATAAATTGGAATATACTTTTGTAGTGTGATATTTCTTCAAAATTTATTTCATTAAGCATTGCTAAATTAAATAATTCACAAAGTTCATGTTCTGTATCAAATGTTCGATTAATATGTAGCAAAGCACAAGTTTCTTAATTGGCAATAAAATCTTTCCTTAAAATATTTTTATATTTATTAACGATTTAGTCACAATGAATAATTACTGAAAGTAAAAACCATGCAAAAAATTATTTTAACTAATTCAACAATATTAGTGTATTTTTTAAAACGTAATTGATGTGAATGCCATGATCAATTAAACCCATACCAGTTGCAGTTTCCTTGAACGTATTACAACATATTTGATTATAGGTTTTCAAATTTTAAAATGCTGTTGCACCTTTTACTACATTGAATATGAGTTTCAAATAAAATCTTTCGTGATCTTAAGTGAATACAATGTTAAATCTTCTAATAATGGTATTTTTCAGATTTTTTATTTTTGGTTAAAGTTTAGTTTGGTTCTTGAGAATATAGTACTCTAAAATGTCGACGTCTGTTAACGAGATGATTTTTTTTATTACAAAGAATATGACTATGTGCTAAAAGAAATTTATTTTCACGATTTAAATATTCAAATAATTAAATATCAAACTGTATGACAACTACATGTATAGGCATAGATATATTAACATTACCTATCTTCAGGGATCAATGTATAAAACGCCTGTATGGCACACGTTATTTTCTTTTTAAAATTGGTTACATCGTATGACCATTCAATTATTTATAGAAATTCAAAATGTACTTGCTGTTCTATAGGTATATTTTAAATATAGTTTATTTTGCCTGTAACAGTCTGGATAATTATTTTTTATCATTAAAAGAACCTCAGTCAACATGATTATTCTTAATAATATTACCATTTTTTAAATTAAAATAACAGTCTAAATAACTTTAAAGTAATTAAAATTAACAGTATGTAAGATATTTTAATTATTCAAAAGTATAAAATTAGAAAAATCTTTGTATATTCGTTCACGGGAGGTTGGCGCGTGAAGCGCGGGGGGGCTAAGTTTCACTTACATATACATACACGCAAGTATAATTATGTATATCCCTATATTATATGATATTTGTGTAGGGCATTCCACATATCCCCCGCACAGCCCCCCCACAAATAAGCTGAAATTCGACCGTTTTCATCGCCCTTAGACCCCCCACAGCCCCCAGACAATTTTGCCTGTCCCTCCACAGACCCCCCACACCATTTTTCATACATCATGTCATGAATACTTGTTAAATGATAAAACATTAACAAGTGACTTTTAATTTATTACCATAAATATTGCCGATTTATCTATAAAAATCATCAATTAAAGTCAATCAATTGTGTAAAAATCTCTTTCAAAACAATATTTTCTATTTTTGTAATTTTTTGCCTTTCTACTTAAATAAATAAATTATTTTTATCTCTGCATCTTGATAAAGCCACACATAATTTACCATGAGAAAATAAGGGTTTTTTTAAACACAAACCTACATTATCGAAACTTTGACCTTGGTATTTGTTTAGTGTCATAGCAAATGCCACAACGATTGGAAATTGTTTACGATACAAAATAAACGGTAACGTTGAGGAGTTTCCTGTGTCTAAAGTTATTCTTGGATTGAAGACTCTATTTCCAATTATTTCTCCAGTTATAATTTCTTCTTCTACATTATACTGTAGTAATTTTGTGATTCGTAAACATGTTTCATTACAGAGTCTATCTGATATACTGAAATTTCTTAGTAACATCACTATTGTACCAATTTAGAGATTTAATTCATGAGGTGGTATTCCTTCACGAATATTTTTCAACATTTTCACCGGAAAATTAAAATAAATATTATTGTCTGATTTATCAACCCCTTTATAAGTTGCGTTATCTATACTAGAGTAAGTTGTCATTTCTCCAGTTAATTTTTTAAGAATTTTATTATTTAAATAAGAGGTGTTTTTGTTATGCGATGTGAGTATAACACTACTCATCGAACAATTGTAGATATTAGAAAATATTTGAGAACATACGTCATTTGAGATCAAATTTTTAGGAATGTTAAAATTTTTGCTTCCCCTTCCCCAATTTTTAGTAATAATTTTGAAAATTCTTTATCGTTAGAACGGATATTGATTTCTAATTTTAAAATTTGGAATGAGTTCCATAAAAATGAAAATTTAATAGTTTGTTCAAGTATAATTTTTCTGTTACCGTTTTTTATCACTGGGAGAATCTGACGAAAATCACCTCCTAAAATAATTAATTTACTTCTAAAATATTTTTCAGTGTTACATAAATCTCTTAACATTCTGTCTACTACTTCCGATGCTCTTTTTGGAATCATTAAAGCCTCATTCCAAATAATTAAATCAACTTTTCTTTTTTTTTTTTATCCGACTCGAATTCTAAAAATGCACTCTCTATATTATACTCCATACTATGCCAGTCCATGTCATTGACATGATATTTTTATTTTGAGACATAAAAAAATAAATTTATGTTTTGTATAAATAAGTTTCTCCTTACCCTCCAGGACCATCTATAAAGAAGATATTATTTTTTTGTTCGCAAATAATATGAAATGTATATTTCTGGTCATTATTCAAACTTTTATACATCGAGTTAAACATTTCTTTACTGAAATGTATTTTATCATCTATATCTTTTTTTTTACTCTCCATTTTTTTTGGTTTAGGTAAATTAAAGCATCCACATCATTTTTTTTCTAATTAAAAAATTTTGTTAATATGTAAAAGAGCTAAATTATCTTTATTATTAGGCAAAATCTTCTTAAAAAATTCTTTGTATTTATTCTATATTATATCCCTTTGAACGTTTTCTGAAATTAGAAACCAAGCACAAAATTGTCTTAATTGATATGAAAATATAACCGCAATTGCTTCTTTAAAAATATCATCGATCTTTTCATCAATGTCTATTAAAACCATTGCAGTTGCAGTATCTCTAAAAGTTTCATAAGTTATTTCTTTGTATGTACTAACGTTTTTAAACGATGTCGAACCAGTTACTTTATTTAATACAAGTTAAAAAAAATTCTTTCATGATCTTTTGGAGGTACAATGTTTAATCGACCAATTGCAATATTTTTTACCATATTTTTCCTTTAAGATTAATTTTTAATTTAAGATTACTATTTCAATTTTCATATGTTTGAATTTGATTGTTCGAGAAATTAACCATAACGTGAACATGTAATAAATCTGAGAAGCTTTTAATTTTAATACTTGTACCATAAGTCCCATTTTTTGATATTATGTTAATATATTTATCACTAATATTTACATTTTGATAATAATCGTCTCCTCCTTAAAATTCGTGATAATTTTGCGATTTATTTACAACATTATTGATTACTAAGGAACGAGCTCTCATATGGGAATCTTCGTTACTACACAGAAAATAAGAAAAAGTTCTGAGTAAACAATTTCCGTCCTCTTTTACGCTAACTTTTACATTGTTCATTTTAAAAAATAATATTTGGTTTGATTTTAAATTAAATTTTTATAGTACAAAGTACAAACAAATTTTCTTATTTAAAGTGTGGAACACTGTGAAGAAATTATTTCCATTTTTGTCATTGAATCTGAAAATAAAAAATTCTTTCTAACCATTTACATCAATTGATAAAATATAAAATGCATAATGGTAACAAAAAAAATGTAATGTATATGTTATATAAAATTTAAATAATTTATATGTGATTAAAGTGTTTAAAACTTTTCGTTGTTTAGGATTTAATCTTTAAAAAAATAATGTATACCTTTTTTCTCTAAACATAACGGAGAGTTCTAAAAAAAACTCTCAACGTACCACAACAGTACCTTTTGGGTGGTGTGGAAATTTACTGATAAATATATAACTAATGCTTAACGATGTAGATCCAAAACTCTTCTTCCTTACGAAATTCTAGGTACCAACCTCTCCCCACTAACAGATGAAATTTAAAGACTCTCCTTTTAAGTTAATACAGTAGAGGGTTGGCGCGCGGAGCGCGCATGGGGCGAAGCCCCAATAGTATATATATATATATATATGTATGTATATATATATAAAAGTATTTTAACAAATTTGGAGTGAGTTTTAATTTTAAGTCCTTTGTAATCAAAGAAAAATTCTAACATTTAGAAATCAAATTTAGATCTTTTTTTGGGAACAGTACTTGCAGACGTAATAACAAACGACATTTTAAACTTACTGCAAACTGATGAGAGAGAAAAGTGTAAAAAGTAGTGCAAGTTTTTTGACGTTATTTACTCTTTAAAAAAGCAGGCAGCAAAATAAATTCTTGATGTTTCACTCCAATAAGTATGAGCACATCACGAGTTAATTCATTCTTCGACGAAGATGATAAAAACAAGCGTAAGAAGGAAGAGATGCAGGATACTGCGATTATTGACAGTACACCTGCAAAATTTTTAGTTATCTAACGAGGTTTTTGCGCTGCTGACAATGTCAAGTAGAATGATAACAACATAGTATGATGACAACATAGTAATTACAGGTGGCATTTGGTTTTCACAGTTAAACATTTTTAATCTAATGAATAATGTCTTGAGGGATAGAAAAAAAGTCACCAGTGGGCCATTGTAACTAGTTTTTCGTTGCGCTTTTTATTGCATACATCTCACAAAAGCATGTGAGAAGGTAATGAGTTTGAAGCCTACTAGTTGATGACAATTATAAATAAGAATTACTATGTATGAGAGAAAGTTAATATCTTAGTAATGAAGTGGTCAGAGAGCTCAGATACCTAAAATTTACTTATCAACGAGCTGAGGAAAGCTGATTAAGTGGACTTAAAAACCTTAAAAACTTATTATAGATGTTATGGTTATGTTCTCGTTGTTATTAATGTTGTCAGCAAACACGTTTTAAAATTACATAATCAAGAACAAAACTTCGAAAAATATTGGGAAGACTTGTTAGCACATTTAATTTGGATCGATCGCGAGTTTATTCCTCTCAAAACAAATTAAGGTACGGAATACGTTGGATGCGGAATGTCAACTACTTTATGCCAAAATAAAATTTAGTACAGAATAGCGCGCAGACCCACACAAAAGCTGCAGTAGCGACACGCTTCCTAAAAAATATTAAGGAAGAATATGCTGACATTCTATATACGCAATCGTCATTTTTTTAAAGGTTTATTTCAGAATGATAGAGGCGTACAGTCATATGAAAAATTTCTTAAGAAAGATGACGTCAGTCAACTTAACATTAAAAAATATAGCATAAGTAGGTTTTTTTACTTTAACATACTGAATGTTGACTACAAAGTCCATTGTATTTTATGGGTATTTGATTATGCCAACTGATCTTAAGCTGAGAAACTGTCATACCGAGCAATTCATAATACTTCAAAGTATTTGCAGCTAGTGCCGTTACCTATCCACCGAAGTTAACTATAATATTACTTAACACATCGATTTCGAGGATGTTCTAATACACTATACAATTTACAGACAGAATCAGTGCATCAGCAACTCGAACCTGTAATCTAACACTGTTGTACTTTTTAGGAGTTTTGTCACGGGCTAGAAAAATGAATGGGCTTATTTAGGCACATTTAATGAGTAATTTTTTTCACTTGCATACTTAGCAGGGCAGACGGATACTCAAAATCACTTTTTTGGCCAGTAGTGACGGATAACGCTTTATGAGTTCCACGTTAACCTATTCCACTCGGAGCTATCTTGGCCAAAAGAGTCCTAGCTTCTTTTAGCGTAGTTTTGAAGAGGCTGGCGTACCTGAGTAGACACTCAGCTGCTTAAACATAGCCATGTAATATCCTAGAGTTGCTGTAGATAACCAAGCGCAACCTTGTGCGCAGACAAATATCTACTTATGCACTAGCTCTCTCCAAGGTGTAAGAGAAAACGAGATGGAAGGTACGAGCCTGAGCGTAAAACTTAATAGTCATCACCCACTGCAGTGGGGTCCTTATTTAATCCAACCTCAAGCCGAACATTATATTAATACAATAACATATCTATTCAGTGCTCGTGTCATTTCATTACTCTTTTTTCCACATGACACACGACACACTCCTTGTGCAAACGGTCTATTTAAAATATGGACTCATTGTTTTTTTGTGAAACTCAAAAGAGAGTGAAAATATAGTTATCAGGCATTTTGCAAACAAAAATTTTTTTGAATTAAATAAGTTAGAAGGTGGAAAAAGAGATATGAATAGACGAAATAAATACGTATATGAATTAAAAATAATGCTATAAGTAGGACTACAGACAAATATCGAGATTTGCAAGCACCAAGAAACCGATTGAACAGTAACAGTTACTTATCGACACAAAATCATGATCAAAACTGTCGTTTTTATTTCTCGTCCTGGGCTCGTCCTGCAAAAGGGTAATGAAATGGTGCGAGCACTTAACAGATATGTTACTGTATTCATATGATGGCCAGCTTAAGGTTAGGTTAAATCAGGGAGGCAGCTATCCAGTTTTATGCTCAGCCAGGTACGCATTTAATTTCTATACATGTTAGTAAACATCATAGGGGTTTTGAGGTTGATACATTTACTATGCAATTGTATTAATAGAATAATATTAATAGATTACGAAAGAACTATCAGAAACTGTAAAGGAACACTAAACATCTGCAAAGTTCGTCTTAAAAAGTATGCAACCGATGTTGTTTGATTCTTTTGTTTTATATAAAAAACAAAGTAGGTTATAGAAAATTTCTATGCTTATAATTTGTAGTTTCTATTAGTGCAGCTACAGATGTTTATAACATAGTTTTATAAATTCCAAAAATACCGATGTTAGTGTTTTGTAATCCCTTACTCTCAATGTTTTTCAAAAAAATATCACAGTCAATATTTTGTTTACTTTTGTGTTTATTTTTGCTTTTAAGTGATATCGTCCAAAACGTTTGTTGATACAGTTTTAATAAGCTTAAACGAGATTTACCATCTTTTAACTTCTTTAATAACCCCCTTTTGAACAGCTAGTAACATACATTTGTGCTTCCAAATAAAGCAGCTGTTAGTCTATGGTCGACCATCGTACTATTCGCACATTAGAACTGAAAAAACAGAGATTGTAAAAAAATATCTTAGAGAGAGAATCCATGGATTAATCAATTTCAAAGTAACATTATTAATCATTACCCTCTCAGTTTATTTGCAGGCTTTATAGATTTAACAAATTATTGGAGATATTAAAGTTAAGGCGATAGTACCACAAAGAAGTATCACCAAAAATAAGTATTGAGAAAAGTAACATTTAAAAATTTAAACAAATTTATTGTACCTTATAGCTATTGTAATTTTCGAGCATTTAACGATATATTATATCATATGACTATCGCAGAGCAATAATTTATAGACTTTATCATGGAAAATATTGTACCATGCATGAGAAATCAATTAATTATGACACACCAAACATTGTGAAAAATGTTCACAGTTGTTTAAATGGTAATGATTAAGAGAGTAAGCATGAAAAAAATTTTTAGCATACATCGAGCACACACATACATGCAATGAGAGTCAAGTAATCGTAGTAGTGGAAGGATAGAAAGATAAATACGGATCGTAGTACCCCATCCTAGTAAGTGTACGATGACACTGTAGCGTATTAGTAAACTCTCATGAACCCAAGTTGCTTGTAACAGGCTTCTGTGTCACAATAACTACTTAAACCACTATGGATCAAGTTATGTAACATTCCATTCAAAGGTACTGTCAATTATCAGATTTAGATAAGCCTAAAAAGAAAGTAAAATTGATGGTCTGTATCAATGCTGCGTGCTATATGCAACAGCTTAAAAAATTTTTTACCTTGCGTAGGCGAAATATTGATGTTAACCGTCGCAGACCGTGAAACAGAGCTCAGTTCTAATCAGAAGACGTAGAATTCAAATCTTTTTAAAACCTTCATGACGATTCAGCATCACACGAACAATACAATTTAAAATAATTCCATATTCTCTCTATTTCAAGATGCTTCACTAAGTATGTGCATAAGAAATATTGTACACAATTTCGACAGCAACTTGTACCTAATAGAAAATCCAAAAAATCAGCAATTTTAACCATTAATTACTGTATAATTGTTGCACCATGACTGTGCTCGTATCAATCAATAGTAAATAGATCAAGTTCTCATTGGTCGTTTGGACCCCTAACCTAACGTGTCCTCTTTAAATGCAAGAGTAGAAAAACTCTTTGCATATAACAATACTCGCCTTTTTTATCAAGTGCTCTAAAGCAACTGTAGAGGTTGAAGAGCGAGTTCTGTTCTATCTTTCAAACGAATGTGAGACTTAATTCGGCAATTAAGCAGCGTGTTGGAACCGTGCACTTCAAACAAACGTAAGACTTAGTTCGGTGACTCAGCTGTATGAGGAAAGCTCGAGTAAACCAGGCCACTGTAGATTCGCTTCAAAAGTGAATAAAAAGGAAAAAGAATACAAGGATCGTTGACTTGGACTCCAACGTTAAAAGCAGCTGCCTAATTATCGTCATCGCCACGAGTACTTTCGTGTAGGATTAGAATAATCGTTGCGGTCATCTTTGTAAAATCTTGCAACTGCGTGCACGATAGCAGCGGCTAACCAATGATCATAGAGGTAAGTTAAGTTATGGAAATCTATAAATTGTTAAGACATTGTGAATGCGAATCTGGAACTTTATCATTTGTATTATTTGTAGAATTGATTGTTTCCGGCTTTACCAAATTTATTACATCATCAGATGAGACATACCTTGGTTGTTAATGAAATTTATTTTATTAATTCAAAAATTTTAAGATTCAAAATTCCAATTAATAAAAACAAAATTCGAGCTTTAATAATTCAATTAAACACTAAGCAAACATTAAATAGATAACTTACGACAAAGACTTTTACAAGGACATGAGATAAGGAGACAAATAAAATACGCTACTACTGTATTACATAATATACAAATTCAAACAGTAGGTCAACGTCAGCTCGGCGTACGACACATCAAAACCATTCCATACCACTTAGTGAAACCCAACACCATAATGCTGAGTCAACGATTTAAAAAAAAAGTATACTCTAAGTAATAGCAAGTAAGGGCTTTAGACTAACAGCAAATTTCTGATGAATAAAAATTAAATTTATTAGTTTGGGCTTTAGACTAACGTCAAATTCCTGATGAACAAAAACTAAATTTATTAGTTTGTAGATACTGAGACGTTCAGACGTTACACTCGCATGATTTAGCGTTTTATTCAAAATTTAATTAGTTTGCAAAAGAGCACAATTATCATCATCATCATTACAGTCTTACATAAAATATTTTGTATACTCCTGACATGTTTTATCTCCTTGAATATTTTCTGAAATTAAAAAGCAAAAAAACATTGTCTTACGCAGTATTCAAATTGTTATTGCTTCTTAAAAAATACCATTGATTTTAAAATCATGTTTAATTGAACTGCAATTGCAGTATTTCTAAAATTTTTATGTTATTTTATCTTTTTTTTGCGTCTTCGAATGATGTAGCTTCATGTAATTTATTTAAAATAAGTTTTAAAACAAGCGCTTGTAATTTTTTAGAGACACTATGTTTAATTTACCCATGGCGGTATTTTTCATTATGATACTCCTTTTACTTTTCACTTCAATTTTATTGTCACAAATGTGACATTTTAAAAATGTTGACGTATTTTATTGACTTTACAATATCATCTGTTTTATTTGATTCAAACCAAGCTGTAAAGGGTATTAAGTAGTGTTTTTAATATGGTTTTGGTATTATTTTCTTCAAATATGAGTTTTCGTATCTTTTCAGAATGAACAGTTACATTAACAACTACATGACTCCCACAGGTTGGGTATTCTTGAAGTCTCTCAGCTTCTTCCATTGGACTTACATATCTAGCATCTACGTAATTGCTCTTATTGTATCAAATATTCTTTTATTCAGTTCGTTTGATTTTTCTCTTTTGATGTATACTCTGTCACTACCCTTACGTATGATGATATAAAAATATTTTTAACTTTATATCGATGCACTGTATTCAACGTTTATATAATATGTATATTCAATTAACAAAACAATATTGTATAGCACAACCATTGATACATCAACATAAGTTTAATCTTTTTTAGACCTTTGGAAATATGTTTTTTAGAGATATTATTTTTTCTTGCATATTGTGGGTAGTCATTGTTTTTAATTTAGTTATATTTATACAAATTTTTGAAAAATTTTCTGTTTATTTTTTGTAAGAATTATTGATACACGGACTTTGATCTGAATGAGGGCCATGAACCGTGAGTTTTCTTACTAATTTTGTAAGTTTTATGTCATTTTAACGGAATTTGAGCCCAGATAAATTTATCAATTTGTTAATGTGTTATGATTTTCTTATCAGGATGTTTTGTTATAAATAAGTGTGCATGTGGTAAACCGCGTTTTTAAAATTCAATATAATTTTTTTTTAATAACGTCATCCAAAATTGATTATAATTTTGTATGAAACAATCTAAATCTATTTTCAGTAAATTTAAGTAATACAACTTTCAACTCTTATAATTAAGGATTACATGTCACTGTAATAAACGAGTCTAGTCTACCACATTTCCTTACAATAGACAGTGCATCTTAATAATGTTTTTGCATGTATCTCGGAATTTCTGCGTACGTCGAGGATAGTATATACAGATTCCCTTTTTCACTCGTTTTAAAATTTGATGTACTGTTATCTATTGCATCTGAAAAATTTTCGTAAGACTTTATTCTAAAATTTTTTTACTCTATTTCCAATAATTAAAGCGATCATAGTAAATCATAATGTATGAATGTCTAAAAAATTTTTAAGTTAACCTTCCCCATTTAATAAAGGAAATTTTTATCATTTAGTGTTTAAGAGAAAGAGTATTCAGGATACCTGCATATGATGTACTTCGTAATCGCCGCCAGCAGAAGGTTTTTTAGCCCAAAGCTTGTAAAAAAAAAAACTGTAGTTCCAACTCCTACAGAAATTAAAGAACCTTATAATTTGATGAGATCAAAAGTGTTTTCCTCATATTCCATTTCTATAAAAAGTTTTGTTGGTACATACAAAAAGCTACGAGTAGTGAATTTCTGAGTTTGGGATGCTAGTATTACCCCCACTAATTTTTCACTAATGTAAACGCACTCTAAGCCTGCATTGATAACTGTACGAGTGTTGTAATTTTTGTCTGCTTATTAGAACTAGTGAAATCCAGCTACCATCGTGAATAGTGATATCAGTACCTTTACCTAAGAAACTTTCTGCTAGTACTATGTTAAAATGTAAAAATGAAATGAAAAATAACAAGTAAGACTTGACAAAAATCAAACAAAGGACGATTAAAACTTAAAAAATACATTCTTATCCTAAGAAATCAAAGATATTAGAATCAGTGTAAAAATAAGTTATGACACGTAAGCAGATAAACTTTGCTGAATTTTATTGTAATATACTACACACAATAAGCCAGCATTTACGTGAAGAGTGAAACATAATTTAAACACAGACAGCACGTAAACCACGGTTAAAAGATTAAAGGTGAGCTCTCTTAACAGACATATTTTAGGAATGTCTATCAACATACAAAAGATGGACTGCCAATTGCAAGCACAGAGCCTCTGGCACTCACCTACAAATAAAGAGACGTTGAGGGCAAATCTCTTCTTTCACGTAAGCTTTACTACCATTATTTAGAATAAATATTCGATTTATTATATCTTTCTAAATGCAGCCCCGTATTTTTCTCCCAGCCTCCCTTGCAGAACGTTTTTTCTCGAGTAATTCAGAGAAATCCCATAGTTTTTCAAATTTGGTATGAATACATTCCGAATTTATCAGTATATTTCTTCAAATATTACCTAATAACTCAAGTATTTTATTTAATATCCTTATAATACTGTAATATCGTGAATTAACTAAATGATCCAAATACAATTTAATCGTTTCAGTCATTGTTTTAAAAAAAACACGTCAGTAATCTGACTTAACTTTTTCAAAGACTTAGTAACTTTATAATATTTAACTGTTTTATAATTTAATGAGACAAAAATTTGGTAAAGATTTACAGAACAATACCATAATAAAGGTATTTTCAATGCAATAAGGGTCTGAAAATGATAACAGAAAATAAAAAAAAATAAAAAAAGGGTTTATTATTTGCCAATTATCATTAAAAATAAAAATACATTATAACTTATACCTAGTAACCGTGTTTAAAAATAATAATAATAATAATAATAATAATAATAATAATAATATGTAGAAAATTATTCTAAAACGGATAATTTTATAATTATTATTATTATTATTATTATTATTACCATCCCAGTCATCATCATCATTATTATAATAATTATTATCACTCTTCTAATCATTATTACTGCCATTATTATTTTTATAATAATTATAGTTTTTATTGTTTATATTATTATTACTTTTATTATTATTTTCATCATCACCATTTTTTTGTCATTATGATCAACATAATCATTATTATTATTACGTAGCCTTATCGCTTTTCTAATAGGTTTGTTTATAAAAATATATTTCAAAAATCCTATAAGTCATCAGGAATAAAAAAAGGTAATTCAACTCGTCGAAAATGTTGACTAAATAACGTTTCTAAATAACAACGGAGATGTTTATCGACAATTTTCTTTTTCTTCTAAAATTTTTGTTTATAGTTATTAGTGTGCGTTTTCATAACATGAAACCCGTATCATTCAAGAGCAATGGATGCTTTAATTTTTTTATCCTTTTACTATTCGATAAAACAAATAATATTCGAAATAATGTAAAAATTATTCGAATTCGAACAATAAACTAAAAAAAGGTACGTATATAGTTTACAAAATGTATACTTACAAACAACGGATTTTACAGCCGGTATTTCGGGATGGAAAATTTCATCAACCAATTGAGTTACATTATAGATTGTTTTAATGTTTTGCAACATTAAATGGGAACTACATAAAAAAAATCATTTACAGTTTAAAATAACAAGGTCAAGATTGTCATTATAATCTTTCTATTTTAGTGATTCAAAGAAACAGTTCAGTTACACAATTATAATGATATTACAGCCATTAAGCGAAACCTAAATTTGAATAAGAAAATAATGAAAAATCTTTTTAAGATTTTAAAATAAGAATAAAAGACATCAAATATAAAATTAATGTTTTATGAACAGTTATAATAAATTACAAAAATTTATTATTTTACGGAATCAAAATTAATTTTCTGTGAGGAAAAAATTTAAAAAAAAAAAAAAGTTAATTAATTAAATTATTATGATTTTGAGAACCAATGGTATATCTGTTAGTGTTTGTTTCAGGATATTGGGTTGGACCACAAACACTTAAAAAATCTTAAGTGTGATGAATATACTCTGATTTATACTTGTTGTAAGAATTGGGTTTTATTGTTACCTGTCCTCTAAAATTTTACTGAACTCTCAACTCCCACATCCCGTGAGTACGTTATACACATAAGGCATAACGTGTTAGTTGAAGCAACTCAGGTGTATTTTAAGAACATCAATAGTCTCAGATCACGCCAAGGAGCGAGGTACAGTGAAAGAGGTCTGGCAAAAGTGGTTTGAGTGATATCAGAGAGAGCAGAAACTTCAACAACTGCTTTTCTGGTGACACGTTCACTTGAATAGTTTAAGGGATCGCTGAAAAATACTGCACAAAGCACTAGGAAACTCAAAGTAGCAGTATCAACTATCAGTGATAAATTTGAAACAGCTATCAGTCACACAATCAAAATTAAATCTCGTTAGTGTGACCTAACAAACTGTGATTAAAAGAATAAATTTTTATTAAGTTGATTTAGAAGAAAATATAGTATATAAATTTTATACACAACATTTTAATTGACACTTTTCATCCTATAAAAAGAACAAATAAAGCTCACGAGCTGAGAGTAGGAGACGTATGAACGACACTTTCAAAAAACGGTAAAGACCATACTCTAAACAAGTCTGATTAAACAAAAGCACTCATGGGACCGTTTCTAGGTCATACTTAGAAACCCTAGTATCAGTTACATGAGTAGGTGATAGGTTAAGATCCAACTCAGTATTTACGTGAGTGAATAAGAAAATCCAGAATTTCTTCTTCATCAATAAATTGTTCATGGTTAGATAAAAATTTTCGTTCACAATCATAAGAGAATCACAAAGAGCTTCAATGGGTTAGTGGTTAGCATACTAGCCTCCTAGCTGGTCATAGGTTCGAACGCCGTCGAAAATTATCTAGATTTTTTCTTGGGCTTTTTCGATGGGATGAGTACTCAGGATGCCGAAACACCACTTATACGAAGCACAAAACAAATAGTCGATTTTTCTGGTGATGTCCGGACCTTCAAGGGCTTCCTTTCCGAATGAAAGCCAACATCTGGCCAGCTCTTTGGGTAAAGTCAATGTTGGTTATAAAAAGGTCAGTACAGCAAGTTAGATGGTTTATTAGAAAATATTTTTACATTAAACTTGATAACAGCTGGGTTGTGCTTGAGACCATCACTACATGTCCTGAAAATAGTACCCAGTAGCATGAATGACCCAGTCATTTGCAAGGAGCCCGCACGGAAGATTCACATACTTGGGAAAAATAGGATGGTAATTACGGAAAAAAAATACGAAAATGTAGAGATTAGGGATATAGGATACGTAAAAATCCTGCAGTGGGTATATGTTGGAATCTCAATACAATACATAAGACTATCACAAATATATTTTCAACGAAAGAAACTCCAGTATCCAACAACTAAGTTTATTAGAGCAATATTTAGAACAATTATGATAACAGTAATAATACTACTACAATAAATAATAAAAAAAATTATTTTGAAAAAACATAAGAATGACAGTAAATTGTGTTAATGAGTAAGCGATAGTAACAAGATTCTCTCAGAAAAATTCATGCATTTACACCACACTGACGAAGGTTTACCCACAGGCTGTCCTCTAGGGTTGGTCACGTACATCGTTCTTTGACGACATAGAGATTTTTTCAAAACGGACAATAAGACCTGGTTAATGTTAGGAACCGCATCTGATAAAGTTGTACGTCTTGCAAAAAAAGGTGGTTTTACTACCACTAAGGGGGCTACATGGCGGCACGCCAGCCGGTGCTGTCGTATTTAAGGGCTAACTGGGGGTTTGTATGTCTGACGACCTTCCTCTAGGGCGCTTGTTGTGAACCTTAGATAAGAAATCCTCACAGAAGGGCTTCACATTCTCACGCAGCCATAGGTGTGACAGGCTGCGAAGCACTGAAAGTGAGCAATGTCAGTGCTGTCAGCTTCTTAAACAATAACACCGAGATAGATATAGAATATACAAGCAGGACAAGAACGGAGCTCCGTTTTTACAGAACTTAAAATGATAATCAAAGATATGTTTAAAGCGAAAACAACAACCTATACAATAAAGCGATGTCTGTTGAAAATGGTATGAAAGTGATTTAAAATCTACTCGATAAGTTCAAGGACATAGAGGTACACGTACAGATCGAAAAAAGAGGAGATAATCACACTCTCGATTCAATCTAGGTTTATAAAAAGCATGCTGACAGCCATGCAAAACAGGAGCTCTCAGTGAGCAATGACAAAAGTAATGACAGAAAGAATAAGAAGAAAATTCTTGTTAAGCTCGTGAAAGGGCAGAGTTTTGCGAGGGTCCTAAAAAAGACAAGATTAAATTTTAAACCAAAAGTGACTAAAATCACGAAAAAAAAGAGTTACCACAACCTAGAAGAACGATCTTTTCAAATTTAAAGAAGAAAAGAATAAAGAAGCCCTAGTCAGCAGTCGAGTAAAGACCTTGGGAAGGCTAAGATCAATGAAGAATAACCAAAAAAAAGTCACGCTCCCAATACGGAACCAAGATATAATCATGGAAAAAAAATGTCAAACTTATGCTGACCAAGATTTTCAGGTGTTCATTGCAGAGGAGAATAGTTATGCTGCTTAGAGCGAACAGAAGATAACAAAAAGTTACTATAGTAAATATCGTATTGAAGTCCTCGGATAATACAGGTGCTTGGGGTATGAACACATAGCTCGGAATTGTGACAAAAATGACCGCTCTAAACTATACTTTTGATGCGGCAGCAACAACCATTGTAAGAAAGATTGCAAGTAGGAGGCCCGATGTTTTACTTGTAGAACAGAAGGAGCAGAACACGAAGCAGGAAGCGGCGGCCGCCCAAAATTCAGGAAGGCACTAAAGGAGGCTAAAGATATAACGTTTATAACGGGTAGATAAGACCTTGGAGAACATGAGCAGAATTCCTATTGCAGAACTAATCTGCGTTGACTTACTTAAGTCCTAAGCAAGGGGAAGCAACAGAAATCGATGCACATACAAAACAGAAAATGAGCCTACAAAGCAAAGAGATGGCACTATCATATCGGTTTCGACACCTAGATAGAAAACCACGTCAACGTCACGTATGTAAAAGAAGACGGTTAAGATATAAGAAAAATCGTTTCCTTTCACTGATATGCAATGATGTGGCCTAATTCTTAGAATACAGTACGTTAGTATGTCAGATTGTCTGACAATTGTAGTGATGGTAACGAGGTAAGATTTTTGGCATAATAATCATATGACTCCTTCACGTGCAGTTAAGTTAATTGTTAGGTGCAAGTACCTATAGCCACAGCAGGAATATTTTAAGTAGGTGAAAGAGGGGCAGTGAGATCAATGTGGATTAGCTAGTTATGTCTACAAGAACTTCAAAAATTAATTTTTAAAATTCAATATTACTTCTTACAGAATCTAATTCATGTACACTTGTAACAAAAATATATATAAATCGTTTATGGAATGAAAAGTAAAATAAAATTTAAATAATGAAATTAATAATGCATTTAAAGAAATCAGCTGATTTTTTAAACCTAGAATTCAGTTGCACGTCTGTGATTGTGATGTAGGATAGGTAATAATAATTAACTAGATTTAAGTTGATTTAAATGACAAAGACAAATGGTGCGTAATTATAATAGTAAAAATAAAAAGTCTAAAGATGATTATGTTTATGGGCAGTTAATATAAGCGATTAATTATGTAAAAAATGGCCAATCTATTAAAGGTTCAGCAGCTCACTTTGGCATATCAAAAACGACTTTGAAAAATCATTCAAAAAATATTTCAAGCTTACCTGGCAGTATTGCAAAAGGTATGTTAAACTAATTTTCTTTAACTTACTTTATTTTTATTTATTAAATACTTTTAATATTAATCAGCTGACTTGATGAGAGTATTTACTAATCAGCTAGAGGAAGTATCATGTGATTATATTATTGATATAAAAAGACGCCTACAGGGTCTTAGAGCTTAAAAATTAAGAAAAATAGCATACGATTCCGCAGAAAAGTTAAAGATTCCTCATCCAATTATTATTAAGACAGGTGATAAATTTTTTTTATTATTTTCATATGTGTAAGCTACATCTTGGTACTGTGTTTACAATCATGGTAAATTTTTCATTTTTGTGTATGTCAAAGATTTCCTTGCCTTGTATTCTTATTTATTTAGTTTTTATAATCTTAATAAATACACTAGAAAAATTAAAGATGTTGAGTTTTATGCGAGAGCATGGATTATCTAATAGGAAAGCTCATAACACTTTCTTCGTTCACAAAAAAACGTTCATTTATATCTTTAAAGCGCTTTCTCTCAATGTGACTGTTCTGTTAAAAACAACCTGAAAAAAAAAAGAATAAGGAAAAAATAAAAGATTCGTTTAAAATTTACCTTCTTACCTTGTCATATCGTGTATCAGGATCGACTGAGAAGAATCCTATTCTTTCGAATTGATATTTATTGAAAGGTTTTATGAATTTTTCAAAATATTTATCAATGTATGCATACGTTTCTTTTTTGCTTCTGTAATTTATGTCACTTAAAAATCCGTTAGGTACATCGTTTATGTCTTCTGGATTTCTGTGCTGAAACCTAGGAAAAAAGGTAATTATCTTTGAGATTTTAACAATTTTCGTGAGAAACATTACGTACAGTTTATTATAAAACCGAATGCAGACTAATTTGGGTCGCGAAATCCATTGTATGTAGGCCTTTGGTTTGTTCTTTTCAGACACATCCTCTTGTGTAACAATTAAATTAACTATTGAGCCAGCTGTATTTCGTATAACTTTTTTTACTGTTATTACAATACCCACATACTTTAATCCAACTGATTGTTTTAAGGTTAATCTTTTGAAATTTCCATCAGCTTGCTGGAATTAAAGAAAAAATAATCATCTACTAAAACCATAGTACGGAAAAATAAATCAAAATACTTTCAAGTATTCAATGAAAATTGCTTTTGAATAAAAAGCATACAACAACAAGAATCATACTTGAAATAAAAATGCAGTTAAGAATTGGTGCTTGGAATTTATAAAACTGAACACTCTGCACAGCAGAGCAAACTGCACAAACCTGTACTTATAAAATTTGTGTGTAGTTCTCCTAATATTTTGACAAGCTTCGTGTAATATCAAATTAGTTCTAGTGAATGTAATAATTGCTTTATCTACACAATTTGTTAGCACATTTTTACACCACCATTGAGGTAGTGTTATGGCACGCCAGGTTTTTTCTCAAATTCTCAATAAGCTTATTCATTGTATTATTGCATTTGTACAAGAACACTAGTAGCCCCCCCCCCCCCGACTTTGCCCGAGATTCACAGAGTGGGGAACCGTATTGTGTTGGGATGCAATTCTAATTTAAGAATTCTGTTTAAAATGCATACAGTTTTGGTCGAATGGTAGGTAAGCTGTACGAAAGGTTAAAAAAATATAACGATGCTAAAAAATACCGTTTCTTACGCCATAAAATAGTGTTTGACCCTGAGAGGCTGTTAATTTTTACTTTCACACGTTACGATGAATAAAAAAGGCTGTTTGTCAAAACTGACGAGAAACATATAATTAAAAAGTAATTTTTTCTTCATTTCCGATAAAAATATCGTGAATGAAAAAAAATTACTGTAAATGGTGAAGATAATCAGAGCAATAAAGTCCTTTAGCCTTATCTCTCACCAAAATTAATACAAATACATATTATTCAATATATTCGAATAGCTAGAAAATTTAAGTAATCAATGTCAGGGTTACAATCAAAAGCTGATCTCTTACTTGATCAATTCTTCATTTGTCAATTTTTACGCTACTGTTTTAATCTTCATAAATCTTCTACGTCACCTTTTTGGGGCTTAAAATTGTAAACACTTAAAGCTATCGAAGTTGTCCTTCCAATTCGCCCTCTTGCGCCTTAAGGTGTTGATAAAACTTTTATGAGCTCTAAAGGCTACTTTTTTTTAAACTTTGTTACGTTGTTGCTCAAGTTTATTTCTCCTTTACAGCTTCACTACCAGATTCGCCGAGCACAGACCGTGGAGAGGTTTGGTGATTCCTGATTCGATGCTTAGAGTCAAGAGGGTAATGCAGGATTGTAAGTGGTCAGGGTTCTGGGCCTCGCGACGAACAACTCCGATCGTGCATCTGTCAGAAAATGACTAACTTAACAGTGACTATATATCTGTAACGTTTGCGGCGCTTATATACAATTTCACTGAGATTCGCTATTTTAAGATTGGCTAGAATTTATACTGAATAGCTTGAATCTTGATTAACTTTTATAGTTAACAATTAAAAAAACTAACGTAAATTCATCTTCTTTTGTATATTAAGATTCAAGTAATTTAGTGGATGTAAAGGAGATATGTTTTTTTTTTTAATATCTTAAATTAAGAATAATTAGCACTTCATATTTAGATATTTGGTTTAATTTTTAAAAATTCTGATTAAATAAAAATATTTAGCAAAAATAGATGTTTAGTTGCATGAAGAGAGATTTTCTAGTAATATTTCTGTTAAGTAAGAATTAAGTTAAGAAAGTATAAAATATTTGTTACGGAGGATAAGTAAATGTACATGTATGTATACGTATATAATGTTTTGTATGTATGACACATTATGAAACGTAATTTAACTCTACTTTCTGCGACAAAAATTTATTAGTTTAAACATATTATATGGACTCCAAACGGAATATTTTTTTCATATCTATTTATCTGTTACAATCTGTGTAAAGTATATCATGGTCAAAATAAAAAGTGTACAAATTGAAAACAGAAAAAAGTTATCTTTAAATAAATAAAAAATATCCAGTTGGCGCGTGGAACGCACAAGAGAGCAAAACCCCACTAGTGTATACATATTATATTATATATCACATAATATATGTACCCCAGCACTCTGTGTGTCAACCCCTACTATTACTTGTTATTTCATTTTTCAGATAATAAAGAATATGTTCACTTAGAAAATGTGTTGGTGAAATGTGGGGCAGTTCTTGCTCAAATTAAGGTTAATAATCCTATTATCAAGCTTGCTCCAATCATCGAGAGTCTGAGCTACAATTACGAAAATATTAATCTAAGGTTAATGTATACGTATAAACAGTTTTTTTTTCTATCAATTTATTGGATATTTTTAACCCGCAAAACTGTTAAAGTTTAAATCACTGATAGTTTGATCTAATTCAGATGTAAAATGTGAGGTTTCATCATTAAGCTACAGTGTTCGTGAGATCTCTTATCACAAACGATAAGGGAATGCATACTTTACTATCTCGTAAGAAATTCACTGCCTTAATTACATTCATCACATGGATGTAATAGAAATTTCGTACTACTTATTACCGCGCGATTACAACTTTTTCTTTAAGTTATTCTTTTCTTAATTTTTTGTTAACAAAAAAGTCAGTTCTAGGTGCATGACCTGTATTGTACCCCAAAAATCGATGCCCTTGACTTAGCATCGTATCTAATCTTAATCTCTGCTTTCATAAATTTTTTTTATTTATTTTCAATGCGATAAATCGATAAACATGTCATAGTTTTGTAAGAAAATTCATCAACTTTTATTGATATGCACACAACTTTACGTACAAAAAGTTCAAAATAAGTAAATATTCAATTCAAACAGGCTTGATAACAGGGACTTGATAATACATGCATTAATGGCCTTAAAGCTTAACAATACAGCCAAATAAAATTTTTTTAATTGAATCGATAAAAAATAATTATTATTGGTTTTTTAATTCAGAAAAGTTTACACTTGCAAAAAATTAGGTGAACTACTGATGTTGATTGAAACCACAGTAAAATAATTCAGTATCATTTTAACATCACACGAGTATTCTGACAGTTTTCCTTGACTATCAATAATAGGGCCATTTACCTCCCCGTACGATGATGAGAAAGTGTTTTTATCTATCTCCCACTTTCATGACGATTCCAAATATTGATATTTTTTTCATGATAGTATAAGAAGCATTCTTTCATCTTAATCTCCTTCGACATTTAATGAAATACTTGGTATGAAAATTTTTTTCCCTTCTCATACAATCCCAATGGGAATTTTTTAACTGTGTTTAAATAAATCCACTGCTTTATAAAAATGCTTTATAAAAATGTTTTTAATTTTATAACTTTTAACACAGAAAATTATTTTGATTTTATATAATGTACCTCTACGTACAAATAATTACTAAACTTCCTCATGAGCATGTATACCTGTAACAGCACGAATTTTTATTAAAATTACTTAAAGGGCTCTGTAAGTTGACCTCCTTAATAGGACAACATTTTCAAAGTTTGTGTTATTGTATAATTAGGCATTCAATGCAGTCCCTAATTGTAATCATCCTAAGCAATCCCTATTGCACAGGTCACGAAAAGTTCTATCAGCTATTTCTAAAGTTTTCTTTAGAATTATTGACGCTTCGTTCCATATAATTTAATATACCTCTCATAATTTTTTCTTGTCAGTTTCCAACTCTAAAAATGCACTATCAATATTTCTAAAGTCTAAAAGTAATCGAAGAGTTCTGTGACTTGTAGTTCCTTTAGGAAGCAATACTAATGCAATACTAGTCCAGGCCATAAGAACAATTTTTTATCCTTAGAAATAAAATAATTAAATAATGTTTTACATAAATAAGTTTTTCCTAAATTTTGAGGGCCGTCTGTAAAGTAATTTTTTTTTTTTGCATATAGTATCAAAAACTATTTTTTGATCGTAATTTAATTTAAATACATAGAATCAAACATTGCTTCACAAAATAATACTGAATCAGTGTTATCTTCTTGAAGTTTATTTTTTTTGTGGTATACGTAGGTAGGTTAAAAGATGTACATAAGTTGGCTTCTGTTTCTAAAATTTGGATTATATGTAAAATAGCAAAATTACCTTTGTCAGTTTTAGAGTCTTCTCTAAACAATTTATAATATTTTTTCGACATTTCGTCACCTATATTTTTTTGAAATCAAACAACAAGCAAAAAATTGTTTTACTTGATAAGAAAGCATAACAGTAATTGCTTCCTAAAAAACATAATCAATCTAACAATTAAGTGTAACCAAGCTCATTGCAATGGCAGCATTCTTAACTGTTTGATATTTAATTCCATGATTTGATTCCATATCTGTAAATAATGTTGCGCCACGTAATTTGTTCAATAAAAGTTAAAAAAAAACATTAATGATCTTTGTGGAAAGAAAATATTGTCACATTGTGGAAAGAAAATTTTTAAGAAAAGATGCATTAAAAAGGCATTACAATACAATTCATAAAATAGTTAACAAGAATTTAAAAAGCATGTAAATCATTATCAACCACGATAGTAATGTTTAATGTATAATTTTCTTATTTTTTTCAGAATACATTTTTTGATCGGAAGATTTAATGCCAATGTTAACCTTTTAATATGTTGAGATATTTATGTAAATAAAAAATAAAAAATAAGACTGATGAATAAAAATATTTATTGTAAAAATATTATGAGTACTATGGTAGAATTTTTTTTTATTAAGTTGAAGTCATTTGTTATGAACCTTCCTTTACCATTTACCACAGACTAACTAGAATTGATTATTTTCAGTGCCTGCTGGTTTTCCATCTCTTCCGATGTATCCCAAATTTCTGTGTCGTGAGAGCCTCAAGTAGCCGTTGGTCTGACAGGAGTAGGTGAACTACGTTTTTCTTGATTTTAGCGCTTAAGTTACCTTTAGGCTGATGACAGTTTGATGATATCTCCTTGTTCTTCTTTAATTCCTGATGGTATAGCAACAGGAGAATTATTAAAGCCGTATGTCCTTTCTCTTGTTACCCGTTTCATTTTAGTGGTAGATTCAAGCTTACTTCAGATTTGATTGTATATGTTACTAGCTCTATTAGCACGTGCAAAAGATATTTTTTTTCTCGAGAGATTTTGTGAATGTGCTTCAAAAATTTCATACGAGACTGTATTGTCTTATAATTACTGGACACACTGTTAGAGCTGGGGATGTTGGAGCCACTACTACTATTGTTACTAAATGTTTAAGTTTTTTCAACTCTTTGACACTCTGCCTTTCTAAATCTGCGTGATTCTTTATCGTATTAATTTTAAGAAAATTTACAGAATTACACGTTAATTCGTAACAATTTGGACTCAAACGTCTGAGTTTGTACTTATAAGTGTAGTTGCACCCACAGAGCTTTGCACTCAATTGTTTTAGTCGACTTATGGAGATTTTTTTTTATTCGATCCATGTTAAACACTTGTGGTTTCCAGAAACTGTAAATTTTCGTCCGTAAAAATAATGTCGAAGATGTTTTACGGCGGTCTTTACTGCTAAACATTGTTTTTCAAACGTGGAGTAATTCCTTTCGCATAAATCAAGAGTGTGAGACATATAGGTTACAGGGTGGTCTTCTCTTGGTTCTACTTGACTTAAAAAAGGACCTAGAGTCAAATTGGATACATAAGTAGTTAAAATAAACGGTTTGTCAAGATCGACACATGCAAGTACTGGAGCTTTGCACAGGGCAGATTTTAATTTTTCAATGCTTTCTTCTTGAGTTTTAGTCCAATTAAATTTTTGATTTTTTCCTGATAACAGAGTTGATTGGTCTAAACATTTTAGCATAATTTTAAATTAATCGTCCTCAACATCCTGTGTGTTTTGAAAATTCTTGAATTAAAAAAAAAAATGTGTTGGTATTGGAAAATTCTTAACTGCTTCGAGTTTCTTCGAATTAGATTTTACTTTATAACCACTTTTTTCCATCCCAAGATCGTCACTTCCGGAGTTAAAAATTCGCATTTATCTACCTATAATTCTAATCAGTATCTGTTAGTCTATTAAATAATTTTTTATTTTCATTTTATACTTTTCTAAAATTTTAGCAGATATTTTAATTATGTCTAAAAATGTTAATCGTTCTATGCCTTGTAATGCTAATAATACGGAGTCCATGAATCTTTTAAACTTAGCCAGTGTATCGCATAATCCAAATGGCATACCTGAATACTCGTAATGTTCGTATTAGGTATTGAAAGCTGTTCTGTGGGGATGTTATGGAGATACTTCAATTTGATAAAATCCGTTAACTAGATCGAATTCTACAAAAAGTTTTGATCCACCAATTTTTTCTGATATCTCTGTAATACGTATAAGGCAATAAGTAAGCATAAAGAATGGTATTAGGGTGTAACTTTCTATAATCTATTGCGAAATGATGTTTCTTTTTTGCGTTGGGTCTTGGCTTTTTGGGGACGATCCACAGTGGACTATTGTATGGGCTAGAAGAGTAGCAAATTATTTCTTCTTGTAATAACTTATCGATCTGATTCCTAACTTCCTTAAGTAGAAGGTATCGTTAGTTGTCGGTTAAATTTGTTGTATATACAACGAACGTGGAAAAGCATCGCTTTTAATACAAAATAGATGTAAATTTTCCTTCAATACTTGGCAAAATTGATTATAACTAGTCTTATCATGATGATGTTGGCGAATTTTTTTTATAATACACTAAATTTTTTATTCTGTTACGTTAGGGACATCGTCACTTAAATCTGAATGCAAAAAATTTTCCAAAGTCAGCTAAATCAAAAGGTACGAGACGTTAATGAGGGATTTTAATTTCTACTCGCTCTTATTTGGTGTCGACAGACATCATATTTTACCATTGCGTTGCTTATGAATATATCAGGAGTGGCTTTTATCAAGAGCAGGTATGCTTGGCACGGCTATTAATTTGCGTTAAAGGGATTTGTATTAAAACTATCATTCTGGTTGGCATTTTGTATACATGATTTTGACAAAAAGTTACGGGCAATAGTACAAGTTGGTTTGTCAGTGCACGCTGATTTTTGCTCACTGCTACGTCTGGGCGACGAGCACCATTCTCGTTTGAAGAATGGCTTACTTTAAAATAATTTGGTCTGAAATTTCGTTGATTATTAACAGAATTTGACCTCGAGCGAAAGCTAGTGCTGTTTTATGATTTCCGTGGTGTCCAAACATTTTTGTAAGTGCAGAGACAATTTTTCATTGGAAAAACACACGAGCTGTCAAATATACACTGCAGTAGGCTTGTTTAAAAGGGACTATTCAAAAAGAATAATTATTAATTATAGAATAAGATTAGTTATCTGGAGCCAAAATTTTGCTGATTCTTTCACGAGTTGCTCAAAGTTTGATAAGATTGCGTTTCATTTCATTTTTGAAAGAATTTTATAGAAAGATTGGTAAAGCCATTATTTCGATATCGGACAGCTGAGTGTTATACTATTTCTGTCTAAATCAAACGTAGTAGGAAAAATTTCTGTATCATTAGGATTGCAATAATAATGTATATTATCGCGATTGTACATGTTAGTATCATCATATTCAACCTGTTGTGTACTGTTTTGATTAGACTAACAATATACAAAATGTACGTGTCTTCTTTTATAGAGTACTGATATATTTTTTCTTGCTGTGTAGTGTAACAAGGAGCAATGTTCATATGTGAATTCTACTGGTACATGATAGCGTAAGTATTGGGGTATGATATTTTTCCGACTTCTCCGGCTTTTGAAGCTACCTGGAAGAGCCGGCGAAAGCTTTTGGGACGTTTAACATCATGTTGGCCCTAAATTCATCAAGTAGGCCTAGCATAAATGCTTCACGACCAACCATTTCTAGATATAATTGTGAATCAGACTATTGAAGTTCAGGAATATTGTGAGAAGCGACTTTTATTTTTGCTGCTCCAGTGCCTTGGTTAATAAGTTGTGAAATTTTCTAGTGAAAATTACGAACAGTTTCCCCCTGTTTCATCTGAGAACTATTGATGTCAGTAATGTATTAAGCGTAAGTTTTGGGGGGAGAAAAATGTGCTTTTCCGCCTTCGGGTGGTTTGGGGAGGCTGGTACTTCCTCGGGCGAAAAAGCAGTTTTCCGAAACTCGTTCGAAAAGTCTCCTTTACGACCCTCGTTACGGACCTCGCCTTCGGCTCGGGCCGCAAACCTCTCGGTTCGCAAACAAAGACTTTTTAAACTCGTAGGAAAACTACCATATCCGCCCTCGGGTGGTTTTGGAAGGCTGGTACTTCCTCGGGCAAAAAAGCAGTTTTCCGAAACTCATTCGAAAAGTCTTCTTTACGACCCTCGTTACGGACCTCGCCTTCGGCTCGGGCCGCAAACCTCTCGGTTCGCAAACAAAGACTTTGAAACTCGTAGGAAAACTACCATATCCGCCCTCGGGTGGTTTTGGAAGGCTGGTACTTCCTCGGGCAAAAAAGCAGTTTTCCGATACTCGTTCGAAAAGTCTCCTTTACGAACCTCGTTACGGACCTCGCCTTCGGCTCAGGCCGCAAACCTCTCGGTTCGCAAACAAAGACTTTTTAAACTCGTAGGAAAACTACCATTTTAATTGTATATGAAACGTCTGATGTATTTAATGTTAATCCATCTTGATATTTTATTGCTCTAACCTCCAACCTTGAAATGACTTCTTAAAAACATGGGCTCTTCCACATTTAAGATAAGGAACTTAACATTTTCAGTATCTTGCAAGAAATCTTTAGTGGTGTATTTTGAACACTATCTATAAATATGTGTAAAGTAGCTTAAGAAAGCTCCCTCGTGACAGTTCCCGAACCAAGACGAGCTGAATTTAATAGTTAAAAGTCTTCTGAATTCAATGATGTTATTATTTATATCGCTAACCCTGCAAAATTTCGAGCTATTATTAATTTAATGTAGCGCATTCTTACACGTATTCTTATGGTGGAGCTTGCACATACGATGAAAACAACTTAAAAACTCAAATAAATCAACAGTTCTCGTAATAAGAGCGCACACGTTTTGTAGAATAGAACTTCCTCTTTCGAATGACGCCTAGCAAAGTAAGTGTTACCCAGGAAAATTTTGAGATATTCTAATAAAAAATGATCAAGTCATTTTATTTCCACAGGTTAGCCTGTGTTCTTTTGCGTCAGTAATGCCAACTATACTTGAGTTTGCGAGTAAATTTGTGACCTACGACGTGGGTTAGCATTTCTGCATGAGGGAGCCTCTTTAATTGATACGTAAAGCTAAACTATTAAGGGTTAAGTTACGTGATAATTTAAAAAATTCTAGCGATTTTTCAGCTTTCCTTACTCTATGGTATTGTTCCAGAAAACTTTATACTTTTAACTACTTCAGTTACCATGTTAATATCTTTAAGTGTAAAAACCATTTTAAAAAGAATTACGAAAACAGAAAAGAAAACAATACATAAACAAAACAAAAATATGAGAATAAATAAGACAAATAAAAAAATTGTTGTCTAGTTAAATCTTACTTCAAGTAAGACAAAAGGCTTAGTTCTTCATAAGGGATGCCAATTTTTTAAGCCCCAACTTCAAAATAAGGGGCGGAACTCGTAAATTCGTTCTACAAACAAATAAATTTAATTATTATTTGTCAAGAACTAGCAGTGGGCCTAAAAGCTTTATTTTCTCTTACTTACAGTGTACTTTTCTATTAAATCGATGACTCGGCATTGTGATGTTAAGTTTTACAAATCGTACTTACGGAGTGGCGTTAGTGTATCGTATGCAAACCTGGCGTTGACCTACTGTTTGAATTTATTCTTATGTATAATGCAGTAGTAGCGTATTTTAATTGTCTCTGTATCTCACGTCTTAGTTAAAGTACTTATCATAAGTTACTTATTTAATGTTTGTTTGGTATATACTTAATTTATTCATTAAAACTAAAATTTTGAATCTGACCATGGAAATCTTGCAACATTTAGATTTAAATAATGAGCTTAATTAACAACCAAGTTTTTTCTTATTTAATGATTTAATAAGTTTTGTAAAGCCGGAAGTAATCGATTTTATAAAATAAAATAAATTATAAATTTCCAATTTCCTATTTACAGTGTTTTAACAATTTACAGTTTTACTTAACTTAACTAACTTCTATCATCGTTGGTAAGCCACTGCCTGCGTGCATGCAATCGCAAGATCTTATAAGGTTGGATACTTAGGCTACTGCTTTTAACGTCAGAATCCAAGTCAACGGGCCTTCCTTTCTTGTTCCTCTCTGATTCACTTTTAGGAAAGTCTACAGTGGCCTAGTTTGCCCAAGTTTTTCTCACCCAGCTTAGTCACTACACTGAGAAAGAAGTAGGAGCGGCGATGTATCAGCGGTGGTGAGGTTATGCTCTCATAGTTGTAGGGCGTATGTAGCGTCACTTACGGTACAACAGGTATTCCACACTCGAAGGATCGCTTGTATCCTGCATGAGTGGGAGCTGTGGCGTCCCACTGGGAGGACAAAATCGCACCATCAGTGAAATAGACACATAGGAGACAGTTGCAGTCTCGCCAAGTGAGATTGTGTATGCACCGCAAGGGGGGCTCTAGTCTCTCGCTGTGGGACAGCAGCTGCCCCACTCGAGCGGAGATAAGTAGCCCTACTGTTTGGTTAAGCAGAGATCCTTCGAAAGAGTTCTGCTCTCCCACTTCTTTCTCAGTGTATACCATAAAATCGCTAAACACGCAAAAAACTAATTATACTATATAGCTGAAATTGTACACCTGTGTTTATGACGAATGTACCAACGTAAAAAAACAAAAAAATTGATCATTGAATGGACGATGCACGCAAAATTTGAAAAGTCACTTTACTTTTTGAACACACCTCCTATATATTAAAAAGAGCTGGACTTACAGTAAACTTTTGCCTTACTCCCTTAGTCGTCTCAAACTTTTAAGATATTCCCTCACTTGCAATTTTCTTATCTATCGTTTTGTTGTGAGTTTTTTCCATCATCTCTAAATATTTTTTGTTAATCATTACCTTTATCATTTTTTACATTAAAATGCCTTATCTAAATTATCAATTGCCTCTTTAAAATCTATAAATCAAATAAAAACCATTTCCTTTTAATTTATTTATTTGTAATTATTGATACTATTCTGTACAAATATATGATTCTTTGTACTCCTTTTTCCCTTAATCCCGCTTAACTTTCATCTACGACCTTTCATTTTTTAAGATTGACCTCAAACTATTGACCATTAAATTTGTTAGAAGTTTATACCTTATATCTAACAGAGCAACTTTTTTATGATTTTTAATTTCTGTTTCATCCCCAGCCGTATGAATTGGAAAAATTCTAGCTATCTCCCACCTTTGAATCATAGCTATTTTATTGAAAATCCTGCTTAGATTTATGTTAGTTTCGAAATTCATGTTGTTGGAAGTTCCATCTTCAATTCTTTTGTTATAGCATCCTGCCCAGCTGCTTTCTTATTTTCCATTTTTTCCAATGCTTTCTGTACCTTATTTTATTTTTTCCCTACATTTAATTTCTCTCTTGCTTTCAGAAAAGTCTCTCTTTCTTTTTTTCTATCACCTCCTCCTTTTTCTCTGTCTAAATATCTGCCCTTAGAATCATTTTAAAATGCGTCACTTCATCATCTTCTTTCATCTTGTGCACTTTGCCCTCTAGCTCTAGAGCTGTTTCCTTATTTGTCATTACTTGTACATAGGTAATTCTTTAACAAATCGAACACCATTTTGACCGACCCATTTATGATTTGACTGAAACTTTGTTTACGGATTCTACATTGAAAAAACACTTGTTTAAAATTTTTTTTTTTGTTAGTAGAGAGGGTTGAAAATTTAAAATTTCGGTGATTTTCGCTTGTAGACTCATTTTCAAAGATCTATAACTTCAATTTATTTCAAGCAAGAGAAAACTTTTTTTTTCGTTTTTAAGGTGAAAGAATGAAGTTTAGGAAAAAAATAAATAAAAAAAGATTTATAAAAAATTTCACATTGTTATAAGCAATTGAAATGTTTGAATCAATTTGTATGAACAAAACCCACCCCTTAGCGTGTTTTTAAGTATGACCATCGTACTCTATATCCAATTTTTCATCTAAAATTTTTTTTTACGAATGCAGAAACGATTATTACTATTGAAAAAAAATCAAATAAATAAGCGCGGTACCTGTTGTCAGCGCCCCAAGTTACAAAGTATACCTCATATTCTCGCCTTATCCTGTTGTTTTCTGGATTATCTCACAAAATTAATAAATAGAGTTTTATAAAAAAAGTGGAAAAAAATAAATGAACAATTACATTTCAGAAAAATAAGTGATACGTTAAGATTGTAATAAAAACTGCAACACTATAAAAGAGAACATAAGCATAAAACGCTTTAAGCCACTCAATTGAAAAAATCACTGAGTAGTAAAGGGTAACTTTGTCGCACAGATTGGTGAGAGACCGGCCCCAATGCCTAATTGCAATAACAGCTAAAGTAAATAATAGATGGAGCCTTTAAACGAGTCGCAGAACAAGTTATCGCTGTCAGTGGGATATCTGTCAGCGAAAGCATGTTGGCAGAAAGATTCAGAATTTAAAAAAGAAGATTTTTGTCTTGTTAAACGACAGGTATTGTATGATAATTATTTTTTTTCTATTTTTTAAAAATTTATAATGATAAACGATACTATCGAATTAAATAATCATTACATAATAATAACATCACACGACATTTCTACATACTACATCATATATATATATATCATACTATAACCCAGAAAACAACGAGTACCTTGCAACTTGAGGCATTGACATCAAGTACCGCGCTAGTTCAATTGATTTTTTTGCAATAACAATGATCGTTTCTCCATTTATAAAAAAAGCATTTTCAATGGGAAATTGGACGTAGAATACCGTGGTCATACTTGAAACATACTAAGTGGTAGGTTTCATAGTTGACTTTAATTCAAACAACCAAAGCGTTTTCAACACCATGAAATTATACAAAAAAAATTTTTGGATGTATTTTTTTTTTAAATTCACTCTTTTACATTTAAAATAAAAAAAAGTTTTTAGTGGATTAAAATGAATCGGATTTACAGACTTGAAAATAAATCTACGAGTAAAAATTACCGAAATTTTAGATACTGAACCCTCTCAATTGGTAAAAAAAATAAAATTGCTCGAACAGGTATCTTTTATCCTTTTTTTGTCTTTTTTTCATATCTAACTTTGATTCTCTTGTTCTAAGTGCTTCTGGGATTTGGGGCTAGTCTTTTCTGTTTTCGATAAGTTCATCGATTTATTGTAAATCCCTAGTCTCAAGTACCTCTTCGGTTATTTGCTGAATTGTGTTGTTTCCCTCTCTACTGATGCTTTTAATCCTATTTTTTTTAATGTTAGTTTCACCATTTGCGCTTTTAGGAATAGCTATCTCTGTATTTGAAAATTGAATCTCGCATCTTGATTTATTTGTAGTACCTACTTGTAACTTTCTCTATTTTTTATCATATGATTTTACTCGATAACTTTTCCCTTTTTTTAAGAACCCTATCTAGTTCCACTTTTAAACTTTGTACCTCTGCGCATACTGTATTCTTGTCCTCAGTTACCATTGTTAAATTTTTCTTCAGTCCTATTATTTACCCCATCATTGCGTTTACGGTCGATCTCATAAAGGTGTATTTTTTTATACTTTTGCCGTTCTGATGCTTTTTCGGCAAGTCATTTTCCGTGCCCCTCTCTTGCTAACCCTCTGATGCTACCACTCCTTCTGCCCTCTGCTGCTCCTTGTTTAAGTTTATTTCTACAATTTCTGACACTACGAACCATATTACATAACACAAACTACCAGAACTACTCTGTTTCTTATCTTAGTGCCTTTTTTCCCCTACTTCTTCTTTACTTGTTTGTTCAATTTCTTCTAGTGACAATTTCTTCTTTTCTGTAATCTTATTTTCTGCCACTTCTTGGTGCTGTCTAGGATACGTCCCTGTGCCTGGTCCGCTTTGTACTCTGACAAGCGTGTGCTCTACTTTATTCTTCTTGCCCACTGCAATTTCAAACCCAGAACTTTCTGATGCTAAAATGTTTTCCGTATGATTTTTCTCCTCAGTCTCTTCAATTCCCATGATGCCTTTTATCGGTCATCTCTCTCCTCCTTGTTTTACTTATTTTCTCTTGTCCTTTCTCCTTTGTCTTGCCCACGATCTTTTTTGCGTTCCCGGTCACCCTCTTTACCGCAGTTAATTTTCCCATATTTTCTAGAAATATGGGCGTATAAGCTTTCAATAACAGTTCCTGCTAATAATCTCCTTCTGATCTTTTGTTAATGCTTCCTTTTCACTTTTTTCTCACTTTTTCTCACTAGGGGATCACTTGTATGCGTCGCGTCTGATCCATACGTGTTACCTGTACGATAGCGTAATTCAACCATATACTCCTATTTTCTAACATTGTTGATTTGCCATTCTCCAATTCACGTGTTAAGATCGCCTAAAATAGTCACATTTAAAATTTTTTTCTTTTACTCAACTTTTAAATTTTTCTATTTCAATATGAACTTTAACATTATCATGAACAAAAAAAAAGCTTAGCTTAGTAATATCTCTTAAAATGGATCCCGTTGTCATAATCTCATATTTTCTTAGTATAACTTCTGTTTTTTCAACAATTTTTCTCTTCCTTCCACTACAAAGTCTTCTTTTTTTTTTCTTTTTTTATTTTTTCTTATGGTCGCACAATTTTTCTTATTTACAACTTTCATCTAGTTTCCCTTATCAAGCACGTTTGCTACATTTTTTCATCCATATTTCTCGCAGTGCAATAATATCAAGTTCGTACAAGTATTTTGTAGTCATCTTGAAATTTTTTATGTCAGCTATGCACCCAGATTATATTTTAAGGGCCTTGTTTTTATAAGTTTTTATTTTATTTTAAGCCACATTTCGGTACTTTTTTCTGTCCCTTTGTTCTTATATTCCTTTTTTCCATCCTCCTTACGCCTTTAGCCAGAAGTCTCACTTTTTTGTATTCTATGAGAACTCTATACTTGTCAAATAATTAACTTTTACAACTCTATTCTTTTTCAGCAAAACTTCTGTAATAATTTTAAGTCTATATTTCATCTCCTATTTTTAAAATCTTTTAAGGGCTGTCACAATCTTTGAAAGAATTAAAAAAAAAAAAAAATTTTTGCGAATTTTTGTAGAAAAAGTCCTTTTTTTCTTCGGTAAAGAACTTCATGTATAACGCGTGATTAAAAAAAAATTAAGTTAAATACTATTGATTTTTACGCACAGACAAGCAACTGACTCTATTTACATATGCAGAGACATTATAGCATTAAAACCAAAATAACATTCAACGTAAAAAAATTAACCAAGCTTGAGGGGTCCAAGGATATCCGGTCAGAACGAAGTTTTATTCGCATTTTTGTAGACGTTGGCGACGTACAGTCATAAAGTGTAGGATGAAATATCAGTTATTTGAGTATATTATGTATTTGAGTATTAGGTTCGAGTACAGTAATACATTTTTTTGTGTTAGCACATGTCCTACGAAAGCAGAAAAAAAAACATTAATTGTGACTGTGTCAACACAACAGCATAATTATTTTTGTATACCAACAATTAGGTTTTTAATGACACTTAAAATTATCACTATAAAAAATTAATTAACAAAAACTAATAATTATTCCCTAATTTTAAAAATAACTTTTTATTGTGCAACGCTATACTTACGTTTTCTCACGGTTACTTTCAAATGTGGTTCATAGACATGGTAGTTTTTTTTTCTATACTGATCAAAAAAAATTTTTCACCTTCTGATACTATTAGTGTGTTATAATAATAAATAATGAATTCACAAAGACGTTAATTAAGTAAAAAACTTGATAACAAACAGATTGGCGGTCGTAAAATTATTCTGCAAGTAACAAAAGCAGAGATAAAAGCAAAAATCTAAATAAAAAATTGGCAACTAATCACAAGTTTTTAAATAAATAAATGATGTGAACTTCTGATTCGGACAAAACTACTTTTCCTGTATTTCTGGGGAAATTCTATAGGAGAATAAGCAATTTGTTCTTTACTAAAAAACATGCGATTGAATCGTATTTTGTCTTTTCGGGCAATAAACTAAACGGCCACTTTTACAGCCAGTGAAATCATGTACGGTGCAATAGCGCGAGGTGAAGAAAGTGAGAGAGAGAGAGAGAGACAGCTGCCTGCAGCAATGTATATAGCTTAATACACGGCTGTATTACTATAGTAGGGTCGGAAAAAAGTCTTGTTACACTTTTTCGGTCTAGCTTCCATGCGCCCAAAACTCATGACGCGATAAAAGAAACTTCGTTCTAAAAATTGTCAAGCAAAGGCTGTTGCGCGTGGGGCAAAACACTGACTGCCGATGGTTTTTGAATTTCAGTTAGTTACTGTACATAACTATACAATTATGAACATACTATAAAAATATAGGTATGTAACATGCTTCATCAATTAATTAAATAGAAAAAATCATTGTAACAAAAAACATATTTATATAAATTTCTGTGTACCTTTTTAATGTGACTAACTTGTAAATTCAAGACGAAAGATCTCTTGAATTGTTGTCTATTTTTATTTATGTTTGGTGTTGTGAGATGTAAATTTTGTTATTAATTTTAGCCTAATAGGCTGGCATATGAACGAGAAACATGTCACAAATAATTATATTCTGGGACTATAATAAAAGATGTATTCAGAAAGGACGCCACTATGCCCTTTTTTTATTAATAAGTTTTACTTTTTGAAAACACAAATTAACAAAGAAACTTTATTTTTTATTCGCTTTCCAACGCAAGTTTTGGCAAAAGTTAATTATCTGATGAAGATTAAAGGACTATGTAGGTATGTTGGGCTATTTAAAATTGTTTGTTTTTCAAGTTGTTTTTCATACAATTATCTTTTATATGAAAAAATTATAAATATTTTAAGTTTTTATAAATGATATTCCTTGCCTCACGTTTAGAGAAAGAAAGCATTATAGAAGGGTTATTGAAAGATTTTTTTTTTAAATCGACCTTTCGATAGCATCGTAAAATGTTAAAAATTTCTATGATTGAAAAATAGGTATGTTTTAAGTCAGTCAATTTCGAAATAAGGAGTAGATTTTTGAGTTCATTACTAAGGTATTGAGTTATTATGTTCGATGAAAAAAAAGTTGTCCAGGATCATGTTTACTTATTTGTAATGAGCCAGCATTTCAATTTAAAAAATCACAATTCTTAAGCTAAATAAAATACAGGATAAAACAGCCAATATTTTAGAAAAATTAGAAAATAAAGTGAGCTTAACCTCCAGAAAATCAGAAGAATCAATGTAGATGACGTGATCGAAAACAGCTTGATGACTGCCTTCCTTAGTTCCAGCGGGAAAGTCTGGTATGTTCAAAGTTTTAGGTTTGCTGTACGGGTAGTTGCATATTGTCAATTTAAGGGGTTCTATAACGGCCATGTATCGTTTTGCCGTAATATTTAAATAGTCCCTAGCGTTTGCTTCAAGAGCAGAAGGATCGACAATAGATTGTGCTCCACTGACGCCCTGTTGAGCACAAAACTGATTAATAGCTTCAGGAGGAAAACCACGACGTCGTAAGGCTGAAAGGGTAAACAGTCTTGGATCATCCCAGTCATCAACTACTTTTTTTTCTATCAATTTAGAAATTTTTCTTTTTGATATAACAGTATAACTAACATTTAATCTTCCATACTCCCATTGCACTGGACAGTAGATATCAAGAGCATTACATAACCAATAGTAAGAAGATCTTCTTGATTGAAATTCTTTTGTACACAATGAATGAGTAATATTTTCAATGCTATCACAAAGGCAGTGGGTGAAATCATACGTAGGATAAATGCACCAATCATTTTTCGTCCTATGGTGATAAGAGTACTTGATTCGATATGCAACTGGATCTTGCTTCCCTTCTTCAAGAGTAACTTTCATACGTAATGTTGCTTCACCCTCGTCTATCAATCCATATTTCATATCTTGGAAAAGATTTAAGCTTTCTGATGTAGGTCTGTATCGCCAAGGACTTGGCTGTGGGTTGAATCCTTTTATTTGAAGAATACTCTGATGACACACGTAAGCTAAGTCTTTTTCAATTAATTCAATTGCCCATTGAAATAAAGTAATAAAATTATCAGAGGAGTAAGTAATATTCGCAGGTTCATAACCAAGCCATTTTACAATATCTAAGATTCCAGTAAAGAACTTTTTTTCTTCCTTTTCTGGATTTGTGTCATCATATCGTAAATTACAATATCCGTTAAATGCCGCAGCGTATCTGGAAAAAATTATGCAAAAGAATAAATATTTTTCATCAAACGAGAAATAATATGCAGTTTTCTTATGTTATTTTATCATTTAAGAAAGCAGCTTGAATGATGCAGTTAAAAAAACGAATAAATATTCTTGCACAAACAGACCCTTTATACTTTTTACGCAAATAATGTAATACTTATGGTTCTATAATGAGAACTACTTTAGATCTTCATCTCCAAGTTTTCATTAAAAATTAATAATTGATTATTTTTAAATTCATGTAGCTTAGATGTCAAAATGTTCGTTCAAATATTCAGTACATCAATTTGTAGATGCTAATATTTAACATCAGATGGAACTACAACATTGAACGTTAAAGAACCAGTTGACACACCCTAGTAGTACTAGAAAAATAAAAGTTGGAAAATAGTAACTATGCCTAAGGACTAATTAAATAGTTAAATAATTTTCATAAGCCTTACAGTGTCAAAGAATACGTCTTTTTTTTTTTTTTTTTTTTTTTCAAAACATTCAGTTTCGTGAGGAAATTAGGTACCTTTATGAAACTTTTAGTAGGTTGAAAATAGTAGTATTTAGATTACACGTATACTGAATTTTCAATTATCTTGTGTTCCTAATTTGTACCTTCCTTGTTTTTTTTTTCCATACTTATTCTCCTTTTCCCCAAGTATGCGAGCTTTTCGTGCGGGCACCTGGCAAAGTTCCCCTCAGATGACTTGATCATTCATCTTTGTGGGTACTATTTACGAGGTGCCGCAATTTCAGCAAGATCGGGTGGATAGTTTTTGCAAACCGCAGCTAAATGCAAAAAAATGAAGGTATATTGGCAATCCAGCCTAAAAAAAAGTTGTTTACAACGTTAGATGCAATTTTTTGCAGGATCATATTCTTTAATACTTACTCTACAGGTTACTAAAGTATCGAATTTGTTTGCAGTGTGGAAGTTGGTTATTCATTCCTGAACTATCGTTATTTTTAAGAGCGCTTGCAGTTGGAACGTACTTGGTCGACAACAACGGACTCAAGCTTCAGAGAGTGGAAGTGGTTTATGAACTAGCGGCTACGGCGGCTCATTGCTCCTCACGCGCCGTACCGCCGTGCACAAAAAATTCCCAAGCGGATTATCATTTTTTAAGCAACTTCCACATAGCAAAAAAATTTGATACTTTGGTAAAGTTGTAGAGTAAGTATTAAAGAAGAATATGATCCCATAAAAAATTTCATCTAACGTTGTAAACAAGTTTTATAAGGCCGTTTTGCTAGAGTACCTTTTTTGCATTTAGCTGCGATTTAAAAAAACTATCCATCCGATCTTGCTGAAATTTGGTGTGGTTGTTGAAGACTACTAAAGCTACAACTCTGCCAAATTTCAGCTCTTAATGTTAATGCAAAAGAGAGTTATTAATTTTTGTAAATCGGCTCAAAAATGAGGTTTTTGCCTAGAGAAAACCACTGGACCAATTGGGATCGATCGAAGCTTATTTTATTTGTCTTTTTGGAACGCATACTCCTATATTTTTTATTTTTTTTTGTATTTTAAGGGTTATTGTTCGTTTACGACCACAAACCGTGTTTCACCATTTTTGTCATTTTTTTAAAAGTCTTAGCAGAAAACATTTTTTGTTCGATTTTATTACAAATGATTGGCATTGTTTAATTCTCTACAACATATTTTTTTCGAGCTAGTCTAAATTTCCATTGCTGAAAACTTAATTCAATCTCACTACAAGCACACCCTAGCTATAATAAGGTTTAATAAAAGAATCTTTTCCAATAAACCATCTGACATGTTGTACCGATCTTTTTGAAATCAATAGTGACTTTAGCTGATGAGCTGACCAGGCATTGACTTTTCTTCAAAAAGGACTCCCCTAGAGATTCAGACATCACCAGAAGAAATCTACTTATTGTTTTTAAAAGTTGGAAAAGTGAAAAAGGTAGATAATCAAACGAGGCAACGGTTGGCTGTAGAAAAAAGTAGATAGCCACAGTCCAATGTACATATGCTTCAGGAATTCCAAAACTTCATGATTAGAAGAGATCCATAGTATTTTCCTTATATTCTATTTCTCTATAAAGTTTTGTTGGTACATAAAAAATACTATCAATAGTAAATTTCTTATTGTAAGAGAACTGGTATCGAAACCTATAAATTGTTTTTAAGTTCCACTGATGTAAGTTCACTCTCAGCATGCATGAGTAGTTATACAAGTATAGTTGTTATTTTGGTCCACTTATTTATACCAGTAAATCAAAGGTACAATTGTGAGTAACAACACCAGCACAGTTAGTTAATTGCAAGAAGATTGTTGTTGGTATCATTTTTCGATGCAACAACTAAATTGTAACGACAAGATTTGAAAAAAAAAAAAAATAAATAAAATAAAATAATGTTTAAAAAAAATCTTCAGAAATACGGCAACCTCACTTTTAACGTATCAATTACATCAAAGGATCAGTGGTTAAGACTTAAAGAATTTTGCTAGCTTCATTATTCAACAAATTCATGGAAAAAAAAAAAAACAGTTTATGGGTGTACATTAACCTTTTATTAATATTTCTGTAACTACAGCTCAAACCATGATGTAAGAATATAAGGTGTGGCGTTCCGAGGTCTCATTTTCGTGCCGTTCTGCGCCTTCTATCACGACGCCATATTTGAGGGAGATGTGACTACTACAGCGCCAAAAAGTCTGTTCAATGAAACCAAGTGGCCAAAGTTGAAACTAAAATCTGTCCCCCGCATCCACCTCGAAGTGAGACATATATATAGATATAGACATACGTATGAATATACATGTACGTCTATTAATGAATGATTACCTATTTAGTCAGTTTTTCTGTGTGAATATTCACGAATTGTACGTTTGGTCACTGAAACAACTTGAATGAAAATATTGAAATAAAAAACATATATTGTTTCACGAGTTTCTTGATGTTAATATGCTTTATATTTTAAAAGCTTTTGAAATTCGCAGACAGACAGGGCGGCACGATGAAAGCGTTCCTGATTGGTCAATCAAAATAGATGCGCAACGCCACACCTTATATTCTTACATCATGGCTCAGACCCCCCAATATTTGGGATAGGCTCCATAGTAGAATTATCAACTCTATTTTAAATAAGAGTTCTCTCGTACTGCACAAATGCACTATTTTGCAATTATATTTTATATCACCTAAAAAGGCATGGAATAACCAATAATTACAGGGTATGGTATGCAAAGTGCATAGGGAGGCAGAGTCTCATTAATTAGTGCGTGTGTGGATGTATGTATGTGTGTGTTTCTGTTGCATACTCTGAAAACGGCCAATGGCCGAATTAAACGTTTATATCTAGGTATGGATATTACTATTTTACCACACCTTGGTATGGAGGTTTAAAAACGTCCATATCTAAATGTGGCCAATTTTCGGAGACCATATCTAAAAAGGGGAGTATCCAAATTGTCAGACGCCAATTTTAATAAAATTTCGATATGTGGTGAAGTATCCAGAAATATTAGACAAGTGCGTTTTATCGGCTTATACGCAGTTTTAAGGGGTATAAGAAACCCCTTAAGTTCATCCCCAAAAATCGTTTTTCCTAAATATCTCGGCTTTAACCCTATATTTTATTGTAAAAAAAAAAAAAGTGATTATTTCTCATGCAAAGGACAAGTATTTTATATTGTTTTAGGTAGTAGGGGTTGCATCCCTTATTTTTAATTGGGTGAAACCCTACTTTTTTTGTGACAAAAAAATATCTAACAAAAAATTCTAAATTATAAAAAAGCTTAAAAAAAAAAAAATTTTAAAACACAAAATTAAAAAATAAAATTGACATGTTTCGGCATTTTAATGACTGTTATCCTACAGAAAAAAATCGATGAATACATGTTTCAAGTAATCCAAATTCGTTTAAAGTTTGGATATAGGGATTTTTGAGGTCACTGATTACGAATCCGTCGTCAGCTTTTGCAAATTCTAAATGGTGGATCCAATATGGCAGACTCAAAGTAAAAAAAGACTTAATTTCAAAAACATACTGCATACTAAAATTTTTTAGCTTACTGATTACGAAATTTTTGAAAATTTGAAATATTTTATGCTTTAAACCGTTATTGTATAATATCTGAAACCCCTGAACCCCAGATAGGCAGAAGGCCCCAATTGATAAATCTCAAACCCCTAACGCCAATAACCGCAGGCAGGCCGTAGGCCTGTGCACTTAAAACGGCAAAATCCTTAACCTCTAAACCCCAGACAGGCCGAAAGCTGATGAATTTGAGTTATAAAACCTGTAAATCATGAGCCTTAGACAGGCCAAAGGCCTGTGTTTTTCAATAGCGAAATTCCAAACCTTTCATGGCAGACAGGCCGAAAGCTTTTGACTTTAAATAGCAAAACTTTTAACTCCTAAGCTACAGACAGGCCGGTGGCATGTGTTTTATAACCATACATCATGGGACCCTTATATCCCACACAGGACAATGGTGTGTTATTAAAACTGCACACCTTCCAAATTACAGATGGAGAAAAAGCCTATTTTTTGTAGTACACTGGAAAATAGGCTTTATAATTCACTTTTTTTTCTTAAATGTTTAAAATATTTATCGTCTGTATTTATTTGTCTACTTATTTATTTGTTTGCTAACGGGAATCACTTATGTTTTATGAAAATAGTAACAGAAAGAAATTTGTGAATAGTGCCAAGTGAATCAGTGATATTAGAATTTTTCATTTGAACAGTGTTAAGTGTACTGCTTGGCTCACCCAAGACTTATTTTGAGGTCTTGAGTAGGTGGCATTAGCAAGTAGTCAAAATGTGTTTTAGTATGGAATTTGAGATGCAGGAATAAAACAATAAAACCAACGTGCGAGGGTCTTATTGTGATAAAATCAACTCAATAGAATATTAATACACAATAATAATCTGTATTTAATAAATACAATGCCAAATAATACTCCATAAGAGCACATATTTTTTAACAAGAAACAAAGTCAATGAAGGCTTGTTTTATCTTATAATAACGGATTATGGCTCACCAAGCTGAGGACTGGACTCAAGCAGCAAATTGTAGTAAGGTAAGACAGACGAACTGCACGAAGAAACGACAGCTCTGGAGCTGCTTCTGCAGCAAGTTGCTTCTTACGTAAGGTACTAAGGTATGTCTCCGACACAAACCTGAACGAGCGAGAGCAAAGAAGAGAAGATAAGTACGGGACGAAGCCTCAGAGAAAAAGGGGAGAGCACTCACGGTGTCGGGGCGGGAGGCAGCGCTCGTGTGTAACGCACGCATATGCGGCTATGCAGCGTAAGAAAAAACTGGTAGGTTGACTACTACTGCACTCGTAGCACACACGACAGCCTCCCTACCACCAGCCTAGAAAGAAACAAAGTTAAAGCTGCTTGAGATCACCATCGACTTGGTGGCACAGGGTCTTTTTTTCAATAAAAACTGAACAAATAGACCTTAATACATTTAGAGAATCACACTTGATGTGTAAATCAACTTATTTGTTTATTTTTGCACGCAATAAACGGTTAACATCATTGCAATACAATCATCAATTCTATTATGTTCAATGAATCTGCGATGATCTCATTAATAATTATAGAATTAAAAAAGAAAACATATCTTGAACTGCATTAATTGTTTTTGTTGACTCGTATGTAGCTAGTTTAATTCTTGTGTACAATATGTATGTTACATTATGTTAGAATTGTTACTTATCATAACTTACAATTACTCATTATATTATGTACAATGATGATAATCATTAAAAAAATGGATTGAACATAATGTGTTTTTGTGTCACAAGCACGTTATAATAGCCTTTTTACCACATATGTCACATTTTCATAATCAGAGTTGAAACAAAATTCTTTCGGATTTAGTCCTTTCTTTGGCCGATCTTCAATGTAACCTGCAGCGTACCAAGCATATAAGAATGATTTTTTTTATGTGGGACTTGACAGTTGGTTATGCATAGGTGACTGCATTTTATTCATGTTGTTTCTATCATGTAAATTAACATCTTCGCTTAAGAGTTAGACAGTATCTTAAAAAGTACGTATAAAATTTTTCTACGTACGGAAGCCATGCACATTAAGTGGTTGAAATTGACCTATTGTACCTGCAGGAATTTATAATAGTATTAAAGTATTTGTTTCTAGTTTTACTTGGTAAATTACATCTTGGCAGTAACCTCTCAATAAATCTAATAGTAATACACTTGTTGCAGTCATTTTTTGAAAATATACATCTCTGGCCCAAATTTTTAAATTTTTCTTAGTTAATTTACTAGATTTTGAAGTCATGACATGCACGTTCTCAATTGGAAATAAATTACTTTTTACAATTGATCCGGATTCGCTGTTTGTTTCTTGCAAAACCAACAGAATAGGACACAAGTTTTCCTTCAGCTGATATGACTGGTTAAATTGTGTAGGAGTGGGTTGTTCAATGCACTGATAGAACGATTCCTTCAAGATGTTTTTTGTTTTTCAACATTGAGTGCACAGGCACTGTGTACTTCATAATTAAATCCACTTCGGTCTGAATTGTATACTTGCTTTCAACCATATGTCTTCATGGAATTTTTAACAGCTATGGGAAACACTTCTTTTTAATCTAAAAAAACTTTGTGTACTATGAAGAGCTTTTTTTGTATTTACTTAAGTAATCTTCTGCGACAATATATTACATCGATATTTAAATTGCTGCAGCCATTTTTTTGGTGCTTTAAAATCTTTTAATGTCGTTTTTGAAGCTGTTTCTAGCAATTCTATTATCTCTTGCTGCATTAAATTTCTCCAAACATTCTTTCTCAATTATCCTTAAACAAAATCTATTCTATTGCCATTTGCATCAATTTCATCTTTTCATCTATATAGTTGTCTAGATGTTTTCAATTTGTTAAATCGGTGTTCAACCGTAGCAAAACTTTTTATTTGAGTACCACTTGTCAAAAATTCCACAGCTTTTTAAAAATATTTTAATCAATTATTTGTTTTTCTACATATTAGTCTTTTCTACATAGAAATATCATCAGATGGTATAAACTATCGTCAGATTGCAATGACTCTTCCACTTTAACATCCATACCTCTTACTTCTACAGAACTTAAAATAATATTAAACAATACCTCTGCTACAATTTTTTCTTCGTAATTTGTTGATAAATTATTTTCTTGATTGAAATCTTTCAACATTTCTAAAATGAAAACTACATTCATAACGTTTACTATTTGAATCTTATTTTAAAAACTGCTAGTTTTCCTTCCATAAATAATTTTAATGCCGATGTAAGGGTAAAAATTATAAATTAAGAATTAATGAACGATCACTTGAAGACCATTACGTAGAATAACTATATTTCAATATTGCATTTCAAGAAAATTCGTTAAGAAATACGTAAGAATGAGAAAAATATCCCCCCAGGGTGTGGATCGACCGCACAACCTCCCGTCTTCCACACAGTTGTTCTACCGCTTCAGCTACTGAGGAGCCGCATGTTCACTCGCACCGTAGGTTTGGATATGTTCTCATTCTTAATTTTTTCAGCTGTTTTACTCCAAGTTCGATTTGGAGTAGGTATTTTCGAAAATAATTCTAATTTTTGTTAATAAGTTCGAAATTTGATGCGATTTCAAGAGATATACAAGAAATCTTTTTAATACAATTATTATCGTATTTCATCTCATTACATATATACCATATGTAGATGGCGGCACTTTTGTTTTTAAGCACTCTTGAAACCATCCATGCCCTTTTATCAATAACAAGTATACCAAAGATTGAAAATCAACAAACACACATGTGTGTGTCTTGGCTTCCATGAGATCCAGAGCCATAAAATAGATTAGTTAAATTATAGTCGTCCTCCAAGTTAACACTAAATAAGAAATTGATAAGCGATCACTTGTGGATCAGTACGTAGAATAACTATATTTCAATATTGCATTTCAAAAAAATTTATTAAGAAGTACGTAAAAATGAGAAAATCTTTACCTATTCAATCGAGCTTGAGGTAAAACAGCTGAAAAAATTAAGAATGAGAACTTATCTAAATTTACGGTGTAAGTGGATATAGGGCTATTTTGCAAGGCTTAAATGCTCCTGTAAATCGGCTTATAAACAACGAGAATTCACAAGGACTATGTATATTATCTCAAAAAATAGGTGTTTCTCGACAGCAAAATAAAATTTTTTTATCTTTGGTGAAATACTGATCTTTTATTTACCTATTAAAGAAAACCTAAGTTTAACTTCAACTTAACCATCTATAACTACTGCACAGTCGTTTCAGACGGTACATGCAGCCGTATAAGTGTTACGCTTGAATCGTCTCAAGGTAGTCTATTCTCTTTTTCGATAAATAAATTTCATTACAAATTTATGATAGTTGTTCATTTTGTATTACAAACGGATGAAGGTGTCCCTGTGACATGCCTTCTACTGCACTAATAAACGTTTTGTAAGAATTTAACTTCAACAATAGGGATTTTTTAAGAAATCTGGTCTACTTTAATTTTTCTATTTTATATCAAATTTTCAATTGTAATTCTTCAAACATCATGCTTCTTCCGTTTAACTTGCCAATTTTTAAAACTTTTTCTTTATATATTTTAATTTTCTCTAACTCCATACATATTTTTTTGACATATAATTGTATAACACAACTTTGTTTTGCCTCTAAATATGATATTGTTTGTGTAGAGTTGGTAAGTTTTATTATGTTTTCAATTATTTCATCTTTATCATCTGCATCAATAAATCCCAATAATTTGGTTAAAACCCATCTTGCCAATTCTAGTGGTGCTTGTCTTATGATCATGTGGCTAGGAATAATTTTTACTGTATTATTTGAATTCTCTTTCTTGCTACGTATTTATATTCTGGGTACAAAAAGAAGTTTTAAATCTTATTTCGTTAATTTTGTTTAGTTATTTAATTTAATAGAATCAGTATTAAACATATATTTATTCTAACATATAGGAAAAGAGGTGTTTGAAACATTGTTTATTAATTTAAATAAAACATAAATGAAAGAAATTAAACCAGAATGATGAACTGCACTAAAAAAAAAAAAAAAAAAAAAATTTGCCGACAAGTGGGATCGATCCTAAGATAGCAAAAGAATTGGAGCAGCAGCATAAACCGTAACCATCTTAGCTATCGGAACATTGTTTAAGATGGATCTTCAAGTCGCATATGTTCATTGACAATCTCTCAAGATTGTCCTACAGTTCATAACAATTATAATGAGGAAAAATAATAAATTAGTGGTCATAGCCGAACTGCCATCCTTAAAAAAGAAGCTGAACTTTTTTTCAGAATAGTACTGGATTTGAAAATAAGTGTTAACGTACGGAAAAAATAAAAAAAAAGAAATGTTTGAAATCAAGAGTCTGTGCATATAATTATGAGTATTCAGTTCCACGATTTAATTAAATGTGATTGATAGACAACATTAAAGCAAGAGTCAGTTTAATATACATAGGATATACTCGTCGAAAAAAACGTACAACATAGGATGACTTCTTTTAAACGAACCACTGGATTGTCGGTGGTATGCACTAGTGAGAGCTGAACGAAATCGAAAATGTTTAGAACGAAGTTCTTTATGTCACGTACTCGGGGGGCTGGAATTTTAAAAACGACAGATTTGATGAAACGGAAGTGGTTTACCGGAAGTCTCTTCCTCTTAAGTTTCCCCCTTTACCCCGCCGCCCTCATCATCAGTCCCCTACACACTTCCCCTCACCCCACCGTATATCTTCTAACCGTGCCGCCCTACTCTCCTGCATACCTTAGCCCAACATCCCCCTTCACACTCCAAAGCAATTCATTTTTGAACGAATTTTAATTTTATTTTTCCACAATAGTTTTTATTTGACTTTGAATTTTTTTCTTTTACAATTCGAAAAAAAAAAAAAAAAAAAAAAAAAAAAAAAAAAAAAAAAAAAAAAAACACTTTCCATTAGAGAGATTTGAACCCTCGACCTCTGCATACGAGTCGAGTACCTTACCCACTCTGCTACGACCGCTGCTGACTACAGAAATTCGATTTCTTGTACTTCGTATATCGTGTGATTCGTAACTTATTTTTCATTTTCATATGCATTCACTGATAATACATTCAACTAATGATAAATAATTTGTTGAATTATTTTTTAAAACGAAGTTCTTTATATCGCGTGCTTGCGGGGCTGAAATTTAAAAAACGGCAGATTTTCATAAAACGGAAGTCGCTTACTAGAAGTCTGTTGCTTCTAAAAAAAATTTTTTTTCTAAATATAAATTTAAAAAAACAAAAAATATAATCAGCATAAATATGATTATGTAGATTAAATCGAATAAGGCGCTTCATTCCGCATTAAATATAAGTATTTTATGCATTTGATGCATTTGATGCATAAAATACCAACTAATTTTTTTGAAACCTGATGTTTTTTTGGCATTAAAGTAATGCTAATAATAACTGTTATAAGTAAATTATTTAATAAATAAATAAGTTATTGAAATAAACATATACAAAAGAGTTGAAGAACGTATCAATGGTTTTTAAGGGCACTTCTTTCGAATTCGACAAACAAACTATGTTACAATGTCACATAATCATATAAATACAGAAAATTATTAAATCAATAATAAATAAATTATCTAAGATCATTACATATGTATATTTCGAGTTAAATATCATTTTAATGGTTTTTAAGGGCGCTTATTTTGAATTTGATAAATAAATAATGGCAAAATGTCATTAAGTAATAATACAAAAATAGAACAAAACTGTTTAAATTGGCTATACAATTGCAAAAAAATGAAAGTGAGAAAAAAAAAAAATTCAATGAAATGAAATATAAAAATAAAATGACATGAAATCAAAACAGACATGAATCAATTCAATGGAATGAAAAAAAAAATGAAATACAAAAGGTAAGGAAAAAAAAAAAAATCTAAAAATAAAAATAAATAAAACAAGAAATGAAAAAAAAAAAAAAAAAATTAGAAGAAACAAACCAGGGGGTATAAATGGGTCGTGGGACCCACGGTAAGAACGAAGTTCTTTAAAGATGACATGAGTATAAAGACACACAATTTCTCAGGTAACAAGGGGGTCCCCAGACCCACAGGAGGAACGAAGCTCTATAAAAATAAGTACTGAATTCATGTAGTTCACTTAAACAAAAACTTAAAAAACGAATAAAAAAAAATAAGAAAATTTAGTTCAGTACTTGCGATGGTTGAGCTTCGTGAGTACCGTATTCATAAGACAATGTAATTCTTCAAATAAAACTAATAGCACTTATCCTCTAGTGTGATTATCAGTGATTTAACCTTTTCTTGAAAAACATAGTGTTAACTTCTTTTGCTTAGATAGAACTTTCAATATTTTTTTCGATACGCTGTGCGCGGGGATTCGATTATGAACCATCTGTTGTGGCTCTAAAGACCTCGGTTCACACACGCTACTCACAGCATGTGCTGCGTACTCGTGCGAGTGAATGTGTTCGTCAAGGTCTTTGCAGATCCACATTAGATGGCTCTAAATCTCATTCTTCGTGCATGGCGTGTCGAAAAGTTGCATACACCACACATGCGAGAGGTTATGTGACTGACACGAATGCGTCAATCGCCTTCCCTGCGCACTAGTATTGTCATCTACTATAAAGCACGTTCATAAAGTGCTAGGTGTTGTTCAGACATAAAAGTTTTTATTCAATACTAGTGAAAATGACATCTCGTAATTTTGGTTTTTTATCAAATAATTTTTTTACTCAAAATAATGTCTGATTATAAAAGTAATTTATTGTTTCTTGATTTTAGACCTACAGTTTCTGAAGTAAAATAGGTGTAATTATCTTTGGTATAAGTTAAACCCCTACGGGTACTTAAATACTACTGTATGGCTCGTTTCAAATAAAATATTTTCATTAAAAGTTTTCTTGGTCAGTTTCATTTTCTACGTTTTCTGAATGAAATTGACGGTCGTCTTTATTTTCTCTACTATTTTGTTCAATAGGTGATAAAGTAATTTTGTACAGTTCATCGTTAGAGTTGCGTAATTTATTTTTGTGGGACAATTTCTGTTTTGTTTATAGAAAACTTGGCTCTCATAGCATTCCGTTAGCAATAAATATGTACATTGTTTTATCAATTAATTTATTGACTTTACTAGGAGAGATTAAATTTTAAGGAGATGACGGAATCAACTTTATTTGTTTTTGATTCAAGTAAGTGCCATCATAGTATTCAGTAGGGGGTGTAGGTGCAGTTTGTATTTTCTTCAGAACGCTAAAATTTATTCTCTTATTTTTTTTATCGTAACTAACCGACCATAATAACCTTCAATTCCATTCACCAATAAATATGTCTGTCATAATCCTTATCACTATAAGCATTTGTTTATGTATCGGGTAACTTTTCTTTATTTTTATTTGTATGGTTCACTTGATTCTGAACTATTCATCGAAAAGTAGATTGAAGTTAAGGTTTTATTGTAACAAACTTTGAAGTTTTTTTGTCAGAACAGGTAGAGTCTTTTTTATAATTGAAATATCTCAAATTTGCCATTAACGGCATTATCTTATAAGGTAATTGCATGATTCCAATTAAATAATTATTTGTTTATTCCAGAAAACAAGTTGATGGTTTCTTAATGAAAATAAAATTCTATATTTCTTTAATGTAATTAAATAGAATGTTAATTAAAATAAATCATTAAAAAAAAAGTAAGACTAAAGAAGTAAGTGTTTGTACTCATGTCTTATTTATTATGCATAAGCAAAAATCTGCCAAAACTAGGTGACGAGGAAAATTTTATTTCTACTGTTGAACCTTCTATTTGAGATTAACCTACAGCTTGGACTTTGATTACTTTTTGTCTTTAATCTTTGCTAAATCTTTGACTTGCAAGATTTCGTCAAAAAATGATGTATTTTAATGGTATATCTCTATTTATCGTTACACAAGGCACGAAATAGACCTAGAAAGTTACAACTTTTGATAGAGGCAGTGGATGAGGCGGGATTGGGCCATGTTGCTTTCTGCAATTGCGTGACATGTAACTTCTTTTGAAATAAGCTACCATCGCAAAACTCGAACTACACGTGAAATTATTGCACCACGACTGTGCTCGTGTCAGCCGAGGGTGATTAGGTTAAGATCTGATTGGTCGTTTGGATCCCCAACTTGAGGCGTCCTCCTTGAACGCAAGAGTACAAAAACTCCTCGCACATAAAAATATTCGCATTTTCTCTTTCATCAAGTGCTCTAAAGTAACTATAAAGGTTGGAGAGTGAGTTCTGTTACGTCTTTTAAGCAGATGTAAAACTTAGTTCGGTGATTAAGCTACGTGTTAAAAGCGTGCATTTCAAGCAAATGTAAGACTTAGTTCTGTGACTAAACTGTGTGAGAAAAACTTGAGCAAACCAGGCCACTGTAAACTTACCTAAAAAGTGAATCAAGGAGAAACAAGAAAGAAAGTACTGTTGACTTGGGTTCCAAAAGCAGAAGCCTAATTATTGTCATCACCACGAGAGCTCTCGTGTAGGATTAGGAACATCGTTGCGGTCAACCTTGTAAGATCTTGCGACTACGTGCGCGCTAGCAGCGGCTAATCAACGATCATAGAAGTAAGTTAAGTTAAGGCAACTACAAATTGTATGACATTGTAAATGCGAGTCCAAAACTTTATTATGTATACTATTTGTAAAATTAACTATTTCACGCTTTTCTAAATTTATTAAATTATCAGATAAGACATAACTTGGTTGTTGATTAAATTAATTTTCTTAATCCAAAAACATTTCAATCACTCAATTATATGAAACATTTTAAGATCTAATAATTCTAATTGATTGACACATAATTCTTACCTTAACGAATAAATTAAATATCGAGGAAAAATAAAATAGATACTGTATTACAAAGACCTTTACAAGGAGGTGAAATAATAAGACGAATAAGATACGCTACTACCGTATGACATAAGACATAACCTCTATCAATAAGTCAACGCTAGCTCAGCGTACACCATTCCATACGTATTGCTCGGTGAAACCTAACACCACAACGCCGAGTCAACGATTTCAAAGAAAAGTATACTGTAAGTAAAAGCAAATAAGTCCTTTGGGCCGATGGCTGGTTGCCGTCAAACAAAAAATTAAATTTATTTGTTTGTAGAACGAATCCACGAGTTCCGCCCTTCACTTATAGAAGTTCGGATATAACACTGTGACCGATGATTCACCACTTCTTACTCAGGCGTATTATGTACCAGCATGATATTTTTTTTTCTCGAAAGCAGGCACAGTGGATGATGCGAGTTGCCAGAGAAAATATGTATGCATTTCATTACCAAATGCGTATCTTAACGTTGGCTTACTTATCTTCAACTCGGTACCCCGCCAGCGAATAGAGTTAGTTAATAGGGTTAAGTTACTTTAAAGGGGTTTTGTCGTTGCTGCTCTTTTAAATTCTATTTTTTTAAAGCCATACCATTTCGCGCAGTCCAATTAGCTAAATTAAATTGGTGATTCACGCATTAGATATCATTCACACGATTTTTTTCTGAATATGGACACTGCTTGACATCATAAATTTACCTACAAAAATAGTTATATTACTCAAATAATTAGTAAAGCTTATGGATCATACTATGAGTAATGTACCTATTAAATAGTACACGGCGCAACCATTAAATTTTTTAAGACCTTTTACGTTAATAATATCATCTTCTCTAATAATTGCTCGAAAGGTTATAGCTAGAATCCTTGTAGGGAACTTCTTCCGAGCTGCAAGGAAGATCGTGATTAATTAAACTCCAACCATTGATTTTTACATTTGTTCTTAGGCAAGAGTTATGCTCATGAATATGGGTGCTTAAAGACAAAAACTGACTGAATAGAATTTTCTTGTGAAGGTATAATAGCGACCTCTTTGAAAATAAATTCGTTGTGCATAGTTTAAAAGCCTTGAACTTCAATCTCGTGTTTTGACATCTCAACGTTGTGACAATTATTAGTCAACTAAGCCCTCTATCGATATGTGATCTCTTTATATACAACTGCTAGTCACCACTAGTTATCACTCGTATCGCTTTTGCAGAGGTAAATAAGTATATAAGAAAAGTTCAAGCAGCGTGCCATTTATTTGCATGCGTTAAAGCAAGCTGTAAGCATGATGAAGCAACTCTGCGAGAATTTTGCTAATGCCGACGCCATGAAGCGTTTTGTGATTTTTTGTGACATAGCATGAATAGGATGCCAACGCTTGTCATACAGTGATAATATGACTGAGATACAAGATTTTATTGATAATAGTGAAATAGTGTTTTAAAGTATTTCCAACTTTAAGCTGTCTGCAAAATTGTCATTGCCAATGAAAAAAGTTGTTGAATATTGAGTGTCAATATTCACGTTCTTGGCAGCATTTTATAAAATGCTAGAAGTACGAGGATCAGGACTCGATGAAGAATCAGCCACTTAAGATGATGATGAGTCTGTGACATGTAAAGATCTTACTAGTACTTCTAAAAATCGCATAAGAACGGCTTTTATGGCAAATAGTAGGCATTTAGATGTAAAATCCCTTACGTAGTGTCTATTCGCACCGTATATTCACGTACTTACGTGGATATAGTGGACACGCACGCACGGTAGGCAACTCTACTGTCCGGTACTTATAAGGTCCAAGTTTTTTTTCCGAGCGAGCGAAGCAAGCGAGGCGCATGCGTACATGTGGATGTAGGGTGCGAATAGACACAGCGAATTCAGCAAAGTCTGCAAAAAAAATGTTTATTTTAAAAATGCGAAAAATTCTTGAAAAGCAGAATGTTTTAAAAATTAATACAGTATTAGCAGCAGAGTTTTTGATGGTGAAAAATGACACAAAGTCTGTCAAAGTTAAATATTTAAACACTGTCAGATTGTAATTTTCATACAACAAATCTACATTAATGGTTCGAAACAAATGTCAAGAAGCCCATTTTTACAGGCATAAAAGAATTTTAGGAGCGCGATTCTGGGTGGACTCCACGCTCAATATTAAATTTAGTAATAAATGTCAATAAGAACAATGTAATGAGTGGTAGTTCTGACATAGAACTGCCTACTACTATCGAGAAAAAAAACCTTGCGTGAATGTGCAGAATGCAGATCAGCAATGCTTTTAATGGGGCACTTTGTCAGCTTTACGTCCAGTGAATAAAAATGCACAGAGTGTCAAATTATATATATATACAATACGGGAACAGTTACAATTTAGAGGGGATCACCTTTCCAGTGCAGCCTAAGCAAGTTACAAACATTGGAAAACAGAATAATGTGTCTGCTAACGTATATTTTTTGGAGAAAAGTAATAATAGTTATGAAACTTTACCCCTACATTTGACATCAGAAAAAAGGAAGAAATATATTCACTTGCTGCTTTTACAAAATTGTTATATTGATACACAAAGTAAAGAAAAATCAAAAAAAGCAAGAAAAAATATTAACAAAAAACATGGTGATTTTTTAATGCTGAGGCAGTGAATGAAGATGAGGTAGAAGAAGGTGGGGAAGAACATTTAGAAGAAAGCCAAGACAGTGATAATAGTGCTGATAATGATATAAAATACCATTACGTTTGGATCAAAGACTTTTTTGGCCCGGTAAGAAGTTCTATAACAAGACATGAAAATAAAATATATATATTCGTGACCGCTCTCTTCATTACTTCACAACTGATGAAAAGTTCAAAATACATACAATGGAGTGTGTTAAAGTAAATAAGTGTTAAATAAGCTTGCCGAGATATGATAACAAAATTTTTAAATTTGAAAATCATATAAATAAAAATAGTGTACCATTCATAATGTATGCAGACTTTGAGTGTTTCTTAAAACCTGTGCATAATAGTGAGCCTGCAATACAACACCTATAAGTATTAAGTGTTGGATAATATGTAAAGTGCAATTTTGATAACGCGAAATCAAGATACATTTGAAACAGAAAAAAAACTCAAAGCAGTGAAGATCCGGCTACTTGGTTTGTGAAAGAAATGCGAAATCTCACCTTAGATTAAAAGCATGCAAACAATCCAGTGCGAATGAGATCATTAACTAAAGAAGAGGACCTTGATTTTTTCGATGCTGATATATGTCACACATATAAGAAGTCTATTAAAAATGATGAAAAAGTTTATGATCATTATCATTTTACTAAATTGTGAGTATTACATGTATTACTTTTTTAACTGAGAAAATTTTTCTCTGCAAGCTAAAATTCATTTTTTTTAACGCAGATATTGAGACCCAGCTCAGAATGTATGTAATCTCAAATATCATGACTCACGAGCAGTATCAGCAGTTTTCCATAATCTCAGCAATTATGATGCCCACTCACTTATACAAGAACTTGTAACTGGCTTTCCCAGAAGAGTACAAGTTTAACCTCAAACAAAAGAAAAATACATTTCTTTTACGAAGTACGTTAAGGGGACAAGTATAAACTTACGCTTCATTGACTCGCATAGATTTTTGCCGACGTCGTTTGATAAGTTGGGATCTTACTTAGAGTAGTATGATACTGTAGAAAACTTTAAAAATAACTTACTTAAGGCTAATAAATCAGATGCTGCTCACTATTTTACTATTCCAGGCTTCATTGGGATGCTATGTTGAAAAAAACGAAAGTAAGTTTTATGAACAAGAATATAATGTCAATTGTGTTTTAGTTATTCATCAAGAATTTTTTTCAGATTTTACTAGAACTTATTACTGATATAGATATGTTGATGTTTATTAAAAAAGGCATACGAGGTAGAATGAGCCAAATATGCAGAAGCTAAGAATCACTATTTGGAAAATTATAAATAAAATAAAACTAAAAGACATATAGCATATTTTGGTGTAAATAATTTGCATGGTTAGGCAATAACTCAAAAACTTCCTTATGGTAGCTTTCAGTGGATCGAAAATGTTGAGCAACAGCCTCATGATTTTTATAATATTGGCAACGAAAGTGCTTACGAATATATTTTAACTAGTCTTACGTGAGAAAAGTGTATTGTACAATCCGTTACATGTTTGGAGTTTTTATTTATCTCAATGAATCTTATGTAAGATATAACATTTGAAAGTATAGTAAAATATTTCATTAGCACACGTAGTTGATTACATTAAAAGACTATAACAAGTGTTACATAAATTTTTTACAATTTCTGAATTTTAATAATTTTTTAAGTATATATCATTTTAATTCTTTGGTATTATCAACTTAACTGTTATGGGTATTATGAAAGCCCATCCATTAGACAAATATTTGATTTCCTTATCGACAAAGAATTTTTTCAACAAGATAAGTATGAGGATATTTGGTTTTCTGCAGTTCCTGTTCGTAAAAGTCTCCAAAAATTGGCTGATTTTGCTAATCTTTCAAATGGTAAGTTGATGGATTTAGTGAAGCTACTCGTGCTATAGTGAATACCTCAGTCAACCAGTTAGGTGTGTATCCTTTTTAAATACTTGCTTAGCATTGTTTATTCGCACTTTATCTCCTACTTTACATTTCAGTTGTTTTCTCATCCCTATTGTTCTTGATGAAAATTTTTTAAAATTTCATTTTCATTAGCAGCTGACATCCTTTGATTTTATAGCTATCGTTTGATGCTTTCGATTATTATAAGCCATTAGTAACTTAGACAAAATGTCAATCCACTTATATCTGCCACATAAGCTGAAATTTTCCCACATGTCGTGCTTTGGTGTACGATGAATCGCTCATACATAGACACTTTCAGGTGACTGTACGTCGAGTATTAGTTAATTTTGTTATTTGGCACGAGACTTTGAAAATTTGCATTGTAAAATTCTTTGCCACGATCTGTTTGCAAATTACTTGGTACTCATACCTCTGTTAATATTGACTTCATAGCTGTACTCACATCTTTACCAGTTTTATTCTTTATGGGTACAGCCCATGCATACTTGGAAAATACATCTATAACTGTAAGCAAATAATAATAACTTTTATTTTCCTGAGCATAAGGTATCATCTCCACAAGATCAGCTTGCCATGTTTCATCTACGCCGAACATCAAACTTTCGGCAAAGATAGTTGCGTCTCTCAGGTTTATAAAGCTCTTCCACTACTGCTTCCATTCCTAACTATCTTCTAAAGTAATATTAGATATGCGAGCTACCATCTCTGTAACTATATTTATTTCACTCCGCAAATTTATTATTGTTTCTGAGAATACATCACTTAAATTGTTAAATAGTAGATTTATTTTCTCCTGTTCATCAAAAATGTAACTTTTTTCTTCCTGTAAAGTAGTGAGATTTACAGCATCGTGAGATTTAATAGCTAATGCAACATTACAAAATCTTTTATTTTCCAAGTCAACTTGACTATCTGTGGTGAGTTTGTTTCCGACTTAGCTGATCCACGTCCGAATACGTCGATGCTTATTTTGACACTGTAGTAAAATTCATAACGAAGCTCAATATATAATATCAGCTTCACGAAGCTCCTTAACGATTGAATTTATTTTATTAGTGCGACTAGGATTAAAGGCTAATTTTTCTGCCACTAGTTATCTTAGCCGATTGACCAGTTCGTAAGGGTCATCCCAGAAAACGTAATCCATTTTTCATCCTAGCAATTTTAAATGAAGGTATTAACTTTATTTTCTTCTTTATTTGTGTGGGATTAAATAATGGGGCTGTAACATTATTGAATTTATTACTATTACATGGACAAATTGTCTTATTTTTTTTTCATTTTTTTTACGCTTATTTGAAGTTTCCAAGATTTGTTTGTATTTAACTATATTATCTGGTGCCATATGCTTTTTATATGCTTTTTTACAAAAAACTTCATCAATCCATAGTTCATTGGATATTTTTTATTTGAATTTGATTATTTTTTAAATATATTGGCAAATCACTAAGTATATGTGGTCCTTTTTTTTCTTTTCTCATCCCATAAATTCGATCCAGTTCTGGCTCTTTTCTATCAAGTATTTATAAATATGGAGTCATAGGTACATGTTTATCAATATCATGGGCTACATCATCATCTTCGCTATTTTTAATAACAGTATCATAGTCTTTGATGGAATCATTCGATGAAAAAGCATGTTCATCATCACTGTTACTATTAGCTGATTGGTCCATTGTTATATCGATTTTTCTAATTTTTAGTTTAACAGGCTTGAAGGATTTTTTAGGTAAAGATTCAGAGCTAAGTGGCACGTTTTTCACTTTCTTTGTGTCATTGATAATTTTATGAAGCGGGTCAGTTACGGGCTTGAAAGTCTCTCCAATCTGCTTTTCAAAATATTCTCTTCCCGGCTTGAACAATTGATACTTACATCTCACAGCTTCTCTAGCTTTTTCAACCTGCTGAAGAACGTATTTTTCCTGACGACAAGCGTCCATATTGACCGCCGGGTGGTTTACAAAAGACTAATTCACACTTAATAAGTATGAGGCATATTTATAGCAAAATAATCAAATCCTCTTCTATATCGACTATCATCGATATTTCTTTCCTCATCCATCACGATAAATCCATGTTTTCTAACTCTCCAACAGTTTACACATAATTTTTTGAATTCATTGTACGTCATATCAGTATTAACATAATCATTATAGATGTGTTTCAAATTCATATCATCTTTTCGAAATATCATTAAGAGGTTTAAATTATCTCTGTTTAAAAGCTTTGGAACTTGATCATGATCATAGGATTGGCAAAGATAAAAGCAGTCAACGCTTTTGTGACGTCCTATGCAGAAAAAGGCTTTCACATTATCTTGTTTTTGACAGGTAATGTCATCGATTATCATTATGGAGTTTGGTAGTGCCTTATTTGGATATATGACTGATTCATGATCGCTAAATGAAAAATACTTTACACCATCTATGGGATTCAACGATTGTTCTAGAAACTTATATTTTGGCTGATTTAGCGACTTTAAATATATATAAAATATATAAATCTCAATCCGTTGGGATGAGTAATTAAAGCCAACAAACTGTTAGTTTTTTCACAGTTGAACGGACCACGAAAAATAGCTTTTGTCGTATCGGGTAGCAAATCACCATGGCGTTTGATTTTTTTATCTTGCTTAACGATATTATCGAAATTCACGACAGGAAGTTTTGTATTTTGTTCTACGAAGCTCATGTTTATGGTATGCTGACTTAGCTGAGACTAAAACATGATACCGTAGATGGTTTGCCTTTATATTTTCAAACTCATCTGTCATCGTATTTTCTAATCTTTTTTATTATTTTGTTGAGATTACGATAGGAAGTTCAGTATTATGTACCACGAAGCTCATGTTTGCTGTATGCTGACTTAGCTGAGACTGAAACATGATACTGTAAATAGTATGCTTTAATTCTTTCAAGCTCATTCATGATATTTTCTAATCTTGCTTATCAGTTCGTTGAAATTTATGACAGGAAGTAAAATATTCTGTTCTCGGAACTCGTGATGACTGTATGCTAAAATATGAAACTATAAATAGTGCTCTACTTATATTTTCAAGCTCATTTATCGTTAAACCCTTGGAAAGTATTGATCATTCATCGTCGTAATGGTTGTGGACTTATAAACATACTTATCAATAAACTGCCTGTAGGACTGCACGTACCACCATATCAATATTGCGGGCCGGGCACTAAACTAGCCAAGAGATTAGCTCGTAGAGATCCAGGTATCAATCCATTGGATCAGGCTTGCAAACAACACAATATAGCCTATTCTCAGAATCGAGAAAACACTGCCGCAAAAAATACCGCTGACAAGATTCTCGCTGAAAAGGCGTGGCAAAGATTTAAAGTCATGGACGTTAGTTAAGGGGAAAAAGCTGTTGCTTTTACTATTACCAGCGTCATGAAATTAAAATCCAAACTCGGCATGGGATCATTCCCTAGTACGAATTCTGGTCAAGTGAGTAAGAAGAAAATGAAGCCAAAGAAGTCAATCTCGATAGTAAGGATGGTCCTGCTACTTACTGGGTTGCCCATAGACACCGAGGCCATACGTGACGTATTTCGACAGTTTTAGTAACCTATGTTCCCCAATTGATCTAATGCAATACTTTGGTGTTAATGATGTCATATATAATAATGAGAGGTACCAAGACTTTGGTACATATAATTGCGGTCATCTTTGCTCAAGCTTTTTTTGTAAAAAAAAATCCATCATCAGCCTAAATAAACGTATCCTACTACTCAAGTGAAATGAGTCATTGAAAAACTGTGACGAAAGAATCATTAACATTAAATTTATCAAGAACATTATCTATTCTTAAAGTACAATATTTTCCACCTATCGAGTAGTCATCAGCACATAACTACGTTCTTGGTCTAGTATAATTTTTAAATTTCAATTTAATTCCAAATATCGATGAAGGTAATAATAAATTTTACGCAGGCGATCAAGTAGTTCTTTTTCCAACCAGAAGCTACGAAATTCAAGATATTGAGTCATTTTTTATCGACGTATTACAATCCAACGATATAGCTATTAGAGATAAACCAAACAATAAAACTCTTCGCAGTGTGATAATATCTAGTCATACTATGGACTTCAGACCAAAAGATTCTACAGGCCGTCTTTTAGGCTTTACTGAACAAATTCTTAGAGATACCAGTACTCGCAACTCAGATTTACCAGTTGCTACTCTCAAGATTAGGAAGTAATAAATATACAGCTACACTTAAAACAACTCAACTGAAATGCACATAGTATACAACAACATTAAAGTTGGACGGGGCTGTAAAAGAAAATTAGCAGAAGTAAGGAAAATTACTCATCCGTGAGGCGACAAAATTGAAAAAAACTATAAGAATAAACAGAAATAGATAAGACGGATCAGTCATCAACGAACGCCCAGAAAGTTAACACGTCAAAACGTGCAGTTTTTAAAAAAGTTGGGCCTGAAAGAAAGAACTTTTGGTAGCGATTAACTTATGCTTCCGTTTGCTGCCTGCAAATGAAAAAACGTCGTGATGAAAAAGATTCTGGGGATTCACTATGGTATTAAATAAGTCGGTTGTGCACCTCGGGATTCATGCACATTGAGCCTACATTCCATCAGCATTTCATAGCAGTGATAAAATTACCCTCTTAATTCAATATCAAGATTTGTCTCTTACCTTCCCAAAGTTTCATATAAGTTTCTGAAAGTAAAACAACTGAAGATAATGGTACTTTTAAGATAACGAAACTAAATAATAACACCATCTAAAGACTGTTTAAAGAAATATACAGCGTGGCCAGGATAGTAAGAAGTTTAAGCCCAGTCACTTACTTCAAAGCCCAATTCTGCCAGCCACTAATTTCAGCGCCAACACCTACCTATCAATTAACTAAGGACGTTGTATATATAGTGACACTGCAGACGACTAAATAGTAATTATGTACTCTCTTAACCATATATGTATAGGTAGTAGAAAAAGCAACGTAACTTTGGACACTGCATATTACTTACTGTCTGCTTTTATTAATCATAAAGTAAAATAATAACACAAGCGCCAATCCCCAAACGACCAAGGGAGCTAACTGGTCGCTTTGTTAATTAATATAATTATTAAAATGATACAAGCGCCAATCACCACACAACCCGAGGGGCTTACTGGCTGCTTTAATTAATGATAAAATAAAATAATAACTCAAGCGCCAATCTCCACATAACCAGAAGGGCTTACTGGCTGCTTTAATTATTGATGAAATAAAAAAAAACACAAGCGCCAATCCCCACACAACCCGTAGAGCTTACTGGTCACTTACTGAATTCAATAATAATAGAATAATAATGCAAGCGCCAATCCCCACGCCACCCAGGGTGCTTACTGGCTGTTTTAGATATTGATAAAATAAAATAAAAACACAAGCGCCAATCACCACACAACCCAGGGAAGCTTACTGGTCGCTTACTCAATTCACTATGAACAAAATAATAACACATCGTCAATCCTCACACAACCGGGGGAGCTTACTGGTCGCTTACTTGATGTATTATAAATAAAATAACAACACAAGCGCCAATCCCCGCACAACCAGGGGCACTTACTGTTTGCTTTAATTAATGATAAAATAATATCATAACACAATCGCCAATCCTCACACAACCGAGGGAGCTCACTCCTCGCCTACTCAATATACTATACATAAAATAATAATGCAAACGCCAATCCCCGCACAACCTAGGGTGCTTACTGGCTGCTTTAATTTTTCATGAAATAATATAATAACACAAGCGCAAATCACCACCCGACCCGGGGCACTTTCTAGTCGTTTTCATTATTTAAGCAACGAGTAAGCTCCCCCGGTTGTGTAGAATTTGGCACTAGTGTTATTCTTTTATTTTATCAACAATCTAAGCAGCAAGTAAGCAACCCAGGTAGTGCAGGGACTGGCAATTATTCTATTATTTTATTCATAGAAAATTAAGTCAGCAACTGGTAAGCTCCCCAAAATGTGTATGGATTGGCGCTTGTAGTATTATTTTATTTATAGTAAATTGAGTAAGCGACCAGTGAGCTCCTTCGGTTGTGTGTGAATTGGCACTTAAGTTATTATTTTACTTCATTAGCAATGAAAGCGGCCAGTAAATGCCCCGAAAAGTAATAGGATTGGCACTTGTGTGATTATTTTATTTCATCAATAATTAAAGCAGACATTAAGCGCCCTGGGTTGTTTGGAAATTAGCGCTTGAAGTATTATTTTATTTTATCAATAATTTAAGCAGCCAGTAAGCATCCCAGTTTGTGTAGGGATTAGAGCTTGAGTTGTTATTTTATTCATTGTTAATTAAGTAAGCGACTAGTCAGCTGCCTTGGTTGTGTGAGGATTAGCGCTTGTATTATTATTTCATTTTATCAATAATTGAATCAGCTAGTAAGCTCTTCTGGTTATGTGGGGATTAGCGCTTGTGTTGTTATTTTATTCATAGTAAGTTGAGTAAGCGACCAGTAAGCTTCTCCAGTTGGGTGACGATTGGCGATTGTGTTATTAATATTTTATTCATAGTAAATTAAGTGAGCAACCAGTAAGCTCACACGGTTAAGTGGAGATTGGTGCTTGTGTTATTATTTTATTTATAGTTAATTAGGTAAGCAACCAGTAAGCTCACTCAGTTGTGTAAGGATCAGCACTTGTGTAATTATTTTATTCTATCTATAATTCAAGCAGCCAGAAAGCACCCCGGATTGTGTGGGGATTTGCGCTTGTGTTATAATTTTATTCATTGTAAATTTATTAAGCGACCAGTAAGCTTCTCCATTTGTGTTAGAATTGGCTATCGTGTTATTATTTTATTTATAGTAAATTATGTAAAAGACCAGTAAGATCCTCCGTTTGTGTAAGGATTAGCAATGTGTTGTTATTTTATTTTATTAATAATTAAAGCAGCCATAAGCTTTTCAAGTTTTGTGGGGATTGGCGCTTGTGATATTATCATATGCATAGTGAATCAAGTAAGCGACCAGTAAGCTCCATGGTTGAGTAAGGATTAGCGATTGTGTTATTATTTTTTTTATAGTTTATTAAGTAAGCGACCAGTAAGCTGTCCCAAATGTGTTAGAAATGGTGATTGTGTTATTATTTCATTCACAGTCAATTTTGTGAGCGACCAGTGAGCTTTTCCGATTGTATGCGGATTGGCACTTGTGTTATTATTTTATTTATAGCAAATTAGGTAAGCAACCAGTAAGCTTACACGGTTGAGTGGGAATTGGCGCTTGTGTTATTATTTTATTTATAGTAAATTAAGTTAGAAACCAGTAAGCTCTCCTGATTGTGTGGGAATTAGTGGTTGTGTTATTATTTCATTCATAGTAAATTAATTAAGCGACCAGTAAGCTTCCCCGGTCGTGTCAGGATTAGCAATTGTGTTATTATTTTATTCATAGTAAATCAAGACAGCGACTAGTAAGCTCTCCGGGTTAAGTGGGGATTGGCACTTGTGTTTTTATTTTATTTATAGTGAATTAAGTAAGCGACTAGTAAGCTTATTAAGATGTTTGAAGATTGGCGCTTGTGTTATTATTTTACTTCATCAATAATTAAAGCAGCTAGTAAGCACCCTCGATTGTGTGGGGATTCGCGCTAGTGTTATTATTTGATTCATACCAAATTTAGTAAGCAATTAGTAAGCTTCCCCAGTTGTAAGAGGATTGGCGATTATGTTATTATTTTATATAAAGTATATCAAATGAGCGACCAGTAAGCTGCCTGGTTGTGTTAGGATTGGTAATTGTTTTATTATTTTATTCACAGTAAATTAACTAAGCGACCAGTAAGCTCTTACGGTTAGTTGGGGATTTGCACTTAAGTTATTATTTAATTTTATTATTACCTAAAGCAGCCATAAGCTAATCCAGTTTTGTGGGGATTGGCACTTGAGTTATTCCTTTATTTTATTATTACTTAAAGCAGCTAGTAAGCACTTTGAGTTAAGTGGTGATTGGCGCATGTGTTATTATTTTATTCTAAGTAAATTAAGTAAGCACTCAGTAAGCTCCTCAGGTTGTGTGAGGATTGGCGCTTGTGTTATTATTCTAGTTTATCAATAATTTAAGCAGCCATAAGCTTTCTTGGTTGTATAGGGATTAGCGCTGGTGTTATTTTTTTATATTATCAATAATTAAAGCAGCCAGTAAGCTCTTCTGGTTGTGTGGGGATTCGAACTTGCGTTGTTATTTTATTCATCGGAAATTAAGTAGGCGACCAGTAAGCTGCCTCGGTTTTGTGAGGATTTGCGTTTGTGTTATTAATTTATTTATAGTAAATTAAGTAAGCGACTAGTAAGCTCCTACAATTGTGTGAACATTGGCGCTAGTGTTATTATTATATTCATAGTTAATGAAGTAAGCAGCCAGTAAGCTCCTCCGGTTGCGTTAGTATTAATAATAGTGTTATTATTACATTCATAGTATGTTAGGTAAGCAACCAGTAGGCTTTTTTGATTGTGTGAGGATTGGCGCTTGCGTTTTTATCTGATTCATAGTAAATTGAGTAAGCAACCAGTAAGCTCACTCGGTTGTGCGGAAATTGGCACTTGTGTTATTATTTTATTTTATCAATAATTAAAGCAGCCAGTAAGCACCCCGGATTGTGTAGGGACTTGTAACTTGTCTTATTGTTTTATTCATAGCAAATTTAATAAGCGACCAGTAAGCTATTCTAGTTGTGTGAGGATTGGCGATTGAGTTATTACATTATTTATAGTAAATTAAGAAAACGACCAGTAAGCTCTCCCGGTTGTGTTAGGATTGGCACTTGTGTTATTATTTTATTTATAGTAAATTAAGTAAGCGACCAGTGACCTTTTCCGGTTGTGTTGGGATTGGTACTTGTATTGTTATTTTATTTTATTAATAGTTAGTGCAGCCAGTAAGCTCTTCTGGTTCTGTGGAGATAAGCGCTTGTGTTGTTATTTTATTCATAGTAAAATAAGTAAGTGACCAGTAAGTTTTTTTTATGTGTGGGGTGAATTAAGTTAGCTACCAGTAAACCCTTCGGTTGTGTTGGGATTGGCGCTTGTGGTATTATTTTATTTTATTAATACTTAAACCAGCCAGTAAGCTCTTTCGGTTTTGTGGGGATTTTTAATTGAGATACTATTTTCTCTCACAACTAATTAAAGCGGCCAGTAAGCTTCCATCGAATGTGTGGGGATTTACGCTTGTGATATTATTTTATTAATAGTCAATTAAGTAAGCAATCAGTAAGCTCCCTTGGTTGTGTAGGGATTGGCACTTGTGTAATCATTTTATTTTATTGATAATTAAAGCAGCCAGAAAGCACCTCCGATTGTATGGGGATTCAAGCTTGTGTTATTATTTTATTTATAGTAAATTTATCAAGCGACCAGTAAGCTTTCCTGGTTGTGTGAGGATTGGCGATCGTGTTATTATTTTATTTAAAGTAAATTAAGTAAGCGACCAGTAAGCTCTTTCGGTTAAGCGGGGATAAGCACTTGTTTTAAAATTTTATTTATAGTAAATTAAGTAAGCGACCCGTGAGCGCCTCCAATTGTGTGGGTATTGGCGCTTGTGTTTTTATTGTATTCAAAGTAAAATAAATAAACTACTAGTAAGCTCTCCTGGTTGTATAGGAATTGGCGCTTGTGTTATTATGTTATTTTATCAATAATTAAAGCAGCCAGTAAGCTCCACTGGTTTTGGCGGGATTAGCACTTGAGTTATTATTCAACGTTATCAATAATCAGAACAGTCAGTGAGCATCCCGGGTTGTGTGGGGATTAGCACTTGTGTTGTTATTATATTCATAGTAAATTAAGTAAGCGACCAGTAAGCTTTCCCAATTGTGTGGGGATTGGTGGTTGTGTTATTATTTTATGGATAGTAAATTTAGTAAGCTACTAGTAAGCTGCCTCGGTTGTGTGAGGATTTAAGTTTGTAATATTATTTCGTATATAGTAAATTAAGTAAGCGACCTGTAAGCGCTCGCGATTGTGTGGGGATTGGCACTCGAAATCTTATTATGTTTATAGTAAATTAAGTAAGCGACCAGTAAGATTACCCGGTTGAGTGAGGATTAGCAATTGTGTTATCATTATATGCATAGTAAATTAAGTAAGCGATTAATTAACTCTGTAATTAGTAAGCTCTTTCGGTTTAGTAAGGATTGACGCTTGTGTTATTATTGTGTTTTATCAATAATAAAGCAGCTATAAGCTTTTCTGATTTTGTGGGGATTGGCACTTAAGTTATTATTTTATTTTATTAATAATTAAAGCAGCCAGTAAGCGGTTTGAGTTAAGTTGTGATTGGCGCATAGTGTTTCTATTTTATTCATAGTAAATTAAGTAGGCGACCAGTGAGCACCTCCAGTTGTGTGGGGATTGGCGCTTGTGTTATTATCATATTTATAGTAAATTAAGTAAACGACCAGTAAGCTCCCCCGGTTGTGTTGGAATTGGTGCTTGTGTTATTATTTTATTTTATTAATTATTAAAGCAGCCAGTTAGCTTCCCTGGTTTTGTGAGGATTGGCGCTTGTGTTATTATTTTATTTTTAGTAAATTAAGTAAGACCAGTAAGCTTTTTCGGTATTGTGGGACTGTGCGCTTGTGTTATTATTTTATTTATAGTAAATTAAGTAAGCGACTAGTTAGCTCCTCCGTGGGTGTGGAGATTGGTGCTTGTGTTATTATTTTATTTTATTAATAATTAAAGCAGCCAGTAAGCACTTCAGGTTGTGTGGAGATTAGCGCTTGTGTTGTTATTTTATTTATAGTAAATTAAGTGAGCGACCATTAAGCTTTTCCGATTGTGTAGAAATTGGCGCTTGTGTTATTACTTTTTAAATAGTAAATCAAGTGAGCGAACAGTAAGCTTCTTTGATTGTATGGAGATTGGCGATTATGTTATTATTTTATTTATAGTTAATTAAGTAAGTGACCAGTAAGTTTTCCCGATTGTGTGGGGATTGGCGCTTGCGTTATTATTTTATTTATAGTAAATTAAGTAAGCTATAAGTAATCTCCTACGATTGTGTGGGAATTCGCGCTTGTGTAATTATTTTATTTTATTAATAATGAAAGCAGCCAGTAAGCGCTTTGAGTTGTGTGAAAATTTGCGCTTGTGTTATTATTTTATTTTAATAATAAATAAAGCAGCCAGTAAGCTTCCTCGGTTTTGTGGAGATTAGCACTTGAGTTATTATTTTATTTTATTAATAATTAAAGCAGCCAGTAACCGCTTTGAGTTAAGTGGTGATTGAAGCATAGTTCTTCTATTTTATTCATAGTAAATCAAGTAGGCGACCAGTGAGCACCTTCAGTTGTGTGGGGATTGAGGCTTGTGTTATGATCATATTTATAGTCAATTAAGTAAGTGACCAGTAAGGTCTCCCGGTTGTGTGGGGATTGGCACCTGTGTTATTATTTTATTCATAGTAAATTAAGTAAGCGATTAGCAATCTCCTTCGATTGTGTGGGGATTTGCGCTTGTGTAATTATTTTATTTTATTGAAAATGAAAGCAGCCAGTAAGCGCTTTGAGTTGTGTTGCGATTGGCGCTTGTGTTATTTTATCAATTCTATTAATTTAAGTAAGCAACCAGTAAGCTCTCTGGGATGTGTGGGGATTGGCGCTTGTGTTTTTATTTTATTTCATTAATTATTAAGGCAGCCAGTTACCTCTGCTGGTTGTGTGGGGATTGGCGCTTGTGTTTCTATTTCATTAATATCAAATTAACTAAGCGACCAGTAAGCTTTCCCAGTTGTGTGGGAATTCGCGCTTGTGTTATTATTTTATTTCAATAATAATTAAAGCAGCCAGTAAGCTTTCTCGGTTTTGTGGTGATTAGCGCTTGAGTTATTATTTTATTTTATTAATATTGAAAGCAGCGAGTAAGCCCCTTGGGTTGTGTGGTGATTGGTGCTTGTGTTATTTTAATAATTATATTAATTAACAAAGCGACCAGTAAGCTTTTTTAGTTGTTTGGGGGTTGGCGCTTGTGTTGTTATTTTATTTTATCATTAATAAAAACAGACAGTAAGCAATATGCAGTGTCCAAAGTTACGTTGCTTTGTCTACTTCCTATACAGATATGGTTAAGAGAGTATATAATCACGTTTCAGTCGTCTGCAGAGTTACTATATACACAACGGCCTTTGTTTATTGATTGTTTGGTGGTGGCGCTGAAATCGGAGGCTGGCAGAGATGTGCTCTGAAGTAAGCGACTGGGCTGAAACTTTTCACCATCGCGGCTGTTGCTGGAAATATGGTATGAACATAATGATATCAAAATTGACAACTGTAAAAATGTTGGATTTAGAACTTTTATGAAAGGATGGTTGTCTTTTTTTTTAGTCACAGTTTAATGCTTGAAAATGCTGGTTGAATTGAAATTAAAGAAAAAAAAAAATCTATAATTAATTACCATTTTTATTTTAAAGTGTCAATATTATTGAGTATGATATTTGATTTTGTTAAGAATTATCGCAAAGTTGTGGTTAATGCAAGATTAATTTTCATAAGATGGAAAGATGACGTTAGCGACGTTAAACAAGTAGCCAACAATTAAACTTTCAAATAGTATACGCTTATATTGACTTAGATTGAGTGGCTTGTTTCTTTCATAACTGTATTAGACAGACGAAAAATTTGTTTGCCAATGTTATTGCAAAAGACTAGCCTATTTCTATAAGTTTCTGCAACTGGAAGTTGTACGAGTATCCTCTTTCGCCAAAAACTTCTAGGCATGTGTAGACTGTCAATACTTCTAATCAGTTAAAAAAGCCTCGTTTTGTTATTTTGGGCTTTCAGAAAAAGTAAAAAAATGAGCTTGCCTTTAATGCCAGTCTCTTTGATCATTGTAATATCAGCAATGCAAAGCTTTTCTTGAAATCACACAACTATTCTTATGGAAATCTTAATCTTGATATTAATGAAAATGAGTGTTCATATAATATGTGTTACGTCTAAACTTCTATAAGTGAAGGGCAGAACTCATAGATTTGTTTTACAAATGATATAATTTAATTTTTGTTCGTCAAAAACCAGCCGTTGGTAGAAAGGCCTAATTTTCTTTCACTTACAGTACACTTTTTTTTATATCGTTGACTCGGCGTTGTGGTGTTAGATTTCACCGAGCGATATGTATGGAGTGGTGTGCGACGAGCAGGCGTTGACCCACTATTCAATTTTATGTCTTGTGCTATACAGTAGTAGCGTAACTTATTCTTTTTATTTATCTTACGTCCTTGTATAAGTCTTTGTCATATATTGTCTGTTTAAATTTTTATTGATATTCAATTTATTCGTCAAAAAAAGAGAAACGATTTTAAAATTTTTAATCTTGAACTGTTTTGTATAATTTAATGATTAGAATGTTTTTAATTAAGAAAGTAAATTTGAATCCAACCACCAAGTGATGTCATATCTGACAATTTAATAAATTAAGTAAAGCTGGAAGTAGTTGATTTTACAAATAATATAAATTAAAAAGTAAAGATTCGCATTCACAATGTTTGTATAATTTATAGTTTTTCTTAACTTAATCCACTTCTATAATTATTGGTTAGCCGCTACTTGCGCGCACGCAGTCGCAAGATCTTACAAGGTTAACCGCAACGATGATCCTAATCCTACACGAGAGTACTCGTGGCGATGACAATAATAAGACTGCTGCTTTGAACGTTAGAACCTAAGTCGACGGTTTTTTTCCCTTGTTCTTCCTTGATTCGCTTTTTAGGCGAGTTAACAGTGGTCTGGTTTGCTCGAGCTTTTCTCACACAGCTTAGTCATCAAACTAAGTCTTACATTTGCTTGAAATGCACGCTTTTAAACCGTAGCTCAATCACCGAACTAAATTTTACATCCGCTTAAAAGAAGCAACAGACTTTAACTTTTATAGTTACTTTGGAGCACTTGATGACAAAGAAAACGTGAATATTCTAATGTGCAAGGAGTTTTTATACACTTGCATTTAAGGAGGACACATCAGATTGGGAATCCAAACGAACAGTCAGAGCTTAACCTAATTCCTCTCGATTGACACAAGCACAATCGTGGTGCAATACTTACACAGTAATTGATGGTTAAAACTACTGATCTCTTAGATTTTACATCAAGTACAAGTTGCTGTCAAAATTGTGTATGATATTCTTTTATGGACATACGCAGTAAAGAATGTTAAAATTGTCAATTATTTATATTCTTGGATGTACCTCAGCAGATGAATGTTGTTAGATGAGCGCTTTATAAGATTAACGGAGGTTGCACGCGTAGTTCGAGTTTTTTGACAGTAGCTTGTTCCAAAAGAAGTAAGTTATATGTCACGCGATTGCAGGGTACCGCTCAACGTTTGGAGATGGCTGAGCTTTTGCTCTTTATAATTTAAAAACAAAACTTTGTATTTTGAAGTAATAAGTATTAAGTATATGACATGGAATGTCGCACTAACCCCCCTCCCCTTAGCTGATTGCCACCCTCAACACTCATAAAAGCAAAAAAGAGTCGAACCTATGTCAAGTACTTAAAATAAAAACACATTTTTATATATACGCACACACACACACATACATATATATGAGTGTGTGTGTATATATTTCTAGTAATATTAAGTCTTTTGTTAAAAGAATAAGACATAAAAATTATGTTTTACATATGAATCAATACAATTTATATTATCAATTATTTTTTTAGGTTTTGCTGTTGTAAGTCTTTCGTATTGAATTAATTACAGGTGATGTTGTACTGCAATAATGATTGTAGGATGGTTTGAAATTTGGAAATGGCAGCCTCATAGTCACGATTTTTTCTAAGTTCGGAAGGAATGATGTTCGCATTTATTTTCACCGTGATTTATGAGAAAGGTGATCCAAAATTGTTGGTCAGCTCTTTTTTTTCTTCCCTTTGCTTAAGGCATTACATGGTACAGTGATGCGCCTATATTGTAACTGGAGTATATGATAAGGTTAATATGTATCTGTTATATGGAGCAAATTAGTCGCTGGGGGTGTTGATTAAAGTATTTAGAGAGTCGTCGGTTATTTTATTTCTTGATGGCAGTTTTGATTGGTAGTGTTGTGCAGAAAGCATGGATACTTTGCATTTTATGAAGTACCCTAATGGCGTAGATATTTTATGCGACATTTCTGCGGGAACTGTAATGCTTCATTAAAATCAAGTGAGAGGAGGTACTGCAGTGTTGCTATCACGCTTTTATTATGTCATTGTTGATTCTACTTAAGATTGTGTTATGACACTATGAGGTTTATTATCATTGTCCTTTACCATGTTTAAAAAACTTTTTGTAAGCTATATGACATTATTTTTACGGTAGATATTCGTCACAAAAGCGTAATATGACCGTAAATAGTATCTGTATCCTTCGGGGAGCACGTTCTTTGAGTAGGTATAGGTTGCATCAATGGTCTTGCTGAGGTTGCAAAAATCTTGGGCTCTTTGACTGGTTATCTTATGTTTAGGGATATTGTACAATCCATATCGTGGATCTTTGGTTTCTGATTTTATGTGGCCAATTTAAACACAATTGGTAAATTATGAGTATAATGATTACGATGAGTAGATTTTTTCTAAATGCTTTAGCAAGATATACTTTTTCTAGGGATTGTTCTCTTTTATGGTTTCAATTTCTCTCAATTCTCTTCGACATCTTGTAATGACCGGGTATCCTTTGATCCAGCCCATTTTGTTATTATTATTTGCTCTTCTTCCTCTAAATCAAGTGTGTTATTCGTAAAACAAGAAAATACATCTTAAGATAATAGTATGGATAGATTTAGGGTTAACTCAGGTTTGTATATGTAGGTGTAGTTTACTTTTATTAAGCTTATGTCACATCGGAAGACATCACGGGAAGGCATTGTGCACTGCCCACTTAATGTTCAAATTCCGATGCCCTTGAGCGTCAATTCTTGGCGATGATCATGATCACAAATTAGATGAAGTGTAAAAAAATCTCTCGTAGAATACGTATAGACATTCCTGTCTGAATTTTAACTTGGTCGAATAGGATTTTCCCAAATTATATAACATAATTTCACATTTTTTTAGGGCCTCTTCTGTAGGTTTTGTATCATACTTTTCCAGTAATACAATTCTCGTATTCTTCTATAAGATTCATTCATGCCTCTATGCCCACCAAAGAGACTGTTGTGGCATTCTATTAATTTTTGTTGTCTCATTTCGTTTGATAACTAAGCAAATTCTTCAAAACATACAGTTATTTTAATGTTTATATGACTGAGTTCTTAAGAATTGCTTTCGGCAATACTTCTCTGGGCAAATTGTCGGTTATTTCACCCTTTCTGGATACTCTTAACGTTTTTATATATTTTTTTTTTCTATTGCTTTTGTTATGCCCGTGAAACATGGATGAAGATCTTGAAGCAATATTTCATCTTCTTTTCTTTTTTAACAACCAAACAGAATACTAATTTATTTTTATAAGTGGTTGTTAATACGTCGCCTACTTGTATTTGCGTTTTATTAAGTTCGTGTTTTAAAATATAAATAAAATCTAATAACAATTTGTTGTTAGTAGAGTTAAGTGTCAAGTCGGCTGAAATAAACGTTGCAATATTGTCTTGTGCATATGTTAAACATTCTTGTATGCTTAATATTATGAGGTGCTCTATTTCTGTTCTTATCAAAGATCTAATAATAGTGCTTTTTTACGAGTGACTTAGTCATCGCGTTTAGTATTCAATTGCTGTTCGAACATTTCGAATGCGGTTATAGGATGAGTGGACGGTGTCAAGTTACTTTGCTTCGGAGCGTCATGCTGTTTTCTAAATGTATCTTGCTAGTTAGCATTCGAACGAGAAGGTGTATCGAGTATACTACAAAACGCTTATTTTTCTTTTTGGCTTCTTGACTATCTTTTTTTTTAATAGCAGAAACATTAGGCTTTTTTTTATACAGTATCGACATTGTCTCCTGCTAGCGAAAATGCAGCCTTAAAGCGTCTTATATGAAATGAGTACTTGGTGAGCCAGTGTCAAACTTAGTGCGAGGCGCAGTTTTGATTTTTTATTCGTAGAAGTTCTGGAAATTGGTGGTTGTGCTAAGGGGTACAATATTTCTTACAAGAAACTTGCTTTAATACTGACTTTTTGTTGTGACTTATTATCTGTTGTGGTTGAAATAGATAATAAATCTGGTTTAGTGTTTAAAAGGTTAGGAAGAAGCGATGTACCTCTTTGGAGTGTCAGTGCTAGCTAGTTTTCTTCATCTTCCGATGTATTTAGAATCTGTGCTGTCAGAGTCTGAAGTGGTCAAGGGTCTGTCAGGACCAGGTGAACTTTATTTTACTTGAGCTCAGCGATTAAGTAACCTTTAAGCTATTGATGGTCCAGTGAGATATCCTTGCCTTCCTCCTATTCCTGGCAGTATAATGAGAGGAGAATTTTAAGAGCCCTTTTTTCTCCCTCTCGTCACCTGCCTCGCTGTAGTAGTGGATTCAAGCTTATTTGAGTTTTGATTATGTATATCACTGGCTCTATTAGCACGTGCAATAGATGTTTTTGTTTGTTGGGGGATTTTTAAAATAGGTTTTAAAGGTAGCATATGGGACTGTGATATTTTATGCTTACTATATCAAGCTGTAAGAGCGACTACTGCTTCTGTTACTGCTGGATATTAACATTTATCTAACTTTTTTACGCCTTCCCTTAAAATTTGTGTAATTATTTACGGATTTTATTTCATGAGAATCTGCGGGGTTACGCGATAAACCGTCAACATTTAAATTCAAACGTCTGAGTTTGTACTTATAGGTGTAGTTATACTCGCAGAGTTTTGATTTCCATTGATTTAGGCAACTCATGGGGTCTTTTATTGATTCTATCAATGTCAAAGGCTTGCAGTCTCCGTAAACTGTAAATTTTCGTCCGTACGAAGTGTCAAAAATTTTGTACGGCAGCTATTACTACTAAACACTCTTTTTCAGTAGTGGAGTAATTTCTTTCACATTTATTTAGAGTGCAAGACATGTAGGCTACATAATAGTATTTTCCTGGTTCTCCTTGACTTAAAACAGCACTAAAAGCTGAGTTGGATGTGTCGGTAGTTAAAATAAGTAGTTTTTCAAGATCGAGACATGCAAGTACCAGGGCTTCACGCACGGCTAATTTTAATTTTTTTTAGCTCTTTTTCTGAGTCTTTGTCCAATCTAATTTTTGACTTTTTCGTAATAAAAGGGTTAAAAGTTCTGCAACTTTAGCATAATCTTTGACAAATTGTCAATAATATCCCGTGGGTCCTAAAAATGTTAAAATTTTTGTACAATTTATTGGAATTGGGAAATTTTCAACTGATTCAAGTTTTTAAGGATCAGATTTTACTCCATAACTACCCATGCTATGTCCTAAACATGTTACTTAGAAGTTGAAGATTCATATTTATGTAGCTGTAATTTTAAACCAACATCTAATAGTCTAATAAATGGATTTCATACTTTTAGTTCATGTTTCTTACGACGGGGTCATTTTTAATTTTGAGCCAAAAAACACCAAAACTGGACTCTATGTAAAATTTGATGTTTTAGGCTCGTTTTAATGCCCTGTGTATGCGTGTTTGTTTTTCGTTATGCTTCATGCGAGGAAAGAGGAGAGGACGACGGAGACATATAGCTAGTGAGACGAGAAAAGAGAAGCGCGAGCGGGAAAAGCGAGAATAGTAAGAAATGTGTAATTAAAGGACTATAAGTGGTGTTAAAGTTAATACTGTGCGCGCAGGTATATCTACGTGTAAATTTTAGTGTGAATCTGAAGATTGGTGGAAAAATAGATGGGTAGTCGATTAGTGGCGATTATTGTAATTATTGATTGTATTTTTACTGTGTCTTTTGTAAAATTGTTATGCGCCAGGAATATAGGGAGTGTGTGTATGTACGTGTAGTAAGGGGAAAACGAGACGTGTGCGAGATAGGTCGTATGAGAGAAGTAGGGGAAAGAAAGAGATAAAAGAGATTTCAAGGCAGTAGGACATGAGCAGTGAGACTGAGAGGACTTCTTGAAGGGCCTTCGAGAGGAAAGGATATAGAGCGTGTGCGCCATCGAGACGTCGTCCAACCTACGTCCGTCACCAGTTCTTGGCGACCTACGGGAGGCATCATCAGCAATTATGAGAAACAGGATGGCAGTGGGCTACATCGCGAGGACACGACGCCGATAACTTCCTGGAGATGGTGGCCTGGAGGTATTTCGCGTAGTGCGTGGTACGGTAAGCGACTAGTGGAAAAGTGAGGGACATAGTGTGTGGCGCCGAGGTGAGGTTGTTCGGGTGTAGGATGCGTCGAGAGTAAGGGTAAAAATCGGGCGTGTGGATGAGTGTGTGGTTGAAGGTACTGTGGATTTCTTTGAGGTTGCGGAGAAGAGTAAGAAGTGTAAATGAGGGGTCGAGATGGCTAAGCGAGTGAGAGAGTAGGAATAAAGTGGAAGAAAAGAGAGAATGCGTATGTGAGAGCGAGAATCAGAGTGTCCGATGGGAAGACGTTTGGGTCAGGGAAGGGAGTTTGGCAGGAATGATCGCTTTAATCGCGGGTAAGTCGATGCATTCGGGATGACGGGAAACTGTAGTACTGCGCGTGAAAGAGGTATCGAAAGTGTGTGTGGGTGTGCGTATTCGAGGAGTCATCTGAGCCTCGGTAGTCGGCGAGGGGCCGCCTCCCTTTGTCAATAGGACAAGGAGAGAGCGTGCGTATCCAGAGTCACCTGAGCCTTGGCAGTTGGCAAAAGGCCACCTGTCTGTTGCAATAGGACGTAGTAGAAAGTATGTGTGTGTGCGCGTTCGCAGCGTCGTCTGAGACTCGGTAAACTGTCGGGTGAAGCCGACGGCAGGACTCCCTGCGACAATAAGTGTGCGCGTTCGTAGCGTCGTCTGGAATTTGGGAGACCAGCTGGCGAGGCCGCCGGTAGGACACCCTGCGGACAACGAGAGAACTTGTAGTGTGTGTTCTCGTCATCGAGTTTATGCGTAAGGTAGCTTGTAATCGAAGGCGTTGCATTGTGACCAAGTGCTCTCATGATCGAACCGGGATGTCGTTACCTTGGAGCGAGCCATTCTCTAGGTCAAGTACGGGAACTTTAGGTGTGTGCGTGTGCGTGTGCGTGTGCGTGTAGGTGTAGATAGGTGTTCGAATGCGGGGTATGAGAGTGTGCGTGTACTGCGAATTGCAAGTTAGCGCCGGAGGTTGAGTCGATTCTTTAGAAGTGTTCATCTATTGTAAATGAAATGAAGAGTAGTCTGAAGGTGAAATTCGTGTTAGTCTATTTATTTTTATGAGTGTGAAATATTCATATCCTGGTCATTTCCCTCGGAAACTGTGCGGCTCCTGACGGACAGTCTGCGGCGGGGCCTCCTCTAGGTAAGGAGTCTACATCGGGAGAGCAGAGCCAAGCCAAGCCAAGGCGTTCGAAAGAGTATTGGGTCGCTAAGTTTGTCGTTTTAGGTGTCGTATGTGATCGGAGGTATTTTAGTGCGTTTTATCATTAAGAAAACGTCGATTCGGGGCTGAAAATGCAACGTTACATCTTCTAAAGTTTTGGCACATACATTATAATCATGTATTATAATATCATCTAAAAATATAAATAGTTCTGTGCCTTGTAATCTTAATAATACAAATTCCATCAGTCTTTAAAATGTAGCTGGTGCATTGCAAAATCCAAATGGCATACCTGTATACTCGTAATGTCAGTAAGGAGAAGTAAAAGCTGTGTAGGGACTATCTTCTAGAAACACTTTAAGATGATGAAATACGTTAGATGAATCGAATAGTGAAAAAATTTTTGATCCACTAATTTTCTCTAATATCCCTGTAATAGTAGGCAATAAGTAAGCATAAAAGACAGTTTGAGCGTTTCATTTACTGTAGTCCATGACGAGACGATGTCTCTGTTCTGTGTTGGCTCCTGGCTTTCTAGGGACAATTTACGGCGGACTATTGTATGGACTAGAAGAGTAGCAAATGGTTCCTTCTTTTAAGGAACTTTTTTGTAAGGATTTATCGATCTGATCTGTAACTTCCTTGAGTAGAGAAAAAGGATATCTATATTGCTTAGTAAAAACAGATTCATCGTCGGTTGTCGGTATATTATATTGTACATACGATGTACATGGAGCAGCATCACCTTTGATATAAAATAGATGTGAATACTCTTTAACTATTTAGCAAAGTTGCTTATAACTTGTCTTATCATGATGTTGCTGGCAAAGTTTTTCCATAATATATATTAAATTCTTTCCTCCGTTGTTATCTTGGGAATAACGTCACTGAAATCTGAGTCGAGAAAATTTTCTGAATCATCTAAATCGAAAGGTACAAGATTTTGCGGAGGGATCTCAATTTCTAGTAGCTCTTTTTTTAGTGCTTATAAACATACCAGGAGTAGTTTTTGTGGAGCGCAGGTCTTGCTCATGGCTATTAGTTTGCGTTACAGAAACTCCTATGGAAACTCTCATCTTGGCCGGTATTTTGTATACACGATTTTAACTAAAGGTTACTCTTGTAGGCTTAAAACGTTGAAAAGTGGGCAGAAATTCCGAGTTTCCTTTATTCATGCTAATTTTATCTATAATTTCGTAAAAATTATTTTATTTGTTTATAAATTCATCCGCTGTATCGAGTAACTCAAGCCGACATTCTTTATCGTTTATTGTTGAAATTCTTCTTATAAATGGAATGGGGGTTATAGGGCTTCCTTTTAGTATCAAAGCTTTTATAGCATAACAAAGCCTGGCTCGTTCTTCAGCAAGAAAGAAGCTTCCGAATAGTCCTGCCTCACTGAAGAGTATTTCTTGTGATACGACGTAAAAAACGTGATTTTTTATTCATTTCATACTCTATCCCTTTCGGGTTTGGAGGGATTCCATTACATTTCTTACAACTTTGCATATTCTGTATGCTTAATACTATTAAATGTTCATATTTTCTCTTTTTTCTTTCTATAATCAACATAAAATAAAATGTCACCAAATTATAATAACAAATAAAATAAAATAAATTTAAACAATAAAAATTTATTGATTATTATAAACAAAACTAAAAATAATTTTTTTTTCTAAGAACAAGACTATATTCACTACCACTGTTTATATTGTCTGTTACAGTCAACTTTTATCACTACCTTTTCCAACTCTTTAATTTTCACCACTTTTCATTTTCTTCTCTCTTGCATCTTTTTGTCATTGTTTCAATAATTTCTTGGCGTCTTCTTTCAGTTAACTTCATAATTTATCTCCATCTTTTGTAGCATTCGCATTTAAAGCTTTAATTATCTGCTTTTAGAGCTTCTTTTCTTAGCCTGATCACACTTCTTAAAACTTCTATTTCAAATATCTTTAGTATTTGTCTATGGTATGTGTATGGTCCCCTTCTTCTTCTTGACAAAGTCTACACATCTTTTCTTTCTCTTCTTTCCTGTATTATTTCCCTTTACACTAATTTCCGCATCTAAATCTTGCCATCAGCCATCAATCTTTACTTGTCACCTCCTTTTTTAGGTACTCTTGTTCTTCCTCTGTTTTGATGTATCTATATATCTTGTTGTATCTTGAACTCTTCATCTTCTCTATTCTTTTTTCTTTTTCTTTCAGTTATTTGCTAGTCAATATTTTTTCTCTCATTTCCTCCTTAAATCCTACTCTTTTTATGTATCTTGTTTCTTCAAGATTTTTTTTTTAGAATTTTTAGCCTTTTTTTGATCCTCTTCGTATTTTCATTCTTACTTTGTCTTTGCTTTTTTCTTTTATACCTTTTTTGACTAATTCCATATTAGAGTCCCTGATTTTTCTTTAAACTTTAGCGCTTTTCTTAATGCTTTTATTTTTAGCTTCTCCATTTCACACTCTTCTTTTACTATGTAATTTGGGGCGTTACTATTTAATTCTAGCATCCACTTCAAGTATCTTCTTAGCAAATTTTCTAGCCTCTAATCTTCTTCCCACCCCATATCTCTACTCCAAATGGTGCTACACTTTCTCCAAGTACTGTAAAAAGTTTCTTCTTCCTATTAAAACTGTTCTTGAATATACTCTTACCTATACTCCATGCACTCTTCATAGTAACTATTGATTTTCTTTTCCTCTCTTCCATGTGCCTTTTACTGCTGCCATTTTTCTGTAGAATATATCTCAGATATCTTATTTTGTCAACTTCTTCTAAATTTTTTTCTCCCCACTTCCATACTCTGTTTTTATTCTCTCTTTTCTTAAACACTAAAATTTTTGTTCTTTTTTCACTTAAGATCATTTTCTTGTTTTCAATAGACTTTTTAAATCTTTTTAACATTTCCTTTTATTTCTCTTCCCTGTCAGTTATTAGCACAATGCCATCTGCATGCAAGAGGCGCCACACTTTTTCATATCCTATACTACATCCTCCTACTTGCCTTTTTTTCAGCTCTTCCTTTAAGGTCTGTGAAGTATACGTTGAACAGAGTTGGGCTCAAGAAACACCCTTGTCTCACTTTTTTTTCAGTCCCAAATTTCTATGATATTTTTTTTCTTCTGCTTTAATAACATTCCTCGCTTTTTTCTAAATATTCATAATTCTATTTCTAAATTTTTCACTCACCTCCATCTCTACTAGTCTTTCTTTTGGGACATCCCTATCAACACGATCAAAAGCTTTTTTAAAATCTTTAAAGCATGCAAAAACCTTTCCTTTTGGTTTGCTCAGTCTTTCCTCTAATGTATGATTTAGCGCGTGAATTGCTTCTATTACTCCTCTCTCTTTCCTCAATCCAAATTGACTCTGGTAATTTATTTTTTATTACTTTCCCCAACAATCCACTTAGCATACTTACGTATATCTTATATGGCGTGCAAGTTAGTGTTACTCCTTTGTAATTATCAGGCTAACTCTCATTTTCTGTCTTATATATTAGACAAATTACTTCAGTTTTCTATTTATCGGGCATTTCACCTTATTTCTATACTTTTTCCATCAACTCCCATACGGCTGTCTCCAGCTCTTCTGGCATATATTTCCAGACCTCATTTTCCAGCTTATCTTCTCCTGATGCATTCCTTTGTTTCAGCTTGTTGATCTGTATTTTAAAATCTGTTTGACTAAATTCTTCTTGCTCTACTGTGCTTTCACTTGAAATCCTCTCTTATTTTCTTGATTCTTCTAGTACCATTACTCATTTATTCTTTTCATACATATTTTCTATAAAATGTGATCTCCAATCTTTCATTTTTATCTTCTTATTCGTTTCTACTTTCTTTTTCTGAATCTGTTCATATACTTTCACACTTCTCCTTCCGATATTTCTTTTCTCAATTTTTCCTCTTCATTTCTTTGCAACCTTATTTTTTTTGCTTCCCACAAGTTTCTGTATTCTTTTTCTTTGCTTACGAAGTATGATCTTTTTACTTTCTGTTTCCTCTATAGTCTTATTGTGTTACGTTACTCTTTTTTCTTAGCTTTCCATTCTTTGTCATACCATCTTTTTTCTCCTAATTTCCATGTTTTTCTGTTTCATAACCTTAGGTACTTATCTTTCCACTATTTCATCATTTCACTTTATCTTTTATTTACTTCTTTTCCGTTTATCTTTTAATCCTTGCATCTTTTTTGAAACTGATTAATCAGTTATTGAAACCATTCTTTCGGTGCTTCTTTTTTCTCATTCTTTTCCTCTTCAGTCGTTTCTACTTCTTTCTCTAAATATACTTCCATCGGTAGGTGATCTGACTCCATTCTTTGTCCGATATTTATCAGTTCAATTTGATCATAAGTCTCTTAATATTCTATAACATAATCAATTACAGTTTCGCCTCTGCTGCCAACATATGTGAAATCTCTTTCTTCCCCTTTTTGCTTATTCACTATTTCCCATCCTTTTTCTGTGATTCCTTTAATTAACTTTTTTCCTTCCTTATTTTTGTTAACCTAACTTACTTCTATGATCGTTGGTAAGCCGCTACTTGTGTACACGCAATCGCAAGATCTTACAAGGTTGACTGCAACGGTGATCCTTACCCTACTCGAGAGTACTTGTGGTGATGACAATAGTTAGGCTGCTGCTTTTAACGTCAGACCATACGTCGACGGACCCTTCTTTCTTGTTCCTCCTTGATAAACTTTTTAGGCGAGTTTATAGTGACCTGATTTGCTCGAGCTTTTCTCTCACAGCTTAGTCACCGAACTAAGTCTTACATTCGCTTGAAATGTACGCTTCTAACACGTAGCTTAATCCCCGAACTAAGTCTTACATCCACTTAAAAGACGCAACAAAACTCACTCTCCAACCTTTATAGTTACTTTGGAGCATTTGATGAAAGAGAATAGGTAAATATTGTTATGTGCAAGGAGTTTTCATACTCTTGCGTTTTAGGAGGACACCTCAGATTGGGAATCCGAACGAACAGGCAGAGCTTAACCTAACTACTTTTGATTGACACGAGCACAATCTCAGTACAATAATTACACAGTAATTGATGGTTAAAACTGCTAATCTCTTAGATTTTACATGAAGTACAACTTGCTGTCGAAATTTTGTATGATATTCTTTTGAGGACATACGCAGTAAATAATGTTGAAATTGTTAATTATTCACACTCTTAGATGTACCATTGCAAATGCATGTAAGATGAGCGCTTTGTAACATTAACGGAGGTTGCACGCGTAGTTTGAGTTTTTCGACTGTAGCTTGTTCCAAAAGGAGTAAGTTATATGTCACGCGATTGCAGGTGTACCGCTTGACGTTTGGAGATGGGCTTTTGCCTTTTTTAATTTAAAAAAACGAAACTTTGTGTTTGGAAATAATAAATATGAAGTATATGATATGGGATGTCACATTAGTATAAGAATTTTTAAGCAGCCTATTCGGGAAAGATCCAGAACTTATGTTGAATAAAAAAGATTTTGTCACACTCATTGTAATTGACTGCTCTAAGCAAAATGAGAGTTTGAAAAGCACACCAGTAGACGTACGCTGATAATTTGAAGCACGAAGAAACTTTTCAAAAAACGTATTGTTTAAGCACGCATATGAAATTTTAAAAACATACAAGCAGTAAAGTCAGTCTTTATTGTCATTGAGTACGTGGTGGACATGCAGATCCAAACCTACACGCGGTAACTCGGCTCACCATGCTTTTTGTATATATATATTGGTTAACATGAACGTGTAGAGTTGCTGCGTGTAGGCTTGGACCCTTGCCGTGCAGGGCTTTCAGAAGCCTGTCAACGATTATGTGCTTAAAGAGTTGGCGATTCTTTCCCTTCACAAAGATGATGAGCCTCAAGTATTTTTCTTTAAGCCACCATTTTTTTGGCACAAAAAAACCAAATGATAAATGTAAACGTGAAAATTTATGGCTTGAGCTATCCTATTACGGATAAAATTAGTAATCGGGTGATGTTGACTACACAGAAATTGGTAATGTTCTTAGAGAAAATCTCAAGGATGCTAATAAGATTTAATTGGAAATTTAAAGGAAAAGTGGCTTGAAAAGTTTAATTTTCAAGTTAATAGTATAGTTAATTATCCAGAGTTGGAACACTGAACATTAGCTACTGCATGTCCCCATCATAACGGCGCGTATAGATCTGTGTGTCCCACATATGAATGAAAAAATTCTACTTGCATACGGAATGGGAAGATCTCGTTAATTCTGTAGATGTATAATAAAAAAATTAGTGAAATTATGTTTTTGAAACTATGTCACTAATAAATGTATTAAATTATATTATTGTTACTATTTATGTAGTCTTTCCCTTAAAACTAGCTTAAGATTAAAACATTATTTATCAATAATTCATTCCGATAACACACACACACACACGCGCGCGTGCGCGCACGCACACTTCAGCACAGTGTCGGGCATTTGTAAGCGAATTTTAGCGAGAGTACTGCTTAGTTTATCACGCATCATTAAACGTGATGGATGTGTGTTTATGTCATAGTTAGAACGACGTTTTTAAGCTAAAAAATAAAAAAATGGATTTATACACAGATTACGTTATACAGATTGAAGGTTTTCTTGACGCTTCTCGACAGTTTTTACTAAAAGAAGTGGCTCTTGTGTCTTTTATCATGCTAGCCACCAGTAATTGGAATGTGCAGCCCCCGTGCAATTTTTCTGCCTTACCTATGGATGTATGGTGAAATAACAATCATTAGTTGAAGAAAGTGCATGGACTTCGCTGGTTCGAGGGAAATTGTTCCATTAGAAAATCACAGCAGCACTTGTACGCTGTAGCAGAAAATGCACACCGAATTTACGTGTATAAAAATGATACAGTTACGTATTTGGAATCTACCATAGAATGTGCTGTGATTAACATTCAGCAGTATATAATGCTATCACGTCTTATTTTTAGTATGTGGAACACAACAAAGGCGTTAATGTGTGGCAGTCATGAGGCACAAGAAAGTCTACGTGGAAAGAAATTTTGTGAGCTTGGTAAAGCTCATCAAATTTAATTATTTCTGTGCTATTTCGTGGAAATCAGCATTTAATCAGACACGGAATGTTTTACAGACGCACTCAATAGTTATAAGAAGAAAATTTATAAAATGCTTTCCAGTTGGGATATCGTTGATGGAACTAATACGGTCAATACGGATAGTGACTGTTAAAAACAATGACTGTGTGTAAGCAAAGAAAAAAAAAAGAAAACATAAAATTTAAGATAAAAAATATTCAAATAAATTTTGCAGCGTAGTACAAAGAAATCGGTGCCTTCTTATAAGTTAATAAAAATTTAGGTCTAACTTCAGTTATCCTGTGACGATTGAGCAGTCAACATCAAAAACATGGGTCTGTACATTAGCAAACCAAAATACAAGAGCTTCAGTAAGTAGGAGGAGGATGACAAAAATAGCCGAAAACCCCTAACAGAAAAGAACGTTAAGGCATCCAAACCAAAAGTCAAGGGAAATCATTATTCCAAAAATATTCGCTTTCATCTAAAAAAAAGATACATAGAATACATTTAAAAAAAAAATCAATAATCGATCCTTGATAGGACTATCCAAAATTTTATATATATATTTTTTTTTTTGAAGCTACTACAAATATATGTATTAAATTTAAATTCTTGTTATTATTCGAAGCCATTTACATACGATCCTAATAAACTCAAATTTTAATTCATTAGTTGTCTGTATTCTTTGGTATGATACTGCATCGAGCGAGCCAGTGTTGGTCAGTTGAAAGAGGGGTCTACTTTTCGTAATGAAAGAGTATACATTTTTTTCCAACAACTCCATACGCCCGCTCTCGAGAAGAAAAGATTTCACTGAGACGTCTAAATGATGAGTGGTAGAAAAAACATTCGATGATAAGAAATACTCGTTCATGCTTTATCATCTCCATCTCACGATACGCTGAGATTGTTAGAACACCTCTCGAACCATCCTGACGTTAGAGGTCGATTCGCAGCCGCAAACGAAGGCAGTCGTCGGTACCATCCAACATCACAGCTACCAGCATCTGGATCACATGGCCCCCTCCCGACGTTACCACCCGAGTAATCCTCACCACCCACTGCCTGATTGCTTTATTTCCCCCACCACTAAGTGGCCCAATCCCGCTTCATCCACTGCCACTCCCCACGACCCGGTCGTACTATAGCTCAAACCTCTCCCAGCCAGCCGAGCCGCCTGGCCAGGCTCTCCCCCACCACTGACTCTCCTCCACCCACAGCCCAATTATAGCTAGAGCCTCTCCCTCATCACTATCCCAGAGGGGAGCTTTGGGGAGGGAGGGGGCTTAAACCCTAATGGTTTACCTACTTTATTAATAAATTTAAAATATTAAAGGTCAGTTATGCAAAAAGTAGTGTATTCACCAAATACATGTTTTCACAATATTTTCGAATGAATTGAGAAGCAATCACGAAAAGTGTAAATGTAAAGGTTTTTCTTAAAAATCGTCTTATTAAATTTATTTTGTAAATAATTAGTGCATAAAGCGAAGGTGAAGTTTTAAAATACAAAAGTATTTGTGGAACCTAAGTTATTCCCTCGTAAAAATTGTAATTAAAAAAATGCCGAAGTGTAGAAATTAAACACTATGATTCTTAGCAAAAAAATATTCCAGCTCAATTCCAATTATACAGAAATTTGAAATAGCTATGAAACACAGAAAAGTACTTATGGTGGCCGTGATCAGCTGTTTTTCTAAGAGCCTTATAGGAATGTTTTTGGATGTTTCTAATACTTTTAATTCTTCGCGCTTCGCCGTTATGTTCTTGATTATGTCAGTCTATATATATACTGAGAAAAGACTGGACGCTCTCACAGCACAGAGTGTCACAACTGTATAAGCTGTGTCCAAGCCTATTAGCTACCCCGCCTCGCCCCTCACCAACACACCAGCTTATTACAAAAAATCACGTAAAATTTTGCCTATTTTTACGTAATTAAAAAAAATTAGTACTAAACAAAAGCCGCCCTGAACCACCTCTCACCGACCCAAGACACCCCTCAGCCACTCCGTAGAGATGTAAGCCCTATGGTAGACAGTCATGTTAAACATGCCTATGATACTTGGGTCTGATAAGTCTAGTAAGCCTGTTAGAAGTACTAGACATCTGATAGGTTTATTGGACCAATATCGAATTAGTTTAGTAAGTCTTTTGAAAAGCCTTCAATGGATAGCCGTTAGACTAGGATCTTATATTTCTGCCAAGGTATAATTGAGGGTCGAATCGGCTGTTAATGGCATTAAAAGCTGTAAATTTGATATTTTACGGACAAAAACAAGCTAATCTTTTAAGTTTAGCACACTGCGTATTGAGATACTATTTATTATAAAAATAACTCTATAAAATTCTTAAGCTTTTTGTATAAAATAATAATGGAATTAGCTAAAACAATTGGTGTTAAGACCATAGTACTAATTTTACACATTTCAGACAATTTTTTATGTACAATAATCTGATAATGCTTCTTTTTTTTTTCATTCGATTAAAGATTAACAAATAAGATTTTTCACATTGACCAACTATATTGCTGTTAAGATAAATAAATTATCCTACACGAAATTCTTATTTGATCTACATCGTTAAGCATTAGTTATGTATTTATCGATAGATTTATCTGTAAATTTCTACAACACCGAGGAGGGACCACTGCAGCGTGTTTACAGTATTTAAAATAAAATTCTTCTCTATGTTTAGAGAAAAATTTTATGTGGTGCTTCGCTTATTTTAACAACTTTTAATTAATCTAATCATAATTGAAAAAAAACTCATTAACTTATATGTTAAACGTTAATACTACCATAAAATACAAGGTAATTTTATCATTAAAAAATTCTTTTTTTTCTTGTTTTTTTTCTGCGGGTTATCACGACAGCTTATTGGCCTAGACACCAGGACTACCAATTCACCACCTATGTCTGCGAGTGTATTGCCGCACCCAATTCAAAACTTATTAATATGATATCTAAGTATATCATATGGGCAAGTGTAAGTGAAGCACCTTGTCAGTTAAGCTGACACTCTCTGCACTAATGGTTCATCAGGTCCACTCGTCACTGTGTAGCCTTTCCCCGAAGAAGACCCCATATTTCAAGGCGCCCACTCCTCGCCAGTTAAGCCAGCGCTCTCTGCCAAAGCATCGGATGAAAGCTAATTAGCATCCCCGGAGAAGCCCTGTCTCTTATAAACTACTCCTCACCGGTACGGACGGCGATTCCTACCTGGCATGGGATCTGCTAATCTCTACTTATAGCCCTAATACTTTGACACTGTTTCGCATTTTCACAGGTCTGAAGACCTGTGAGGCAAGGAAAAAACCCTGGAACTACTCTGAAGGAACATTCCATGGAAAAAACTCACCCCGAAACAGCCGGGGTTGCTAGAAATTTTTTCCGGTGATGAAAGTTTTTGAAAAAAATCTGCACTCACTGGGAATCGAACCCACGACCCGTAGAACAGCGTTATACCACAAAGAATCATGCTTACTACTGAGACAACGCCACTCTATAATGAAAATTATCATTATACGTTACAATATTTTTTGATCGTATGAAAAACATTTATAACGCAATAAAGATCTCAATAAATTAGAGAATCTTAACAATAACTTAGTGTTTTTAAGAAAAAATGGTCAGAGAATGCACTATTTTTTTTTAAATAGCCACATAAATTTTCATAATTTTACCGCTTTATGAATTTAACTAGGAAATTAGTATTCAAATAGATATGATGATTAAATGCGAAGTACTTACAAAATAAATGCTAGATTTATTAAAATTTCTTTATAAATTGAATACTTTTTTATACACTACATTTTGAATTTCAAATTTGTTATCTTATTCATTTTGAACTAAAATGTTATTCCAAACTCTTGAAAAAGCCAGATATGCTTGGCCGTGTGAAAAAATTGTTCTTTTTTTAAATACATCCGATTAGTCAATTTTTGACCTTGAGCTTTATTTATTATTATAAAAAATGCAGATACTAAAGAAAATTGTTTTCGGTAAAGTATAAATGGTAGGTAATAATAAATTCATTTGTTCAAATTTATTCTTGGTATTAACACTTTGTCTCCTACTTTTTTTTGTTAAACTATTTCTGCTTTAATGTTGTATTTAAATAGTTTATTGGTACGAAGTCTTGTACCATTGCATAATCTATCTGATATACTGAAATTTTAAATTAACATAACATTACCAACCTTGCTCTAAATTTCGTGTTTCCATCTTTCTCTTTCTTTCTCTTCAGGACCTATCTACAGTCAATGATGTTCGGCTTGCCTCCTTCAGCATTTATGGTTGGGCTATCTACAATTGTCTATACTTGATTTTCACACATTAACTCTAGTTCTTTATCAATTGCTCTGAGCCATTGATCTCAATCTAGAGCTGCAACGGCTTCATTGTAGTTTGCGGAATCCTTGTTCGATTCAGGAATCAGGGCGTCACTTTATCTTCAATCTCTGCGATCAAATGATCAACATTACCCACAGACCAAAGCAGCTTATTCAACTTGGTTGTGTCAATAATTCCTGCAAAACTCGTGTCATTAATAGCATCTGGTTGTCTGAAGTTTTCTTGAATAAGTTCTGTATTCTTTTGGGGTTGTTCTCGCTTTCTCTTGACTCCTCGTTGTTTCCCATTTTTAATCTCTTCAAGACTATCTTTATCAAACTTAATAAGCCATTCATCTTATTCAATGTCCATCTTGTGATTATTCCAGTTTGCTATTTTATCTTTCTTAGATATCTCTGAGTAAAAGTTTTTTATGAAACATTACATCTCGACTCTCGTAAGATTTTTTGTCTTCTGGTCTCAGGAAAATATAGCAGGTGGTAGTATACTGTAGTACAGTATAGGTTATAACTAACCAGCACTACTCGTATATCTCGTGGGCTGAATTTATGTCCAGTGTTCCTTTGTATCTTGATACATGCCACACAACGAAATCTTCTGACTCGAGTGACATGTATCTTTAGACTGGGGACGAACTTTTCTAAAGGGGCTATTATTTTATTAGACCGGTATGGTGTGTGACTGTAGACATCCACTAAAGCATCTTAGGCTCAATCTTACATATTCTCCCTAAACCCGGAGTCACACATACAGGCTTAAACTTCTTTGATATCCAAACAAGCTCTTTCAGATACGTTGTTCGAAATTCCAGGGCAGCTCCTATCATTAGTACTGACTTGCTGAACCTTTTTGGTCCATGAGGCAAAGGTATTTTTAATTATTTAACAATCTACAATTTTGTTACACTTCTTTTTGTTACTTGTCCTCTGGCCATCTTGCACTACTTCCATTATCCAGTAAGGACTTTAATAAACGCCAGAAATTGACGACTTGTAAGAGCACGGGTCGAATATATCTAACTTTTTATTATCTAGGTAGATTCTCATGCCTCTCTCAGCAAACCAGCGAAGCAACAGAAGATTTCCAGCGAGCGCCTCATCACATGTTACTATTTAGAACTATCTTGTTTTTATTATTATTACACAAAACACAACCTTCTGCCTCCGCTCTCAAGTCCACGGAGTTATCTTTATTCACGCATTTAATAACTTTTCTTTCACAATCTTTAAAATTTTTGAAAAAAGTTTGGATATAGCAAGATGTTCTGTAGCACCTGAGACTGCTACAAACTCAATTTTATTTTTGTAACAATCATTTTTAGGTGCTTCTTCAGTGTGCATAAAGAGCAGAATTTCGAGTCAACAACAAGCAAACCATTACATGCATTAGATCTAGGCAATTTTATATTATTCTTACCTTTTTTGCCCTGTTACTTGTTATCTGTCTTGGCTTTTTTGTTGTTATTTTTCGCATGCTGCCTATCATCTTTCCGTTGATTATTCAGTCTACCTTTGATATTATTATTTTTATTACTATTATTACCATCACTAATAGTGCGATTACAGTCCCAATCGTAAATCTTATTTAAGTTACCTCTGCATCTTCTAATCTAGTTTTGAACACACCGTTGGCAAGTATCGCTCTGCCTGAGATTTTCTTGGGCAGTCCATCGAGTAGTGTCCATTGTCTTAACATTCGTAACATACAGTGCTGATTGCGGCGTCATTTGCTGTTACGGGGGCCTGCTGAACCTTGAACTTGCCCCAACCTTGCTTGACCCAGCGCCTACCCCACCTTGATTTCCTCAAGCGCCAGTCCCACCTCGGCTTGTTTCTGCACCCACTGATGGTTGTAAGAGTAATCTTTTAGCCTCCTATTTCAAAATATATTGACGTAAATACTCAAAAGATAAGCCATCCTCGCTTGAAACAGTCTTATTGATAGCCAGGAGTTCTACTAGTACCGCCCTTTTTCCATCAATCTCTTAATCTTTTTAATTTCTTTCCTCGAGACTTTTGAAATTTCATTTCGTGAGTTTATAAAGCTATGGGATAAAGTGTTTTGAGAGGTTCTTTTTATTGGTTTTATCTCAAGTTCAGGATTTACGCACGCCATTTCTTTGTGTCAACGATCTAACTCCTACTTTAGGCTATCTTCTGTATCTTGTAAGTTTTTTAATTTGTTATCAATTGAATCTATATTTCTTTTTTTCAAGTCTTTTAACTTGTTATTTTTAGTTGAGGTATCAATCGATTTTATCTTTCTATTTTTCAAGTCTTTAAGCTTGTTATCTTTAGGTGTGGTATCAATCGAATCTATTTTTCTATCTATGGAGCCTTTACTTGGAATACGCTGTTGTTTAGGGAAGAGTCCAATTTTTTTATCAAATTAAACAAATCTAGCGAATCCTGGCTTTGATGTGCAGCTCCTCCTAAAATATCACAACAGCATAGTTCCCGCACGTTGAGACATAAATTTAATAAGTTTTTTAATTTAAATTATCTATGTATGCAACGGTCTCATTTCATCAAGTTTCCCTAGATCGCCCTCAATTTTTTTGTAGGCATCATTTAGCATATTTAAGGCATTTTGATCTAGAAGTAATCAGGAGTAAATAAGCACAGCTACTTTACTTTTATGCGTCCACGTGCGTATAAGGGCAGTAAATTATTTGTGAGAGTAACATGAAAGGCGAGCGTTAGTATATCCGAAGGAAAATGGCATCTGCATCATACATGACAGGCATAGAAAAAGAAAAAATGGCACTAGCTATTTAACGAGCACTACCAGCCACAACGTGAGAAGACGTGCATGCCCAACTCGGCCAAACGCAAGCCGTAACCGTTACGCGTGCCTCCTTTCTCCGCCTCAAGGCGTCCCTCTCGGCGATAACCGACTACATTGGCAACAGCGTATTTCTCCCCTGTCACGATGACGGCCAACCCTATGCAAAAACAAGTACGTGTAAGCTCTCGAGTTCCACGACTCCTCAACAAAGAAATACTAAAAAATAAAACCTCTATCATGCAATTTTGAGTAAACTATCTCAATCGTACTAACTTTAAATCAAATCATAAATCTTTCAAAATATAAATTAAGTACAAAAAACGAACAAAAGAGGAAATAACGTCAGTTAATATAAATACAGAGATTTCAAGCCACTACTACTTACTGCTACTTATTTTCTTTTTAGTTTGATCATTTTGATTACTTCGCATAAGACTCCCAGCGTTATGCTGACATCTTGACCTTGCGTCAGTTCAGCCACTGCACCCTTACGATCATCAGGCCACTCTAGCACCTTCTGGGGCAAACCCTCAACCAACGAAGGAAAGCTTAGATTGCTAGGCTCACTCTCGTCCTTTGTCATACGTCGCTTGTCACCCTACAATATGTTTTCAGTATCCTCTGCCATCACGATTGCACGAAAGAAAAGGACACAAAAACATTGAGAGCAAAAAAAGACGAGAAAACGAGCAGAGGCTTGATCACAGAAGAAAAAAAAATGGCAGTTAGAGATGTCTTAAGCCCGCAACCACTCCACATAATTTTGAGGCTTATACCCTGTTAGCAATACAAGTATAGGTGTAAGGGCGTGCAAATAAAAGTTCAACACACATATTCTGATTTTAGTGGAAAACACGTTTATTTAAATAATCTTGAGTCTGTACAATCTTAACTGTCTTTATTTTTTAAAAGCAAAAACTGAAGGACAGCAAAATCGAAATAATGGACAGAAAGAACAAATGCAAGAGTGTGTTTCAACAGACTGACCGCGCGGGAATGAACCAAACTGTACAATTTTTATGTTACAATGCATCGCCAATGTCTTAACTTCTTCCTACTGCGCATACGCTAAAATTCAGCTACGAGCGCTAAATACATAACTCACATTTATTGATTATAATTTTTTAAATTTAATTACTAAAAATAATTTGCTATATTCATATACTAACTTGACTTTCTAAATATTGCAAAACGTCTAAAATTTGAAAACAAATGTGAAAATTTTTTTTCATCCACGCCTACAAAAACTTTTATAAGAGGAAATAATAACTATCACTAATTTTTTTTTACTAAAATTATTCATTCGATTATAAAAAAAATTTAGTAGAGTTTAAATCACATTTTTTTTAAAATTTTATTCAAACAAAAAACTAAATTATTTTCATTGATGGCATATAATGGTATATATATATATATATATAGCATCCACATCACTTCCGAATGAAATAATTAATCATAGAATGTTACGTTTACTATAAGACTTAAGCGATATAGAAAGTTCGTTCGGGGAATTCGAATATGAGAAAAAATTGAGAAAAGAAGATTTAATTATAATGGATGAGGCTTACAAAATCTCAAAATAAGCCTTAAAAATAGTTGAAAATGAATTGTGTGATTTATGTGATACAAATATCCATTTTGGTAATAAATTAATCGTTTTAGGAAGACATTTTAAATAGATGCTTTTAGTTTTAAAGAATAGTAATAGAAACATGATTTTACAAGAAGGTATTAAATCACTATATTTTAGCTCATTGTTTTGTATTCCATAACTAAGTTTTAACATTCGTTCAAGTGAAAAAATTTTTTTGAAGTTATTATTAGACATGGAAGAAGGACAAATTGAATTATTTAAGTGCTCAATAAATAGAAAACAACTGACGTTTGCTCCAAAATTTTTGATGAGGATACTAACTTTTTAATTATTAACTTCGTACTGACTTCTCTTAAAAAATATACTTACTTTCTTAATAATAAAATTCTTATTATTTAAAAGAAAAAATAAGAACATAAATCAGCATAGATCATGATACGTACAAGGGTGTTAATAAATCTAATAGTAATATTTATATAAATTTTATAATTGAAGTTCTAAACAATACTCGTGAAGGCTGACCTCCAAATAACCTTAATTTAAAAATTGGAAAAATTGTTCTGTTGATACAAAATTCAACTATAGCTGGTGGCTTACGTAACAATGCAAGATTACAAATTACAAAATTACTTGAATACAATATTAAAGCAAAAAATACAACTAAAAAAAACAGAAACTAAACTTTTTCTACCAACAATAACTTTAAATACAGAAAATTCATTGTACGTTACGCATGGTCTAGATTGTAGACAGAGACATGAACTTCATTTAAATATGTCAAATAAAAAGAGGGAAAAGATACTTCCGTCTTCTTGAGGTAGATAAAGCTATGAGCAACGTACATGGTTTAAGTATTCTATAAGCTTATTTGTTGTTTCTTGATAAGTATAAAAATATCATATTACATTCTCATACGTATTAATTATACAATTTATAATGTTATTAAGAATTCAGAAAAAAAAATGCTAACAAATTATAAGTGAAAATGTGCGAACAAATTATACAGAAAAAATAATTATCACATTTAAATGAAAATTTATAACGTGTACTTACTCAAAAACTATAACGGAGTAGTAGATAGTAGCTGAGACGGGCTAAAACCAATATTCATTTTGATAAAAATAATATAAAAATTTAAACAATTTACCTTGTACGAAGAGTGGCTATTACGGTGCTGAGAGAGACTAAGAGAAGGTACTAATAAATTAAGAAAGGAGCTTGATGGGGTTTTTTAGAATTGTAAAGGTAGATAAGGGGACGGAGGGGGGGGGGTGGGCAAACAAAAACTGAACCCAATCGAAAAAACACGAAAACCAATAGAACTTTACATAATGAAGAGAATGTTAGTGAGAGGGGGGGATTCATTCAATTTTTCAGGGAGGCTAGAAAAGGGGTTGAGGGCGATTGGGAGAGAGGACAAACAATAGTTAAATCCAATCAAAATAACGTGACAACCGAAAGAATTTTACGTTATTTAGAAGGGGCTATGCGGCATCTGGGAAATCAAAAAGGGTAGAGGTGTATACGGGGAATGACCCTTAAAAATCACTATTTAATATAGGAATATGTATGTACACACACACACACACACACACACACACACACACACACACACACACATATATATATATAATGATGAAATTAATTGTTAGTATAAAAATAATATGTTGAAGTATATTTTACAGAATTCGGAAGACTATGGCATTTTTCGAAAATACTCGGGAATAAATTTTCTACGCTGGGGTATAATTACTGGTCTGCTTTTAAGGAAATATAAAGAAGAAGCTGCTAATTTCGAATAAAAGTGGTAAAGTTTATATAGACAAAGAGATGTGCCCTTGAATTTTTGTTGGTGAGCTTTAATATTTCTTCTAGTGGCTCCCTTTTTTAAATGAGCTGTCTATCCTGTATGTGTCAATAGATATTTCTAAGCTCTTATAACTATATATGCCCCCTGCGCGCTCTGCGCACCAACCCCCGTAATTGCAAATTAGATTTACGAAGTATGGAAAAATACCCGAATTATATTAATTGTTACTTAAAATTTATATATGTAATAAATGTATATTGATCATAATTAATTACATGAATTTTTAACAATCACTTTTTATTTTCCCTGACTAATAACGGCTATTTCTATGAGATTAGTAGAACACGATTTTCAAAACGATATAATTTTTGAAGAAGCATGTGATGTTATGCTGCCTTTTCAGCTACGAAAATTTTTCGCATGGTTCATTACGTCTGAAGATTTTTTTGGTAATATTATTTAGAACAAATACAAAAAATTTTTCATTGAAGATTGTAAACATGATCAAAATAAAGCTCTTTTACGTTTAAACGAAATTTTTAATTCTGAAAATATGTCTTGTAAAGATTTCAGTTTACCAGAACCAACAGAAACAATGAAAAAAAATATTGATACTGACAATGATGAAAGAATATTTTGTAAACATAAATTTCATGAAATGTTTTTACAACTCAATCATGATCAACGTCGAATTTTTCGAGAAATAATAAAATTAAAAAAAAAAATTTTTTTCATCGATGGTCCTGGTGGATCTGGAAAAACTTTTCTATACAAAAGATTAATTTATTATTTCATATCAATTAAAAAAAAATTCTTACAATGGCTTGGACAGGTATTGCTTTTATTCTGCTTCCAAAGGGAATGACCACTTACAAAACTTTTAGACTTCCTTTGGAATTAAGCACTATAGAAAGTGCTTTCTTCCAGTTTGAGCCAGATGAACAAAAATTACGAATTATAGAAGTAATTATTTGGGATGAAGCTTCTATGATACCGAAAAAAGCGTTAGAAATCGTTGATAGGACTTTAAAAGATTTATCTAGTAGTAATAAAACTTTTGGAAATGAAATAATAATTTTAGGTGAAGACTTTTGTCAAATTCTCCCAGTAGTAAAAAACGGAAGCAAAATTACTATTGTTCAAGAAACCACAAAAATTTTCAATTTTTGGCCTTTATTTAAAAAATTTTATACGTTCGATTGATAAAAAATTCTCTTCATTGCTACTGGATATAGACGAAGGCAAAATTAAAACTTTTATAATTCCTCAGACATGGAAAACAAATGATGTATGTTCTAAAATTTTTAATAATGATGATGATTCTTTTATAAGTAAAGCTATATTAACATCTCACAATGAATACACTTATTTTTTAAACAAAAAAATTTTAAATAATATGGTAAGAATATTAGTAACGTACTGTAGTATTGATAAAGCAACTTACGAAGGAGTAGATAAATCAGACAATAATATTTATATTAGTTTTCCTACAGAATATTTAAATAGTATTAAAGAAATTCTTCCTCCACATAAATTAAATTTGAAAATTAACGCTATTGTTACGTTGATACGAAACTTAAACATATCTAAAGGACTTTGCAATGGTACAAGATTACGAATTACAAAATTATTTAAATACAACATCAAAGCTGAAATAATCACAGGTGAAAAAAAAGAAAATAAAGTCTTTATTTCAAGAATAACACTACAAACAAACAATTCTTCTTCGCTACCATTTATATTGTACAAAAAACAATTTCGATTTACCTTAGCTTTTTCTATGACTATCAATAAATCTCAAGGTCAAAGTTTTGATGCCTTAGGAGTGTACCATAGAAAACCATTATTTTCTCATGGGCAATTATATGTTGCATTGTCTAGATGTAGAAACCCAAAAAAAGTTTTCATCCAAATTGAATAAGAAAACAAATTTGAAATTAAAAATATTGTTTGGAATGAAATTTTAGAGTAACAAAAAAACTATTCTATAGTTCATTACTATTTTTATACTCTCTTGCAAATTTTGTCTTTCATCAAAAAAGCAAATTTCAGTACCGTCTAGTACCCAGATTTATGTAATCATAAACAATCCGTTTTTTGTTACATGTTTTCAGATACACCATCATGGATGCAAAATTTCATCAGTGTGACAAATGTAACTCAAAATTTTATAATCAAGAGTTTCTATCATCGCACGAAAAAATTCACAAAAAAAAATTTTTTGTATGTGATCTGTGTAGCATTATAATATTAGACAAGTAGAACTATTTGCGTCACAGAAAGGAATGCCAAAACATTGAAAAAAATTTTAAGAGTATTAAATGCGAAAAAAGTTTAAAAAGAAATCATCACTTGCAGAGACATTTGAAAAGTCATGAAAAAAACTTTAAAAAAAAATATTTGTCAAAATTGTGGAAAAGGTTATGTAAGAGCAGAGCACCTAAAAACATATTTTAGAGTATGTAATCAAAATAAACATGGTAAGTAAGATAATTGTAACAAAATTTGTTGTTATGGTCAAATAAAATTATATGTGAAAATTAGACCACTTGTAACAGTTAATATACAAGGCTATATACAAGGCTTTACTAATATATTTACATTATGTATGGGGAAAATGGGGGGAGCGGGGGGCGGGAGGGGGGGCGGGGGGAGCTATCAAAAAAGTAGGATTACTCGAAAAATGCAAGAAAATGAAAGAATAACTACCTTATTTGGGGGGAGTGGGGGGAGCTGGGGGGAGCGGAGGGGAGCAAGACCTCGCTTTAACTCTTACGACTATATAATATAGGAAGATATATATATATACATCTTCCTATATAAATTAGTTAACTGGGTGGGGCATTCCGCACAACCCTCCACGCACTTTCCATGTTCTCCCACAACTTATATCATAAGAAGTTAATTAGCCTTCAAGATTTGTTCATTACACGCTGCAAACAAATACTATTTTAAATGAAAATTTAGAGTAAAAAAAAAAAAATTTTACAAACTGCAAACAGTTATAAAAGTATTAATAAAGATTTTTTTCTTATTTGTCAGACTTGACAATAGTGAAGCAACTATTACACTTTAATGTAATGCTTTATAAAAATATGTATTTACAGTTATAAATATATTATCTACTATTTAAAAAATATTGGCGGAAGGGGCTGTATGGATCAATCAGATGAGGCTAAATGGTACGAGATAAGCATAGCAGCAGACGATTTCTATCTTTTTCTCCGACAGACACTTGTCTGATATTTCGTGTTTCAAAGCGGTAAGGTTTATTAATTAAAAACAAACTGATGGTCCGGTCGTACAAAAAAAAAACCAATCGGCAGTCCTCGTCTGCTGAGGTATCGCGAAAAGAAGTAAGTACAATTTCAGCTGGGGAGACACACCGACGTATGAAAAGAAAGTATGGTATACCTGGTAAAACGGTAAAGAGAAAAGCTCGAACTATTAAAGGAAAAACTAAAAAAAAAAATTTTAAGTTGTGTATAAACCAGGTTCTTATATTGTCGTTTTGTTCGTTAAGTATTGTCTTATAAACAAACTTTTCTATTATTTAGTTCAATTGAAATTTTGTGGTTAAACAACAAAAATTTTTAATTTTTTTCATCAGGATGAGGTCATTATTTCAGAAAATTTTTTAATAACTCATTTTTCATTATTTTTTCTTTACAGCCTTTTCGGTGATAAAATAAGACATAAATAACCATTGATAATCACGCTCAAGGCAGCCATATAAAATACATTGGCTCATTCAGCCCCAATGCAAGACCCAATCAGCCCCATACCTGGGGCTGTAAGAGTCGTATGACTTTTTATCCTTTCACCTTATTTTTTTAAAAAGCTGTTTCATATTGTGCAATTAAAAAATTTGGTTTTAATTTATGAGATGTTGAAGAGTATGTAGTCGTCTTTTATTGCATTTAAATAGATAGGATATATTAAAAAAATTATTAAAAACAACGTCCAATGTCTTTTTTTCTCGATGTCTCTTTTGTGTTCTGAAATGCTAAATATACATTACTTTAATAATAATATTAACAGACAACAAGATACAGAAAAATTGAAAGATTGTTATAGGTCTCTCGTTATGTCAATTAAGAAAGGTGACTAACTTTATATACATGATTCGAGGACCCCTTTCATTCATAGTATTAAGAAAACATGAACTGTTTATGTGCGTCTCAAGGAACTGCTTGCGATTCTTATTCGATTGTATTACGTGCGTGTACTATGTCATTTGTGTATGTGCAGGGTATAAAAGCAACTTAGCTTGAAACTCTGACTAGATTACGATTTTACATCCCTTTCGTAAGAGTCAGAGGTATGTTATACATGTAACTTAATTTGCGTTTATTATATTTTACTTAAATTTGTATTGCAAAGAATTTTATTACTCATAGATTTTTGTACCTGATGAGGGCCGGGACGTTGTCCAAACGGCCGAAACGTCGTTTTGTTTTTTAATAAATTCAAAATTTGACAGTACTACCATTGGACGTTGTTTTTAATTATTTACCAACTGTCATTGGACGTTTTATTTGAATAAAAAAATTATTGAAAAAATGTGGCCCATACAGCCCCAGGTTCCCCTAAATATACATATGTGTGTGTGCATACATTTCATTACCATTCGTATAATTTTTTTTTAATTATAATCGAGAGAGAGACATATATATGCATATAAATACATGTATATTAATCTATGTTCTATAGTTATTTGTGTATGATATTCTATACGAGCCCCATAAAACACAACCCAGCCCTATTATGAGATACATTGATAGATTGATTTTTGAAAAAACTAAAATCTTATCAAAGGGGCCGTGCACAAACTACGTTATAAATTTAAGGGTGGGAGGGGGTAAAAGCAAAAACTACGGTTGTCATCGGGGGGGAGGTTAGGGGTAGTAAGCTTTTTTTACGTTACCAACTTCGAAACAAGTATCCTTAATAAAACCAAGAATAAATAAAAAAAATTATGTGCTCGCACTGCGGCCTTCAAGGGAGAGACACTGAGAATATATAAATTAATAAATTGACTTATTCAGAAATGGACTGATGGACGTGGTTTATGAGACTGCCTTGTTTGGTGATTCACTTATTTATGGAGACGTTAACTTGTTAGTTTTGTTACTAATGTTACTGCATTGATTTAAGATTTGAGTAGCGTAACATCTTCAGTCATATAGTTTTCAAAAATTTTAATTTTGCGCCAGTACTGACCAGCAATTGTGCTATTTTTAACAGCTTTCTGCTTTGTGTTCTCGGTTGTCATCGTATCACGTTACGTGCGGAAAAAAAGCTGAGCAATAAAGTATCCTCAAACAAATGAAATTCCATACGATTTGTATTGCCCGTCGATAAAAGATGATCTTAAAAAGAGAATTTGCACTGAATGTGGTCTGTATTTTGCATCAAAAAAGTCAGTAAAAAATTACACGTAAGTAATTTTTACAACATAATTATATTTATGTTTGCTATTTAGTTTCAATAAATATTTATTGTAGGAAAAAACTACACTCAATCAACCTAAGCTCATCATTAGTTCGTTCTCCAAGTTTTAAGAAAGAGACCAGGAGAACTTCTATGTAGCCTTTCCGAAGATACAATTAAATGGGTAGATGTTGATTCCATTGAAGATATTCTGCAGATTTCAGAAAATCCAACATCTAAAATCGCTATGCTGATAATTTCAAATGCCGTTTTGCTGATAACAAAAGAGACTCTACATATTTATCAAAAAAATCAATTCTTATTTATTATAATAAAAAAATTGGTTAGACAGTTTTTCACAGGCGTAAAAATGTAAAGGATATTTAAATTATTTCTAAGAAAATCATAAGTTTATGAACAATATCGAATATTGTTAATTTATATTACATAATTTATTTATTTCTTGGGATTTATTTGTAATTAACTATATTCAAAAAGTAGTAAGTTGCTTGTCATAGTAATATAAAATGAAATATCTACGTTACTTTCCGGAAGGGGAGAATGGGGTACAGCGAATGTCTATGGTTGTCAACGAAGGGGAGGGAGGGAGTCAAAAAACAGCTTGAAATTGGTAACGTAGTTTGTGCACGGCCCCCAAGGAGCATAAACTTTGAGAAAGATTACAAAAAAAAACCAAATAGCCAAAAAGTACAAACATTTACATTGAATTACATACGTCCAAAAAACTACCAATTTATAAAATATTTTATTTACGAAAATATGGTCACAAAAACATACATAGAATCAACCATTAATAGCCAGATGTATGGCTGTAAAAGTTTTGAACTCGAGATATTTGGAAAATTTTGATTTATGACTATACCCAAAAGAATTACTAGATAACTGTCCTAAGCAAATATTTTTAAGTAAACTCTTTTATTTTATTGATCAGATAGTAAATCTATGATTTTTTTCTTAAGAATACTTTTAATAAAATACTAGTTATATTAAAAATAACTCAAGGAAGAAAGAAAAACTTACAATATTTTAATATTATGGATACAGACTGTCTTACACATAAAACTACGAAAATTTTAGACCATTATTATGAATTCTTACATCGTTATTAAATACATCCATTTTAATTAATTAAGATATGATCGGCAAAGGTTTAAAACTGAATCTCATAAAAAGTTATTACATTATTTCTAAGAATTTTTAAACGAAGGGAAAAAATTGTAAATCTCTTTATAATGCTATTTAAATCTATCGGAAGTCCAAAATAAATGTAGAAGCACTATCAGTATAAAATAGCTATAATGAGGAAATGTGGTAGAGCAGAATTATTTATAATAGTAACGCATCATAAATGGTAAAAAAAATTAAAGTTTTATCTAAATTTTTAAAACATGTCACCAAATAATATTCTGAATATTACAGTTAGATTATTTGATTTTAGATAACTATTAATTTTAGACGATATTAAAAATAATATTTTCGGTCAAGTGTTGCCATACGTCTATACAATTGAATTTCAGGAACGTGCTCTACCATATGCACACATTTCAATTACTCTACATTCTGTTAAAAAAATATTACGCCTTAACAAATTGACACAGTTATTTCTATTAAAATTTCTTTAGGTACTGCGGAACGTACAAAATTAGTCATAAAATACATGCTTTACGGTCTTCATACGAAATTTAGTCATTGTGTGGTTTATTCTACTCAAAAATGTATAAAAAAATTTCCAAAACCTTTTGCAAACGTACTACACTTTAAAATACATTTCAAACAAATGGTTATCCGTAATATAAAAAAAACACATATATATGATAAACATATTTACAACCCTTGTACAAAAGATAAAATTTTAGCAGATAATTGAATGGTTGCACGTTATAAAAAAGTTTTATTAATAATATGTGAATGTTATACTAACGTTTAATAGTAAACATAAATCAAAAGCACAAAATACATTCATGACTACATTCACAGAGGTAGTGAAAAGCATCCATTAAAATTCGAAAATAAAAACACAAAGGAACAGAAAAATTTATTTTAAAAACTAGTTGTATTGATGCTAAAAACGTAGGTGCAATGAAAGCAGCTCATGAAATATAAGAATTTTCAATTTATGTTAGAAGTCATATAGTTGTAAATTTGGCTTTCCATCTTGAAAACAAATAAAAACTTATAGTCGATAAAAATAATTTTGAAAATAGTATAAAACTATCAAACGCAACTAATAGCTTAGATGTCATTTAACAAACATAATTATTTTGTGAAATCAATAGAGTATGACAACATTTCTGAGTACTTCATTTTCAGTAACAAACTAACAATTGGGGGAAAAAGAGAAAACGTAACAAAAAACATTGCTTAAGGCATTGCAAACAAAATATCTCCAAAAAATGATAAAAGGTTTTTCAAAAACTTATTTGAAATAAAATAAATGGTGCAACATCCTTTAAAGACATTAAAACATATAAAGAATTTATACCATCAAAAATTAAATACCAGACGTTTAAAGATATTGCAATCACAATGGGTTTCATCGATCGTGATTCTCAAATCAATAATACTTTCAAAGAAGCAATTACGTTCAGGTTTTCTAATTAATTACAACAACTTTTTCTGTGGTTCTTTATTCCAGAAAATATTCAAGGTAATAAAATACAAAACGAATACTAATACAATACTACAGAAGATTTTATTGATTGTAGAGATTGCACTCTTTTCAATATTAACTAAATTTTAGAATTGAGAAAATAAATCCTGCAAATGTTTTCATTTACCTATACTAAAAAGAATTTAAAATACACAAAATTTTATAGATAGAGAATATCAACTGTCATATACTTGCAATTTATGAATGGACTCGTTCTAAATTGTGTACAGACGGCATACCTGGAAACATAAGCAAGACATACCCAACAACAATATTTGTGACCGAGAGGTTGACTATTTCTTCAAAAATACTATCGTGTAGAGTGGAAAAATTCCTACTGACATATGGTCTTTTACTTCAATTTGAGGGAACATTACTAAAGTATAAAAATTTAAAGATGTTTTTGTCAAACATGAGAGAGAGAAAGACAGTTAGCGCGTGGATAAACAACTGACAACATAAGGAGCAGATAATATTTACCTTTTAGCATCCAACCTTAAAGTTACCAGCAGTAGCTGACGCTCTTGCGTGCTCACATAGATATAGTTCTCACTGCTTACCGACTAAGCTCCAATAACAATGTGGCAACGTCGCGAGTTCATGCGGGCGCACTATAGCCTTTCAACCCCATTTAGGGGTAGTTTGAAACGTATTTTCAATCGGCTCCCATTTAAAAGCTATTAGCCCTAAAAAATCAATTCCAACGGGGTTCGCGTCAGAAAAAATCGCTCTACACGCGGTTCTCGGGAAATGCTACCGTTACATATCATGCTGTATATACTGTTCGCTCTTGATGCACACAAGAAAAAGCTAGATACACGATAAGTTTCTTGACCCCCGTTCTTGGTACAACCTAGGCAACTCACATAGGCCCCAGCTAACTAGCTTGGGAGCTCTGGTAACTTTCCAATTGGGTGGATATCAAATAACGTATGTTCTAAAATATTTGTTGATAAATATAGTTGTTGGATTACTAATGTTGTACGTACGTAACATAAGAAGTATACCAGTTTCTTAAATAAAACAATTTGTTGAAAGTTAACTGGAGACACTAAAACCTGATACAACAAAAATAATACAACGTATAAAAAGGTTCATAAGTTAGATAATGATTTTTATAATTATTTTTTAATAGATACGTTTTACACAGTTCAAGAAGATTTACAGCTCTATGAACTATGTACCTAATGGTTATTAATAAGGAATTACTTAATCATTGAAATACAACGTATAAGAAGAAAGAATAAACCGTGGACCTCGTTTGTAGCCCTATTTACCACGAAAAGATAGGAATCGTTTTTTCCTCTTTATTTAAATATGTCAAATATTTCAATAGAGATTATCCTTTTGTCTTTAATCTAGATAATAAGCTACGTACGATAGAAAAGAATTAGTATGCAATAGAAACTTAATAATAATTTTAAATATGTTGTACAGACTACTTCAATACATATGAACGAATGTTTTAATTTAATGTTTAAGTATTAAAAACTTTTTTATAATAAATCAGTATTTGATAGAAATTTTATTTTTAATTGATGATATTTAATGGAACTAAACATTCATCATAAAAGTGACATTTTCGTATATTAGTACAAAATAATTTGATTTCTTATCTGCTTTAGATATGTAAACGATAACAATTTCTTTTCAAACAATGCTTTCTTTTCCCAAATTACTATCATGTTCTATTGAAATACGGATTCCATTGTTATATTTGCAACCTGATAACGTGACGTACCATGCGAAAGCAGTGGTTTTTTCGAATATAATCTAATAATATCAAATCTCTAACCTTCAGATTTATTTATAGTCATGCATAACGCTAGGACTAAAATAAATTGTTTTTTGTATAAAATAAAAGGTAATGATGACGAATTTTCTGTAGTAAAAGTTATTTTTGGTATAAAAACTCTTATTGTAATTTTTTTTCAGTTACAATTTTTTGCTTCAATATTGTACTTGAGAAATCATTTTTTTGTAATCTTGTACCGTTACACGAGCCATTAACTTTACTTAAATTTCGTGTTAACATAACATTCAATCCAATTTTTAAATTAGGCTAACGCATAGGTGAGCCTTCACGAATATTATTTAGAAATTCAATTGAAAACTTTATGTAAACATTACTATCAGATTTATCAACACACTTGTAAGAAGCAAAATCTGGGCTGTAATATGCTTTCATTTCATTTTTTTAACGATTTAGTACTTTCTCGTGAAAACATGTTTTTATTAACATTTTTTTAAACTAGAAGAATCTGTCTAAAACCTTCTCCCAAGACAATTGATTTATTTTCAAAATAGATATTTAAATTACATAAATTATGTAATTTTATTTGAACTGTTTCTACGGATTTTTTGGGATCATAGAAGGTTTGTCTCATTTAATCAAATCTACTACTTTTTTTTTTTTTTTTTTTTTTTTTTTTTCTTAGATATTAATTCCAAGAATGGACTTTCCATATTGTTAAAGTCTAATAGTAAACAAAATTTTCTGTAACTGATCATTTTTTTTAAAAGTAAAATTTATTTTATACCATGTCCATTGCATAGTATTGCTGTTGTGTGGAGGTACATATTGTTAAAGATCAATTTTCGAGTAGAAGATTAATTTTAAGGTGGCTCCTCACTAAATCAAAACACTGTAGTATTAAATGATATTTTAAAGGATGATTCTTGAAGGTGCAAGCAGTTTTTTCCCAAAATTTTAGACCTCGTCACCACCAAAATTTTTGAAAAAAACTAACTGGAAAATAGACTCTGTAACATAGCCTCTTATGGATGGTCGTCAAATTGGTGGCACAGGTTGTATGATATCTAAGAAAAGATACTGTAAAAACTATGTAGCAGATAGAAGAAATCAGAATCTTTCCAACGACATTCAGGTACTTGGACATTACCATGGGTTTTATAGGATATTTTGTGAAAATAGTAGATAACTGTGCAAGTCACGGAACAGATGAAAAGTGTGGGGCGTCTGCTACACCGAAGAGCGGTAGCCCGCGTAGTTTGAATTGGTCAGAAAGTTGTACGTAAAATGAATTGGAGTTGTGGGGAATCGTAATTATAATAAAAATAAATGAGACGCTGAACTAAGAAAATAATTTAATGCGGGGCTGACTTATGTACTTTTTTGACTAATAGATAAAATTAATAGAATATATCACGATAAAATTAGGACACGGTTGTATTTACGCATCACTAATAAATAACTTGTAGATTTTTTCTAAAGTTTTTGTATCTTTGGTCACCCGTGGCTTATTATTAACATTTTCAGAGAGTAAAATGCGGAGACCCTCTTTACCGTTTGTGCTGAATGCTTCTTGTAAAACGGTATTAATAATACCAGTTTCTGCTATTTTGTTTATTATTCTTGAAGACAAGTTGTCTTTGTACTGTGATAAAGTACCTTTATTCTGTACTTTAAGTACTTGTCTTTTTTGTTAGGTACTTATCGTCAGCTTATTATTATTTACATACAAGGGTTATGTTGTCAGATTTGTATACATACGTCTGCTCGGGTCACTGTATTGTACGATATAGGTCAACGGTGTAGATGTGACTAAACTTTTTTTGAAGGGACTATAGGTACCTATCCATTTTTAGTCAAGAACCACCACAGCCAATGAAAAGCTGTGTTGCAGTATGCTTACTCTTCTTGTGGGATTTGTAGTGAGGAGCCACCTTAATCTTGACAAAAATTGCACTTTCTTGTTGCGTCATTTCATTTTCTATCCAACCAAATGGCATTACTTAAATACCCATGTCTTTACCAGAATGAAATGTAACAAAAATGTTTATTGATCTTCATGAATCATAAGGTTTAGAAATTCTGGCGAGATTTACGGCTGGTCTTGTTTTTCGACCAAATTCGTACATCTGCTTTCGGTTTAACAGCGATGATAGATAATGGTGATGCCACATAATCGGGTGACGCTACTGTCAACGAGTACTATCGCACGTATTTTACGGCCAAAGAAAGAAATCACAATTTTATCATTATTATGACTTGTTTTAATATTTTCATCTTTACTTAATATCAGGGCTGATTAGAATCCGATGCTAGGACAATAAAGTGAGGTAAAAAAAACATTTTAGAATGATTTCCCGAGAACAGTATCGAATTCATAAAATTATTAAAAATGTTTTCCAAATTCGTTTGAATTTTTCTTAAATCCTTGGATAACTTTTGAGGTTAGAAACTAGATGAAAAATTGTCTTATAAATTTACAAAAAATTATTAATTAAGTTTACACTACCTCTGTTTTGACTCTTGAACTACTTTACAAAGATTTTTGTACTTTTTAAGCTTTAAAAGGCAAGCTGAAAGAATTAAGTATTCAACTCATGTTTAAGAATTGGGGAATTGGCGCGCAGAGGGGCGAGCCCACATTAGTATACATGAATACGTTAAACAAAATGTATATAAAATGCACAAGTTACTTATGTTTTTGACACATTTAGAGTTGTAAATATTGAGGAAAAGGGACGTTCAGCACTTGTAAATCTCAACTAAGACTACTTGCCATGAAAAAACCACGTCTTCAACAATAACTCTTCATATGCTATCAGAAATCTTTTTGCAATAAGAAATTAAATACATTTGAAATTGAATTAGGAAAAAGTACATAGTTAATGAATTAAGTAGTTTTTTCCAACTAAAATTTTTTTGCAATCGTATTATAGAACTAAAAGAATATGTGAATTATAATTTAAGTTAAAGATGTACGAATATCTCCAAAGAGTAAAGTGGTACTTTCAAGCTATCTAACCGCTTGATATAGTCGCGACTATTCAAGTATAGCCACAGGTGTGAGTCTGGCACTCAGAGAGGCTACATGTTAAACTCGTTCTGATAAAGAAACATTACAAAAACTAATTGCATTTCATTATTTTCTCAGTTTTACCAATGTAACACAAGTAGAAACAGCAATGGTGAAGAAGAGATCCTCGTCAAATAAACAAGACATTGAGAATTATAATTTTCAACCTTTATATTTACAACTTAAACATACGTATCAAACGCATCATAGATTTTATCATCAGAATCTATGGCTTTTAGTATACACATAAATACTTCATACGAACAGAATAAATAGTGGTTTCCTTGCAAGGCTACATTACTGGACATTGGATAATCAAGCCATTTGCTATTTCAATAATCTACTGACTGTTGCGTATAAAAAGTGATTTAAAGTATCATTGTATAACTATAGTTAAAAATTTCAAAATAATTTATACGTACGGAAGTAATAAAGCTGAGTTTCTAAGTTTAATCATAACCCACGAAAATGATAATTAGTTCCAAATTTGTCATTTCAAAGACCTCGAAGATAAAGTATTTTTTCCCGTATGCCTTACATATAAGCAGAACCGTTTCAAAAAGAAAAAGCTATTTTGTACCTTACATAAAGCGCACTTATTCAAACAATAGTTTTTAGTAGCACATCAATCTAGTCATCAAAGCAAGACTTCGATTAATATTATTTAACATATGAACGCCTGAAGCGCCAAAAGCAATAGTCTACATGATTGGTTACAACGTGGTTTGTTAAGTGTAGCATATGATAAAAACGATAGTAATAAAATTTATTACTGCATATTCTCATGTATTTACAGAATAATATGTTTAACCAAACCATTTTGTGTATCATGCGTTTTTTGTGAGTCTAGTTTCGTAAATTAACATTTTTCTATTAAATATAAACTGGCTTAACAAAAAAAATTGTATATGCATATAACTACCACGTGCACAAGCTGCACACGATTTCGCATATTTAAACATCGCGCGTAAGACAACTTACGCACATTGCAAGGCGACTTATGCACATTACAGAGCATGCAAACTTAAGCAGCGTTGCAGGTCAGCAAGTAGGGCACAGAACCTCAAGCAGCGCACCCAGAATAAGTGCAACAAACTCACAGGTTCTGTTCGCCTACTGACAGCAGGAGCTACTTCGTTTGAAAAGAGAGAGTTGCTCACCACGTACAGGAAGTTGTTACCTGGGCTAGAATCGCCATAGCCCATTTATTACTCACAAGAATTTTACCGAAATTATGTGCCTAAACGTTGACCTTTAAACGATATTAAAATTTTGTTTCTCGTATGTAACTATGATTGCCAATAGACTTATAAAGGTAGTTTTGCTAGTGGAGCATACCTTTTGTTGTGAATGGACACTCATCTGTCTACAAAATGGGATTCACAAAATTTTTGTGAGCACGCGTTTGAGCCAGCAAATCACGATGAAAATTCACTTAATTCTGATAATTTCACAGCAACAACTCCTCTTTATAACATCACGGTAGTGGTATATTTACTAGTATCACTGATTACTGTTTAGACGCGGCTGAGTGAAACACCACTTGCTGAGCAACACCACTAATTGAGTTGTTCAAGCTATCCTGGAACTTATCCTCGATCATCTTCATTTAAGATACTAAAACTTCTCGGTATCGACCAGCGTAGACGTGTATTAGCAAAATATTATTTGTCTCAATAAACAAACAGTAATCTGCACTGATTATCTCAGAATTAGAATGATATGCATTTGGGTATAGATTCCGATGCAAAAGCAAAGCTTGAGCGAGATTTTTGTTACTAAGGTAAAAATGGACCATCTACGTATATTTCTTCACAGTGTAAATTTTTATTTTTTTTATTTTTTGTTATTTTATAATTTTTTTTTTTCGGGTTACCGCGACAGCTCTTAGGCCAAGTCACCGGGGCCACCCACTCACCACCTATGTGTGGGGATATATTGCCACACCCATTTCCAACCCTTTTACTGATATTATACCTTATCTATGAGCACAGTGCGAGTATCTCTGGTGAAACACCTTGCCAGTTAAGCTAACAATCTCTGCACCAATGGTGCATCAGATCCACCTAACACTGTGTAGCCTGAACCCGGAGAGGACTCCATATTTTAGAACGTCCACTCCTCGCCGGTTAAGCCAGCGCTCTCTGCCAAAGCATCAGATTCAGGCTAATTATCATCCCCGGAGAAGCTCCATGTTTCCGGGACCCCTCCTTACCGGTAATTCCAGCGATCCCTACGTGGCATATCTCTAGCCCTAACACTGTTTCGCATTCACCCAGGCTCGAAGACCCGTGGGGAAAGAAAAAAACCCTGGAATTACTCTGAAGGAAAATTCCACGAAAAAACCCACCCCGAAACAGCCAGCATTACATAGGAACTTTTCCCGATGAAAACAGTTTCTGAAAAAATCTGCATTCAACAGGAATCGAACCCACGACCCCTAGAACAGCGTTGTATTACTAACAAGCACGCTTACCACTGAGCCAACGCCGCTCTTCTAAACAGTACAATTATTACAAGCTTGCACGCCATTCGTACTTACTATCTCGACATACTGTATGGAGTACTACACTATAAGCAGATGCGTCACAGTTTGAATTTTGTTTTAAAAAAATCAGACGGAGACGGTTTTTCACTACTCAAATTCAACATCTTATATCTTGCATGAGACAGTATGTTGTTCCTTTAAGTACTATGACAATTTCAGCTGGTACTTCGGAAAAGAACAAAGTAATGCAAGAAAATTGCCAAAAATACTATCTGCATAGAAATGTATATTAAATCCTGTATAAGAAAGCTCATGTGATTTTCAATAAATAAGCAATAAAAAATGTTACTTACAATATTAGAAAATATAAATCTTAACCTTATACAATTATTTATCTCTTTTATCCCTTTAATGATATTAATGTAAGTAATTATTGCATTATTAATTACCAAAGTTTCAAGTAAGTGCAGTAGGTTATTTAGATAAAGGCGTTTTGTTTATTGCCTTATCTATTAATGACTCGTCGAGTAAGTGTGCTCTGGCATTTATTTTAATACTTTTGTTACCCATTATTGCTTTTTTCGTTAAGAATGTTACGAAAGTTATAAGTGAACGCTCTGGATAATATATAGAAAGGCTTTTTTTTATTGTTAATGTTCAACATATATAGTCACGCGTGAGCATTATGAGTAAACGTGAGTGATGCGTGGTGACCGTAACGAAAAAGCGTTACGGAAAATATATAGATATACATTTCATACATAGTATGCTATACAGGAGTGTGCAAATGAGAGAGTAAATGGAATCGAAGAACACGCCCGATCTCCGGTTGAACTCGGCTCGGCTTTCTGTCTTTTTCTTCACACGCTGACTGCCACCCTTCTGTCGTTTGTAAAGTATGCTACCCGTATTATTATAGCTATATAAAAAAGTATAAAAGAATGAAATATCATATATGTATTGTATTATACAGCTTGTACATACACCTACACCACACACACACATGTGTGTGTATTTATGTATGTGTGCGTGTGTTATATTATATATGTGTTAGTAAGATTTTCAAATTACACTGGCTCCGAGAATCGAACTACATCTTTAGGATTGGTAGTAGGGGACCTTATCGATTGTGCTATGCAGCACGCTAATCCAATCTTTATTATTATTATTTATGGACACCAACCAAGAAACTTCTGAATTAAAAAATTGATCTATAATTGGGCGTGTTATTTATATTATATATGATTGAGGTCGAACTTGTTTACTCCTCAGGAATTGAATACTTACTATGTTTCGATCATGGATAATGTTCTACCACTAGCGATGCCTGACCTAGCTGATGCCCTATTGTTACCACTTCCGGAAGATCCTAACATGATCTTTTTACTTAAAAACGTAACTAAAACTGATGTTTTGATTGCTCTTTCGAAGGCGGTATCTAGATTGGGTGGTAAAGACGGTATTTCTGTAAATATGATTAAAATGCTCACACCAAAAATTGCTTGCCTATTACAATACCTTATGAATCTCTCAATTAACACATCAAAATATCTTGAGTCATAGAAATCAGTGATTATTATACCCTTTAGTAAATCCAAAGCCCCAACATCCCCATCTGATACTCGCCCTATTGCTCAGTCATCAGAGTATTCCAAAGTTTGCGAGCGTTGTATTGATTCACAACTATCAGCGTTTATTGACAGAATCAACTTTCTTGACCCGTACTAATCTGCGTTTCGACGTAGTCACAATACGCAAACGGCTCTTCTGAATCTTACTAAGGATGTTAGATACGGGATTGAAAATGGTTGTTGTACGGTCGCTGTTTTATTTGATTTTACCAAGGCATTTAATCTGGTAAGTCATCCAAAGCTTCTCAGAAAGCTCCGAATACTTGGTATGAAGGTAGCATTCTCGGGCCTAAACTTTTTTCTATATTTATCAACGACCTGCCTCGATGTCTGAGTCATTTTAAGCACATTCTGTTTGCTGACGATTTTTAAATTTTCTTAACAGTGCCATGTAAGAGTGTAACGGAAGCAATAAGGCTGATAAACGAGGATATCTCTGTCATTGAACGGTGGGCTCGTGAAAATGGTTTGCACATCACCTTGGCAAGATTAAGGCAATAATTATGAGTAGCCATACATTTGTTTCACGTTTGAATCTGGATGCTCTCGATAAGATTAGAGTCCTGGGCCATAAAATTGAGTACGAGACAAAGATCAAGAATTAGGGAGTTTGGCTAAGCAACGATTTATCCTGGTCTGCTCATATTGACCATATTTCCACACAGGTGTATTCCACGCTCTCTACACACGTTACGACAGCATCGTTACTCCCTTACACTGGAACTACGCAAGCATCTGGTGGAATCTATGATACTGCCCTATTTTGACTATGCTGCTGCAGTCTACCATGGTCTTGACGAAACTCGTGAACTGAAGTTACATAGGTTACTTAATGTATGCGCAAGATTTGTCTTCAGAAATATTCCGTATGATGCACATGTATCGCTTTATCGTCTAAAGCTTGATTGGCTCAAACCCAAGCATAGGCGCGAGTATATGTTAGCATCGTTCGTATATAATTTAATAACTCACCAAAATCCAGAGACGCTTGCTCGGCGCTTTACTCTACGGTCGGAAATTGATTTGCGCCACTCCGATAGACGGCAAAATGAGATCTTCTACATTGGTAACCATCGTACTCAGGCTTGGACAGACTCTTTCGTTGTCGCTGCAGCTTACCTCATGAATGGCTTACCTTGCCCTGACTTTGCGCCTGACGGTCTTTCTAAATACAAGAGTGCTATCTTCCAAGAACTATTACGTCATGACACTGGCGAGTGGGAAAATCGGGCCATGACTCTCTGACTGGTCACACTATCACGTGCATATTTTGTTTTATTTTATTCTATACCGTATTATATTATCTTGCTATATAAATATATATATATATATATATATATATATATTTATACACTAATAATCCTTTATAGTTACTGATTATGTTTATTTTACTGAAGATAATACTGCTTGGCTGCTTATAGTTCGCACAATCTTTAATCTTGAATCTTTAATAAACAAATAAGGATAATTCTAAAGATAGGGATAATGATGGATATCAAAATAATTTTTCTCAGTATCATTGCTTAGTGACTTAGTATATACCAAATTATTACTTATTGAAAGTACTATACTGTTAGTTTTAATACGCCACTTTTTAACAGCTCACCCATGGAGTGATACTTTTCAGTTATCATATCGCTATTGTTAAAGAGAGAATTATGTTATTACACTAATCTTCTTAACCTTTAATCAAATTTTACATGTATTAATGAACACTATATAATTATTGTTATTGGAATACTTGGCGAATGTAATTTTGATACTGGCCAGATGGGGTTTTACCCCATGGCTCAATAAATATATCTAATCTAATCTAATCTAATCTAATTTCTCTATTGTGCTTAGTTATTGTTCGCATCATTTAAATGCAAATGATTTCTGTATGTATATTAGTGGCGCTTTTGATGATATACCTGATTTTGTTCATCGTGTCAATCAGGACCTGGGCAATGTCTTATCTGGAGCAATGTCAAATGGACTTTGGGTCAACAAAGAAAAAACTGGGGCTATGTGGCTTGGATCGTGCAACTTTGTTGAGAGACTTTCTCACATGAATGTACCAGACATATTTCTTGGTGGTATTAATATTTATGTTTCTGACACATTGAAGATCTTAGGTATTACGCTCGGCTCTACATTAAGCTTCAGAGTGCAGTGCGGCATAACATCTAATAAATGCAAAGCTGCACTTTACCATTTCCAGAAATGTGGTGCATCTTTGCCCTATGATTGTAAGCTGATGCGAGTCAAATCTTTGATCATTCCATACTTTGATTATTGCTCGGGTCCGTTTTTTACTTTGTCAAACGAGTTAGAAACAAAACTCCGAAGAAGTATTAATGCCGCAGTTCGATTCGTAACAGGTACTCGGAAGCGGGCTTACATCACCCCTGATTACAAGAGGCTTAAGATGTTACCTTACCCTCTTAGAGTTAAGTATCTCACTCTCACTTTTCTGGCAACCATTTTGCAAGCTGGTGAGCCCGAGTACCTTGCAAGTCGACTCGAATTTAGATCTTGTCATAGGCCTGCCACTAAACGAGCAACAGACGTCGATCTAATTGTTCCACGTGCTAGATTGGATTATTTGAGCAATTCATTTTTTGTAGGAAGCGCGAGCGTTTGGAATAATGTTCCTGCAAATGTGCGAAAATTACATTGTCGACCGTGCTTCAAAGAAGCACTTAACAATTATCATATGAGCAAAGTCTAGCTAACGTATGAGTTATTTAGTTTCAGTTGATGCTAGTATTATTTAATATAGTACATTTTTTTAGTTTTATACTACAATTGTTAATTTTTTTTCTTTTATTTTACGCGTTATTACAATTTGGGCACTGTTTTAGCCCTAATATTACTTCTGTAAACAATGTACTGTAATTACCTTTTTGTATTTTGCTTAGGCTATACAGGAAGTCGAGTATGTCTCGCTGAGTCCTTAGCCTACTTAAATAAAGAATTCAATTCAATTCAATTCAATTCTCTCTATTGTACTCATGTAGGTAGGCCTTTTTCATTGCTTTTTTAAATATTTTTGATTGTAGAGTATGATTGATTAATATTAGAATTAGTATCATTTTTAAAACATTTCTTCTCTGTAAACAGAATTATTTTAAAATATCAATATTTGACCATAATGCAAAATATTCCCGAGTTTTTACAATTGTGTTTATTCAAACTACATATCAACCTGTCTTTAGTAAAGAGCCAGCTCAACTAAATTTGCGTACGTGCGCAACTACGCACAGTAAACAGGTATCCGAATCCAAAAACAGACAGAGAGACAGAGAAAATAATACACACGAACGATTGTTAAACTAATGTATGTACCTTTATGTAGGTAGTTACTGTGATAGTTACTTAGACAATTTTGAATGTATAATAAGTAGTGAAAAAATCAAATTTACTGTTTAACTTAAAAGAAAAAAAGTCAAAAATAAGGAATTTTAAAGTATTACATGATTGATGTTCTTTTATGAATCGTACATTTCGTTTAATCTTTTTTTTTTTAATGTTATGTTATTCTACAAACTCTATTTAGTGATGAAAATCAAGTGTTAAAATATTACTCCATTTCATTAGTTTTGTACCCCATATCTTAAATATACGTATTAGATTGTTACAAAAAGGAAGCTCAGTAAAGATAAGATGTCTTCAGGAAGTTGGTACGCAAGCTCAGCTCAATAGTTCTTCTTGATCTTTTTATATTTTAACGCAATATATTATGAAATAAAAATTGTATTAGGACATATAGTAAAGAATGTTTGTATACGAAGGGCGAAAGGGGTGAAGTCAAACTTATATCAGGACATCCATAAGTAACCTTTTCAATTAAAGTTCTGTATATGCAAGAGCACAAAAATAAATATTAAGTTCATCAAAATTTATAAAGGCTTTATTATTTGACCTTATAACTTGCTGACTACCTCTATTACTGTGACATATTAATATCAATAACTGTCAAAATTAGGCGGCAATAATCATTCAATTTATTATTTTTTAATCGTATGGATTATAAAGAAATATATAACCGTAATCGAAGTGTTCCTTAAATATTTTAATATGTAGGATCTAGTGTTTTAATTATAAAAAGTAATTTAAACTTTATCAAAAGCATTTTAATCATGTTTTAAAAATAAAATATTTTTTTTTGAATTCTTAGAAAAAAATTAAATAGAGAGATATTTAATAATAAAATTAAAATGACAGTAACGATTTAATGGAATAGTCTGCAAAATTATGAGAAACTATAAGCTACTTTTTGTTAAAATAGGGAAAAAAAGAGTATTCATGGAATATTAAAGTTAGTTTTTTTTCGGGTTACCACGACAGCCTACTGACCTCGTTACCGGGATCACCCACTCACCACCTATGCGTGGGGATAAAATGCCACACTTATTATGATATAACCTAACTGATATCTTTCTTATCAAAGCATAGGCACTGTTGGAATATTTCTAATGAAACCATAGTCACATCTTACTAATCAGGTCAGCACTCTTTGCACGAATGGTGCATTGAGTTCACTCTTTTATGCATTAAAATGCATCAAAATTCTTTGGAAGTGATGTTAAAAAAAAAAAATAATAGTACCATACCCAAAATTAATGTTGATTGCCTTTGCATGTCCAACATGTAGAATTCCATTAGGCTCTGGAGGAAATCGTGTGATCACTTTTCCTTCAGTTGTAAGTAGATGTTTCTTTAGTAATTCAAAAGTATTCGAGGTGATAATGTAGCCCTCAGTTTTATAGTTTTCTCCAGGTTTATGAAAGTGTATTTTCGATTTAATCATGTCCACAATCTGTGTTGTTTTGGAAAATTTCTTAGTGACCGTTTCAGGTAATTGATCTACACCATGAGCATAAAATGAAAAAATAATTATAATTACAAAACATAAGTTAAAAGAGTTATGTTTAGAATACTTTTTTATCATAGATTTCAAAAAAAATAATTTCTTGGTATGAATGATATAATAACGTGACTTAAATTATAAAAAAATAAGGTACTCAAGGTTTTGAGCATCAGATATTCTCCATCCTAGAAAAATTTTATTATAATAACAGAAGAAAAAAGTATAATTGTGGTGACGCAACTAGGTTAATCTTTAGCGCACTATTAGCTTGAGCAGGAGTTGGTGCCTAGAGAGCTCTTTTGAATAGACGACGAAGGTCCTGCCTCGGTTGCTCGAACGAGAAGACAGCAGGAGCGCCGCGCTTGACTTCCGCAGCGCTTGACTTCCACGGCTCTACGAATATCTCCCATCTCTTTCTGAGTACTACAACATCATCCAAGGGCAACTGCAGCTGAGGAACTCATAGTCAACGCCTCGTTCTGTTCCCTCTTGGCCATTAACTGGAGGGTACACTACGGTCAACATAATCTGCACGAAGCAAGTGAGAAGAGCTCCGGCAGCATGGAAGCTCAAAAAGAAACATTGTTGAAGACGATCTTAATTTAGTTACACAATTATCAGTGCTTATATGATTAATTAATGTGATGAAACAGGAATCAATTTTTGTACGTTAATTTTAAGTTCATTATACTAAGTTACTTATGCAAAGTCATGTTTTCTTATTTTACCTCTTACTCGTACAAATACAACCTTCGCATAGTAACAATAAGTGGTGACCCCAAAGGTGGAAGAAGTGTGTAAAGGTAATTAGCATCTTTTAAAAGTTTCGTTTCAAAAATTCTTGCATACTTTAGTTAGTGGTGAAGTTTTGAGAAACAATTGACAATAGTTTCGTTTTCATAAGCACAAATTTTTTTTCTTTTCTCTCTCTCTATCCTTTTTCATACCACACACCACAGTACATGACTTCCAGCCTATAAACATCCTATGTGCCCTTGGAAAAATACTTAAGTCACTAGCACTTTAACAAATTTGGAAAGTTATTGAAAACAGAAATATTTTGGATCGTTTTCAATTAGGATTTAGAAAGCTACACAGTTGTCATACTGCTATGATCTGAATAGTTGATGATATTGACACAGCGATGAGCTAAAAACAAATCACACTCCTTGTCATTGACCAATTAGAGCGTTCGACTTAGTCAACATCAGCCTACTTGTGAGTAAGCTCATTGCTATTGACTTCTCTGATACAGCTGCAGAATGGGTTAAATCATATCTCATAAACCGAACGCAAGTTGTCCGATTACCTGATGGTAAATTACCTCAAACTCTCTTCCGTAACTCAGATGTTCCTCAAGATGGCCAACTTGGTTCGATACTCTTCTCATTGCTCATCAACGACTTCCCTGAAATTTTTAAAGACGGCTGTTATTATTTATATACAGACGATTTCTGTTTCTACATCCATGAGAGAGCTGGAGAAGTTAATAATTCAATTCTAATGGCAAATCATATTCTCTAAGAGATTTCTTTCTGAGCAGAGCTGAATGGCTTCATCGTCAATGAGAGGAAAACTCGGGCAATTTGGTTTGGTATTAGAGGTTTTTATAACAGGGTACTAGCTGCCGGTAAGCTGCCTGACTACTCTAAATTGCATTATTATCAAACCTAGCGACACGATCAAACTGCTTGGTGTCATGCTTGATAGCTTCCTGATATTAAAATTACATTGTGCTCAGGTAGCTAAAAGCTGCTATTCGACTCTTACTTGTCTCAAGCGATTTGAACGCAGCTAACTAAATGACACTAGATTACTTTTAGTTTACCCGTTAGTATTTTCACACCTTAATTACTGCGCGTCTTTTCTGTATGGTCTCTCAGATACAATGGAAACGAAGATAAACAGATGCCTGAACGCCGCGTTTTGCTATGTTGACAATCCATGCAAATCAGATCATGTCCCTTCTACTTACAATATATACAATGTTACATCTTTTTTTGACATTCAAACCCGAATCCTTTTAACTCAGACAGTTCAATACTCTAGAGCTGCGACTGGCTTACACTAAACTTGACATCTACAAACATTCATTCGCTATTGGTACTGCTAAAGAGTAAAATTCGCTTCCTACTAGCCTGCGGATCAGTTTACCGCTCACCAGGTGTAAAAGTCGACTTTTACAAGCCATTAAGAAAAAAGACCATGTTTTAAACTCCTAGTGAATTAGCTTACTATTCTTATTATATTTCATTCAAATTATACTCTTACATACTTGCTTATGATTATTGTTACCTACCAATGTCATGAAATTGGACCTGTGCGTTCTCTTAAACTTTATCTCATATATTTAATGTGAAGGTAAATTATCTAGGATACCTGGTGTCCAAGGACAGGTTCCAGCTACGGTCAACCAAAATGGCTACCTTCACTTGGACACTGGAGGTGATCAAGGCTTTTCTTTCCTGCAAAAGTGGAATCACCAAGGCAGCGCGCACAAGTTTTCTCCAGCCTAATGCATCCCTAGCCCATCAAGCGGATGCGTCGGATACAGCTATAGAAGCAGTGCTATGACAGCAGCATACTCCAGATGGTGTTTGGCACCCACTTTGATTGTTTTCGCAGAAGCTCGTCCGATCAGAAAATAAGTACTCTACGTACAACAGGAAACTGTAAGCAATCTACTCTCTGGTAAAGTATTATGAAAAAATTTTTGGAGGACGCATTTTTATGATCTACACTGACCATTGGCTAATCACTTTCGCTCAGAACCAACTATCGGCCAAGGCTTCACTGAGACACGCCTGGGAGCTCGAGTACATTTCACACTTTAATGACAAGATCGAAAATTCACCAGATAAAAAGAACATTGTCGCTGACGCGCTCTCATGAACGCTACATATGAACTACGGAAACAAGCGCAGCAGCAGCAAGGCAGCCAACTCTGACAGAGCTCCCGATACTTCAACGGTATTAATACTGTTCAGTTTGGAATTGATATTCATTGTGCTACATTTATATCCATACTCTCTTTTTCAAAATAGCAACGCTTTTCTTATCTTTACTATCTCTTTACATGTAAAATCAAAACAAAGACTTTCGCCTGTGTTAAGCTTATGTTCATCTTTTTTTAACCGCTAGCCATTTCCACTGTATTATTTAAATGTACAGGCCCAAAAAGCTTTAGACATTCAAATTTAACTGTTCTGCGCAACAGTCAGTAAGCTCACGACCGCTGTTACGAACGCTTCTCTCACAGCAAGCATTTGTAAGTAATTTTCTGCCAATAAATGTGTTAATAGTTTTAAGCAACGTGACAATTTATTAACCCACGGATCCCGATTTCTACTCGCAACAACTGTCATCCTAGCATTACTTCCCGGTGCAAACATTTGGTAGCAGAGCATAGTTTCGGGGACCATTTAACCGTCGATGTAGGATCAGGACTTGCAATGTGTGCTGACTCCAAGTTCGGCTGTGACCTAATTGGTATTGGGCGTGTTGAGGGTGTGTGCTCGTGAAAGATTTCACGAGTTCAAGTGTAGTGCGGGCGACTTTCGTCACTGAATCGTCAAGGTGGGCGGTTGTTAACTTAAACACACTTCGGCTCGTTTGTCACGAGCGCTTCACGACAGTATTGAGTTTGCCATGTCGTTGGACTTGAAACCGCTTTACAAAACACAAGGCTAGTTGTTCCAGATAATCAACAACGCACACGTGAATCTGAAAAAGCTAGGCCAGGAAAAATTTAAACGTACTATAATTTAAGGACGCTTAGAGCAGTTGAGAGCCATTTGGGATACCTTCCAAATAAATCACGATAACATTCTCGCACTTAAAGACGATGCTGAAAAAACTAGCTATTTTAAAGTTGATAACTATGGTGCTACGGAGGCCTATCTCGATTCGTCTGCACTTCTTTCTGAGAAGCCGCAGAAGCTTCCTGCGCGATCAGAAAGTGACGAAATTGTACCCTTGGCTGCGCCAAGAAGTCTCCCACCAATAGCTGCAACAACCTTTTTCAGGCAAATTTTCTGACTGGCTAGAATTCAAGGATCTGTTCGGGGCTATCGTCGTGCATGATTCTCGGTTAAGCAACGTCGAGAAGTTGCAGCACTTGAAGACACATGTCCAGGGTGAAGCAGCGGAAATGCTGCGTACGGTGCAAACGGTTGATGCGAACTTTAAAGCTGCATGGAAGATGCTTGATGACCATTACACAAACAAGCGGCATTTGGTCTCAAAATGTACCAGGAATTTGCTTTCTGTGTTAACTGCATCAGATTCCGCAAGAGCTAAAGGCATTACTGAGTGGCACTGTAAATGCCTAAGCTGTACTAAAACAGCTAGACCGCCCTACTGCTCATTTGGATGAACTTGTGGTGGTGCTTATCATCCGGAAGCTTGATGCACGGGCTTTGCAAGAATGGGAGTCCTCGCAGAGCTCTACCACCGAACCTCCTACCTTTTCTGCGATAAAGCTCTTCATCAAAAAACGCATTTCAACGCTTGAAATTGTCAGCGCCACTGCAGAGATATCGACATTTGTAAGTAATTTTCTGTCAATAAATGTGTTAATAGTTTTAAGCAACGTGACAATTTATTAACCCGCTGATCCCGATTCCTACTCGCGACAACTGCCATCCTAGCATTACTTCTTTAGACACAGCAATAATTATAGAGGCCAATGCCTTGAACGATGAGCAGCAGTCACTGCAAGGATGGACTTTACATATATCGTCCAACAAGTGTCAATTAAAAGGCACCTAATCTACTACAACACCCAAGGTGAAATTGTTCGCCCATACCTCCCGGATCCTCTCTAACGCATGGCCTTCAACGTCTGGCATGGGCTTGGAAACTCCAGTGGTAGAGCAATGACTAAAATGCTGTCACAAAAAATTGTCAGGCCAGGTATCACGAGAGATTTCATCAGATGGGCGCGTCAGTGAAAGCTCTGCCAGCGCTCCAAGGTCAGCCACTACAACAGAGTCGCTTTTGGTAAGTTCATGGAGTTGGGAAATCACTTTTAGCACATGCATTTAGACATTTTAAAAATGTCTTTAATCTGCGGACTAAAATGTTGCCTCACTATAATATATAGGTACACGCGATGGCCCATGGCAATCCCACTGGCTAATGTCAAGGCTGAGACTGTAGCAAAGGCGCTTAGCGATAACAGGTCAGTATGTTCTTTAGCATGGACACCACTCTCCATTAGAGGAGCCCAGTTTGAGTCGGAACTTTTTAAAGGATTTTGAAGCCAAGGTCATATATACCATGGCCTACCATCTAAAAGCAGCGCTAAGATGCTGCATACAATCGTGGCTGGACAATCACCCAATAGTGCTACTGGGACTCAAAACGGCATACAAACATGACTTGGAGGCCTGTCCAGATGATTCGGAGTCTCTTTACAGATTTCAGGAGAGTTTTTTGTGTAAGCAACACTATGATCAAACGAGTCTACGTTTGTCAAGAGTCTGCAACAGCTGTTGAGATCAATTCGCCCGGTTCCTGCTTCTAGACATACAGCACATTGTTCGGTCGTTTTTAAGAAACTACAAACTTTGTCGCGTGTTTTTATAAGAGTGAGTAGAATTAGAAAGCTACTGGAGCAGCACTATTCGGGCTCCTACCGAAAAACTTATCGCACAATACAAAGGACCTATATAATCGAAGAGAACGGGCAGAAAAAAGTCGTCTCCAATGAACAACTAATACCTGCCTACCTGGAGGCAGCTCATTTAACCACCAAACAACCCATTGAACAAGGAAATAAGCCTATGAAACAAAAGCATCCTATTCGTCAAAAAGAGTAAATCCATCAAGTTGGTATCAAGGTCAGGGAGCCATCTCAACCTACTCTAAACGATGTTCAACTGGCTCCACCTACTCACTCTAAGCCGAAGCAGCATCTGGGGTCACCGGGGCGCTACGCATATCTTTTATCTCTCTGCCTACTACTACATCATCTATGGGCAACTACAGCTGAGGAACTCAACGTCGACGCCTCATTCTGTTCCCTCTCGGATATCAACTGTAGAGTAAAAAAACTTTGACATATTTCACTTCAAACTGTGTGCTCGAGTTCCGTTGTGGATGCGAGAGAGAGCGGACGTGTCGAGTGAGCGCTCCAGAGAATAGAATATCAAGAAGGTATTAAAACAAAAATAAAAGAAAATAAAAGTACGAATAAGTGTAGAAAGTGGAGAAATAGCAGAGAAGAAAGTGTAAATTGAACAAGTATAAGAAATTTAAAGGATGAAGTGAGATTAGTAAGGTCGTGTCAGTGGAAAGGGAATGGTACATGTGGAAGATAAAGAGTAGCGAGTAGAGAAAAAGTTAGATCACAAACGAAGGTGATAGTAAGCGGAAAAACAAGTGACAAGAGGACAGGAAAACAGTGTTAAAGCAGTGGTGGTGAGATGAGAAAAAATAAAAAGTGCAGTGAAGTGCGAGAGAAAAGTGAGGTTGGTAAAGTATAGAAAAATGAACCGGCAACTTAAGAGAGAGGTCTATAAGAAGGAGTAAGCTGAGGGGTAGATAAGGAAGGTCCCTGGCCAAATAAAAAAGAAAAAAGGTTAACCAAAATACGGGTCGATAAAAAAGATTTCTGTAAGTCGGACACTAGATAAAAAGGATGGATCCCTAAAGGGATAGATAAGAAAGATTCCTACATTATTGATTAAGGTCGTTAAAAAGGATTTCTGCTGGATCAACGTGGAAAAGCTGGTCCAGAAGAAAACTGCGGTATTGACAAGAACCTGGAAATGACCGGAAAAATGACGGGTGTAAATGTGAATACAAGAAGTAATGCAAATGTGAAACCAAAGGAGCAGTCTTTATTAAACTCCACAAAAGAAAGTCAAGAGAATCAAGATTTAAACGACAAGTTGAGCAGATTGGGAAATAAGTTTGACAGTATGATTAGTATTCTAGGAAGCAGAGAAGAAGATTGGAAAGAGGAAAAACAGATGTGGATAAAAGAGAGACAACAGTGGACAGAAGAGAAGAAGGCACTAGAAGAAAGAATAAGCAAGTTGGAATGGGAAAAAAAGATGAGAGAGAAAAAAGGAGACCGAACATTATGATCAAAGGAGCAAGTATTAAAAGAGAGAATTTGGAGAAGAATATGGAAGGATTCATTGAACAAAAGATCAAAGTGAAAGTAAAGGTAGAGAAAGCTATAGTAATAAGTGTGAACGCTGGGAAAAATGTGAGGAAGATAGTTGTAGTAAGGTTGCAAAACAAAGAAATGAAAGAAGAAGTAATGAGTGACAAAAAACATATAGAGAGAGGAGTTTACATAGATAGCGATTTAACAGAGAAAGAAAGAGAGATTCAAAGAACTATTTTAAACAAGTCAAAAGAGCAGAGGAGTAAAGGAAAGAATACAAAAATTGGGTTTATGAAGATGATGGTTGACGGTAAGTGGTTTAGGTATGATGAACGGAAAGAAGAGTTCACTGAAGAAAGAAGCAGGAGGCAAAAATGAAGAGAACAAGAAGATAGAGAGAAGGAGGGTGTGAGAAGAAGGAATGTCAGTATTTGTGCGTGGAACGTTGCAGGAGTGTTAAACAAAAACAGTGAAGTGTGGAAGTATTCGAGTGATTTTGATATAATAGTGTTAGTAGGAACGTGGTTAGAGCAGGACAAGTGGACTAGTGTAGAAAGTAAGTTGTCAAAAAGTTTTGAGTGAAAGTGTATAGCAGCGACAAGAGAGCATAAAAAAGGTAGAGCAAAAGGAGGAATAATATTAGAAATAAGTAAAAGATGGAAAGCAGAAAATACGAAATATTAAGAGAAAATATAATAATGCAGAAGATAAAATACGGAAATCAGGAGTGGAATATCATAGGAGTATATAGTCAAAACGTAGAAGGGACGATGTAAATTATAAAAGGGAAAGTAAAAACGAAGAAAAGAGAAAATGTACTAATACTGGGAGATTGGAGTGCCAGAACCGGGAGAGAAGGAGGACGGATTCATGAAATGGATGGCGACAAGGAAATAAAGGAAAGAAAGTCAAAAGATGATAAAATAAATGAGGAAGGGAGAAGACTAATAAAAGAAATAACAGAAAAAGGATGGTGTATAATAAATGGGCAAAAAGGAGAAGAAGGAGAACTTACATATGTTGGCAGCAAAGGGAAATCTGTAATACATTATGCCATTGGGAATCAAGAAGCCTTAGACCAGGTAAAAGAAATGAAGATAGGATATTTAACGGAATCGGATCATATGCCGTTGGAGGTGTATTTAGAAAAGGAAGCAGAAGTAGGCGTTATAGAAAAAGAAGAGAGGATAACAGTAAGGAGGGACTGGACTCAAGAATTGATCGATCAGTATGGAGAAGGATGTAAGGACTGGAAGTGAAAAGAAGAAGAGGTGGAAGGAAGATGGAAGGAATTGAATGAAAGAGTAGAGAGTGCGGTACCTAAGGTAGAAAAACAGTTCAAAGTGTGGAAATTGGGAGATAGAAAATGGTACGATAATATATGGAAAGGGAAAAAGAGAGATTTAAGAAGAATAATGAAGATGTTGAGGAAGAAGAAAATAGAAAGGAGTTATTATATAGATAAAAAAAGAGAGTACAGAAACTGGTGCAAAGCAAAAAGGAAAAGGTTTGAAAGATTAGAAGAAAAAAAGATAAAAAACACTACATCGGAAGGTGAAGTGTGGAAGTACATAAATAGGTTCAGAAAAAAACGAAGGAATGAAATAGATAAAAAGATTACAGTGGAAGTGTGGAGAAGGTATTTTATAGAAAAGTTAGATGGGAAGGGGGAAGGATGAAGAAGAAATGGGGAGAGAAGATACAAGAAAAGAAGAAGAAAGAACAAATACAGAGGATCAGGAAGAGTTGAGCAAGGAAGAATTCGAGAGACAGATTGCAAGGTTAAAAATAGAAAAAGAACCAGGAGAAGATAAGCTAGAAAACGAAGTATGGAAGTACATGCCTAGTAAAGTAAACGCAGCCCTTTGGAAACTGATTAAGAAAGTATGGGAAGAAGTAGAATTACCAGAGCAATAGAAACGAGGAGTGATATGCCTGATTTACAAAAAAGGTGATAAAGATAAGTTAGAAAATTATAGAGAAAATACATTAATGTGCACAGCATACAAAATTTATGCAAGTTTGTTGAATGAGATGTTAAAGAAGGAAATTGAAGGTAAATTAGCAGAAAGTCAGTTTGGATTTAGAGAAGAGAAACGAGTAATAGAAGTGATATACACAATGAAACACATTGTGGATGAAAAATTAAGCAAAGCAAGAGGAAAAATATTTGCCTGTTTCATAGACTTAAAGGAAGCATTTGATAGAGTGGATAGACAGGTCTTAAAGGAAAGATTGATAGAGATGAAAGTGAACGAAAAGTTAAGAAATAGGATTGTGGGTATTTATTAAGAAACTAGGAATGTAGTTAAAGTAGTTGAGGAGGAATCAAAGGAATTCTGGACAGAGAAAGGTGTGAGGCAAGAATGTACACTAAGCCGGACGCTGTTTAATATATATCTAGCGGACTTGGAGGAGGAATTAAAGAGAGGGCAAGTGGGAGGATGCAGAGTTGGTAATGAGAAAATATGGAGTGTGTCTTACGCGGATGATATAGTATTAATAGCAGATGGAGAAGAAAAATTAAAAGAGATGCTTAAAAGATTTAAGAGGTATACCTGTAAAAAGAAAATGATTTTAAGTAAGAAAAAAACAAAAATTTTTGTATTTGAAAAAAGAAAGGGAAAAAATAGAAGATGAAAGTGGGAAAGTAAGGAATTAGAAAAAGTAGATAAAATAAGTTATCTAGGATATATACTACAGAAAAATAGGAAGAATGATAGACATATAGAAGAAAGGAAGAGGAAAGAAGTAATCGACATGAAAAATGTATGCAGCGTAGGTGAAAGAATATTTAAGAATAGCTACAATAGAAGAAAACTATTTACAGCACTAGTGGAAAATAACAGCGTTGTTAAATGCGGAAGTATGGGGTTGGGAAGAAGAAGAAAGGCTGGAAAGTGTACAAAGAAGATATATGAAATGGATATTAGGACTAGTAGCAATAGTGCAAAATTATATAGTGATGGAGGAGTGTAGATTAGAAAAGATTAGTACAAAGGCGCTTAGGAAAGCGCTAAAATTTGAAGAGAAAATTAGGGAGTCAGACATATAATTAGTTAAGGAATGTATAACAGAAAAATATAAGGACAAAGAAAGATGAAAAATAGGAAAAGAATCGAAAAAAAGTGGAAATGCAACGTGATAAAAATATAAAAGAAACAAGATTAATGAAAGGGGTGGAATTTAAAGAAGAAGTAAGAGAAAAAATATTAAAGAACAAGGAAAGAAAAGAAAAAGAGAAGAGAATGGTGAAGATAGAGAATTCTCGGTACAACAAGGTATATTAAGATAAAAGAACAGAGAAAGAACCAGGATATTTGAAAAAGGATATGCTATTAAAGGATACGAATTTAGTAGCAAGATTTAGGTGCGGAAATAAATGTAGGGGTAGAAAATATTGGAAAGGAGAGGAGGATAAGAAGTGCAGATTATGCAAAGAAGAAGATTATAGATACATATTAAAGAATTATAGAGATACGAGAAATGAGGAAGAAATAGAGAAAATACTAAGCCATGATGCAAAAGAGATAGAGTCATTAAGACGTTTTATCCAAAATAGAAAGGAAGCAAAAAACAAATAAAAGACAAGGAGAATGAAGAAAGTTTATTGTAAAGAAGAGAAATAGATGAATTGCAGGAGAAAGAGGTCGAGAAGAAAAATGGAGTGCAGTGAAGAAAAGAGAATTTAAGAAATTAAAAGGACAAATTAAAGAAAGGAGATTAATATTTTTTTTTTTTTTTTTTTTTTAATTTTTTTTTTTTTGATTTTTTTTTTTTGAATTTTTGAAGGTTATAAATTGATCTTGTTTGTTTTTATGAATGATTATATAGTATAAAGGTAAAGTAGAATATGAAATATGTGCAAATAGAAATTAAGATAATATAAGATAATATAAAAATTATTAAATTATTATGTTAAAAGAATGTTAAATGTTTAACGGAACCCCTTGAAACCCGAAAGGGCGGAGTATGAAATAAATAAATAAAAATGAATAAAAATAAATAAATAAATAACTGTGTGATCAATTAATCTAGAACATCCTTCCCCTAATACAAACTTTAGGTTTATACCATACAAATATATGATGTAAAAGGGTCTGAGTAGCTTTATTAATTCAAACTTATAATCGTCATAAATTATGGACTACATTTGATAAGTCAGCTACTTAAATTTGTAAAAGACAAATTGATTTAAAAAATAAATAAATAAATAAATAAAAGTTTTTCTAGAATTTCGAATACGCAAAGCCAATCGCATCACAGCTAACTGTTGGCATTTATGTTAAAGACAAGATGTGCGTGATAAAATTACGCAAGATTCTTTCAAGACTTTGAGAACGATTGGTTATCATGAGAAAAGGTAATTATTATGAAATCGAGCTTCTGGCTCCATTCACCAGGTGGTTAACCCTTAAATGTCGCTTTCCTACAAGCATGTGGAAATAAATTAATAGCACTGTTCTTTTCTAATCACGGCCAATCGTTTTCAAAGTGCCGAGTGCAGGCGCGATTTCGGAATTGCGCTTAAAGTGAATAAAATATCGTTTATTTATTTGTATTTTTCAATGCATTGAAAAACTTTATACAATACAACAAACTTTATTTTAAAAAATTCAACGCAAATAGACTTATGTCTAATTTATGTGGGCCCGCGACTGAAATCTTCAATTGATTGCTACAGTGACATGTCTGCAAAGTCAAAGGATACCGTCTACTCATCTTCCGTTTCTTACACATGTTTGTGCTTTTGGAAAACCCCTCATGACAGAGAAGGAAAACTGCCTGCTCCCCTCTTTCTCCATTATAAACACTGGCCGCGACAGAGAAGAGAAACCGCCAGCACACCCTTATTCCCCTCGCTAATTCATCTGCTCCACAAGTACCACCCATGCGAGAGAAGGGAAACCGCTCACTTACCTTTCTTCTCACTAATTTTTTTCGCAGCACAAACAAAGAATAATCATCATCATTAGAATCCATTCGGCACATAAGACCACACTGAAGGTGCTCGAAGTAGTATCTTTACTCCATCATCAGCCATTGGCTCAGAATCGACAGGGCATTGTGAGACGTGGGATCGTGTTGACAATTTTCAGTACTAGAAGACGAAATCACAGGGATTGTACTGTTGTTGTGCCGCTTAGTAGAATCAGGATATTGAGGATACGATGGGTACGAACGCACTGTCGCACACTGGGGTCAAACGAAAAAAAATTATTCAAAACCACCTACAGCTCACTATTATGAACCAATTTTGGATTTTTTTTTTTTATTGTAATCTTCAGATGATTTGCAACGATCGCTCTTTGCCCGATTTTCTTTTTTCAATTTTACAAATTGGTAACCTAACCTCTAATGTAGAAAAATCCCATTCTATGCCATAATTATGACTGTATTGTAAAGTTAAAATTTAGAAAAAATTAATCAACCCTGGTGAATGTGTTTATAAGCAATGTCAGTGGAAATTTAAGATTGAAAAATTTTTTTTCAGTATTTTGAGGTTATGTTGAATAAAAAAGCGACATGTCGCTTCACAGGATCTGGAAGTTGAGGTTACGGCGTGCGTGAACGCACTGCCGCTTCACAGGATCAGGAAGTCCAGGTTACAGTGTGCACGAACGCACTGCCGCTTCACAGGATCAAGAAGTCCAGGTTACAGCATGCACGAACGCACTGCCGCTTAGCAAAATCGAGAAGTCCAGGTTACGGGAACGGCGTTTGACCCTCAGGTGTGTAAAGCTGCGCCAACAAGATGAAAACTCTTCGTCCATTCCGTGCAAAAAATCAGTGTGTCGACGTTCTTAGGAACGCGGTTGACTTCTTCATTCTTGCGGGGGGAAATCGAGATTGCTTACAACGAATTCCCAATGGCAACTCTGTTTTTTTTTTTCATCTCTGCTTCCTTTGCGCGACTCACAGGTTTAATTTCTTGGCCAATGCACCAAAAAATGTAGCTAACAAAACTACCACGCACCAAAAGATGAGAGATAAAGGTATTTTCAAAAACGAAAACTTTACTTCATTGAAACAACTAGTATGATCCTTACAGATTTAGTATTTTTTCTGAACCGAGGAGGACGTACGCTTATTTTTAAAGAACAAAACAACTTTTTTTAATATCACAACGCTTGTCATTTTACATTCGAACGCATTATTTATATTTTCCTACACACACTAAACGAAAAAAAACTTTGACATATTTCACTTCAAACTGTATGCTCGATTGATCCGGAACAATATATATATATATATATATATATATATATATATGTATACATCCTAGTAGGGCTCTACGTTCTGCATGCCAAGCCATCACCCTTCAAACAGATAATTCCATTAGTAGAATCTTTTCTACATAAGTTAGTTAATTAATTGTTAAGCAGGCACTAAAAATACGTCTAATTAGATCTTACTAATTGTAGAAAACCACGTCATTTCTTGAAAATACTTGAAAAGAAATGTTATGCGAGGGAGGCTGGCTAAAGGGTATGTGGCTGCTTTTTGAGAGGTATGAAGAATAGACAGCTTATTCTAAATGAAGGCAGTCAGACCCATGTAGAAAGAGTAATCTGCTTTCGACTTCTCTTTCTTTTGGAGTAAGCTTTAAGGCCAGGGGTCTGCTGCTTAGGATAAACAGTCTATCCTTTGCATGTTGATAGACATTTCTAAAATTTACTGTTAAGTGTTTGTTAAGTGAGCACATCCTCAATCTTGTAACTGTACTTTACGTGCTGTCCATATATTAAATTATGTTTCAATAAATTAACGTAAGTGCCACCTTAATGTATATTTTTCATAGAAATGAATTAAGAAAAAATGTATCTATTTATGAATTATAACTTATTTTTAGACTTCGTTTGATGTATTTGATGTACTGGAATAAAAATGTATTTAAAAAGTTTTAATCGTATTTTGACTTTGATAAGTCTTGTAGTCTCAGTTCAGCTGTTGCGTTTTAAAATGGTACCAGCAACAAAATTCTTAGTTAAAAATGCTGGTGTCAACATTCTTAATTGTAGCTGGATTTAACTGATATAAATAAGCAGACAAAAATTACAACAACACTTGCATAATATTATCAATGCAGGGTGATAATGCGTTTACATTAGCGGAACTGAGCGACGAATAATAGATTATGATACAAGCGCCTCTTAACTAAGAGATTCACTGTTGAACTTGACACAATTTGTGAGTACTATGCAATCACATTTCATGTTATCACGGTGGTTTTGCTGAAATTTTCCTTAAGAATAATAATCAAGCATACACAATGCAATACTGCATGACTTAAGCTATCGTAAAATATTGAAAAATATTTTTTTTGTTGGTTGAAACTTCAGTAATCGAATATAAAAGTGAATAGTAAGCAGTCGCTACAGCATGCTTTTCAAACTCACTGCTGTATCGCTACCACGCTACTTGATGTTAAAAATAAACGTGCTTTTCCGAAAATGAATTAAATTATTAAATATAAAGAAAATCATACTTATCGTTTAATTCACTATTTCAAAAAAATTAACTTAATACAAAATCGTAACACTCATAAAGTGGCACTTTGTGAGTACTTATTAAATTTTTATTGAATATATTAAATGTAATATTTTAGTAAAATAATAATAAAAAAAATTTTTTTTCGATCATATCTGAGTAATTTTTTTATTGATTGTCCTGGAAATTCAGAAAAAACCATTCTGAAGAGAACAGTAATTTATCATCTTATTTATTAAAGTAAAAAAATCATATCAGTAGATTCGACTTATACTGCATCTCTATTACTTTCATACAAAAAAGCAGTCATAAAAGCTTTCGTTAAACTTTAGATTTAAACGATAGTCAATACCGTTTCTATCAATTGGCCTGAGAAATAAAATTAAGAGAAATAGATTCGTCGATCTAAGATGAAGCTTAAATTATTCTGAAAAAGCTTTCAAATTAATATCTATGTACAAATATTGAGAATTATATGCAAACATCCAAATATCTGATATGAATCGTTTAACAAAAAGCGTGATATTTAATTTTCATAACAAATACACTTGAACGATACAAATTTTAAACATTTATAAAAAGATGTAAGAACTTATTACATCATAGTACACGCAACACATAAAGGTATCGATAGGTATGATAAGAACATTTGAACGAAATTTCCTACTTAAATTCTAAGCGGTATTAGTTGAAGCCGTCCACTCCATGAACTGCATTTAAAAATAAGAACCATAAATATATTGATAAGAAATTTTAGTATAGCTGATAATTAATTCAATGGTACGAGATTAAAAGTAAGTTAATTACTAGATTATAATAATAAAGCATAAATCAAAACTAAACAAAAATTGTACTTCAAGTTTAAGTTCTAAAAATAGCTTCTTATACACAAAATACATTGTCATAACCGCATAATCTATACAAGAAGCAGTTTCCTTGAGTTTTAGCATTTTCAACGACTACAAGCAAATCTTAAGATCAAAGTTTCGAGAAGACTATACATAAAAAAATCTTTATTCCACTATGGTCAACTGTATGTAAAATTTTTAAATGCAAAAAAAAAAACGGAACTTTTATAAGAATGTGACGTGAATATGATTTAGAAATCAAAAATGAAGTTTGGAAAGAAATTTTTTATTTTGTATAAAATAGAAATAAGTACGTAAAAGTCAAACAAAAATTTGCACTACTTAAACTTAGTAGTTCTAAAATATTTAAAATATTTAAAAATGTATGAACAAAAGTTTTTATTTGTAATAGATTGAAAATACATTTTAAATTTCCATCATTTAATTGGTTTTGACGTGATGGGAGTCTTTCTAATGCTGTTTAACTCTAATGTTTTAAATAAGATCAAAGACTCGGGTTAAAAAATAAACCAAATACTTTTAAGCAAATAATAATTATTATTTATCCTCATAATATTTTAATCACACAGCTAAGGTTAAAGCCTTTGTAAGATAGCATAGGAAAGAGTATCGTACGGAAATCGATCTGTTCCGACTAATTCAATCTAGAATAACACTTGCCACCATGACAAAAAACGTTTAACAGCTGCAGCATTCAACGATAAAAGTAATATTTTCTATATACTATGTGTCAAAATTTAATCGTCAGACAAATTTTTGTTATCTATTTCAACAACATTATACTATAAATAACTAATTCATAAATACTCCGGAGGCCTTTTGTGAAAATTTGGTTTTTCATTTAATATTAAAAAACAAAATTCGGTTTTTCTATAAAAACTACTTTATTAATATTAAATTGAAATATGAGTATTGTTTTATAAAGAAAATAAGAGTTTCCGTCAAGTTATAACTTGTACGTTCAGCTAAGTAGATAGAGAGCTAGATTTTGTACGAAATACGGGTATCTTGACGATTCTGAGAATTGTGATAAATTAAAAAGGGGCAGTGTATTTCTCCTTTAAAAAGTATGCGGTTAAATTATAAATGAATAATATAGGGAGTTATACAATAAAAGCAGTGAGTTTCCATAAAATAATAATGTCTGTGCTTATAGCCGAGCTGATGTAGAGCAAAGGTTTAACAAAAAGGGCTGTTTTGAAGCCTCCATTTATCATGTAAAGGGTAGTGTGGTGCACACTAAAAAGGTATTGGGTTAAGATTTAAGAAAAATAAAGCGAATTTTCCCGGTTTTTGTGAGGCAAATATTGTTGGAGCCTTAACTTACCAAAAGAACTATATAAAATAGGAATATGTACATAGTGGTGGGTCTTTGTCTCCCTGCTTGCTTCGCGCGCCAACTCCCCATCAACAAATTGTAACTTTATGTTTAAAACTTTTTCAGAAAGTTTTTTTTTCGGTCTTTAATGATCTTACTAGCTATTATTTTATTATTTTAATCATTACTATTATAAATTATACATTACAATAATTGAAATAAACTGTATTTTTAATTTTTTAATTTTCTTTCGTTGTATGAAACTTTATTTCTACACATCCACTTAATTCTTCAAAAAATATTTTTTAATGTTTTGATAAGTGTATATGGTCAATCTTAAAAACTTCTTTTCTTGATTGTGTTCATGAATTTTGGGAAAATTTATTTTCACAGTTTAAACATATTTCAAAACTCTTGGGATGAATTATTATAATCATACAATATCTATCACTTCAATACCACACAAAAGGCAGATAGATCAACTTTATAGTTATTAATGATATTTTTCAAGTCAATATACAGAGTTTGTTAACTATGTAAATTGTTTGAGAATTGAGTTTTGACAGTATTCTTAATTGATGAGTTTCCAGTGCGTCGACTTTTTAAAATTTATGTTATTATATAAATATGGAAAAAAGTATTAAAATATATCTCACATGGTATACGTCATAACTTTATGTAATGCACTTATCACCAGTAGCGCTCTTGACTACGAAGATGTTTGCTTTCTCTGTACCCTGTAAATTCTAAAAAAACAATAGAAATTTGTGCTTCAGCTTTTTTTCTTCTTTAAACCATAAAACGGTTGTACCATTTTTGTATTTAACATAAATAAATTATAAATATTTCTTATAAACATTTTAAATAAAATGGTTTTACCCCACAACATTGCCTTTTTCTTAGAAATTATCACTTTTAATTCGTATAAATATGTCATTTTTAGTTTTGCATCATAATACCACCACATACAATACAATAGTCCGTCGGCAAATAAAAATATTTTCAAACATAAATCAACACTGTTAAAACATTATCCTTGCAATTTATCACTGTCATGGCCAATGCTATAAATAAAAGAAAATTGCTTTATGTACAGTACAAAAAGTAACGATAAAAAATAACCTGTATCTCAAGTGATTTGTGGTATTAGAACTCTATTTTCCAATTTTTCTATAAATACTATTTCTACTTCGATTTTGTAGTTAAATAATTTTGTGATTTGCAATTGTGTAATATTGCAAAAACACACATATACTTAAATTTCTTTTCAACATAACTATTACTCGAACGGTCAAATGAAATGAATGAAGTGAAGGACCCTCACAAATAATATTCAAAAACACCATCAAAAAATTTATATGAATAATGCTGTCAGATTTATTACCATATTGGTAAGTTGCGTGACTTATGAAATAGTAAGGCGATACATTCCCCGCTCAGTTAATTCAAAATTTTGGCTCCACCCTAAAGTAATGCTAACGCAGTTCCAGGGTGCAACAAAAGCCACGCGGCATAAGGGGGGTTTTAGTGGATATGGCTAGTCTAATAAAAAAAATCCACCGAGTCTAACACTACTACTGTCCCTGCAGTGTGTCTCAATGCATTCACCCTCCTTCAGCAAAAAAAAAAAAATAAATAAATAAATAAAAATAATAAAAAAATAATAAAAAAAAGAAATAAAAAAAAAAAAAAAATTACTACTACTACTACTACTGCTACTGCTAGTGCCACTGCATTCGCCCTTTAGGATCTGCAAATACCTTGTCGTTGGTGGGGGTGCCTGTCATGGAATGAGGTAGGCTCTGAAGAAAAAGGTGATCATTCGTCTGAATGTATGAGAGACTGGGTTTCCCCGAAAACAAAAGAGAAAACAAAAAAGGGGGAGCTTTAAAAAATGAATGAGAGTATGAGTAGTGTATGCGTGTAGGGACTAGAGCTCGAAGGGAGCTGTTTGGATCCCCGAATGAAAACCAGCCGATTTGGAGGGCCAGTAGAAGATGATCCCCCGTCCAAGCCACTTAGAATCAGCCTGCTGTCTTGATATGGTGGTAACCTTGACAAGTCTTAACCACTCTCCACCCCGTCATGTAGAGAAGTAGGCGGTGGTTATACCATTCTTCTCAGATACATGCATCACACTCTTACTAAACAAACACAGGTATACTCCATAGTCGTTTCGGTTTGCGTGTGGCAGGGTCTCTCACGAGCTGGCGTGGCGGGCCTGACAGCGGATAAAGCCAGACGATGAGGCTCAGGTAAGTCTGGGTAACCGCATCTGATTTGGCTGCACGCCTCATTAAAAAAAGATGTGGTGGACTGACTAATCTAGGCTTACTACCACTGAGGAAGCTACATGGTGGCACTTTAAGTGCCTTTATACGCCAGCTCGTTTTGGCAGGTTGTCTGCACCGGTCGTGGGATTGTATGCCTGGCGCATGTCTCGCTGCATTGACTGTGATGTACCAACATATACATACACTACACACATACACCACTTCCACACTCTCTCTACACAACGCCAGGGCCGTCTCCACGGGTGGAGCTGGGGGAGAGTGGCGACTCCCAGCCGGCCCGAGCAAGTAGCACTTATTTTCAGCAACAAAGTGGACTGCTGCACTGGTTTTCACCCTTTCGAGACACTTATTTTTGGAAAAAAGACTTTTACCAGTCAACACGATCAAAAAAAAAAAACAAAAAATAAATAACGTCAATGTCAAACTTGTACCCCAGGCGGTAACTTCTCTGAGACAATCTGCCGGTAGTTCTGATTCGGTGCAAGCCCGGGTGACTTGGCCCCACGGATGCTGGGGGGGGGGGCACAAAGACGTGGCTCACGGGCAACAAGGGCTGTTAAATGTCCCATCGCCTTTTCTTACAGATGCGAGCGAATAGAAAGCCTTTTAAGCATAGGCAGTGACGTCAACGAGGGTAGTAACGTGACGGTCTTCAGCAACTAGACTCAAAATGAGCATGAATCGATGAAAAGAAACGATTCTGAGCTTGAAGTTAAGCGATAGCAGGAGATTCAGCAAGTTCAATCGGTAACAAGAGAGATTCGAGAGACGCTGTAATAAATGGTCTGAATGCTACGCTTAAACAACTTGAAGTAGCAGAGATGATGAGGGAAGGCGTACTTTTGGATGAAAAAATGTTCATAAACAGGTGGGAGAATTGCTTCGAATCGTTAAAAATCAGGGAACAAAGGCGAGATAATTTCCAACGATATGTTCAGAAACAAACCCTAAACACTGCCCTTAAGGAAATGGAGCGAGTTAAAAAAAACAGGAGCCCACTATACAGCCCTGGAAAACGCCAATAAGCCGTGTATTTAAAGACAAAAAAACAGGCAGAGGCCAACAAGAAGAGGTTCTCCTGAACGACAAAAAAGATCAGAAGAAGAGAGTAGATGCAACGACAACAGTACTGGTAAAGATGGTCAAAGTGCAGATTTTTGCTAATGTGCTGAAGTCAATGAAGGCAAACTTTGACCCAGACAAGGCCAATGCCGCAGTTTAAAGTGTTGTCAGCAAAAAAAAGGAGACGTACTTATAAAAGCTACAGGTGTAGAGGATGCGATTGCATTCTCACAGCAAATTAAAAAGTCGATAGACGGACAGGGAACGGTCAAACTAAGCACCAAAAGAGTGACACTAGTTGTTGGTGGCAAGTTGGGGTCAAAAAATTAAACAACTGGGTCTAAGCAACGATTATAAGACTAATTATTTAGAAGTTAGAAGTATTCTTAGATGTTTTTTTGGGCTACCATTTTTAAATCCTGACTATGTTAGTAAATCTTTTACCGACGATTTAACGAGCATTATGCCCGATGACCCTAGAGTAGTGGATTTCTGCGACTATATTTTAAATAATTATATTGACCATGACGTGCCTAGACCTCCATCAATGTGGGCGAGATTCAAATCTTCCATTAGTAGAACGACAAATAATTGTGGATCATTTCACTTAAAATTTAATAGCATGTTATATTCTTTGCAGATGAACTTGTGTATTTTTGTTGAAGCGATAAAAAGAGTAAAAATTGAAGTTCGTAAAAAAATCAGAAGTTCAAAAATTAAATCGAAAGAGACTGTAGAAAAAGAAACATTTCTACAAGAAAAAATGATGAGTTATAAAACTGGTTTAATATCTCGATTTCTATGTATTAAGGTGATTACCAAAAATATTTTACCAATCTAGTAATTGAGGTTGTATCCGGGGTTGTTGGATATCACATTTGTTTTGTTTCTTAGAAAGTATCAAAAAAAATTTTGCCAGTATAGTCATTCAATATAGTTTAACATTGCATACTAATGTTTACACTCATAATTATTTCATTAAAGAGAAAAAAATTTTGTAAACACGCCAGTACTAACATACATTGTTGTACTGCCAGTCCGTAGCCTGGATAAAGTGTGACGGGAAAAATTATTGTAATTCATCGAATTTACTCCATACAGTCAATCTAGTACGTTACACAGTTTAACATTATTTCCCAAAGGGGAGAACTAATGTGCCATAAAATAGCCGGGACGCAATTCAACCATGAGATAAAATGGTCGGGACGCAATTCAACTTTTTTTTATCAATACGGGAACCAAATCGACCCCTGCGCTGTCTCCAACCTAACCGAGACAGGGAGAGCACAAGAAAAGAGTGCCCAGAGAAATAGACAGAAATTGTAAAGAAAAGAAGAACTAAAGGAACTTCTGACAACGTGGTAAAGCCGGCTGCAGGTAGAGAACATACCTGGAAGAAACCACACTTATGGACCAAGTTTGAGGCGATCCTGGTTAAACCTTCCGAGAGGAAAAAGTACGCCGAAGTATTAGCCCTTATGAAGAAGGTTAATGTAGGAAAAATAGGGGCGGGGGTAAAGGCCATCAAAGAGACAAGGACTGGAGGCGTCCTTGTCGAACTGAGGGAAACCTCCACCGAGAAAAGGGACAAGTTTGCAGCAGCCCCACAGGATGCCACAGAGGGGAGTGAGGACGTCAAGACTCTGGTCCCACGGGAGACTTGGGTAATACGTGACATTGATCCTACGGTCACGGAGGCGGACATTGTGGCGGCGGTTGGGGGCTGCTTTGGCAAGGGGGGGGGTGCCCCGACTTTGTCGTGCAACTATCAGCCGGCAGCGTCAGGGATAACCGTATTGCCTATGTTAAGGTGCCCTCGGCGGCCACTGCGATCTTTAATCAAAAGGACCATATACATTTGGGTTGGGTGAACTGCAGGATCAGCCCAGCAAAGAGTAGGCCCGATCGCTGCTTCAGATGCCTGGGCTTTAGGCATCTTGCAGGCAACTTGCACAAACAGGACTGGGTAATGTTGGAGGTATGGTAACAGTGGACACCAGGCTGGTGGCTACCCCACTAAAGAAGTGGAGTGCTACTTGTGCCGAGAGGTGACCCCAACGCCGGATCTCCACCATATGGCAGGATCTGCAGTATGTGCAGCCCTCAGTGCGGCTGAAGGAGACAAGCGGAAGCAATGGCGCTAATTCTACAGAGCAACCTACAGAGGTTCTGGCTCTCGCAGATGATACTAGACCAGTAATCCCAGGACTGGGGAGCAGCACTGCTCATGATAAGTGAGCAGTATTGTGACCACCCGGAAACATGCTGGTACGGCGACCTCACGGGTATGGCGGCCGTGGTGGTCTGCGACGGAGATAAATTCCCGGTTTCTGACTTCGGAGCCAGGATTGGCTTCACGTGGATTAGGGGTGGCTGTGTTACCTATGTAAGTTGTTACATCTCCCCAAATATAGCGATCGGCATCTTCCGAGAGCAGCTCGCTTCCTTAGAGGATGCCGTGCGTGGGTTTGAGGAGATGGGCGACGTGGTCATTGCCGGTGATCTGAACTCCAAGGCCACCGCTTGGGGTTAGACGCAAACCAATGCCAGAGGGCGGGCGGTGTTAAAGATGGCCTTGAGCCTAAACCTCACCGTGTTGAACGCTGGTAGTAAGGCGACGTTCAGGCAAATAGGGACTAGGGGTTCAATAGTCGATGTGACGCTCGCAACGCCGGGAATGGCAGCACGGGTATCTGCCTGGAGGGTTTTGGAGGACTATTCAGCGAGTTATCATCAGTTAATTTCATTATACATTGGTGAGTTGCATGGTGCTGTGTCATGAGAGGCACTCAGCACGCGAACTATCGGGTGGAATGTTGCGCGACTCAATCGAGTAGCGCTACGCGAAGCCCTAGCCACTGCGGTTGATCTAAACACAATCTCAGGTGCAGCGGAGGCTGAGCGGCTTGTGGGGTCCACTATGCGACGCATTAAATAATGGTGTGACGCAAGTATGCCATGGAAATTCGCTAGTTTATTTTGGAAACCGAAATATTGGTGGACCAAGGAAATCGCTGACATGCGGAAGGAGTGTCACAGACTCCGTCGCGCATCCCAGCGCTTTCAGCGAAGGCAAGATGCGAAGGAGGCGGGATCACTTTACAAGGATGCAAAGAAAAAACTGGCGAGGGCAATGGAAGAAAGCAAAATCCGTTGTTGTCACGAGCTTGTTGCCAAGGTCGACAGATACATTTGGAGCCTGGGCTACCGCATGGTTACCAAACAACTGAGTGGCTCAGGATAGGTGGGGCTTATGGAGCCGTCGTTTATGCAGGACGTTGTCAGGGCGCTTTTCCCAGTTTATCTGGAAGAAGAGCGAACTAAAACGGTCGTAGTCAACGAGGTTTCATTGTTTATGCAAAGGAAACCGTCAGCGGCCCTATTAGCACTGCAGGGACAAAAGGCCCCACGTCCGGATGGAATACCTAATGCAATCCTTAAGATCGTGGCAGCGGAGAAACTATACGTTCTGCTAGATATTTTAATGCTTGCTTAAAAGCAGGCATATTTGGCGGACCATGGAAGATCCAACGCCTCGTTCTTCTGGACAAAGGCAATGGTCCACCTGTGACTCCAGCGTCATTTCGGCTTTTGTGCATGCTGGACGACTCGGGCAAGATACTGAAGCAATTGATCCGAACGCGACTGCGAGAGGTAGTAAGTCTAGCAGATAACCAGCACGGTTTCAAGGTTGGCAGATCAACATGCCACACGTTGACTAAAGTTCTGGAGTGTGTAAAACGGGCATGACAAGCTCCTCACAAGACAAGGAATGCTTGTGTCCTAATCACCCTAGACGTTAAGAATGCCTTTAGCTCAGCAAGATGGTCTGACATAAAAAGGGCACTGTGCGAACAGGAGGTTTCGGCCTACTTGAAGAGGGTTTTGGACAACTATCTCCAGGACGGTGTGCTTCCAGTGGGGGACTTCCAGAGTGTCAGAGTGGCTGGGGGGCCACAGCTTCGAGCTGGCGGGCCAAAAAATGAAACTGGTTGTCCTCATTAGACAGCGATGGTTTGGCGACAATTTTCGTGTGAACGTCGTGGGTGCGGCCATCTGCGAGAGCCTAGCGGTCAGGTACCTCGGAGTGTGGGTTGATTCTCGACTCACAGTCAGGGAACACTTCTAGGAGAACCGAGGAAAAGGCCCTAAAGGTAACAGGGACTCTGTCATGACTGATGCCAAACATCGGTGGGCCGCAAGAATCCAAAAGATAGCTTCTCACATCGGTGGCGAACTCCATCATGCTGTACGGTTCGGAGGTCTCGGCAGATGCGCTGTCGGTGGCATGGCTTAGGAAATGCCTCACATCTGTGCAGCGGGTCGAGGCCTTGCGGATCACCTGTGCGTACCGCACAGTGATTTCGGCAACCATGATGGTGATCGCAAAAACTGTACCCATCGTTCTTTGAGCGCAGAACCGGGTTTATGGCAGGTGGGACAGAGTCGAACGATGTCAGAAGGGAAGAAAGCGTGCAACGCTGGCAACAGGAGTGGAACATGGCTGCTGTAGGTAGATGGACACATTGACTTATACCAGCTCTGCGTCCATGGCTTGGGCGTGTCCATGGTGAGGTTAATTATTACCTCACCCAGCTCCTTCCGGGACATGGACAGTTTAATGCATATCTTCACCATATAGCACTAAGACCAACACCTAGTTGCGATTACTGTCCTGGGGTAAATGATACAGTGGAGCACACTTTTTTCTAGTGTGCGGTGGCACGAGCAGCGGCAGCAGCTAGAGAGCCGATTAGGTAGGGCCGTCAAGCCTGAAAACATCATCGGCGCCGATACTTGGAGGGCTGTTGAAGGGTTCGCCTGGACGGTTCTTAGAGAGAAAAAGAAGAAGGAAGTAACCCTCTGATAAAATTGTGCGAACTTACGCTGCTCTGAGTAGTTCTGCTTATCAGCAAGAGAAAGCACCAAGCACTTAGTGGAGCTTGCAGAGACTACAGCCTACGAAGAAGCACTAGAGAATGGGTGCCGGTCTTCAGGGACCCCTAGGCCTTTTCAGAACTCAAAAGGATTGGTATCTCTAGCAAATAGTGGTGAGCTTGCTGAACTAAAGCCATGCAGCATGGGGGGAGCGGTTTTAGTGGGTATGGGTAGTCTATTAGAAAAATTCCACCAAGTCCAACACTACCGCTGTCCCTGCAGTGTGCCTCAATACATTTCCCCTCTCTCCACAAAACAAAGAAAAACTACCACTACCACTACTGCTTACAGCATAGGTTGAGTGAGGGGATTTTAAATTGACGGCATACCATTCCATCGTATAAAGAAGTAAGCGGCGGTTATAACATTCTTCTCAGATATAGGCATTACATTTAAACTACACTAACACAGGAAAACTTATGAGTTGTTTCGGGCTGAGGGTGGCAGGGCTTTCTTCTGGCTGGTGTAGAGGGCCTGGAAGCTGGTGCCAGACGATGAAGCTCGGTTAATGCCAGAAAACCACATCTGATATAGAAGCACGCCTCGTAAACAAAAAAAGATGTGGTGGGCTGACTAATCTAGCTTACTACCACTGAGGAGGCTACATGGCGGCACTTTTAGTGCATTGTATACGCCAGCTCATTTTTGCGGGTTGTCTGCGCTGGTCGTGAGATTGTATGCCTGCCACTCGTCTTGCTGGGATGACTGTAGTGTACCAACATATACATACACTACACACGATCACTTCTTTCATACTTTTTACACAACGCTAGGGCCGTCTCCACGGGTAGGACTGAGGGAAAGTAGCGACTCTCGGCCGACCCGAGCAAGTGGTGCCTATCTTCAGCGAAAATTGGGCTGCTGCGCTCGTTTTCACCCTTTCTAGATCCTTATTTTCAGAAAAAAGGTCGCCTTTCTAAAAAGAGAGGATTTGTGAGCTAAAGTCGAAGAGAATGCAAGAAATTGAGCAAGTTCAATCTGCAACAAGAGAGATTAAAGAGAAGCTCAAGGCAATTATTGGAAAGTATGGAAACACAGCAAACGCTTTCAAAATGGTCTAAAAGCTGTACTTAAACACTTGTAAGCAGCTGAGTTGACGAGAAAAAGCGTCCTTTTTAACGAAGAAAAGTAACAAGAAATTGGGAAAGTGTATCAATTTCCTGCAATACAGAGAACATAGAACAGATAATTTTCGACGACATGTGCAGAAAAAGACTCTAAACACTGCCCTTAAGAAAATAGAGCAAGTTAAAAGAAACAGGAGCCCATCATACAGCCCTGAAAAACGCCAACAATCCATGTCTTCTGAGAAAAAGGAAACAGGCAGGTGTCAACAAGAAGGGTTCTCCTGAAAGACAAAAAATACCGAAAGAAGTTAGTAGACGCGACGGAGACAGTACTGGTGAAGATGGCCGAAACGCAGACCTTTGCTAATGTGCTAAAGTTAGTGTAGGCAAACTTTGATTCTGACAAAGCCAATGCCACAGTCTTAAGTGTGGTCAGCACAATAAAAGGAAACATACTTATAAAATCCAAAGGTATAGAGGATACGATTGCATTCTTACAGCAAATTGAAAAGTTGGTAGCTGGACAGGGAACTATCAAAATAAGCACGAAAAAAGTGACACTTGAGGTCCAAGACCTGGACGCTATTGTCAAGGAAGATGAGATTAAAGAGGCTTCTGTTAAGACTTTTGGATTAAATAGCCAGGAGCATAAAGTAGCTCTCTTAAAACCAAATACCAAAGGATAGAGGCGTTAATAACGGTAGACGAAGCAACTGCTAGACAAGCAGAGGGTAAGAGTCGGCTTCATAAGCTTCCAAATCCGACGAAGAATTGAAGTAACAAGATGTTACAAATGCCTAGAATATAGACATGTCTCAGGCAACTGCAAAGAAGAAGATTGGTCTTAGCTTCGCTTCCGGTGTGAGAGCTGCAACCACCAGAAGAAGTGAGTGTCCAGGCCTAGCACGGTGCTTTCTCTTTCCAACAACGGACAACAAGCACGAAGCCAGCAGTGAGAGCTACCCTCTGTTCAGAGGATCGCTAGGAGAAGCCAGGAAAAAGGCCCTATCAGGGCGCATCTAAGGCAAGAAAGGCCTTTGGCAGGAGTATGGGCTCATGTGGACCCATGCTGCACTGAGTTTTTTTACCTATCAGCAAGGGAAAGCATCATGCTTATAGTGGCGCTTGCTAAATTAGCAGCCTACTATGGAGCGCTAGACAGGATGCTGGTCCTCAGGGATCCTGAGTCTTTTTTAGGACTCGAGAGGATTGGCACCTTTAGCAAATGGTATGAGCTTGCTCGTTAATGCTCTGACACGCAACGGTCTTCCTGGTGGCTCCACCCTGAAATAATGCTTACGCAGTTTCGGAGTGGAACTAAAGCTACACGGCATGGGGGAAGGGGGTTTAGTGGGTACGGTCGGTCGATTACAAAAAATCTACCGTTTAAACAAACAATATTATATTCACTCGTACGAACTTTACATTATTGTTACTATATGAATAGATATTAGAGGTCAATTATCATGTACTTTTATGTATATTGTTATTATGTATTAAGTACGTCTATTTGCCTCCTGGACTCCAAGGTCATATTGTATAGTCAAATTATAAAAAAGATTTCACGCAGACAATAAAAATGCATTGAAACAGTCAAAAAATCGTGTGGGGGGCAGTGATAAGGGCGGTGGGGGGCAAAGAAAAGTTGTGTGGAAGAACAGTGGAGAACGGTGGGGGGCAGTGAGGGGTTATGTAAAATACCTTACACATTTAACTGTATCATTTTAAAGGATATATATAAATATATATGTACATATGCACTAAAGTTGTAAGAAGGACATAAATTCTACTTACAACTCTGGTCTTAAAACTATTATATATATATATATATGATAATTGTAAGACCAAATTAAGTCTCCAATCCCCACTTGCCCCCTTAAAATTTTAGAATATCTTTCAAGCCTGCCCTTAAAATAATGTTAAAATATTAATATTTCACCTTTATTTTAACTCAATAAAAACGATCCTATTATTTTCTAGACCCCCCCTTGCCCCTCTTGCCCCATCACAGCCCCGCTCACATCTTTGAGGCCTCTTTTAAGTGCCCTCTCTGGTCACCCCTGAGGCTACCCACTATGATTCAATTGTATCTGACAAATTGTATTATATTTATATCGTTATATTTGTTTATTTTTATACTATTTATTTAACATATTGAATAAGTAAAAATAGATGTGAAAATTACATGTATCAAACAAAAAATAGTAATAAAAAAGTTTTAGTTCGTACGTCAATTATAGTACTACATAGTCCATCTTACTGGGTACTTTTTACAGGGCACAGTGATTTTCTCAAGCACACTCAAGCTGTTACCAAGTTCAATTAAATAATGGTTTTCAATAAACTATCTAACTTACTGTACTGACCTCTTTATAACCGACATTGACTTTAGCCGATGAGCTGACCAGGTGCTAGTTTTCCTTCAAAAACTATTATAATTAATAAAACTATAAAGTATTTACTTTTAAAAAAACATTTGGGTCTCACACTATAATAAAATCGATAAATTATATCTAACAAATCTTATTTTATATTTATTTAGTTTCAAAATATGGTTACTTAGATTTGAAAAATAATATTTTTTTAATTTTAAACAATTATAGTGGTAAGTATATTTTTGATTATACTCATAAGGAAGAAAATAGAGTACTATAGAAAATAACGAAAACAGATACGAGTGAGAAAGAAGACGATAGAGAAATTTTTTATGAAACATTAGAGTATGTAGATGGTCGCTATTAAAGCCCTATGGAAGCAGCACGGCTATTGCAAGAGTTTTCTATGTGTGGACAAAGTAATTCTGTATTTAACTTACCAGTACATATTGAGATTAGAAAAACAACATACATTTTTTTTATTCCAAACAATTAAAGTATAAAGTAAATTTTTGATTACATTCACAAAAGAGAAGATAAAGCAGTACGTAAAATAATTAAAACAGATGCGAGTGATGATAAAGACGATACAGAAATTTTTTATAAAATATCAGAGTATGTAGATGGTTTTGGTTTGAATTGAATAAAATAGATAGTTTTGCGAAAAAATTACATACGTGAATATTCCAGAATATTACTGTCTTAATTCAACGCTAAAAATTTGAGTTAGAAGAAAAAGAATTCGACGTATTTTAACAGAATGGCGTCTGAATATAGTGTCACCGGAGAACTCTGAGCTCTCTTATTTACATTCATTTCAAATCAGGCGAATGTAGCTAAATATTTTCAAAGTTTAAAAACAGTTGATAGCATACACTGTAAGAAATTCTGTAGTAAAATCACTATACTCAGCACAGGTAAAGTAAAGACCTATGCTCAGCATAGGAGTTTTACTATCGGTTCGTAAAATGTTTTTCCAGATAGTAAAATTAAATGTCAAGATAGTAATTTTTAGCGAGGCCGAAATCTTTAGAAATTTTCTGTGATCACGTAGTAATTTTACTATCCCAAGCGTAAAAGTCATGTCTTGGATATAAGGCGCACTATCGTATTGTTGATAGTTTCATTTTCACCAAAAGGCTTATGTTATTATATCTTCACGTTACATATATATATATATATATATATATATATATATATATATATGCATATTACTTTCACATTTATTTAAATATCTTTATTACTATGTTAAAATAATATTTATTGTTCTGCGTAGGTTCATAGATATACTGATTTTTATTATAAAATTCCAATAAAAACTTTATTTTTAATATTTCAGTAGCTTTTTACAAACGTTTTCTTGTTAGCAAAAGTTGTTTTACTCATGTAAACACTGAGTTACGTAAATTCAAATGTACTGTTAACATAAAATATGATGGTCGAAAATCTCAACTAGTCGCCACTGTCATCACAATTGAGAAATCTGATGATTTGTAGAGATCCGAAATATTTAGCTATTGGTCTACTAAGGTGTATACTTACGATGTGATAAAATGATACATAACCTGAAAAGTGTTTATTTCCTCGAATGCTTTCGCTATGTATACAATATACATAATACTAACTGATTACGAATTTGTAAGAGCACTGATGAGAGATTTACTTTTAATCCTTATCACAATTGTTGATTACAGAGCGAGAGCACGAAGCACAAACCGTAAATTAGGTAGAAATATGCATATACGTACATTGCAGTTAATGAGAGATTCCCTTACCCCAATCAAGAGTAATATATGCGTGTAACTTTAATACTAGATATTACTTTTACTATCTCGTGTTATTTGGATCACTGTACTTTTACCATCGAAGCGCAATATTACTATCATCTCGTATTTTTTCAAGGGATGCTAAACGTACTGTCACTATCGGATTGTATTTATCATGCAGCTAATAAAATTAATATGCTGAGCATAGGTGAAAGTGAGACCTATGCTCAGCATATTAATTTTATTAGCGGATAGTTATATAAATACATTGCTGGTGAAATTACGATGCTCAAGACATAGTTTTCGCTATCAGATATTATAATCACTGTGCTCAGGATAGTAAAAAAAGTTACTATTCACTAGTAATTTTACTACAGCATTTTTTACAGTGTACATTACAGTTCGTTTAGGGATACTGTTTTTTCTTTAGGTTTAATTGCACACGACTCACAAATATATGAAATATTTGACGAAGCTTGTAACGTCACGCTGCCATAGATTAGTACATTATAAACATTAAACAATAAACTTCATTATAAACATCTGCTAAAACTTTTTTTTCACTATTTACTTATACTAATACTATATATAAAGTATTTATTTCTATGGAAACACTTTAAAGTTGTGAAATTTAAAAATAATATGCGGTGTACAGTTTTACAATTTTCATTATTGTTGATTGACATTGAAAACGGAACCATAAAGTCTTTTGAACTTTCTCAGGGATGAAAAACTGATAACGTTTGTTGACAAATTAATGGGGATGGTAGAAATAGCTACTTTAATAAAGGAATTCTAACAAGTTATAACGAACTTTTGCATATTTTACATAATAAAATTCCGTATTTTATTGTATAGAAAGAATATACTGTCACTTACGGTATTATAGCTACACGTACGTGCACTCTCTCTTTCTTGGGCCTACTAAAGACAGTTGTAGTGGAAGAGAGAAGAGAAATGAGTAGATAAGGTCCTGAAAGAAGCTGGCTCTCTGGTTGGAACCAGCAAGGACAAAGGTCCTACTCACGCGACGCGTTCTTATCTTGTTTTGAATAAATAAAGAAGTTAATGTTAGTTCCTCGACTATTTACATCGTGAGCACCCCAAGACCACACAATCCCACGTAACAGTTTGGTTTTAGAAGTGGGATAGTCATCGTGATCAATTAAAATAAAAGTAAATTTTTTTTTTTCGGGCGTTGTCGACGGTAAAGTACCGACTCTCGCAATTATTAGAAAACACACATAGTGTTGTGCCACGAAGTGAATAAGGAACTGCTACGAGAGGGATCGACGAAACAAGGAGTTGCCAAAGCACGGAAAAAAGCCACTTCCAAATAGGGACCATAGTAAAAGAATACCTGGGACTATAGTAAGAAATCGAGTAAACGAGGATGTTAAGGATTTTAGTCACCATAGTTCTAGCCAGAAGCATATGAAAAGTACTTAAGATTATAAATAAACGAATATATTCATACTGTCCCAGGGTGTTCTGTTAAAACTTTTAGTGTGATACAAATTTATTTTTGCTGTTATACTCATTTTGCGTTTGACATCCTTCTCATAACATCGGTAACACGTCACTAGAGTAAGTTATCGTGTGTCAGACAGATTTCGGATTGTGAAGAAAATTGACCGAGTTGAAAACGAGAAAATAATAAATGAATAAATAATAATAAAATTAGACACTCGATAACACTTAAAATAAAATGGGTTTACCATCGTGGAATAGGAACGCAAGGAATCGTACAGAAATTTATAAGTGTTAAAGCGCTCCCAAACAGGCAGAAAACAAAGGAAAATGGAAAAGAATAATAAAGTATCTACAATAGATAATTTTGACGAAGCGCAAGGTGACGCAATGAGTGTTAGAGATGACAAAATTCTCTCGTATCCAGAAAATGAGTCAGAGTCAAAAATGTTGACCATATTTTTGGAACATAGCCCGAAATCCCAAAAAGATTGGGAAAAAATGAACAAAAAACAGCACTTTTTAATGCTAAAATTTTCGAAAAAAATGGAACCGAGTATTGCAAAAAAAAAAGTTGCCCCAACGACTGTACAAACAGCGGCGCCGAGTTCGGAAAATTTTAATATGGGTAATACTGTAGGAGGTGAGTCATTCTTGAAAGACGCAGGATATGGAGCCGGAAAGGTAATAAGCATCTTTATGAGGGACAGGGCAGTACACGCGGGAAACACACTCGGAAATTTCAATGGACAACGAAAAACACAACAACACACCCTGCAAATATTCGTAGAGTTTATGGCACAAGGATATGGGATATTTTCACATACCCAGTAATTAGGTATTTCAGGACCTGTCGACGAACTGACAGGGGTACGTCACCAAAGTATAGTATACCAGCAAAGGGCACCGTTATTTGATTTCCCCCTGCGCAGCAATAATATACATGGGGAATTCCTTCTAGACGAACAACATCCAGTTCAACCACGTGTGGTACATACCAGCTCCATAGTACACCAGCAAGCCGAGTACATGCAGCCTTCGAATGCACACATCATACTAGCACAGGTAAATATCGCATCAGGAGGCAACCTAATATTTAATGAGAACCCAATTAACTTCCCGCTATTTAAAGAGATGGTACAGATAGCGAAAACAACAGTTCCACGGCCATGTAATAAATGTTTCATAGGGACATTAGGAGGTAAGTTCAAGAGTATAGCTGCAGACCAGTTTTGTGCGCGGCTTTCACTATTTAATACGGTCGATGAATTTTTACTAGCACTCTCGCAACGATTTGGAAGCATAGGGGCGCGGAAACGCTGTTAGTAGAGTTGAAAATGTTAACGCAGTACACAAGTGAATCGATTGCACAATAGTACAGTCAGGCACAAAGATCATGTAATAAAATCATGATGACCCATGACTTAATTCCCCACCTAGGAAAAATGGAGAAAATAGTACTTAAAAACAATTCAGATAGGGAAGTGGACAACAATTTATGTACGGCCTCAGGGCAACATAGAGTTGGAATGTAGCTGGACTTAGACAAGCAACGATAGAGGAAGCTACAGGATAGTAACACGGGACAAGGGCCGTACAATTCCTATGCAACACAGAAAACTTACCACAATGATAAAAGGTATTCAAAAATAGGTGCATTAGCAACCAATGATACACCAATGAAACAGACACAGATTACAAAGTGAGTGGATTTGGCGACGACGATATATGGTGTTCATATTGTAGAGGACACTACAAAGATAGTACTAGGGAATGCAAAAAGCTATATTAAGATGCGCTAACTGAAAACACAACGAACCCTGACAAACTACCCGACAAATTGTGCAAAGAATCTGATGGAGGGGAGAACAAGATTGAAACTGCGTATAATAACTTACTTATGTTACGCGGCAAAATGGTCCCAACTTCAATAGTAATGATAATTGTATTGAACAGACGCTCTAATAATAACTATAATGTTGATAATAAGTATTATAATAGTAACCATAACAACAATAATAACCGTCCTTACATCAATTAGCGGCTACATAATGGTTATGCAATTAATTATAATAGGCCAAACGGAGAAAATCAGAATTTTGATGATAAAAACAGAAGTAATAGTACATATAGGGGTAGTCGTCATAGGGGGCAGTATTAATATTAAACAGGTTACAATAACCAGGACCGACAACGAGGAAACGAGGACATGCATTCCAGGAAGGAGTCACAAGACGCAAGAATAAGTCAACCCTGCGGGAAATTTAAACTTAAAAAAAATTTTGCAATTGGGAGGTATAAAAATAAAATTAGAGCCAGGGACGCTCGAAATTCCTGCCAGAACAAGGCAAGTGGTATATGCTCGTGTAAAGAAAACGAGCGATAATGAATATTAATATTGGTTGGATCCCATTGCAGAAAATGGATAAAGAAGGCGTATTATTCAGAAATTTCATAGCCAAACAGAATAAGGAAAAGGTTTATGCAAAGTGCATTAATACAAGAGAAAAAACAGTTAAAATGTCGTTACCCTAGACTGATTTATAAGAATGCGAAGTTATGTAAGAGGTTGAACCGCTCAGCGTCGAAGGGGCCCGAACAGAAATGAAAGTCGGTTGCCTCTCTAGTTCGCGAGGTCCTACTTAGGCAGCCTACTGAGGATACATGTAGGCGTATCATGGGGCGTGCGTGAGGTACTCATTAGGCAGCCTAAATAATCTACCTTTATCTTACTTCTCGAATAGTATACACAGTTGTATTAGCTAAAATTGCAGTGTAAACTGTAGCGTCAAATTATACACAGGTACACAAGTTTCAAATGTCGTTTTCATTTTTCATTGAGTCCTATACAAATAATTATTGAGTATTCTTATACATATGAGACTGATAAAATCAATCGACATTAAATTTGTTGTCAACTAAACAAAGTTTCTTAAAGTACTGAATTATAAATAATAATTGTTGCTTCAAAAAATTTCAATAAAAACTATTTAAAAACCGTACTAAGATTATGAAACTTAACATCCAACAGCTTGTACACTGTCATTTAGATGTCTGCCGTCAAATCAAGTTCATCTGTCATTCAATTGAATCAATATGTTTTTTTATGAAAGAAAAGTTAACTGCAGTGTGAGCATTTAATTTGTATTCATTACTTTGTTATTATTTAATAGTTCCTCAGAATTAACTCACGAATTACATGTTCGTATTGTAAACTTGATATCAATTGTGAATGAGATATATTTAATGTTACATATATATCATCATTTATATAAAATTTCTATTTATCTAAGGGTTATATTTTTGTAACTACACGTGATCAACAATGCCGCGATAGAAAATTTTCGTGAAAGTTAAGTATGATTCGTTTGAAATGGAGCATGACTTTTGTTTGATTAGAATACAATGTGACTGTATTCTCATATGTACATATCTATACTTATCGATTGAAATGTGGTTATGTTACGTCAATGGAGGCAGCCTACTTAGGGCCTACCAAACGTCACCTGACGCTGCCAACGTAGGACGTCAGATGGCAAGAGAAGCAGCCTAAGTAGACCCTACTGATCACCTACTTACAATTTCCGTTCAGGGGACGACGTGAGGGGTTTGAATGAGGCAAATATAAGGCTGTTCGAAACAAAGTGAGAAAAAGGAAAATTTGATGAAATAAGAAAATAGATCATAAAACAAGCAAGAATACTATTGATTTAATGAAATCGGAGAATTTTGACGGCACGTTAAATAAAAAAAAGAATTTCAAGAGTTGAAAAAATAATGCACCTAAGTGCAACATTGAACCAAAGCTGCTGCAAAAGTCGAATAAAATTAGCAACTAGTCAAGTAGACAAGAAATGGCTTTTGAAAAACATTAAAAAACAGCAGAGGTGGAGTAACAGTAAAAAAAATAGAAGGTCACTTTAAGAATACAAAAGGCAACAAGAATCTTGAGCACCATTTAAAAGGAACCCAGATCTACCTGTACTCTTTTTGTCAAAAAAAGAAAGGATTACGATCAAATTAAGTGACTAAAACAAACAGCCTTCAAAGCTCAACATAATCGACAACTTCATTTTACCTTCAACGTCTCACATAAATCAGTACATCCACCAGGGTTAAAAAGGACACCACATGATCTGAATGCATATGATCCTAATTACCCAGAGATAACAAGGGACACAGCTGTTGATCGCAATATAGAAGCAATACCACGTCAGCAATCATCCTTGCTCGAACGCTTACAACAGCTGAAATACGATCCAGTACCGATGTGTAAACCATCAGAACGTCCAGTGACGCCAGGCAAGTGGTATGTAAGTGTGAGTGAAAAGCAAAAAAACAGTTGACTCATGCATGTAAAGAACTCCTTACCAGTGAAAATAAGCTTCGATAGGTATATCATGTAATTAAAAAAAAAAGAAAGTAAATTAGAAAGAGATTTTTCGAAAAACTTGTAGAAATAAGTAGAATCAATGAATACACTACTTATGTATGAAAGTGTACACTGCTTTGCTTAGGTTGTTCAAAACTTATTGAAAAAGGTCTCAAGTAAAGAGCATTAGCAGGATTACGAATTTTGAAGTATTGTAATAAAAATAAAATTTTATAAAAGTTATAGAATCAAATTCCTTTAACAATATTAGTATAATACTACAACATTTGTATCACAACAAGTAGTGAATCGTTGATTTTAGTAAAAAATAACCAGAACTCTTTTTTGAATAAATAAAAAAATGCTCACAAAGCCGAAGACGACAATACTAACGTCCGAAGCAGCAAAAAGTAAAGAGAGAGCGCGCATTCTCAATGGCACGATGTGCATGGAAAAAAATGTCGCAGTTCAGCAGCACAAGCCAAGCTCTCACGCAGATATTGCTTAGACCCTGGTCTGTAAGCGAAAACAGACTAGCACACGACGCGGACGTCGCCACATTGAGAGGCACGAGCACTCGTGGATCCGGTTCGGGGAAACTAGTTGTGTGTGCGTATGTATAGGCATTTGAGCTTGGGCAGCGTATAAAGCTATGGTAAAAGGCTATTTCCTTCGTGACACATACAAGAACCCCTCACTGACGCCCCACGGACAGAGCAAAGTAATTGTGCTCACCGTCCACCGATTATACAACTGAATTTTCACGTAATTAAAAAATAAAATTTAACAAACATTAATGTTTTGTTTTTATCAAATAATAACAAGGTTCATTTTAAAGTAAAAATATGAACTGAAATGGAGTAATTAAGATTACTTTGGGACTGTAACACTTTTACTGTCGATCAAACTATAACACTCCAAGGTGAAGTCAATAAATATGAACAATACCAGCCTCGTAACCAAAATTTGAATATCAGCGAAAGTGAGCTATTAGATAATTCAGACCTGCTTCTTGATAAAAAATCAAGTTTGCAGACATAAGATATTGGAAATAGTAATAATAGTGAGTTAGACGAAACGATACGTGGAGCCAGTTTATTTTACTCTACTGTAAAAATGGGTAGCGAAGATACTCTTAATAATACTGCTATTAAAGTAAAAGAAGAAAAGATCTCAGACTTACCAGTCAAGTCACCTGTACTTAGACCTGTAAATTCTTTAGTCAAAAATATGGCAGCTCAAACTGTCACGTTAAAGGATGCCCTAAGATTAGTACCTGAATTCAATGAAGGAAATATTTCCTTAAGTGTATTTATTATAAGCAGTGATAAAGTTAAGTAAAGAGGAAAAGCCACAGACGAAATAAGTTTGACCAAGCTTTTAAGAAGCAAGCTAGTTGGAGAAGCAAGTTCGGCTATATGTGGAGTAGTCTTGAAAAATATTAACGTCCTCAAAAATCACGTAAAAACTACTAACGCACCAGCAAAAACTGTACATCAACTATAAGGAGAAATGAGTAAGACATTCCAAAGTGATAATGAGTCAGTAATAACTTACACTAATAGAATACAGGACATACAAAAGCGAACTTTAGAAGCTAAAAAATAAATGTATTGATCTGATCCACCTGCAGCAAGTGAAAATATCGGAGACAATTATGTATTTCGGGTAAATCGTCTGATAACTACGTAAAAGAAAGACCACACGGCAGAAGAATGTAATGCAGTAAATGAAGACACTACTGAAAAATGCAGAATTTGTCGAAGTAATAATCAGACTGAAGAAAAATGTAGATTTAAACAATTAATTTCTCAAATATGCAGAAAAGTAGGCTGTACGGCCAGAGATTTTTTTAAAAGCAATGATAAAAACACTCAAATAATATGCCGATTGTGTAATGCCTTGAAACATGCTGCCGAAATTATACCAGTATAGCTAAAACTCTGTTATTTTGCAATATTTGCAATAAGCATAGGGCATAATAGCGAAAAGTGCTATTTTGCTAGAATAATTTGTGAAAAGTGTGACAAACCAAGTCACGTAGCTAGAAACTGTCCGCAAACTTAAAAACAAGCCAAAAACTCACTACAATATCAATTATGCAATAAAAATGGTTATACTGCTGCAACCTGCAAGGTATACGCATATTGAAAAAATACAGGCTACACAACACAAGAATATAGGAAGAAACAATGCAGTAAGAGTGAAAAACAAAAAAATCAGAGATACGAATGGACTCATCAAGTTATGAGCGCAACTTTATGGACGCCGAACAACCCAACACGCTTAGTAGATCTGAAACACAGGAAAAATGAATACACATCTTACATGAATTTTTACTTAGGTAAAAATTTGGTAATCTTCATGATAGATTCTGGACCTCAACAGAATCTAATAAAACTTGATAGTTACCGAAATGGGATTAACATAGACTGAAACGACGTAGTAGAATTTCATGGGATGATAAATGAAACTATTTTGTCCATTGGAAGAACTATCTAAAAATTATTTGGGAAGGAAATCCTTTTTTATATAGTAAAACAGTTGTTTGCAATACCACCTCAGTCAAAAATTATTAGCTATTATTTTAACTATAAATTATATCTGTATTTACAGCTATAATCAGCTACAATAATAGCTATAATTGACTAAAAAGTAGCTATAATCATACACAAATAACAACTACAAAAAGTAGCTGTTTACAGCTATAAATTTCTAGCGAATTTTAATTAACAGAATTTATTCAATAATCTTTTTTTTTTTGTAAGGTATATCAGCCATGAAAGGTGATATTATCCGTTTAACAACACTAAAAGTGGGAGGTTCAAGTATTTTTAAACAATAAACGAAGAAACATAAAAATGTTACTGTTAAAATTTTTTTCGTTTATTGTTCAAAAATACTTGAACCCCCCACTTTTAGTGTTATTATACGGATTAAATCAACTTATATGGCTGATATACCTTACAAAAAAAAAGATTATTGAATAAATTCTGTTAATTAAAATTCGCTAGAAATTTATAGCTGTAAACAGCTACTTTTTATAGTTGTTATTTGTACATGATAATAGCTACTTTGTAGTCAATTATAGCTATTATTGTAGCTGATTATAGCTGTAAATGCAGCTATAAATTATAGTTAAAATAATAGCTAGTAAATTTTGACTAAGACATGATGAAATTTCGAGAATGGAATATTATAGAGATGCAAAGTGTGAACTGACAGTTGAGCACAAACCCTAGAAATTTCCAAGACAAGTTATTGGTTTTAAACAAAATTTTAGTTGTAATTCAACATCTATGTGACACTTAAATATTAATGAGACTCATGGAGAATTTCAATACTTTAACATATATAGCCCTAAAAAACAGCCATTAGTAGATACTGGATCAGATATTAGCATAAAAAAGACGACTACTTCCGAAAGATTGCAAAATCAACAAGAAAAAAACTAGACTTGTAATAGGGATCGGAAAAACTCAGAAGATAACTCTTAGCTCAAATATTAATTTGTGTGTTATTTATGTAAATTTTCAAGTAGTTGATAATAATTCCCAGCTACCATTTAAAGAGGTTCTTAGTTCAGATTTTCTGACTAAATTTAATTCTAGAGTCAACTTTCTCTATAAAGTAATGATAATAAATAAGGAAAAAAATTTCCTTTTTGATAAGAGAGACAGATGTAGAATTAAATAACCAACAAAATAACAAAATATTCAATAGACAAATGATCAAGAAAAAGCCTTTTAAAAAATACAAGAAACATTATAGACAGCACTGCCCTTTCAACTTACTGACATGAATCAACCATTCATCGTTACAACAGGTGCCTTAGACTACACTGTAGGAGGTATTCTGTTACAAGGAAAAATTGGAAACTATTTACCCATTTACCAATTTACCCATCGCGTGAACTTCCAACGTATTGAGAGGACCCGAGTTTGGATACGAAACGTACGAGAAAGAGTCACTAGCAATTTTAAACTTCGTGCAAACTTTTCACCCACACACAAACTGTCGTAAACTTGCCATAGTCACGAATTACGAATCACTTGTATGGCTTCAAACGGTACACCTTAATGCACGAGTGCAGAAAAGACAGTTCAAATTGTCTGAACACAATTACAAAATAGCTTGCCACCCAGATAGATTCAATCTGCATGCAGACGCATTATCATATAATCCAGAAGTCACATAACAGGTAAATATGTTAACCAAATAATAAAAAGCTTCGTAAAATCTCGAAAACAAAATCTTAAAAGCAAAGGAAGGTATCAAAGACGTTGAATACAAGTCGGTTAAAAAAACACACGCTACTAACCAGTAAAATCGCCAAAAAGGCTTCGGTTAAAGTAACACTAGAATTACAAAATAATACTGAACAAAAAAATTTACAAAAGCAAGTTAAGAAAAAAAGAGGTTGACCAAAGAAAATAAGAAATAACGACAAAAATAAAGAAGAAATCACTTACCACACAGATACTAAATAGTCTAATAATAATAACGATCAAGAAAGTGAAGCTGACGATTTTAATTCTAACAATAATAAGCCTTTACCTGGAAAAAACTCTACTACCACTGGGAACTAAATAAGCTACATTTTACAGAGTGTTAGCAATAGCATCGAAAAAAAAGATTTATTGGAACATAGATAAGATAATATCATATACTTCGTTGAGTATATGATATTATCTTATCTATGTTCCAATATTAGGCAATATGGCAGGCGCCCTACTTGACAAGGGTGCGCAAAGATTACTTAAGGCCAATAAAATACTAGCTAACCAACAGTTAAGATAAGTAAACAATAAAATTAATAAATGAACAAACAAAAAATATTAATTCGCTCTTTGTCTTACAGACGAACACAATTCTTAAAATACTTAGTAAACGTAATGTTAAATAACAAGTAGGAAATAACATAAGATAATTATGAGAATAGGTTAAGATATCTCAGACGCTTTGTTTTAACGAAGAGAATTTAAGATGAACTCTAGTAAGCCAAGCAATGAATAAATGGCCAAGTAAAGGCTGATTCTATTCATAAAAATAGTACCTCTCCTTTTGATTTTACCTTTCTTTTCTGTCTTTTTTTCTTTCTTTTCCATTACCGTATGATTTCAGACCATCAAAATGATGACCCTTGGCTTATCACTCCTAATAACGGCTCATTTAGCTTACGCTATAGTAGGATGTGTATGGCTCAATGGTTGGATGTGAAAGCCCTATTAGAGGTCTAACCTAGCAATATTCCATAAGACATTGTTAATACAACCAAAGGTTATATACAGTTACTACAACTCAATGAGAATCTACAATACTGGAATGTGTCAGCACGACCTACTAATTAAAAGTAGTGCTGCAGTCAACAGGTCAACGACCGCCACTGTAACTTTCGCTGGTTCTGTAAGTTCTGACGGGAAATGTAGTAAAGTGTATTACGCATATCGCTACAGATCATAGAGTAACGTCACCGTAGTTGGTACCCCCAAATACAGTTACAAGAATTCTATGTTCGCATGGATCAACTTGAAGACAAAATAATACTACCCTCTAGAATTCAGTGTTCTGTTAGTGCCAGCAGCTGTACAGATCAAGAATGTAGCAATACCTATCGGCATGTACTATAAAGATAATCTTGCAACTTCAAATTTTACTACGTTTAATTTAAAGGTATTATTAAACGACTAGTGTATGTGAAAACCCCACGGTAAAAATAATATATTCTTTCAAGTTGGATAATGTAACCTTTACCTTGACAATAACAGAAAAAAAGATATTTGTGAGTACATCATAATTAGGAAAAAACTTCCAAAACTTCTAATCTATAAAACATGAAGAGGAGAATCTTATGCTATTAATAAGATAAAAAATTCCGATAACATGAATTTATTTGCATATACAAACTCCAAATTCATTTATTTAAAAAAAAAAGTTTGATTGCAACAGGTATATCAAGCTAGCTATCCAAAATCTTATGCCATACTAGGGATTAGGTCTACAATTTGTCACCAATTTGTTGCTAATTTGTAAAGTCAAAACCGATTTTGTCGCTCATTTCCTTTTTTAATAACGATGGAAACGTTAGCTTGACATCAAGCTAGATAGCCACACGTGCGTATCTCCGGCTAGGAGGTAGATAGCTCCACGGGATTTGCGCGATAGTTTGTCGCTAATCTGTCGCTGAAAGATTAGCCAATTGCCGATTTTTTGCCGGTCATGCAACGAGCGAGAACGCGATTTCTGCCGATCAACATATCAAGCTAGCTGGCCATTATTGCGTATCTTCAACTAGGAGGCAGATAATGATACGACATGGGTGCCAGAATTTATCGCTAATTTGTCGCTGAAAGTCGCCCCCACGGGAATTTTAAAATCTGGAAATTTTAAAATCTGTTGCGGATTCAATTCACATATTTATTTTAAAAGATTTACACGTATTTCAAAAATTATTTAAATATAAATTTCAAGATTTACATGCAATTAAAGAAGATTGGATATAAGGTTATAAGCAAAAATACAAAATTAAAGCAAAAATAACTTGAAATACATTTAACGCATCTTCATTGTCAGTAAAATACAGTTTGGAAAGAAAAATTTTTTAATTTCGACTAAATTACAAATTAAATCAATCCATTTTTTTAAATAGAAATTTTTTCATCATGTCACTTGATTACGTAGGTAGCTAAAAAATAATCGAATAAGAATCATAAATATACTTATCTTAATTTTGGCTAATGTCGGTGTAACACAGTAAATTTACAGGTTTAATTTCATTTTCTGCGTTTATTTTTCTAGTTACCACTGAATTGGTTAAATTACTTACTATAAAATATGATAAAATTATCATGTTATTTTTTCTATAAAATGTAAATTAATATCTCTCTATGGACTAGGACTCAAAGAACTCGTCTTCTCAACTGCTCCGTACAATTGAAATGACGCGAGCATTTGTATATTCACAGTTCCGTCAAACACTGAAGTCAAGCAACGTTTAGCACAGCAAGTACTTGGATGGATAACCGCATCCGTTCAAGCCCCACCATTCGCCTGTGCTGTTTATTCCGAGGGTCGATTAACTGTTTCTGGACTACTGTGATCAACGTGAGCAGGAAGTGTACGGCTAGTGTTAAGTCCCTCGTGTTTCCGTCGTCTACAAGGAAACGGCGCACCGCAGCGAGGAGCTCGGTCGGGACTTAGGCAATACACCAGGCCGTTCCGGGTCGGGTTTTTGCTGGGTTTCCCTGGCCCATGAGTAATTGTTCCTGGGCGAATGCGGAATGGTTTCACTAGGTTTAAGTGGTTAGATACCACTGAACCCTCCCCACAAGGAGACCTCTCATCCCGCATCCTTTATTGTCTCTCCCAAGTGCTCAGTGCCCAGAGCAGTGCCCTTGGATAGGAGCCAGACGTATAGCACTATAATAAAAAAAAATATCTACATATATATCCGGTACAGCGGAACAAAATAATACAGTACATAATTAAAGAGAAAAATTAAAAATGAGAGAGGGAAACTTGAAAATAAAATTATGAAAAATGATTCAAAATAAATAAAGAATAAAATTTTAAAAATTAAGATTCTATAAAAAAGATGACTGTTATTTGATTCATCTTAATCTACAATAGATCAAGTAGTTAATTCAAGTTAATTGTTTTCGACATTAATTTTATTAAATAATAGAAAAAAAAAAAAAAAAAAAAAAAAACCCAGTCAAAGAACCGCTGGCAGAAATTATACCTCTGCAGAGGATTATTAATTATCAGCTATTAGTAGCGTAACGTCCTGACATCAGCTCGTTTGACGAATATCTCACGAATCACAAATGTAATACTTGAATGATTGAATATTAAAACATGTCAGGGCACTACACTTCTAACAGATAATAATTTGTTTTCCTTTGCAGAGGCATAGCTTTTGCCAGCAGTCCCGTGACTGCTTTTTTTTGTTACTGAGGGTAATAAGTATGCCCTTTGGCCTGGTAGACCGCAAAGAGTAATTTCAAGGACGCAAAGTGTGACTTAAGGGCGCAAAGACTCTACCACGCTTAACGTCCATGGTAAGAAATGATTTTATAGTACACTAGCCATTTCAATATACAAAAAAGTAATTTGAATGGCTTGGGCAGGAATTGCTTCAATTTTACTTCTAAAAGAAATGCCAAGCCACAGAACTTTTAAATTGCCTATAAATTTAAGTACTATAGAAACTGCACTTTTAGAATTCGATTCAGATAAAAGAAAAATTACGGAAAGCAAATATTATAATTTGGGGTGAAGCCTCCGTGATGCCTAAAAAGACCTTAGAAATCGTTGATAGATCTTTAAAAGACTTGTGCTATTCCACATATATGCTTTTTAGAGTAAATTAATGATTTTAGAAGGGGATTTTCAAAATGGCTATAATAGAAGACTCTATTGAGTATCCCAATCTTTGACCTTAGTTAAATATTCTACGATTAAACAAAAATATTCGTTCAATTGATAAACAATTTTCATCATGCTTGTTAGACATTGGGGAAGGGAAAATTCAAACTCTAAGAATACCAGATAAATGGAAAACGAACGACATTTGTTGAGAAATTTTTCATGAAATTGACGATTCTTCATTACATAACATTATATCAACATCTCACAATGAATACACTAAATTTTTGAACAACAAAATTTTAAATTAAATGGAAGGCGACACTAAAATTTATTACAGCGTTGATTACGCGACTCACAAAGGAGTTGATTAAACAGATGATAAAATAAATATAAATTTTTTAAAAGAATTGTTAAATAATATCAGAGAAGTCTTCCACCACACGAATTTCAATTGAAATAATTGCTCCAGTTATGTACATAAGAAATTTAAGTATATCAGACGGTCTTCGTAATGGCACAAGATTAATAATAACGAAATTATTTCAGTATAATATAGAAGCAGAAATAATTACGGCAGAAAAAAACGAAGTTTATATTCCTAGAATTACAGGCTCGGTGTAAGGGCGCCGCAGCGTACGGACGTCCCATCAATAGTGTCCGTGCTGGGTGCATATTTTTGGTGTGGCTTGGCTTAAAAAGTGATTAAAGTGTGGTTAAAAGATAGAAAGACAAGGAAAAGGATCCTGAGTAAGAAGGTAGGAGGCAGAGAAGGAAAAAAGGCAGTTAAGAGGCTGGAAAAGTCAGAGTGCAATTGAAGGTTAGAAAACCGCAGCTACAAAGTGCGGGAGAGTTGTAAAGGCAACGAGTACGAGATGGGGCCGACGATAGAGAAGGAGAAAGAAATAGAAAAGGCGACAACAAGGCAGGAAAATGCATCCGAAAGGCTAAACACACTCACGGGAGGTCGTGTAGTTGCCGCTCAATTGAAATCAGTTTTGAAACCTGCACAATCTCAATCAGAGCACAAGGTAAAAGAAAAAGAGGAAAAATCGAGGAAGACGGTTGTCAAAAAGACAAAGGACGACGATAGTGAGAGAAAGAAAGAGAAGAGTGTGAGTTGGACGCAGACAAGGATGGAGGATTTTAAGAAAGCAGATCGCGAAAAAACTGATGACGGTTCAGTGGAAAAAGAGAAGTACGAGGAGTTTAAAGAAGAATTAAAGAGATGTAGACAAGAAAGAGAGGAGATCATAAAGATAAGGCAAAGTTACGCAGAAGATATACAGAGGTTAAAACAAAACATGTTAAGGTTGGAGAAAGAGATAGTCGATGTTAAGAAGAGGGAGCTGCAGACAGCAAGAACATTGGAAAGGCTGGAGAAGAAGTTGGAGGAAGCGTGGTCCGCTAAATGGCAGGAGGTGGATTCTGACGGAGAGAAGTCAGCAGGAGGGGCTTCGAGCATCAGCAGCATCGGGAGATTGTCGATGCAGAGCAGAACGTCAGGCACGAGTGTGGTGAGCCGTTTGTCAGTTAGGAACGTTCTGCGAGTTAAAAGGTTGGTACAAGAAAAAGATAAAGAAGAAAGAGCGAATAATATCTTCAGAAGGGGAGAGAGTGTTAATGGGGGAAGTGTGGGTGGAGAACATGTTTGAAAATGTATTGAAAATTAAAATAAAAATTTTTAGTGTAAGAGTAAGTGGCCCGGTTTTAATTGTTAAGTTGAATAGCTTCGAGGATAAAATTTATATTATTAGAAATAAGCATAGGTTGAAAGAAACGAATATGTATATAGAAAACGATTTGTCCTTTCATGAGAGAAAAAGGTAAGAGCTGATAACAAGGTGGGTTAAAAAGCAAAAAGAGGAGGGTTGGGAGGTGAAGACTGGATTTGGTAAGATAAAATTTAAGGGTATTTGGTATAAATGGAGTGAGAATATGTTTTTGCAAGGTGATGGTGTAAGGTATGCGGAAGCAAGCATTGAAGGGACGGAAGTGGAGGTAGGGGGGGTGGTAAAAGAAAAGGTGCAGGAGAAGAGAGGAGGGGGAGGTGAAAAAAGAGCGACAGAAGGAGGTACAGGGGGAGGTCAGATATGAGAGGAAATCATACAGGAGATTTTTGCATAAGCCAGGAACAGAAGGTGATACCTAATAAGGCAAAGAAAGAAAGTGATCATATAAGGAAAATTATTTTTTGTAATGTGGCGGGAGTTAGTAACAAGGATAGTGAGTTCTGGGACTTTGTAGAAGGTGCAGATTTCGTGAGTCTGTCTGAAACCTGGTTAGAAAAAAAAGGCGGGGTTAATTTGAAAGAAAAACTGTCAAGGGAATTTGTGTGGGGGGCAGTGCACGCGGTTAAATGTAACATAAAGGGGAGAGCAAAAGGCGGTTTTATTATAGGGCTGAAAAAGTGTTTTTACAGGGCAAATTGTGAGCTGGTTGAAGTAATTGAGAATGGTATAATTAAATCAGAATTAAATGGGATTGGGAGGAGTGGGGAAAGGATAAATGTTTTCTCAATTTATAATAGAGAGGACCTGGTAAGGACTTTAGAAGAGTTAGAAAAATTGGAACTGGTAGTAGAAGATGGATTAATAATAGGGGGGAATTTTAATATAAGAATAGGAAACGTGAGCTGTGGTAATATAGAAAGAATGGAGGAATGGGGCGACGAAAGGTGTAGTAAAGATAAGATGATAAGTAACGAAGGCAGACGACTTATAGAATTGATAAACAACAAACGATGGTTTCTGCTGAACGGGTCAATGAAGGGGGATTATGGGGGGGAATACACATATATAGGTGCCAGGGGGAAATCGGTGATTGATTATGTGTTAACAAATGAAAAAATGTTTGAGTTTGTTCAGGGATTTAAAGTAGGAAATAGGATAGAGTCGGACCATATGCCGCTAGAAGTATCAGTAGGTGGTGGGGTTATAGACGGCCAAGAAACTAACAAAGGCAGAAAACAAAGAATTAGCAAAAAAGAGGTGTATACATGGACGGAGGAGAGTATTGAATTATACAAGGTAGGAACAGAAGAAAGTATAGGTGTAAGTACAGGAGGGACGGAGGAGTTGTGGAGAAAACTAAACGAGCATATAACGGGTGCCATGATTAAAAAAGAGTTAATTTTCAGGGAAAAGAAATTAGGTTACAGGATTTGGTGGGACAGAGACTGTAAAAATAAAAAGAGGAAGGCAAAAAGGCTGTTAAGTAAGTGGAAAAAGGGGTGGGTAGAAAAACAGGAATATTTTAAAGCAAGGAAAGAATGGAAAGAAGTGTGCCGGGAAAGGAAAGAGATTTGAAAAAAAGACATGTCGAAGAACTGAGAAACATTAAGTACGAGAGTGACGTTTGGAAATATCTCAATAAATTCAGGAAAAAGAGGGAGAATGTTGTTAATCACATAAAGTTGAACGCATGGGAAGAACATTTTAGGGAGCTGCTAGAAGGCAAAAGAGAGAAATGTGTAGGTTTATGGGAAGACGAACGAGTCAATGGGGATGAAGAAGAGGGCATAAGTAAAGCAGATTTAGAGGTGGCAATTAGAAATTTAAAAAAAAAAAGGCAGCGGGACACGATGGGATACCGAACGAAGCTTGGATCTACGCCGGGTCAGGAGTTAAAGATGGGTTAAGGGAGTTACTAAATAAGGTATGGAGAGGGGAAAGTGTTCCGGAAGCTTGGAAAACAGCGGTAGTACTGTCTCCTTGTATAAAAAGGGGGACAGTAATGTCCCAAAAAAACAACAGAGGAATATCCTTGTTTCCTACGGATTATAAGTTGTATACAGAGATACTAAAAGGGAAGCTGTTAGCAGAAATGGAGGAAAAGAGGGTGCTACCGGAGGGGCAGGCGGGGTTTCGGAAAGGTAGATCGACTCTGGATAATATTTTCATTCTGAATCACATAGTGCAGACGGAAGACTTGATAAGAGGGAGAGATAAAGTATTTGCACTGTTTGTGGACTTTAAAGCAGCATTTAACACGGTAAACAGGGAAAAATTGTGGGTAATATTGAGCAGAAGGGGATTTAGTAAAGATTTAATAAGTAGAATCAAAGAATTATACACTGAGACAAAGGTAAGGATTCGGGGTAACGAGAGGCTTTCGGATGAATATTGGACTTCAAAAGGTTTAAAACAGGGATGTCTGTTAAGCTGGCTCTATTTTGCATATACATTGCCGAGTTAGAAAATGAATTAAAAGAAAGGAACGTAGGCGGAATTTTGATTAATAAAGTAAGGGTGTGGTCGCTAGCATACGCAGATGACACAGTGTTGTTGGCCTTGAACAAAGAAGCTCTAGTGGATATGATAGATACGTTAAGGAAATTTAGCAAGGAAAGAGATTTATGTATAAGTTTTGAGAAATCAAAGGTAATGGCTTTTAACAGCAAGGAAAAAGTAAATAAGGAAGGATGGATATTTAAAGAGGGGACAATAGAGGAGGTTAAAAGCTTTAAGCATTTAGGATTCACATTTAATAAAAAAGGGGACTATTCTGATCACATAAATGGCTTAAAAAGGAAGGGAGCTATTGCGGCCAGGAAAGTGTGGGGATTAGGGAAGAGGTTGTGTAAGGAAGATTTTATGAGGAGGCGGATGTTGTTCAATTATCTGGTTAGGAGTACAATAAGTTACGGGGCTGAAATCTTTGGATGGAGAGAGTGGAAAGTGTTGGAAAGAATTCAAATGGACTATTATCGTTGGGTTTTAAGGTTGGATTTTTGTCGCCTAGATACATCGTATTGAAAGAGACAGGTTTAGAAAAGCTATGCGTACACTTTGGAAAAGTTGCAACAAGGTTTAATGAAAAAATGTACAAGCAGGGGGAGGACAGGCTCACGAAACTGTAAGGAAGCGTATGAAAATGAGACAGGAGGGATGTTAAAAAAGGAAAGGAATAAATTTCCAAATAATCTAGGGTATAGTGAAAAATTAGTAGAGATATAGAGAAGTCAAGACATATTAGTAGAGGATAGGATAGGAGAGGGTATGAGTGATATGAGCAATCAAGTAACGGAAGCAAAAATTAAAAACTCAAAGTACAACCCTAGGTATAAGGATATTATAGGGATTGGAAGGAAGGAGTATTAAAGCAAGCAAATCAGGGGGATTTGTATAAGTCATGTGGCAAAAGCCAGATGTGGGAATCTGGATGGGGGAAATAGGTATTGGTTAGAAAATGATGAAAGGCTATGCGAATTGTGTAAATTTAAGGAAGGGAGTTTGGAACATTTAATGAAAGAATGTAGAATTGTAGAGGAAAACAAGGTATGTAACCTAATGAACGGAGAGCTAGATGTACAAAAAATGTTAAAAAAGGTTAGCTCGTGTGAAATTGCAAAATTATGGGGTAGATTAAGTAATTTATGAGAAAAAAAAAGGGCCGAAACTGTAATAAGCGCTGAATGAATATTCATATGTATGTAGTAGCAAGTAAGATAAATGGATTATTGAAAGTTATTGTATAAGAAGTGAAAAGATTGTAAAATTAGTAAATAAAAATTGGGACTATGATTTAAATAATTTATGTAAAGTGTGTAAAGTATGGAGATTATGTAAACTATGTAAATTATGTAAAGGTAAAAAATCTTAGGATTAAGGTAATGTTACAATTTTGTTTGTATTGATCACTGTACTGAGTCCGTTGGATCTGGACCTAATTGGTTGAAAACTAATATATATATATATATATATGTATATATTCCTAGAATTACATTGCATACCAGCACCTCATCGTCATTACATTTTGTATTATATAGAAAACAGTTTCCCTTAATATAAGTATTTTCTATGACTATCAACAAATCACAAGGACAGAGTTTTGATTTCATAGGATGGTATATTAAAAAACCTTTACTCTTTCACGGTCAATATATGATGCCTTATCGAGGTGTAAAAACATTGTTGGGAAAGAAGTTTTTCAGTAACCCAAAAATATGTAACTTGTCTATTTTAAGTAAGAGCTTTTTTTTATAATTCTTAATAAAAAATACAAAAATCTTATAAAAATTTTGACATCACTACCATATTTGGTTACGAGTCAAAAATATACACAAAATTTTATGTCTTTTAGGTTAGTAATCGTTAACAACCTGAGATATTGTGTCATAGTAAAAATTTGTTACTGCAATTATTCACTCCTGTCCTGACAGAAAATACTTTAAGTTATTTAAACCTTAATTACAGATAAATTAAAGTAAGAAAAATGATAACAATCAAATTAATAATATGTATAATTTGTAATGATAAGAAATCATATTTTTCAGCAATGATAATTTATACCCTTGCAACTTCTGCAACATAAAATTTTGAACACCTGAAATATTGAGAATTTATGAATTTAATTATAGCGAATTAAAGAACGTTTGTAAAGTTTGTGGAATTGCTTTTACGAAAGGAAAAAATTTAGTAAGGCATAAAAAAGGACATAGTGACGAAAGATTATTTCATTGTAAAGAATGTAAACAAACGTTTAAAATATCCTCACGTCTTAACAGACATATGTTGTAAAGACATAAATTATATAAATTTTTAAAATTTCAGAGGGTAAAATACTCTATAAATATATGTATTTTACGGGGGGAGGTGAAGGGGGAGCTCAGGGGGAGCGTAGGGAGCTTTCTTGGAAATAATTGGATCAAAAACCACGTGAAAACCAGCAAATAACTATGTGAATTGAGGAGGAGATGAGGAGAAGCCAGGACGGTCAGTCCAGGTCTCAAAAACCGCTCGTTGTAAACTGACACAAAGATTCATACGAACGAGTTTTAAGTTTTCATAAGTAGCAGGAGGCGGTGGCATCGGTGCTAGTGCAAACTGATCTTTAGAGAGAGAAAAAATATCCACTAGCGGCCAGCGATTTCGTAAGTAATAGAATTTAAGCGCTCAAAATTTAAATTGACTATATGGGCAGAAACGCGAAAATCTAGTTGACTCATAAACATTGCATATTTATAAATCCAAATGAACTCAGTCCGTAAGGCATTGATTAACACTATCGGGGTGGATAAATAATCCTGCATAACCCATTAGGCCTCTTTTTTTATACTGAGGCTTTTAATAATAACATCGAAGTAAAAAAATAATACCACATTACCCAATCGGCCTCTTTCTTCATACTGAGGCTTTGATCCATAAAATCGTGGTGGATTAATAATCCCACATAACCCAATCGATCTCTTTCTTCATACTGAGGCTATTATTACTATCGGGATAAATAACTAATTTCCATTATCCCCATCGGCCTCTTTCTTCACACTGAGGCTTTTATTAATATCATCATGATAAATAAAAAATCCCACGTAACCTTATTGGCCTCTTCCCCCATACTCAGTCTGAATACAGTACATCGTAAGTAGTGCAACAAGCTCGGCATGCCAAGCTGCGGAAAATTTCTCACTCGATTAATTTGGTTACTATATAAGTATTAATAACTATTTTATTCGTCACTTACCAATACTAGGAGAGATTAATGTAATGTTTAGAAATTAGTCTCTATATTTGTTTATGTTACAATGTGGAACGTATCAAAATATGCTGCATTCCGAAAAATAGTGTGAGTTAGTCGGAGATACGCACGTGTGGCCAGCTAGCTTGATATGCCCATCGGCCGAAATCGCGTTCTCCGTCATTACATAATCGGCAAAAAAATTGGCAATAGGCTGACCTTTTAGCAAAAAATTAGCGACAAACTGTTGCGCAAATCTAGTGGAGCCATCTATCTCCTAGTCAGAGATACGCACGTGTGGACAGCTAGCTTGATTTCAAGCTAACGTTTTCATCGCTATTCAAAAAGGGAAATGAGCAACAAAATCGGTTTTGACGTAACAAATTAGCAACAAATTAGCGACAAATTATAGACCTGATGCCTAGTGTGGCATGAGGTTTTCGCCAGCTAGCTTAATATACCTGATTGCAAATCTTCATATAAAGATACTTTGATGTAGCGTTGTGGAATGGACCGTACTGCGCTGCAAAACGCTCTAGCAAAAGTTGATAAGACCTAAGATCAGTTTGCTTACAATGTTATGAACGAACCTAGATACATGGCCACAGTTACGAGGGAGGCCATATATATCATTGAGTGTGCTCCAATATAAGTAGCATTAGCAAGAACTGAAGACTGATATGCTGAACTCCAAGTAAACGACAATAGAACGACGGTGTTCCTCACGTTTAAAATACATATATTAAAAGACATTGTACAAAAATTATACGTGACCATATTTTTCCACAACCATATAAAATAAATAATAAATGGTACCTAGTATCAGGTTTTCTAATAGAAGTGAAAGCACACTTAGCTTTGAAATCTACTACACAGGCTACAGGCTACATGTTGAACCAACCGATTGGGTGAATAGTGGCATTTATACCACCCGCCACCTAAAAAAACTAAGAGATCGCCTTATGTTCCCGATGGACCAAAATTTTCTTATCAACGACTTAGCTCGTGATATGCATGGTCAGTCATCAAATCAAGTTGTTTGAACAAGAAAAGGCAAAATTTCAACAAAAAATTCAAACGATAAAGAGCTGTGAATGCAAAAAAAAAATCCTATACTATTCACAAATTATATACGCTCCCGTATCACCAGGACAGGAATCATTGGGAATCAAGAAACTACTCCATTTTCTCCAATCATTAGTTATGCTACAATTTCCAGCGCCCTAACTACTCAAACAACTTTAATCATAAAAGAACAAAAGAACTAGACTGAGAGAATAGTGGAACGCCCTTTGTCTTCGCACGGTCGGATAGAGTATTAATATAATGTACGTCTACCAACACAGGAAATAGGACAGCTGGTGATCTACTTTGAACACTAGGTGGACCACCATAATACAGCAACAGTACTATCTACACAGTGCAGCAGTTGTCCAGGTATCTAGTGCATGGTCCATTTCAGTTTGTGGTACAGTATGTCCACGACCACTGGATTTAAAAAAATTGTTTCTTTAAACTGTAAGACAAAAATTTTTATTTGAACTAACTATCGTGAAAAATAAGTTTTTATTATTTGTTTTTATAATATTTAATTTATGTAAAACTAGATTGTAAATTAAAATAAATGTCAGCTACCAGTAACATTTACTATAACGTAATAAGTGGCAAATTATAATTAAGAATATGTACTCCTCGAATAAATTGATCAACCTTAAAACAAAATGTACAATTTTTAATATATATTTCGAAGCGACACGATTCATAAACATGCATACGTACGAACGCATACAATAATATACATGTACATAGATCTATGCAATAATACACATCTCTATATACATTCGTAAGCACAAATGCACGTTAATTATACATATGCACGTCGACTATACATTATAAGATATTGTGCTCGGCACGCCAGCTACTGTGGGTACATCTAGTGTACTCGTCAATATACGTCAATGTACCATACTTATCACACATTTCTTGTCCCGCAAGACTGGAGCACCTGGATTTCCACTTTGGGTCGTCTCTTGTCCCAACGTATGTGGTAGCTCAGCCACAACGTCTGAATGATAGAGGGCGTTCTACTATTCTTTTAGTGCAGTTTTTCGCAATTCAGTAGCTTGCATATCTCACCAATACGTATGTATACAATTGGACTTATTAATAAGAGATTGTGCATGACGTATCTTTTTTTCTTTTCTCTTCCTCTTTTTTTTTTACTCTTTTCAATTCCGCGGTTTCATATCAACCTAAACAATATATATATATATATATTACGACGAAGTCGCAAAGTCAAGCACACGCACGCAGAGGTATGGCCGTGGTAAATCCTCAAGTTTATGTGCGCGTGTCTGTGAGTGTTGATGAAGGATTGAATAAATAAAAGAGGGCGCTAGGGCATGATTAGCCAATCAGCAATCGTTGATCGACGGTGGGCGATCGATCAAGGGATTGATGGTAGGGACTGATCCGAGTTATTAAGCAGGTGGAAGTAGCTGGGCTGAGTAGTAGTGAAATTTGAGTCTCTTTGAGTAATTGTTGAAATTCCCTTAGCTCTACGTGATCAAAGAGAAGGATATTGTAAAGTCTTGTGTGGCTCGCGATTTTCTGGGTTTCCTTCCTAGGATCTTGTGTCCAGGAAGAGAATAATAGGGTCTTGGCTGGCTGGTTGCGATCGGGTGGCTAAAAAGGTTGAAGGAGCACCTGGGCCGGAGCCGACGCCAGGCAACAGGGGACCCAAAAGACCGGGGAATCGCAAGCATCAGGGTGAGTACTGTTGATACCTAATCAGTGGTGGTAGTCTGTGCAAGGTACGCGAAACAGTGAGGAGGACGCTACGAGTCCCTCATATCGGGCTAGTGGCTGGTAGGGGCGGAGAACTCGTGGCTAGTTTACTTTACAGTAAAGGAAACTCGGGTCACGAGGTGCACTTCATGCCCTTCTCGAGCATAGTTGGTAGTGACTCCGGGTCGCGAGTAGTGGCTTCGGGGGAAATTAGTAGTGGCTCCCTGATGGGGGATTGTTAGTGGCTCGTTGGTAGGAATTTACTGGCTCACTAAGTGTTGGCTACTTGATTGATTAATAAGTTTTATTAAAAACTGCTGTGCAGGGAACTTTAGGTGGCGGCGTCGGGCTACGATGGTCGCATCAAAGAGGCCGAAGCCGCACAGCTGTACCCGTAGCATTGTACTCGGGTTAGTGGTGTGCGTGTGCTAAACTTTCCAGGTACATCGTTACAATATATATATATATATATATATATATATTAGGGTGGTCGTTGAAAATTAAATTTTTTGACGCCCAAAAAAAAACTTTCTTTTTGACGAAAAGTAGTTTATTTTTCGATAAAATTGCAGTTTTTTTCAATATATTCTGAAGATTCAAATTTTAATCAAAAATGATGAAAACGTGCTTGTAGGATATTAAATTCTCTACATAATAGTGTCTTTCGATTTTTAATAAAGTTAATATAATATATTTTATTTTTCATAACTTAGGAAAAATAAATTTTTTAGTCTTCAAAATGATGATTAAAAAGCGGTTATGAATTAATTAATGAGATTACTCGGATCAATATTAACTTCATTAAAAATCAAAAGACACTATTATGTAGAGAATTTAATATCCTACAAGCACGTTTTTACCATTTTTGATTAAAATTTGAATCTTCAGAATATACTGACAAAAACTGCAATTTTGTCGAAAAATAAACTTTAATTGGCCGGCTGCACATGTTGCTACTTTTTTTTTTTCAAAAAAGAAAGTTTTCCCGTAGTTTTTCGTCAAAAGGACAGTTTTTTTGGGCGCCTGAAACAATTTAATTTTCAACGACCACCCTTATATATATGCGCCAAGCATCAGAGCTAGCACACCGCGACTTACGTATAAAGAGAGACGTAAAATGAAGATAATATGAAATGAGTCAGATGAAGACGCAAGAACTGGTCTACCTCTTTTCCACTCCTTATGTTAACAATTTTATTAAAATATTGTCCGGTAAAATTGAACATTAATTTTCTATCTTTTACTTCTCTGTCTTAGCTATTTGTAAAAAAGGTGACGTAGTTAAGTAAGCTGACGCTCAAGCCAGGATATTTTTATTCATACGTTTGGTCAACGTTTGCTCAATGAAGTTTGACAAGGGCGTGTTGCATTTCCGTGCTTTTTTTTCTTAGCACTCTCACAATATGAAAGGCCATCAAGCCGAAAAATTGCGCAAACTCTAAAGCGACTCACTTTTTACTACATTGACATTGCAGACGAGCGAACGCTGAGACCATCATTGAAGCCATATGATATACCTCAGCAAGTAAGCATATATCTCTAAGAACAAAAAAAAAATATGTTATAGAAGACGAAAAAGATGTAGAAAATCATTCCCCGTCCTTGTCAGATGATGAAAATTAATCCTAAAATCGTATGTACGTCTCTTCAAGCCAGCTTAGGTGTACACCTACAGTCGTAGCCAGATTAGACACACGACTTGATGCACTTGGTTGGTGCATATACACGAGCTGAAGAATGCGGTTGATTCGCCTTCAATTCAAATTAAATCTGGTCATCCGAATCTTGCCTCAAAAGTCACTTTTGTATCTCTTTCCATTCATAAAAATAAAGGTAAGAAACATTTATGCTTGAAGTTAAATTTTAAGCGGCCCCTATAACTTTTTGCATAAAACTATTGCGTGACATTGAATCTGGATGTTGATCGACAGGCAGGTGGTAAAAAGATAAATAAATTAACTAAAGAAATAATTAATATTTAACACTACATTCTGTGCCAGTAAATATAAATGCCGACGGCCAAGCTACTAGCTTCTACCTAAAAAAAATCAATCATTAACGCTACGATGTGTACCAGTTAGTATAAATAATGACAGCTAAGCAACTAGCTTCATTTTTAAGAAATTAATCTTCAAAGCTATGTTATATGTCACTTGTGAAAAAGATGGTGGCCAAACGATTAGCTTAATTTAAAAAGAAAACAACCTACAACTCCAAAATAAATGGCTGGTTGCGTGCTATAAGGGCAAATGCCGATGTCCGAGTAGTAGGCTAACTTTCTTTACAACTATCAACCCTGTTACCACCTTAGTGCTCAGTCTCCAACCTTCCTATCAAGTCATCAGGCTAATGAGCAAAAACTTATGCATAAATATGAAATTTACTGTTACGCTACCTTCGACGTAACATGCTCTAGAGACATCACATAATATAAGAAATTTTAACATGTGGTATTACTTTTAGAGTTCTTCGTTAACCAATTCATTATTAAAACACACCAAGAATTATTTTTAACATAAGAAAATTAGAAGATTCTATAAATAAGTGGAAAATTTCTTCAACAGCTTTGTTGAAATTGAAGAAAGTTAAAAGTTCTACAAAAAACATTAAATATATAAATATTTCTCCGTAACACGTTTTTCACAACAAAACAAGAAGATAGCAAAGATGACATCGAGAAAGGAACAAAGATTAACAAATACATAAAAAAATTTTGTTTAAAAATTCGGAGGAAACTGTTTTTAACATAGGTTTATTAGAGCACTATTTTCAAATTTTTATAATAATTGATGGAGCAGTCACTGTTACGAGAATATTTCATTGCAAGAATTACTTGCGTACTTTTTTAATTTTAAAAAATAATTTAAGTAAATTGTAAAGAAAATTCTAAAATGGTCAATAGATATGAAAATTTTTTTTTCCTCAGACTTTTTGAGTAATAACATGGTTTTTGAGTCATAAAACAATACATGTTACTGCTACACTTCGCTCATACCTTTAAAAAAAAGTGGAGAAACAAATAATAGTATAAATCATATTATTTACAGTAGAAGAATGATGAAACAATAGTAAACATCAAAGCTTGAGTATGAAATTATTTTGATTAATTATCTAGGTAGAAATAAGAAATTTGTTGTTTAAAACTTTAGAGTTGAAGTAAGAAAATACCTAAAGTATATTTTCTGAAATACAATTCAAAAATAAAAAACTGCAAGAATTCGATTTATTTATTTATATTGTAAGGCTTTAATGATCTTAATAAAAGCCTTAGAAACTGTTCATCAAACTTTACAAGATTTATACAACAATATTAAAAAAGGAAAAAAGAAGGAACGGAAGGAAAAAAATAAATTTCGTTCTCGATTACTATCTGAATTCATTAGTACGGCAGCGTCGTCCACACCGACGCGCGGAGCAGTACCTAACGTTCATCGCCGTTTTTCTCTCAAAAATAAAAGAAAGTCTTGCCAGAAAATAGCTATTCAGATGTAGAAAAAATTTGTCTTTCGATCTAGACTATGAAAAAAATATTAAAAATGTCGTCTTTTAGTTATAACACGTTTTGTGTTTTTTGTAGGTTAGAAACTCACTTTTTATAAAACTAATAATCGTATTAAAAATCAGAAGAAGAGAAAAATCAGTTATGTGTTTTTTAAAATTTGAATGAGTTAGATTTAGTGTTCTGACGGTGAGCTAAAAAATAGATGTTTCGGCGCTCGCACAGCACCCTAGAATAGACGACGTAAAACGTCTCATATGCGCGATAAGGTTTATATTCATGCATGTATTATTTATCATATGAAAAAAAATATGTACACCCTGTAAGATCAATCAATTTTTTATATTTCAACATTTTAACAAATCTATACAATTTCATTTTTTTTCTAACGGAAAATCTTATGTTTCTTTTTCATGATGGCTCTGTCGGTAGCGTGTCTGCCTACAGATCTTGAATGCCAGAGTTTAAATCCCAATGGCAGAACGAAAATTTTTATTAATAAATGAGGTTTTTTTCTGGAGGAAATTTGAGCTTCATTAAAAACCTACCGATTTTTCTACCGTTTCACACCTACCGTTAATTAACCAACGTACGGCCAAATACACTTTATAGTATCAAAATAGCCATGTTTGAGCCCCTTAGAGGGCGATGATGAATAAAAAAAAAACGATGGATATAAATAACGTTCTTATATAGTTAAAAATCAAAAATAATGTGCGAATAAAAAGTGTACTAGAAAACCAAAATTTCTTTAGTTTATCTTTTGACCAGAAATATATATATGTATACATCTCAACCAAGTAAATAAAAAATATTGTATACATGTATTTAAAACTCGTAGTGATAAAAAAAAGGTAAGATAACCAAGCAGTATATTTAATGTTAAATACGTAAATTTGATCTATTATTATAGACTTATACAGTTCTGCAAGGGACATGTTGGTAAACGGTATATACCTGAAGCATTAATTACAATAGTACAACACAATTGGGATTAGTCTATGTAATACTATTTGTTATTTCTGCTGTTATAATGAAAATAACTGAAATATACAAATTCATACATTACCGTAAAATAAATCTGCATGGTTTAATTCATCCAATATTTCAAATCTTGGTAACAATACAGCATTAGTCTCTTTCTTTGGTACGGATAGGTCCAGCAGTTGAATATCGATTTCATTCTTAATTGCTTTCCCATCAGCAAACTTTAATGAATTTTTTACTTCTTTTATTAAAAGACTTTTATTGAAATGATGCCTATACGGAAAATAAAACCAAGAATATTAAAAATAAATCATAGCAATTGTTTGGATGGATACTTCGTTTATATACAAAAGATACAAAAAATATTTAATTCGTTGCTGAAATAAAAGATTTAAAGCATGCGGATGACTTTCAAGTTTATAAAAACATTATTAACAAAATAAACAAGATCTTCAGAAAAGTAGTAGTAGTGGTAGTTTTTTTTGTGGAGAGAGGGGAAATGCATTGAGGCACGCCACAGGGACAGCGGTAGTGTGGGACTCAGTGGATTTATTTTAGACCACCCATACCCTTTCAAACCCCTCATGCCGCATGGATTTGTTCTACCCCCGAACCGCGTTAGCATAACTTCAGGGTGGAGCCACCAGGGAGAACATCGTATCTCACAGCATGAGCGAGCAAGCTTGCCACCAATTGCTAGAGGTGCTAATTCTCTAAAGTCCTGAAAAGGGCTCGGGGTCCCGGAGGACTGGCACCCGTATTTAGCTCTCCTTCGTAGGCTGCATTCTTTGCAAGCGCCACTAAATGCGTGATGCTTTCCCTGGCTGATAAGTATATGTACTCAGAGCATCATGCGTCCGCGTAAGCCTAACCTCCTACTAAAGGCCTTTCTTGCCTTAGATGCGCCCATATGGTGCCTTTTTCCTGGCCTCTTCTAGCACTCTTCTAAATATAAGGCAGCTTCCACTGACGGCTTCATGCTTGTTTTCTGTCGTTGGACAGAGGAAACACCGTGCTGGGCCTGGATACTCTTTCTTGCGATGGTTGCAGCGTCAACACCGGAAGTAAAGCTTGGACCTATGTCCTTCTTTGCAGTCGCCTGAAACATGTCCATACCCCAGGCATTTGTAACATCTTGTAACTGCGACTCTTCTTTGGATTTGGCAGCTTAGGAAGCCGACTCTCAGTCTACCTACGTTTTCCACTTGTCTTGCTGTGGGTTCATCTGCCGTAATAAGCGCCATTCTCTGTCCTCTGGTATTAGGTTTAAGAAGCGTCACTCTGATCTCCGAGCTCTGTTGTTCAAAAGTTTTCAGAAAAGCTTCCTCAACCTCTTTTTCATTAACCGTAACATCCAGGTCTCGAACCTCGAGTGTCACATTTTAACTGCCTATTACCATCGCTCTTTATACAGCTACCAACTTTTTAAATAGCTGCAAAAATGCAAGTGCATCCTTAACCCCTTTAGCTTTTATTAGCATGTCTCCTTTTTTGGTAGTGACAACACTTTGGACCGCTACATCAGCCTCGTCCGGGTCAAAATTCGCCTTCATTGACTTGAGCATATTGACAAAAGTCTGCCCTTCAGCGACCTTCACCAATACTTTTGTCGTCGCATCTACTCTCTTTATCTGGCCTTTTTTGTTACTCGGCAGAACCGTTTCTTGTTGACCTCTGCTTGTTCTCTTCTTCTTAGAGAGCAGAGCTAGTTGGCGTTTCTCAGGGCTGTCTAACAGGCTCCCGTTCCTCTTAACTCGCTACATTTCCTTAAGAGCAGTGTTCAGGGTTCTTTTCTAGATTAGCTGTCAGAAATCATCTCTCCTATGTTCCCCGTGCTGCAGAGATTCAAAGCACTGCTTCCAACTCTTCATCAACATTTCTTGTTTAAAAGAGAAGACATTCCTGATAACCTTAGCAGCTTTCAGGTGTTTCAGAGCAGCTTTGAGGCCTTCCTTAACGACGTTTGCCGTGTTCACATACTTTACGTTTGTAGCTCCAAGCGTGTACTTAATCTCTCTTATTGCTGAATGAACTTTATCAATCTCTTGCTGTCGTTTCGCTATTAGCTCAGCACCATTGCTTTCCAAACAGGCGAGGTCCTCCTGGGTCTGGTTGCTAAGAACAGACACTTTACTGCCTATGCTCGAAAGGCTTGCTCTTCGTCCTTTATCCGTGTTTGGTGCTTGTTGTCCGTTGTTGGGCAAATAAAGCACCGTGCTGGGCCTGGACACTCTTTCTTCCGATGGTTTGAGCTTCCACACCGGAAGTAAAGCTTGGATCTGTATTCTTCTTTACAGTTGCCTGAGACGTGTCCATATTCCAGGTATTTGTAACATCTTGTTACTTCAATTCTTCTTCGAATTCGGCAGCTTACAGAGCCTAATCGTGACCTGCCTTCCTCTTCTGCTTGTCTGGTAGTTGTTTCGTCCACCTTTATCAACGCCAGCCTTTGTCCTCTGGCATTTGGTTTTAAGAGAGCTACTTCTGGCTCCTGGTTTTTAAGTTCAAAAGTTTTAGCGAAAGCCTCTTTCACCTCATATTTCTCTACAGTAGCATCCAGGTCTCAAACCTCTAGTGTTACTTTTTTCTGGCTCATTTTGACAATACCCTGTCCAGCTACCAACTTTTCAATTTGCTAAGGGAATGCAATAACATTCTCTTTCCCTTTAGCCTTAATAAGTATTTCTCCTTTTTTTGTAGTGACAACACTTTGGACTGCCACATTAGCCTTATCAGGGTCAAAGTTCACCTTTATCGTCCTTAACACCTTTGCAAAGGTCTGCCCTTCGGCCATCTTTACTACTACTGTTGTTGTCGCATCCACTTTTTTCTTCTGGCTTGTTTCGTCATTCAGTGAAATTTCTTCTTGTTTGCCACTACCTGTTTTCTTTTTCTTTGAAGACATAGTATGCTGGCGTTTCTCAGGGCTGTCCGATGGGCTCCTGTTTCTTTTCCTTCGTTTTATTTGTTTTAGGGCAGTGTTCAGGGTTTTTTTCTGTACATACCGTCGAAAATTATCTCGCCTTTGTTCCCTCCACTGCAGGGATTCAAATGACGACTTCAAAGCGTTTGCATACACTTCTTTTTTATAAAGAAAGCCTTTTCTCAGCACCTCTGCCTTTTAAAGGTGTTCAAGCGCGGCTTTTAGCCCATTCTTAACAGCGTTCACTGTGTTGCCGTACTTATCGTTAATCATTTGTAGCGTCTCTGTAATATCTTTCGTTGCTGATTGGACTTTATCAGCCAATTGCTGTCGCTTAACTATGAGCTTAGCACTATCTTCTTCTAAAGAGGCAAGCTCCTCCCTTGTCTGGTTGCTAAATACTGACACGTTGCTGTCCTCGGTGTCGTTAGTGCCTATGCTCGACAGGCTTCCACTTCGTCCTTTGTCCGTTAGAAAGGGCCATGGAACATTTAGCAGTCCCTGTTGGCCATGAGACACGTCTTTGTGCCCCCCCCCCCCCAGAATCGGTGGGGCCTGCGTCAGTCACCCGGGCTTTCACCTGATCGGAACTGCCAGCGGATTCCCTCAGAGAGGTCACCGCCTGGGGTAAGTAGTAGTAGGGGTAGTAGCAGTGGAAGTAGTAGTAGTAGTGGTAAAAGCAGTGGTAGTGGTAGTGGTAGTAGGAGTTGTAGTAGTAACAGTAGTAGTAGTACTAGTAGTAGTTTTTTTTTTGTGGAGGGAGGGGAAATTCATTGAGGCACACCGCAGGGACAGCGGTTGTGTAGGACTAGGTGGATTTTTTAAATTAGAACCATCAATACCCACTCAACCCCCCCCCCATGCCACGTGGCTTTTGATCCACCCCGGAACCATGTTAGCATTACTTCAGGATGGAGCCACCAGGGAGACCATCACGCGTTACAGCATTAACAAGCTAACTTGCCACCATTTGCGAGAAGTGCTGATCTTCTCGAGTCCTAAAAAGGACTCGTGGTCTCGAGGACTAGTACCCTGCCTAGCGCTTGACAGCGGATAAAGCCAGACGATGAGGCTCAGGTACGTCTGGGTAACCGCATCTGATTTGGCTGCACGCCTCATTAAAAAAAGATGTGGTGGACTGACTAATCTACGCTTACTACCACTGAGGAGGCTACATGGTGGTACTTTAAGTGCCTTTATACGCCAGCTCGTTTTGGCGGGTTGTCAGCGCCGGTCGTGGGATTGTATGCCTGGCGCATGTCTCGCTGCGTTGACTGTGATGTACTAACATATACATACACTACACACATACACCACTTTCACACTTACTCTACACAACGCCAGGGTGGTCTCCGAGGGTGGGACTGAGAGAGAGTGGCAACTCCCAGCCAGCCTGAGCAAGTAGCATTGAGTTGATAAACTTGACAAGTATTTTGATATATTTAACGATTGTCTCATCTGTTTGTATTAATTTTTTTTTTTTTTTTTTTTTTTTTTAATGGACTTAGCCAAAACAAGCAGCTCTAATCTGTATCGTAATTGGTGTATATGACTATTTGTTAAGCCATGAAACAATGATGATTTTTTATAAATAATAAGTTTAATCGTGTGGTTGCACTTTAATTGCTAAAACTAAATCTATTTCATCAAAATCAACTCAAATACCAACAATGGTAATATTGAATGGTTGTAATGCGGGTTTTAGTCTGTGTCATGTCGAAAAGTTTATTTCCTTCCAATTAGGGCTTGAGTAATTTATTTCCATGACAGTGTACATTGTCGTCAAATAGATAATGACAGGTACATACACATGGGACTCAACGAGATGGGATAATTGAATAATGTAACACAGCCATAGAAAAAAGTGGTCGAGAGTAGAGCTTTTAATTGGATTTACGACATTTCTTATCGATCCAAAAGAAAAACTCGTCACAACAGAAATCATAGATGGTCAAATTTTATAATTGTATGTAAAACTGTATCTTTAGAGAAACTACTATGTCAGCTCCGTGGAAAGCAGACATGGACCTTAGCTATACACGAAAAAGGGCCTTTTTTTATCAAAGCCACCCGGAATTTTCCAGTACGACGCGTTTGATATAAAATATTCCAGGTGCATAGACACGGGAGAGCGGACAAAGGGACGCAAAACTGCAACGTAGGGAAAAAGAGAGCAAAAGCCAACGTTGGCCATCAAAGAGCTCGAGTACCGCAGCATTTGAGCATTTCGCGAAGCAGATTTACAAGAGCGCAAAACAAGAGGTGAAAGGGAGGTGGGACAAAAAAAGAATGATGAGCAGGTCCAATTTTTTTTTTTTTTTTTTTTCAAACGACAAAGAGCCACATGGTATTTCTCGTTACGCCGATACTCACCCGCGAGATCTCTTTCCTCCGTTTCTCTTCCATAATATCCGCTACACTTTTACGGTCATGCCGTTGGCTCTTTATTTTCAATTCAAGCTCAGACGGCCAAAAGTGTCGGGAGAAAATGACGATCGAGAAGTTCTCATTTTTCTTCCTTCCCTTCTCGTTTTTGGCCCTTTTCAGCACTTCCTGCGCTTCAACGCGGTCGTTTGTAAATCAAGCTCATTCATTTTTTTTTTCAACACTGGTTCGTATCGTGTGCTCTATAATGCCTTTCATATCGAACGTTTACTTCATTTTTGGCATATTCAGAAAATAATTTTCCACACCCGCAACTTTACGCAAGAGCTTGCAAGTTTTACGCGGAAATTCGACAACGCAAGCGCAGCGGAGGGTTTCTCAGTCTGATACAACGAATAGAAAGTGCTGACTGCGGATAAATGTGAGCTAGAGGAGAGGTTCAGGGTTTTACCGATCGTCGGTACGGTAGGGATTTTGCGCTAACGTCACCTGAGCTTTACGTTCGAGGAGAAAAGCTTGAGCTTTAACGTAGTTGATGCTAGCAACGGTCTATAGATGGCCGAGAACAGTGGCAATAGTACTTATTCTGTGTGACTAAATTAAATATATTAAGTTCCATAGATCTAAATAATAAATATTACAAGTACAAAGTGCATTTTACTACAATACAGTAAGTAATGCTGTGTAAGCATGAAAACGCATACGCACTTATACTTTTAATTGCTGCTGTAAGAAAGTTAAACAAATATTTTACACTATCATCGATACTGTACGTTTGAATTGTTCATTATAATGCTTAGTAACTTGATTCATATACATAAAAAGCTCTGCACACAATCTTATAAAAAAAGTGAGCTTTCAGAATTTTATAAAAGTATCCATTTTTTTTACAGACGAACTATTTTGTTGATCATCACAAATTGTAAAAAGAGAGCTCTTATCAAATATTCCTTTTTATTTCCGTTATCTAGCGCAACACAAAGGTATACGCCTTGAAAAATACACTGAAAATTTTTGGGAGATTTTGATAAGGCTAAGAGAAACATTTTTCAAACTTTAATCAAACTAACACCTGAGTGCTGAGATTCAGGAACGAAATTTTTCACACAATTAAATCTCTTGTTTGCCCACGGATAAGCCGAGCCTTGTGTTCGTACCCTTTTGCAAATGGTAAATGCTTTTTCTAATATAAACAAAAATAAAAAAATGCTGCGGATGTATACGTAAAAGAGAAAAAAAATATGGGAACAAATCCCTTTGACAAAGAATACTGTATTTTTTCTGCCTCTGTCAAAGTGATGTAAATGGATTGTTTTTTTTTTTTTTTTTTTTTTTTTTTTTCCTTTATAGAGTGAATGAGAGTAGTTTGATTGATGGAGATGCACTTAAAAGTATTGTTTCTGATATTTGTTACATCCTGTAAACCTTTGTGCGTCTGTGTGCTTTGGTAAATGTGTGTAGATACAATACGTCACGCTAGGATGATACTTGTTTTTTCGAACCTTTTCAAAATGTCAAAAATACCCATAAAAATATCAGGTATGATGAGAATTCACTTTAAAAAATGTGATTTTCAGATCCAATAAAATGGATTTCTCAACTGCGAACATTGTCGACTTCTACTTGTACATCGATTTTCTTGACATAAAAAAAAGGATAAGCTAGAAATACACGTGACAGACATATAGTTGTATATTTTATTTTTTAAGTTGTGGGTAAATACATCCAGTGCCTAATACTTAAAAAATTCACAATAGCTTTAACCGATTGGTCCTTTTTTGAGTGATTTTTCAAGGAAACATATCTTTTAAAAAATTGGACGTACATCATACATTATGGGGTTGAGAATACAAATTTATCTGCTATCTGCTTGTGCATGTAGTATCTACATAATTTTAAAAGTTTGCGAAACCTATAGAAAAGAAACGTGAGACGTATATGTTTACATTACGTACATTGTACTCATATTTCATGAAAAATTCAAAAAAACATTATACTATTTATAGATTCGGGTAATTTTTATTGATATAGTCTAATATTTAAAACCCTCACGTAGAGATGCAAAAAACACCCTTCCACGGTACAGATAAAAAAATTAAAAAAATTTTCGACCAATAATCGACAACTAAATTTAGTCTAAAGTACCTCTCCTTCCCTCTCTCTCTCTCTCTCGACAACGGCTGCTTGTTCGAGGATTAATTAAGCCCGGAAAATCCGATGTCGAGCTTAATACACCTCGTGCTACACTGTAGCTGACGACTATCGAAAGAGAAGTTTGTGCCCTATATGTATACCACGCCCTAAATGAACCCCCTGTCGGGGCCCCTGTAAATCAAGCTTTGTTTGCAAGCTGCCTCTCTCCGCTGAATTGGAAAAATCATTTTTGACAGAAGCGACAGGGCGAAATCGCCTGCGCCGAACCTACACATGTATTTTTTTATCATCTATACGTATATGCATACGCGCCACCGAAAAAGGAAAACCAGGTCAAAAGAGAGAACGGACTTTCTTTCTCTGGTTTTTTTTCGGTTTATAGCTGTAATATGTATGTTAGCTGGAGGACCAACGTGAAATTTTCGTCGACTAGACAGACCATGCGGAAAATTACTTTTCGAGACGGTGAGGATCGGAAAAAAAATAAAATAAAATAAACGATCAGTCACGCGGATGGAGCACATTTTGCAGATGAGAATTATCGACGCGAGCGAGGAAACCTTAATCCGGCTTAGACAAATTACAACTGCATATTCGCGTGTGTTCTGTAATTGCTAAGGGAAGTATACCGGTACTCCTGAGCTCAAAAAATTATCATTGTTGTTCGGAGTTATGGAGGATTTTATAGATACTATTCAAATGAAATTTTTCACATTCATTATTCATTAAACAGAGTTTTTTTTTCATATGATTTTAGTTGTTCCACGCAATATATATATATAACACGCACGCCATGTGCGCATTTTAATGATTGCTTTGAACTTCCGCACTTTCGCATTAAACAAAAATAAACAGAGCGTGAGAATGAATTTCACGGGTCGATGAAAAATCCTTTCATTTTGCAATGCACAAAAACGTCCGTACGTATATGTACATATTTTCATTTTCGCGACGCCGGTGCTGCACTCGAGAGCTTTAAGTATTTCACACGACGGAAATATGAAATCTTGGGTGAAAAGATAGCCCCGTGCAGGTAAAACCCCGTTATATTTCACGTCCTTCCGCTACAAGACCGACTCAGCGATGGTATTAAAATACAATTGTGCGGCGAGTAAACACGGAATTTCTTAAAAAATGAATAACGGCCATCCAAGGCTTTCGAATACTCGAGCCATTCATCTAGACTCAAGTTCGTGTTAAGGCGCAGTGCACATACAACCGTACAACAGTGCGAGTTTCCTTTATGAAAATCTAATTAAAAAAGTCCAAATGATTTTGCCGCAAAATGGGGTGGAAAAAAAAGAAAAAATGTGATAAGAGATTAATCGGAGAGCAAAGACAAATACCTACATTGAGGGCTGGCACTACAAGCTGGTACAGTAATCTTCTCGTGCAAATTTACTTTACACACGTGGAGGCCCACACGCGCATGGGTGTTGGAGGGGCGCGCGTACGGTAAACAATCCCACGCAAATAAACGGAGGAAAAGCGGAGGGGACGAGAATTAGGTAAGATTTTGAAAGGACCCCGGAGTACGTGTAGTATAAGTAAGCTTTTACGGAAAAATTCGACGGCCAGAGAGCCACGGTACGGAAGTCCACTTGATGAATATTTGCAAACGATCGGTGACACATTTTTTGCAATCAATTTGATAAGACCGAGACTCAAGGACCTCTCGCAAGCTCGAACATCGATATCGCTGTGTACTTGCAAAAGAGAAAAAAATGTTTTCAAACTTATCTTCTTATGATTTTCTTTTTTTTTTTTTTTTTATCAGGTTATTCACTGCCGAGAAAACTTTGTCATGATACGGGATACTTTTAAAACACATTTTCCCTTGACAAATCGAATACAGCAGCTCCCGGAGCTTTTAAGGTCGCATTAATATACCTTGTCGGCGTGGCTGAAAACTGAGACAGGGTTCGTTTAAAATTCAACGAATATCCGCGAAACACGATGGGACGTATACGTACAACGTATTTTTATGAATTTTTAATACACCCATTCATCATCGCGGACAATTAATCGCGACGCTTTGCCGTAATGAGATTAATCAGCGTGACAATGAGAACCATTAATTATATCACCCGTGGCTGCGTATAACAGTTTATTAAAGATCTTCTGAGCCATTCTCCTGAATTTCCTCCTTCAAGCTATAGATTGCGAGGAGGATGTAAGCTGTACACGGAACAGCTACGTCATCAATCTTAACCAAATTACATGGCTGGCACTTGTATGTGCGTGGTAAGTAAAATTGCAGGCGTATAATAGTACCTACGAGGAGGAGCTCAAGGTAAATGCCGTTTTATCTCGGTTTTATCGGACGAGAAAATGCGTTTAGTTTACCAACCAACGACGATCCCCGATTAAAGGCGATGGGCTGGATTACAATGCGGTATACGTGTATACACGTATGTAGGAGAGGGTGCAGAGCCCATCATCGCGCGGTTGGCGGAACAAAATACTTTGTCTCGCAAATTGCCGACTGATGCAGGTACTCCTTCACTTTGCAACCATACATATATATATATATATACACATATAACCCACAAAAGCGTCATAGTCAGCGCTTGGTCCGGTTAATTTTGTTTTCGATCAGTCATGCCATCGACTGATTTATCCTCTTGCTCCCTTTTTCTCCGTCCCTCCCATCTCTCTCTCTCTTTAGGTCAACAATGAAAAACTCGGCGGAGAAAAAAAAAGAGCCAGCCATAAATCTTCGTAGAGTCCAATAGAAGTCCTTCGGACATTCGCGCACAGTCACGCCCGAAATCTTTATTTGAACCCCACTTTGCCTCGATCGGCTTACAAGCGCGCCAAATTACCCCTTACATCCTTGGCTCGTGAAAAAAGGGCATGAAACTTGGTCTCTCTCTCTCTCTCTCCCTCTTGGACGGGCCAGCGAGCCCTCGAACTCTCTCGCATCAATTACGAGGATCGAGAAACAAAAGTGCACGCGATGCGCGTGTACACGCAGCACATCAGTTGCCGCTCGAGAGTTTCGCGAGTCGAGGTAAACTTTTTCCACTCGGCTGTGCGCCGAGCGAGCTTGCCTCGAGAAGTTTTCACCCCCCACCCCCCGAGTACATATATACATACATACACTGCTTAATTTTCATCCACCTGTGCAGTAGTCGCGTGGCTCGTACGTTCGCGCTTAGTGTTTATTATATATATATATATATATATATATATATATATATATATATATATATATATATATACAGCATGATCTGTAACGGTGGCATTTCCCGAGAACCGCGTGTAGAGCGATTTTTTCTGACGCGAACCCCGTTGGAATTAATTTTTTAGGGCAAATAGCTTTTAAATGGGAGCCGATTGAAAATACGTTCCAAACTACCCCTAAATGGGGTTGGAAAGCTATAGCACGCCCGCATAAACTCGCGACGTTGCCACATTGTTATTGGAGCTCAGTCGGTAAGCAGTGAGAACTATATCCATGTGCGCACGCAAGAGCGTCAGCTACTGCTGGTAACTTGAAGGTTGAATGTAAAAATTTTTACCTTAAGGTAAATATTGTCTGCTCCTTATGTTGTCAGTTGTTTATCCATCACGCGCTTACTGTCTTTCTCACTCTCATGTTGGACAAAAACATCTTTAAATTTTATACTTAAGTAATGTTACCTCGAATGAAAGTAAAATACCATATCAGTAGGGATTTGTCGACTCTACACGATAGTATTTTTGCAAAAATAGTCGAGCTCTTTGTCAAAAATATTGTTGTTAGGTATGTCTTGCTTACGTTCCCGGGTATGTCGTCTGTACACGATTTAGAACGAGTCCATTCATAAATTGCAATAATCAAGTACCCGGGAAGTACCCAGCAAGTGCCCGACGAAGTGCCCGCCAAGTCCCCGCCAAGTACCCGGGAAGTACCCAAGGAAGTGCCCGGGAAGTACCCGCCAAGTGCCCGTGAAGTACCCGGGAAGTACCCGCCAAGTGCCCGGGAAGTACCCGAGGAAGTGCCCGGAAAGTACCCGCCAAGTGCCCGGGAAGTACCCGCCAAGTGCCCGCCAAGTGCCCGGGAAGTACCCGAGGAAGTGCTCGGGAAGTACCCGCCAAGTGCCCGGGAAGTACCCGCCAAGTAACCGGGAAGTACCCGAGGAAGTGCCCGGGAAGTACCCGCCAAGTACCCGGGAAGAGCACGGGAAGTACCCGAGGAAGTGCCCGGGAAGTACCCGAGGAAGTGCCCGCCAAGTACCCGGGAAGTACCCGACTGTATTGTACTAGGCGGGGACTTCCGGGGCACTTGGCGGGTACTTCCCGGGCACTTGGCGGGGACTTGGCGGGCACTTTCTCGGGCTCTTCCCAGGTACTTGGCGGGTACTTCCTCGGGTACTTCCCGGGCACTTGGCGGGTACTTCCTCGGGTACTTCCCGGGCACTTCCTCGGGTACTTCCCGGGCACTTGGCGGGTACTTCCTCGGGTACTTCCCGGTTACTTGGCGGGTACTTCCCGGGCACTTGGCGGGCACTTTCTCGGGCACTTCCCAGGTACTTGGCGGGTACTTCCTCGGGTACTTCCCGGGCACTTGGCGGGTACTTCCTCGGGTACTTCCCGGGCACTTGGCGGGTACTTCATCGGGTACTTCCCGGTTACTTGGCGGGTACTTCCCGGGCACTTGGCGGGTACTTCCCGGGCACTTCCTCGGGTACTTCCCGGGCACTTGGCGGGTACTTCCCGGGTACTTCACGGGCACTTGGCGGGTACTTCCCGGGCACTTCCTCGGGTACTTCCCGGGTACTTGGCGGGGACTTGGCGGGCACTTCGTCGGGCACTTGCTGGGTACTTCCCGGGTACTTGATTATTGCAATTTATGAATGGACTCGTTTTAAATCGTGTACAGACGACATACCCGGGAACGTAAGCAAGACATACCTAACAACAATATTTTTGACAAAGAGCTCGACTATTTTTGCAAAAATACTATCGTGTAGAGTGGACAAATCCCTACTGATATGGTATTTTACTTTCATTCGAGGTAACATTACTTAAGTATAAAATTTAAAGATGTTTTTGTCCAACATGAGAGTGAGAAAGACAGTAAGCGCGTGATGGATAAACAACTGACAACATAAGGAGCAGACAATATTTACCTTAAGGTAAAAATTTTTACATTCAACCTTCAAGTTACCAGCAGTAGCTGACGCTCTTGCGTGCGCACATGGATATAGTTCTCACTGCTTACCGACTGAGCTCCAATAACAATGTGGCAACGTCGCGAGTTTATGCGGGCGCGCTATAGCTTTCCAACCCCATTTAGGGGTAGTTTGGAACGTATTTTCAATCGGCTCCCATTTAAAAGCTATTTGCCCTAAAAAATTAATTCCAACGGGGTTCGCGTCAGAAAAAATCGCTCTACACGCGGTTCTCGGGAAATGCCACCGTTACAGATCATGCTGTATATATATATATAATATACGAAAAAGGCTGTTTTGAAAAACTTCCCCGTTTGGTTCCTGTACGCGCGGGGATGTAGAGAGCGAGGTGTCAAGAGGGAGGTTTCTTATCGTCGCCGATCGCGGCTCTCTTTCGATCGTGGCACTCGTGGGGGTGTGCCGAAGTGAAAACAAAAGGGAGAAAAATCGATCGCCAAGAGAGAGAGAGTTGAGTTGGTGTGTTGCGGGGGGTGGCGGAGGTTGGATCCGACAGACGAGGGAGGTGGGAGTCTGGTATTATCGCATTCGACGTTTTCGTGGAGCGCGCCCCCCACGTCTGGCTGTCCGTCTATTCTTCGAGCGAGTACTTCACATGGGAGACACGTGCGGGGGAAGGAGCGAGGCGACGTTATGTGCGTGGAGTTTGAGACGTCTCCGTTGTTGGTCGAGGGAACGATTCACGTGGGTTTTATTTCACGAGGGGCTGTTCGCTCATACATTGGTGGAAGATAGAGTTGTTGTTGTTGTGGTCTATTGTTTTTATTTGTTTGGCACAAAACGAGGGGGAGGGGAGGTCCTTTGGTGCGTTTGAATAGATTTGTACGTGTATACGTGTATACGTGAGATTACGAGAGGTCGTGTTGGTTTTAAAATCTTCCGTTGTTGGGCAAAAAAAGCACCGTGCTGGGCCTGGACACTCTTTCTTCCGATGGTTTGAGCTTCCACACCGGAAGTAAAGCTTGGATCTGTATTCTTCTTTACAGTTGCCTGAGACGTGTCCATATTCCAGGTATTTGTAACATCTTGTTACTTCAATTCTTCTTCGAATTCGGCAGCTTACAGAGCCTAATCGTGACCTGCCTTCCTCTTCTGCTTGTCTGGTAGTTGTTTCGTCCACCTTTATCAACGCCAGCCTTTGTCCTCTGGCATTTGGTTTTAAGAGAGCTACTTCTGGCTCCTGGTTTTTAAGTTCAAAAGTTTTAGCGAAAGCCTCTTTCACCTCATATTTCTCTACAATAGCATCCAGGTCTCAAACCTCTAGTGTTACTTTTTTCTGGCTCATTTTGACAATACCCTGTCCAGCTACCAACTTTTCAATTTGCTAAGGGAATGCAATAACATTCTCTTTCCCTTTAGCCTTAATAAGTATTTCTCCTTTTTTTGTAGTGACAACACTTTGGACTGCCACATTAGCCTTATCAGGGTCAAAGTTCACCTTTATCGTCCTTAACACCTTTGCAAAGGTCTGCCCTTCGGCCATCTTTACTACTACTGTTGTTGTCGCATCCACTTTTTTCTTCTGGCTTGTTTCGTCATTCAGTGAAATTTCTTCTTGTTTGCCACTACCTGTTTTCTTTTTCTTTGAAGACATAGTATGCTAGCGTTTCTCAGGGCTGTCCGATGGGCTCCTGTTTCTTTTCCTTCGTTTTATTTGTTTTAGGGCAGTGTTCAGGGTTTTTTTCTGTACATACCGTCGAAAATTATCTCGCCTTTGTTCCCTCTACTGCAGGGATTCAAATGACGACTTCAAAGCGTTTGCATACACTTCTTTTTTATAAAGAAAGCCTTTTCTCAGCACCTCTGCCTTTTAAAGGTGTTCAAGCGCGGCTTTTAGCCCATTCTTAACAGCGTTCACTGTGTTGCCGTACTTATCGTTAATCATTTGTAGCGTCTCTGTAATATCTTTCGTTGCTGATTGGACTTTATCAGCCAATTGCTGTCGCTTAACTATGAGCTTAGCACTATCTTCTTCTAAAGAGGCAAGCTCCTCCCTTGTCTGGTTGCTAAATACTGACACGTTGCTGTCCTCGGTGTCGTTAGTGCCTATGCTCGACAGGCTTCCACTTCGTCCTTTGTCCGTTAGAAAGGGCCATGGAACATTTAGCAGTCCCTGTTGGCCATGAGACACGTCTTTGTGCCCCCCCCCCCCCAGAATCGGTGGGGCCTGCGTCAGTCACCCGGGCTTTCACCTGATCGGAACTGCCAGCGGATTCCCTCAGAGAGGTCACCGCCTGGGGTAAGTAGTAGTAGGGGTAGTAGCAGTGGAAGTAGTAGTAGTAGTGGTAAAAGCAGTGGTAGTGGTAGTGGTAGTAGGAGTTGTAGTAGTAACAGTAGTAGTAGTACTAGTAGTAGTTTTTTTTTTGTGGAGGGAGGGGAAATTCATTGAGGCACACCGCAGGGACAGCGGTTGTGTAGGACTAGGTGGATTTTTTAAATTAGAACCATCAATACCCACTCAACCCCCCCCCATGCCACGTGGCTTTTGATCCACCCCGGAACCATGTTAGCATTACTTCAGGATGGAGCCACCAGGGAGACCATCACGCGTTACAGCATTAACAAGCTAACTTGCCACCATTTGCGAGAAGTGCTGATCTTCTCGAGTCCTAAAAAGGACTCGTGGTCTCGAGGACTAGTACCCTGCCTAGCGCTTGACAGCGGATAAAGCCAGACGATGAGGCTCAGGTACGTCTGGGTAACCGCATCTGATTTGGCTGCACGCCTCATTAAAAAAAGATGTGGTGGACTGACTAATCTACGCTTACTACCACTGAGGAGGCTACATGGTGGTACTTTAAGTGCCTTTATACGCCAGCTCGTTTTGGCGGGTTGTCAGCGCCGGTCGTGGGATTGTATGCCTGGCGCATGTCTCGCTGCGTTGACTGTGATGTACTAACATATACATACACTACACACACCACTTTCACACTTACTCTACACAACGCCAGGGTGGTCTCCGAGGGTGGGACTGAGAGAGAGTGGCAACTCCCAGCCAGCCTGAGCAAGTAGCATGCTTCTCTGAATTTAGAGTGGGCTGCTGCCTTGGTTTTAACCCTTTTTAATTTTCTTTACTAGAAAAAAGGGTAGTGCTGGCCTTCGCAGGGCAGTACGTCACTCAAATAAGTTGAAAAAATGAAGAACGTCAATGCAAAACAACTACTCCAGGCGGTTACCTCTCTGAGAAAATCCTCTGGCAGTTCCGATTCAGTGAAAGCCCGGGTGGCTGCTGCAGGCATCACAGATTCTGGGGGGGACCACAAAGACGTTACTCTTATAGTAAGGAGAATTATGGCGGAACTGGGACAAGAAAGGGCTGACTGCTGCAGAGTCATCTGATCTCGATCTCGGTGGACGATTCAAGGTAGAATTGAGGTCAAGTTTCGAAAAAGCGCCAATATCGCGTTTGAGGTACTTGCGAGGGCGATAAATGACCCAAAGGCGCTTATGGCTAAGTACCCCAACACGGCGAGGTAGCAGCGACAGCTGTGGGCGCCTTTAAGCGCCACCAGGATCGGCTTGAGGCAGCGGAGGAGCCAGAGATCGGTTCAGAACTGAAGGAAAAAAGGAAGCGAAGGAGAGGAAGAGAAACCCCAAGCCCAAAATTTACGCCAGAAAAGGCCCCGAAAAAGCCAAGACGGCCTGGCTTTTAGCTGCAACCAGAGCACGGCGTGGTTGGCGGCACGGGCAGTGGGAAAAATTGGACGGAGGTCTAGAAAAGTAAAAAAAAAAAGAAATCAGTGAAGGAAAAGGTTAGGGAGGATAAGCCCCCAAGGTCAGAAGCCAAGCCATCGAAGGTCGCTAAGGGATGACGTCAGAGAGCCAGGCCCGATGCGATAATCGTAAAGCCAGCAGAGGGCAAAAAGTATGCCGAGATCTTAGCCCTAATGAAGAGGGTCAATGTGGTCAAGCTCGGGGTGGGCGTGGGGTAAATCAGGGAGTGGAGAAAAGGTAATGTTCTTGCTGAGTTGAGAGACACCACGTCTGACTGCCTTGATGCGTTCACCAACGCGCTAAAAAACGCTGTGGCGAGCGCTGGCGGCGTGAGGACCCTTGCCCCGCGCTTGCCATACGAGATTAGAGACGTTGACCCTACGGTAACAGAGCAGGATGTGCAGGATGCACTTAGAAGCTGTTTTGAGGAAGAGAGAGCCCCTGTCAATGCGGTGCGGCTGTTGTCTGGCACTGTCAGAGGGAATCGGATGGCCTACGTTGAGGCACCTGCAACGGTGGCTACGTTCTTGAATAAGATGGATCAGATAAGGCTGGGCTGGATGAACTGCAGGATACGGCCCAAGTCCAAGGCTGAGCACTGCTTCAAGTGCCTGGGCTTTGATCACATTGCCAGGCAGTGTGGCAGGCCTGGCAGGACCGGGGCGTGCTTGAGGTGTGGTGAAAGGGGGGGAGCCGAGAACCGACTGCAGGGGCGGCCAGTGCTAGAGATGGCCGCAAGGCTAGATTTCATCGTCATGAACTCTGGTAGTTCAGCAACGTTTAGGCGGCCGGCTAACCGGGGCACGATCATCGATCTTACGCTAGTGTCATCACAAATGGCAGCACGGGTGTCTGACGGGCAAGTCCTGGAGGACTACACGGCTAGTTATCACCAGTACGTCAGCTTTGTGTTAAACGAGAAATGTGGAGAAAGCTCGCGAGAAGTAATCCGGAGGCGCGTTACCTAGTGGAATGTGGCAAAACTTAATCGAGATTTGCTGCAGGAAGCCATGCTGAGTGCGCCTCTTGTTGATTTAAGCAAAAAATAGAAGCGGTACGAAATTTTTTTAAGCCAACAAATGCGAGAAAAATGAAGCGATTTCTGGGGTTAGCAGGGTACTATCGACGCTTCATTAAAGGTTACGCGAAAATAGCATAACCACTTTCTTAATTATTAAGAAAAACAGTTGAATTTGAATGGAAAGAGCCACAAGTTTTATTGTTAAAAATTCGTTTTTCAAGAGACGCTTTTTGTAATGAGGTAGTACTTACAGCTCCATATATAGACGAATCCTTTATTGTAACAACCGACACATCAGATTAAGTGATAGGCGCAATCCTTAGCCAAGGAGACATAAGATAAGATCGAAATTGCTGATGTACGTCAAGGTACTTAAAAAGCAGAAAGCTACGCTATCCCACAAATGATAACGAGCTGTTGGCGATAGTGGGCCTCTAAAGCATTATTATACATCGAAAAAGCCTGATATACGGTTCAAAGACGTTCATTACAGTTAAGGGAAAAATGTAGAGAGCGCAGTGAGGAGGGAGCGAGCATGCGGCAGTGCCAGCGACTGTTTTGAATGCATTTGTATACGTATTTGTAGGCGTCTGACACTGTTTTTTTTATTCAAGGGGGTTATCGTGGTACAATACGCGTTAAAAATTTGGTGTCTCAAGATCCAAGCTGATTGATTGTACATCCTTGTCTTACCGTAACGATTGATTTTTTTGAGAGAATGTACTCGCATATGCGCAGTTCAAGTCTAGTCATCTGTTTGCTTTATTTTCATCAAATTTTTGGCAAAATGTGCTACTTTACATTTCAACTTCTCATAAATTACAAAGCTAGGCCTTCTGAAATTTAGGAAAATGTCTCTCAATATAGTCAGCTTCAACATACTAGTTTTTTAACGAAAATCTAAAAAAATTAAACGAGTTCTGTAAGAATACGTATCTTTGGCAGCGAGCTCGCGCCAACCTCTCCATAAGAGCCCGTGTAAAACAGAAAAACTTAAAAATTTTTTTCTTGAAAACTACAAAGCTAGTTACTTTAAAATTTTAATATCTTACATGCAGTGATAAAATAAGTGTCTCATAATTTTTTTAAATTCTATAGAAAATGAAATATCACGATAACTCCCTTTATTGCAAGAAAAACTTGTTGATCTCTCTGGAAATTGAATATAATACCAGTATTATGGTATTGCGTGATGCAAAAAAATTGGACGAATTCTACCAACCATTTTCTCATGAATTCAATTTTAATGTGACTTTTCCATAAGGGTAAGTGTTAAATTGAAGGTATTTCAAAATTCAATACCTAACAAGAGGTGTTGTAAAACAGTCTTAAATTATACATGTGACTTTCTTACATCATTACGAGCATCGTGTTAAAATTTCAGCAAGATCTACAGAAAACGCCATGTGCGATGAACGTTCTTAACAGGATAAAAGCTGAACTATGAGGCTACAAATTTGACATAATACATCAGCCAGGCATTTTAAACAAAGCGCTAAACGCACTCTCTCAAAATTTAATACTGAAGCTTGTACCCGTGGGTGGTTGGAACGAAATAAAATAGTTCCCGTGGACCAAGACGCCGAGGAGAACACCTCGTAAAAATTTTTGCGTAGGTTCCCGAATAAAACCTATAATGGGCGACGCTAATGCATACTTAGTACCTCAGGTGGTAACCTCTCCGAGGGAATCCACTGCCAGTTCCGACTAGGTGAAAGCCTAGGTGACTGGTGTTAGCATCACAGATTCGGGAAAGGCTAAAAAGGCGTCCAAAACGAAAGTGAGAAAATAACCTCCGATAAAAAACACTTACAGCTTCTCATTCCTGCCCAGCCGTTGACAAGACAGACTGCTAAGCACTGAAATCGGAGCGTGTATCGTCAATGGAGCCAGCTTTTTCAGTAATAATACCGAGATGGATCTGGAGCATGCCATCAACTTAAGATCAGAACTAACTATTGAGCAGACAAAGGAGAATATCGCATTCTCAAACCTTGAAAAAATAATTAAAGATATAGTGGAAGCAGCAACAACGACGTACACAAAAACAGCAATGACACGTAAGGTAGGTACAAAAGTGGCATTACACCTACTGTATGAATTTAAAGATAGCCGTGAAGGGACAAAAAAGAAGATGGAAAATCTCCTAGAACAAGGTGATGATAACATAATGAGAAAGACGTACTGATGAGAAAAAAGAGAAAGAATCGCACGCTCTATCCGATCTAGGTTCGTGAAAAGCGTACTGACAAGCAAGCAGAACAGCAGTCCAGAAGCTCTGAAAGAGACTCCGAATCCCCCTTCTAAAAAAAGGAATAAGACCCCGGAAAATCAAGAGCTTATTCCTAAGATAAGAATTAATGGCAGTGACAACAGAAAACAAGATAATGCCAGAAAAAAGGAGGAGAAAATACTCGTTAAGGTCGGGGAAGGGCAGAGCTTTGCCGAGGTCCTAAAGAAGATAAAGGACTGATTTCAAGCCGAAAAAGGCCAAGATCACAGTTAAAGGAGTCACTACGACTAAAAATGAAAACTTTCTTCTCAAAGTTTAAAGAGTGAAGAACAAAAAAGCCCTGATTAGCAGTATAGCTAAGACAGTTGTAGGGCTAGGATCCGTCGAAGTAGACGAGAAAATAGTAACACTCAAAAAATCCGGGACCTGGATCCGATGACCGAGAAGGCTGAAGTCGAACTTGCATTGAGTAGAATTCCTGGTTGTATGCCACAGATAAGAACAGTGACGCTACTAGAAGCGAATAAGAGAGGACAAAAGGTAGCTTTGGTAAACACTGGAGAGACTGATGCCAGATCTATAGAAAAAACGAAGAGGTTGTTAATGAGATTCACAAGCTGCCAAGTAAGGAGACAGGTTGAAGTCCTCAGATGATACCAGTGTCTGGAGTATGAACGCATAGCCCAAAACTGCAACAAGGAGGACCAGTCAAAGCTATGCTTCCAATATGGCAACTGAAATCACCGCAAGAAAGATTGCAAGGAGGAGGCTTGATGTTTAGCTTCGGAACAGAAGGTGCCAAACTACAGAGAAGGTAGCAGCAGCTGCCCAACATTTAGAAAGACACTAGAAAAGGCCCGAAGGTAAGGTGCCTACAAGGTACAGATAGAGTTTAAGAGGACGGAAGCTCAATGACCACTGCAGATCCAAGCTGCGCTGACTTACCAAGTTATCAGTAAGAGGACTATCAGAAATAGAGACAAAAAGGCAACATCACGACGGTGACAACAATCTGATGGAAGGTTACATTAATGGTCAACACTCTATGGCCCCGGCTCGAAGTACTAATGCAAAAGCGAATTCCAAGCCGGGTGTTTCAGGAGATAGGTCTTGCCAGTTTAGAGGGTATTTAGACAATTTCGTTAAGAATATCTTAGGGGGAAATAAATAAGTCTTACATAGGAAACCACTTTTATCGTGTATCAAGGCATTTTAGAAAACCTTGGATGAAAAAAAAAAATTATAATAACAACGATAATAATAGTAATAATAATAATAATAATAATAATAATTACATTAACAATAATGTTGATGCAAATGATAACATTATTAATAAAGTATTAAAAAATATTATGAGGATAAAGCTAATATATCAATATAGAACTATATAAGTTGACGGAACACACTGTCACCCTTCAGGGTGTTATTTTAATAATTATAAATTATTAAAATAACTACTTTTCATTAAATTCAATCGTTTTATATAAATTTGATTTTTAAATGTCGCGCGCAGCTCCAATTTTAAAACTTTGCACCTGATAGTACTACCTACCCCCCGCTAAGTGACAACTACTAGTTTCTACCAAACATCGCAAGTAAAAAGGTAGTTTATTGCATATAAGAAGGGCTGCACGACGTCTTGTGATCATCCGCCCGAATCACACAATCCAAGCCTATGCCAGATTCTCGCTTGACGAGACCTGTGCTACGGTAGCGGCTAGAGTACCAATTAATTTAAATAAAATACCTATGTTTAATACCATGTTAAACTTAGTGCGTTGACTCTCATTTTTACCCACTCTCGCCATCATTATCCACACTACGTGGCACTATTGTCCAACGACTAGAAAAATCGGAGAGTTGATCGAGGCTCTTTAGCGTTAGTAATCGAATCTCATGGCTACGGATTTGTCTCGACCACTGTGAGTCAATGCTCAACTATTTACTAGCAACACGAGCTCCAGCGGTGGCATCAAAATCCAGCAGAAGCACTACCTCACTACGCCTAGAGTCTTCAATCCAGGGTTCTCCCCATGGATTCATCTGTACAGCCAACTTGACTCCTTGGGAGAGGATTCTCGCCCACCCCAACTCCTTTTCGTTGTTCTAAGCCGTTTACACCCAAAAGGCCGCTTATAACATTTGGCGCTCGACGGGGGCGATGTGCACCACCATTCCACGCATACAGTATCTAGCACAGGGTGCTTGTTGCTGCTCGATCTCAACCGCTGATCAATATCCTCGAAGACGACTCCAATCGCCCTTAACTCTTCCGCTCGGTTCAAAGCCCCTACCCCCCAAAAGGCCGTTTATGATAACACATAAACATATACGTGTGTAAATATGTATGAAAAAGCGTTATTTCTGTTTTATGCACGGCCCTTGGACACGCCACGTAAAATATAACAAAAGTAAATTACAACAAAAAAGGCTTATAACACTTGTAGAGGAGGCAAAAATACTAATAAATAATTGAAATACAGACAATCAAAATACAATGGTATGAAAAACGACACATTTATGCGACCTACTTTTTATTATACGATACCCCAGCATGCCATAAAAAAAAAGTTTTTCTCTTTTACCTACAAAGACTAAAATTTACTTACTTATTATCATTATCATCCCCTATTACGTTAAAAAAAAAAAAAAAGTGAACGCATCAAAAATTTTTGTATAGTAAATAAGTGTACACTTAATGTTCAGAAAGACAAAAAATTTTATGGACAAGAATGTTTCGCCCCAAACTCTGCCACCTGTAGCGTTGCTGCTGAAAAGCCATACTGGAATCTTGAATGTATATATAGATATACAAATACATACCTACCATTCTTGCATTAAAAATATGTGTACATGTACAGTCATATACCTTAAGACTGTATGCTAAGCAGCCTCAACTTATTTACTTGTAAATAATGACGTGACAGTCATCATTAAATTTAAAGACGGTCAACACTATACATTTATATATATATATATATATATATATATATATATATATATAATATGCTTATTTTTCTATTCTCTATTTACTAAGGAAATAATAACTATACTGAGTTTCACTGTAAAACAAGGTATTTATTATTTACTTTACTTACATATTTTATTAACATTGTACGCTTATCTGTAAAACAAGAAACGACATTAAAAGCTATTATTTCACAATAGTTATTGTAGAGATATACACTTTAAAACGATCAATGGCAAACTGATTATACCGCGTACGTGGCTTTTCCATCTCTTCAAGTTATCTTGTTTCACGGGCATGCGCAATCAATTCAATTCAAAATAAGTTTTAAAAGAAATTAGGTGATTCGTACTACTTCTTTTACATCTCCCCTCCCCCGGAGTACAATAATGACGGGGCGAAATATTGTCGAATGACATATGGTATTAGTTTTGTTATATGAAACAAATTTGATTCTGTCTTTTTGTGACCTATGTCTATTTTAAAAATAACACTTGATATCTTATTTATAATTTTAAATGGGCCAATTTTTAGTTTCTCTGTTTTTCTACTATTTAGTTTATTACTATTTTCTATATAGACCAGATCGTTAATATTTAAGTTATATTATATTCTGTTGTTGTCAAAAACTTTTTTGTTGTAGTTGTGAGACTTGAATGTATTTTCAAAAGCCGTTTGCCTATCTTTATATAGGTCTTCTATTGTTTTTTTTTTGTAGTACTTCCGGTAGAATGTTTATGTCTTTTCCTTCTAGCAAGTATTTGGGCGCGAATGTTGTTACCGTGTGTTCGGTTTCATTATATATTTTTGTACATTCGTGTGCTATGCTCTTTTATTTTTTTCTTCGTTTTTTCTGCACCGAATTTTATTGATGAGTGTTTGATTAAACCTTTCTTTAAGCCGTTTGAGAAAGGTGCATTAACTGCTGTAAATATTATTGGTATATTTTCTTGATTTAAAAATTGTTTAAAATCTCTTGAGTTTATACCAGGGTATTGATCTGCTAAGACCGTTCCTATTTTTTCATTTTGTGGTATTTGTTCAATTAGTTTAATATAATCGTTTGCAAATTGGGTTTTTGATGTTAAAATATATGCGTACCTTGAAAAATGATCTACGAGCACATGTAGGTATCTTTTTGTTGTATACCTCCAAAACCTCCGATTGTATCTATTGATACAATTTCAAACGGGTGAGTAGCTGGTCCCAAGTGTGACATTAATCCTATCTTAAATTTTTTTCTTGATTTGTTTTTAATGCAAATGTCACAACTGTTGCATAACTTTTTATTGTTATCTGTTAAATTTTTTGCTGTATAGTATGGTTTGATCTTATTTTCCATTTGTTTTATTCCTAAATGACAATATCTAGCATGATCATCCTTTATTAGTTTTATACTCAGATTTTTCGACAGTAAAATTTTATCTCTTGTTTTTATTTTTTTGTAATATCTCATTTTTTTTAAATGATTTTTTTTCTATCTTGTATATTTTTATTATGAAATTGGTCGGTTTTGATTTCTTCCAATTTTATTAGATTAACTGTTTTGTTATAATTTTCTTCATATGTATTTGGTTCTAGCACTGGATTTATGCTTAATGTATCTGCTTCTGTATTTTGTTTTCCGGGTAAATATATTATTTTAAAGTTATACTGTGACAAATCATATGTCAGATTACCTAATTTTTCATCATTCTCTGCTTTTATATTTAATTTTTCCAACGGTTTGTGATCTGAGTAAACCGTGAATGATTTGTAAGCTAACCAATGGTGCCAATACTTTATCGTATCTCTGATGGCCAGGCATTCCAAGTAAATAGCTTTCCTTTTTTTTGGCTTTCGTTTAATTTTCTGGAAAAATATGCCACTGGTTTTTCTTCTCCATTATCTTGTGGTTGTTTGAGAACGGCTTCAATACCTAGCAAACTGGCATCGGTGTATATATATATATATATATATATATTGGTAAGTTAGGATCAAAAATCGACAGTAAAGGTTTTGAACACAATAACGTTTTCATTTTCTCAAATGCATCTTTACATTTTTCATCCCAAATAAATTTCGTATTTTTTCTAAGTAAATTATATAAGGGATCTAATGATATTGAGAAGTTAGGGATGTATTTGTTACAAAAATTGATTTTTCCAATGAATTGACTAACTTGTTTTTGTGTTTTTGGTGTTGGGAAATTTTTTATTGCTATTAGATTATCTTTTAAGGAAGTGACTAAATCATGTTTGATAATATGACCTAAATATTTCACTGAGTCTTGTGCAAAGTTGCATTTCGATAATTTTAGTCTAAATCCTTCGTATAGTATTGCATTTAATGATGATTTTAAATGATCAATATGATCTTCGAATGTTTTAGAAAATATGAGTATATTATCAATATAGTTTACTGCGAAATCATTTAGTTTATACTTCTTAATAATACTGCTTAGAATTCTTTGAAAAATAGCAGGCGATCTTTTCAAACCAAAAGGTAGACAAGTCCACTGGTAATGTCCTTGTTCTGTTACAAACGCTGTCTTGCTTTTATCTTCCATCCGTAGTGGTATTGACCAAAATGCTGAATTCATATCGAATGTTGAGAAGTATTTACATCCTCTTGTTTTGATCATAAGGTCTTCAATTCTAGGAAAAGGTTGCGATTGTGGGATTATTATTTTATTTAGATCGCGAAAGTCTATACATAGCCTTAATTTTTTATTATCCTCTTTCTTAAAAGCTAACTTTTCTTTATTAAATATTTTTATTCTTAATGACACCATGCCTAAAGTTTCTTTCACGCCATTAATCGTCTTTACTTTACTATTATAATTTTTTTGGTTATTTTTACAGTGTAACAATTTTGAGTTATTTGTTGATATATTTGCACCAGGATCATAAATTCCTGGTACTTTTAACGTATTATTGATAATCACTGTTACCTTGATTAATGGCGGCAAAGTTAGTTTTTTGGATCCATTTCTATAAATTCTGTTTCAATTAGGTTATTCTGCATGACTTGTTAAATATTCTTTTATTTGTCCTCCTGTTTGTTTTTAAACCAGCATGTAGATTCAGGGTGAAATCTTATTCCTTCGTTTTCCTTTTTACATATTTTACATGGTTGTTTGTTTTCTTAATAACTGTTTTTGGAGTTTGTGTTATTATCATATTTTTCTGTTGAGTTTGTTTACCGCATTAAATGTTCAAAGCCTCTGATATCATTAAATAAATCACTTGTTTTTTGTAATTTTTTTCTATCTATTTTATCTGCTATATAATTTGGTAGTCCTGTGGCAATAAGGTTAATAAGTGTTTGTGTATCCATAGATTTGTTTATTTCTAGCAATAATCTTTTTTTTTCTAAGTATATTCCAGCATCGATCCTTGTTTATATCTGTAATTAAATGCATATCTAACTGGCGACTATCCTTTATTTGAAAACGTTTCGCATAAACTGATTTTCCAAATACGCCATTCAGAATCCATCGAATTTTTATCATCATAGAGTTTTACCAGTCTATAGCAGATTCTTTCATTAACAATCTTAATATTTCGATTTTATCTATGTCTGTATTTGTCACTAAGCTAGCACATTCACTTTCAAAATCATTTAGCCATTGATGAACATTTGTAACTTTCGTTGAAAATTTCTGTAATATAAATTTTTCTATAAGTTTTAATTTATTCTTATGATGTTGCTGTCTGTCTTCTTTTTTGTTGTCCTTTGATGTTTCTATTAACTCTATCAAATTTTCTTCTGTACTTTAATTTTTTTAGTTTCTTCAATTTTTTCTAACAAAAATCCTTCAAATTGAATATTATCTTAATCAATATAAGTTTCCTCTAATTCCTTGGATAGAGTAATCCAAACTTCTCTTTTTTCATGCCTTTTTTTAAAAGATGTTTTCACTTTTTTGAAAATCTCGCATTTCATGATCTTTTTGTAATTTCCTATAGGCTGTAATTCTTCAGGTATAGTAAAAGTTTGATTGTTTGGAGTAGTAATGGCTGTTATCACGTAAATGTTTGTTTTTGGATCTTCTGGTTTTTCTATGACTGTAAAATGAAAACACAACTTCTCCATAGCGTTGTTTTAATAACAATGATGTCATTTTATAATATGCTTATTTTTCTATTTTCTATTTACTAAGGAAATAATAACTATACTGAGTTTCACTGTAAAACAAGGTAATCATTATTTACTTCACTTACAAATTTACATAGTTTTATTAACATTATACGCTTACCTGTAAAACAAGAAAAGACATTAAAAGCTATTATTTCACATTAGTTATTGTTGAAATGTACACTTTAAAACGATCAACGGCAAACTTATTATACCGCGTATGTGGCTTTTCCATCTCTTCACGTTATCTTGTTTCACGGGCATGCGCAATCAATCCAATTCAAAATAAGTTTTAAAAGAAATTAGGTGATTCGTACTATTTCTTTTACATATATTTAAGACGCCATGATGGCTCTTCTGCAGTGGCACTGCAAGTGGCACAGCTAGTGGCCAAACATTTTAATAATTAGTTACATTTCTGAGCCCCTACGTAAAAATCGTTCGATGCAACAAGGGAAATTATTCACAGTAAAAAAATGATATGGTTTCATTCAGAAATGCAGAAAAAAAAATTTTGTGTATTTATGAGAAAAGAAAACAATCATGTAATGAAAAAAAATAACACTAAGAAAAAAAAATATAATTAACAGAAAAAAGAATAAACAACAACAACATATTTAAAAAATATACGTGCGGGAATTTGTGGTCCACTACAGAGCTGTGTAATTAGTAGATTGTCAAGTATGTGAGGTATGAGAATTTATAAGAAAAAAAGATCTTTAAGCAATTTGGATTCAAATTATGGAGAAATACAGTTGCAATTTTAAACTCTTATTAATCGAGCACTCAACTATAGTCCCTTAATTATCTTATTCATAAGAGCGGCGTTGGCTCAGTGGTAAGCGTGCTTGTTACTGATACAACGCAGTTTTAGGGGTCGTGGGTTCGATTCCCGGTGAATGCAGATTTTTTCAAAAACTGTTTTCATCGGGAAAAGTTCCTATGTAACCCCGGCTGTTTCGGGGCGGGTTTTTCCGTGGAATTTTTTTTCAGAGTAATTCCAGGGTTTTTTCCTTGACCCACAGGTTTTCGGGCCTGGGTGAATGCGAAACAGTGTTAGGGCTATAGGTAGGGATTAGCGGACCCGATGCCAGGCGTCGGGCAGGGATCGCCAGCCTTACCGGCGAGGAGTGGCCCCTGAAACACGGGGCTTCTCCGGGGATGCTAATTAGCCTGGATTCGATGCTTCGGCAGAGAGCGCCAGCTTAACCGGCGAGGAGTGGACGTCCTGGAATAATGGAGTCTTCTCCGGGGAAAGGCTACACAGTGGTGAGTGAACCCGATGCACCATCAGTGCAGAGAGTGTCAGCTTAACTGGCAAGGTGTTTCACCGGAGAGATACTCACACTGTGCCCATGGATTCAGGTAGGAGGCGAGGAAAAAGGTTTAGGTGGTGAGTGGGTGGCCCCCGCGACTAGGCCAAGTAGGCTGTTGTGGTAACCCGGTATAAAAAAAAAAAAAAAAAAAAATTATTATCTTATTCATAAAGATCCTAATGTTTCTCACTTACCAAAACAAAAAAGTCAACAGCAAAAAGAAATAGACGATTGTTTAACTGGAAGAATCTCTTACGTTAGGATCACAGAGAACGGTATGATTGCGTGATTAATCATAAGAATAAGATTGAACCATGATGAGAGGATAATAAGAACTACTGGAAATTCTAAAAATTCGCTTTCTGCAATGAGACTAAAATAAAACTAAACAAAGAAAAATATAATAATTATATATGTGCTGATACATACGTCACTACATATATGAACATGCATACGTATTTTAATGAACATACCCTATTCAAGAATATAATACGAGTCATCAATCTTATAAACGAAGTCACAATATCCTAAGCAGATTCACTGATGGTATAATTCCTTAAAATCTGCAAAAGCCATAAGACATAAGTTATCAAAATAATTTAGCAATCCTGCTACTGAAACACCACAAGCTATCATCAGTGAATGTCAGCTCTACTATGGATTACAACATACACATTATTGTAAAAAAGAAGACACACCTTGACAAACGACAGCGTAAAGGGAGGTCAAGAACTATACTGTTGTTTAAGAAGAGTACATGTACATATATATAACTATAAGTTGTACTAACAGTAGCCTTGAGCATAAAAAAATTGTAATAATAAGAACATTAAGTTAAACATAGTCAGACCTTGAACAATGCATCCTCAACAACAATCGTAAAATACAAATCATGATTGCTAATACTATTATAACTTTTGTAAAATAAATATGCAGAAAGGAAGAAAAATTGCGAATTCGTAGTAACTTAAATATAATAGTGAGTGTATTCTCATTGCCGAAATATTTTCAAAGCACCATGTAATATAAAACATATATAGTTCATGATAAGCGAAATAATACAAAAAAATGGTACATTACGTCACAAGGGACAAAGTACAAATATGAGCGCCCGAAGGGAACGCTTATTGAAGGATGGTGCCCGAGTCGCGTATGATGTTTTTTTTACCGAGGGCGCAAAGTGCAATTTTGTGCCCGAGGGCACAGTTTGCGCTCAGTAAATCACTTTGGGCCCTACGGGTCCAAAGTGATTACAAGGGCGCAAAGTGTGACCCGAGGGCGCAAAGCGGCAGTTGGACTTTGGGACCATGGTAAGAAATAGTAGTTTTCCTACCTCGGGCGTTTTTGAGAGACTGTTGTGCCCTCGGTAGGCAAAAATAGCATTCACCACATAAGCTCCATCTCTCCGGGGCAACCTTACGAACCCTCGGGCCTGCTTTGCAGAACCCTCGGGCCGCAAAATAGCCCCAGAGGCGATGGCGCTTATCCAACGAAAATTACCATTTCGTATTTCTGGGGCTATTTTGTGGCCTGAGGGTCCTGCGAAGCAGGCCCGAGGGTTCGTAAGGTTGCTCCGGAGGGATGGAGCTTATGTGGCGAATGCTATTTTTCCTACCGAGGGCACACCAGCCTCTCAAAAACGCCCGAGGTAGGAAAAAAACTTTTCTCATAAACGATGATATAACGACCGTATGTATACAAGAAAAATACATTATAAGTAATTGTGTAACATATGTGATCAGAAAAATTTTGAAACTATATATTCTATAAGGGAAGTGCGCAAACATAAGCAAACGTGTATACACGTAAGATCCAGCGAAAATAAATCAGTAGAAGAAACGGGACAAAGCGCTTCAAACCACTCTTTTTCCTCTTACTGGAAATATTATATAACACAAACAAAATGACACGAACACTACCCTATTACAAACATACAAGTCAAGAAGAAAATTGCCGCCAAGGATGTCAGCATCACGGCCTCGGACGTGCTACGTACAACAGTATATAAGCTATGCATCCATGTGCCTCTTTTGGCCTGGGCCCTAAAACGTAGGAAAATAGACAAGAGAAGCTATGAAATAAAAAGTGCGATACGAGAGACAGGAAGTTGGGAAATTAACTAGAGACACGAGAGCAAGAGGACCAGGCCGCAAGACTAAAAGACACGCGAGACTTCCCTTACAGATAAAAAGTTCTCATAAAATTACTTAACTATGAGCCACGCATTCATTTATGATGCTTTATGAACCGAGAACCTAACATAACACCGTATTCACTTTTGTTTTTGTGTTTTTATGATAATAAATATAAAGTGTACATTAAAAAAATTGCATACAAATAAAGTTCATCAGATTTTTCTTACATTTCATTCAAGAAATTCTTCATCTAATATTACTTTATATATGCTGTATTTTTCTGGTAAAAATCATAAAGTACCAATTTTAGCCATTAACCTAGAAACAAGCAAAAACTAATATTTCAAGTGAAAAAAATGAAAAATACGATGAAAAATAAAAACTAATTTTACAAAATCTTTAAATATGCGCACATTTTAAAGACTTAATTTTTAATAATAAACGTTTAGCACATAAACCCCCCGCTAACAAATTATACTACAAGCATAATCTTCTTCAGAATAAGTTTTGTATTTTCATTTTTATAAGTCTTCAAAATAATTTGATTTATCGTCAAGTACGTGTAAAGTTTCTTAAATTGGATCTTACCAGATTCTAAAACTTCAAAAACTCAGAAATTAGTATATTTTAGCAGAGCAGCTCTACTATGGATTAATAAATATTCATTCACATATTGTTTATTTTTTATTTTTACAGTAAAAAAATAATTATTTATACCATTTTCTCATTTTTTCAAAATCTTTAAAAATTAAAAAAAAATGTTTTGAGCTATACAAAAACAATAATTAATTTTTATTGCGTACTATTATTTTACAGTTTTTCCTTTGTGATCACAGTGATTCTTTGACTTAAGAACGTTCATCACATAGTCAGCGGGAGAAAGTTCAGAGAGGTGAGAGGAGCGCAAATATATTTGGCAACGCTGGCAGTTATTTTTCGTACTTAGATATACTTACACTCACGCTTTCACCCATACTTGACTTTTTTTTCTTGTATTGTTTGAAAAAAAACAACTTATGGATCTTTTTCAAAATCTAACAGATTTATCTGAAAGCAATATTTCATACAAACAAAAATTGAGAGATTTCTACAGATCATATAAATGCAATTTTATGTGATTTTTCGATAAGGTTACAATTTCAATTGCGATTTTATTCAAATCAACCATATAAAAAAAAGGTTCTGTTCAACGATCTGCAAATTTTTGTGAGTATTTCTTATGCTCTCTTAAAAATACTTTTAAAGGTTGAATAATATCTGTCAAAAAAATCTGTCTGATAAATATCAGAGAAAGCGGTACTACATGATTAACTTCACTTTTTAGGTACAAATATACTTCGGATTTTAAATATGGACTAGGATAACATATGAAGGAAGAATTAAGCGTATGAAATAGATGTGAGCGTGACACAAGATAAAGAGGCCTGCCTACATATTGTTTGAATTGTATTGTGCCACAATTTATTGTTTATAATCGTTCAATTATATAATATTAAGATATTAATTGAAACTACATCCAATTAATGTAGCTATACACATTTCAACGATAATTGCACCACTTTTGTACACGATATCGTTTCATATACGGTATATTTATTATGATAATTATTTTGTCTGACACACAATTTCATAGAGGTGTAACTTTATAGTTGGATACCTAAGCACCCACTGTCCACTGGTTTGTCCAATTATGCTTTGCAAAAGAATTTGTATCTTTTTAATCACATATAATATTAAAAATCGTAATTTAGTCTTCATTAAATTTATCATACATACAAATTAATATTTGAGTACAAAAAACAATTTTTTTATAATACTGTTTTATTTTATATTAATTTTTGTTAGTGTGGTTAAACTGAAATTTTTCCATGATTTGTCTTCTAGTTGTAAGATTTCGTTTATAAATAAGAATGAACGATTTTTGTATTTATTTAACTTTAAAAGGCGAACTGAAAGAATGAAGCGCGCAGGAAGGTGAAGCCCCTCTAGTGTGTACATAAAAATAAAAATAAGGTTAAGCAACTTTTACAATCACTATTTTTGCACTTAGCACCAACTTTTTAAGAAAATCAAATTACACCTAATACGTATTTTAAGCTCACAATCACTTTTTAACTTTAAGAAATTGTGAAAATACAATGTAATTAATAAAAAACCATACTTTTCTGTCCTCACCCAGCTAAAGAGAGGCTGTTTATGTATTCATGGCATCACGACGGCTCATTATTAGAAATTGTTTTGGGATCAACGAGATGTATTCAATTTTTTGCAGTTTACATAATTTTTTTTAACTATGAAAATGGCACAAAAAATTTTTGAAAAAACTTATTTTAATTAATATTAGAGGTCTAGGTTTACAAAATAATCGATCTGAAATCTATGAGAAATGCAAATTGTGCTTCCTTAAAAAATATGATAATTTTTGCCGTATTTTTTTAATTTCAGACAGCATTTGAGGCAATGATAAATAGAAAAAATACATAAGTTATTCAACAAAATATTTCGTTTGAATTAAACAAAAAATTGTGCGTTTTTACACACAAATTGAATTATTACATATAAAGTCAATTATGCTCATCGTTTAACTTACAATTTAAAGAAAAAAAAATCGTAGTAGAAACGTAACACTTGAAAATTTGTACTTAGTTAACACATATTTAATGAAATGAATTTTTAGTTATTACATAAAAAGATTATGAGACCAAAATCTACATAATTATGTTGTAACTGTTGTTTCATATTATATCCCTATTTATGCAATTTTTTAAAAAAACGTTAATTGAGTATAATATTTTAAGACAATCAATGCTTTTTCACTTGCATAACACTATTTTATTTAATAAAAATAATTATATTGTGTACTTGTGTACAAGAAGTATATAAATTCCTTGTTGAAGTTTGGTGCCATAATACGTACAGTTCAGAAGATAGGTTATGTACAACTTTGTCCTTTTTAATGGAATTATCTTAAAAATTGGTCAATTATTGTATGTAAAATAAAATTTTTCTCATGAATTCATAAAGATACATAAAATATACAACTACCACAATTTTTTAATCAAGTAAGTTGTATAAAAAATACATGAATTTTCATATTCCATGAATAGGGACGTATTCCACGAATAGGGACATTTAGCTTATTAGTCATGCAACAGTACAAGGTTGAAAGTAACTTCACTTTAAAACAGGAGAAAAATTGTGCGCTGGGGTTTTATTTTACAATCAAAATAACTCTTACTACAGAGAGTATACCGTCATTCCCATTTAATTTAAACAGAAAGCAGTTTTTTTAGTTTCAGAATTTTTAATGACTGTTGATAAATTTCGAGATCAAAGTTTCGGCAGCATGGGTGTATACTTAAAAGAATCGTTACTCTCTCATGGTTAACCGTATGAGGAAACGTATCTAGATGCAAATATAAAGATGGTATTTTTATATGAATTAAATACAAAAATGATTTTTAAATAAAAAAAATTAAGTTTGGAAAGAAATTTTTACTTAAACCTAAAATTTATAGTAATTGAACCAAGTAACTTTACTATATTAACAAATGTATAAATAAAAGTTGTGATTTTTAATAGATTAAAAATTAGTTTAAAAATCACATCATTTAATAAGTTTTTTTAATAAAAGGAATTTTTCGTATGCTATTTAATTTTTATACATTAAATAAGGGCTGCGGAAACGAAAAAACACTAGATACTTAACATCTCTCATCCATATAATATTTTAATCATATAACTGAGATTCAAGCTTTTCAAATAAAGCATGGAAAAGAGTATCGCACGGAAATTTGACTATTCTGGCCAATACAGTCTAAAAAAAAATCGTGGTTGCCAGCACGCCGAAAAACATTCAATAGATGCACCACTTAACGACAGAAGCAACTTTTACTATGGACTCTTAGGAAAAATTTATTCTTGATATGAATTTCTGTTAGGTATTTAAATTTATGAATTATTCATTTATAAATACTGTGTGCAGCTTTTGTAAAAATTTATTTTCATATTTAATATTAAAATACATTATTAATTTTTCTAGGAAAACTGTTTTATTAACGCTTAATTGAATGTGATATCGTATTAGCTTATGAGATGTAGAGAAATAAAGGTCTCACTAAAAATGTATTGGGTTAAAAAATCAGAGAACAATATGGCTCAATTTATAACAATAATAACAATAAATACTGTCGTAAGGGTTTCTATCAAGTTATATCGTGTATGTTTAGCTAAACAGATAAGTGACAAGATTTCGTATAAAAGAAGGGTGCTTAGATGCTTCCAAGCATTGTAAGAATGAAGGAGGAGGTACTGTGGATCTAACCGAAAAGACGTCTAATTAAATTATGAGAGAATCGTATAGGAAGATGTACAATATAAGCATTAAATGTTTTTATTCAACTATACTGTGTGTGCTAAGCAAAGCAAATGTGGGGCAAGGTTTGATGGGGGTAATTTCTGATGCTTCTAAATGTCATGCATATTTGGAGGGGGGGATGTAGAGCACACTGAAAAGTATTGGGTTAAAATACAAGAAAAATAGAACAAATTTTTCCTTATTTTGTGGGGCAAATATTGTATTGAGACAAGTCATGTACAAGAGGGGGAATGAAGCCTGACCTACCAAAAGAAATATACGATGTAGGGAGATATATAATACTCTGCATCGCACAGTCAATTAGGGCAAGAGCCACTGCTGAGCTATGCGATTTATCCTATTAGTTTTTGCATATAAGCCCAATAGATAGTAAATATATTACTGCTTTTAATTCGGTGCTTACTCATCTTGGCATGTCATAAATTTTCCGGCAAAAAACAACAATACAATCATACCTCAGTCACCAAATTTTGCCCCATGTAAATTTACCTTCTTCGTAAAACTGCAAAGAATGATGATAAGAGGGAGATTTGCAACAATTAAGGAGATAAACACTGCATCTCTGGAGGAGCTCTGGGATATACCGAAGAGTTCTTATAAAAAGTATTTAAAAAATTGGAAAAAGCGTTGGGACAAGTATATCGTATACGAGAGAGATTAGTTTGAAGGAGATGGCTTGAATATTAATAAATAAAAAACTATTTTTTCCTACAAATATAAAGTCACCTTACTTTTTAAACACACCTCGTACTTCGAAGAAACAAAACTTAAAGTAAGAACCAACCATACAATTAGCATGTTATGGGATTAAATTTATAAATTCAATAAAAGCATTCTTATTCATAAGTTCAGCTTGGCTGTATGGAGCAAGACGCAAAACTATAATATCTTGACATCATTCCATACATAACAAATTAATCAATTAACCCTAAGCTATTTGGCCCAATAAACCAACGAGCCCATCAGCTGTCTCAAAAATTTACTGGTCGCTTTATTTATTGAAAAAATTTTTAATATAATGCTAGCGCCAATCACCACACCACCCACGGCGCTCACTGGTCACTTTATTTATTATTGAAATAAATAAAATAACGCAAGTACCGATCACCACACGACCAGAGGCACTTACTGGTCACTTTATTTATAAATTAAATAAAAAAATAACACACGCCAGTTACCACACAACCCGGGGCGCTTATTGATCGCTTTATTTGCTAATAAAATTAATAAAACAACGTAAGAGCTAATCACCACAGAACTTAGGGCACTTACGGGTCGCTCTATTCATTGATAAAATAAATGAAATAACGCAAGAGTCAATTACCATACAACCTAGGCTGCTTACTAGTCGCTTTGTTGATTGATTAAATAAATTAAATAATTACATGAGCTAATCACCACGCTATTTTATTTATTTTATTGATAAATAGAGCAACTAGTAAGCGCCCCAGCTTATTTGGTGATCAACGCTCGGTTTATATTATTTATTTTATTAAAAAACAAAGGGACCAATAATGCCCCGGGCTGTGTGGTGATAGGCGCTTGTGTAATAATTTAATTCACTCAGTTAATTAACAAAGCGATTAGTAAGCACCCCGGAATGTGTAGTGATTCGCGCTTGCGTTATTTTGTTTGTTTTAGTAATAAATAAAGCAATCTGTAATGTCTCGGGTTGTATGGTGATTAGCGATCGTGAAACTATTTTATTTATTTGATCAATGAACAAAGCAACCAGTAAGCAACCTTGTTTGTGTGGTGATTGTCGCTTGTGATATTTTATTTATTGAATTAATAAGAAAAGTGGTCAGTAGTTCCTCGGGTTGTGTCGTCATTGGCGTTTGCGTTACTTTATTTATTGAATTAATGAATACAGCAACCAGCAAGTGTTCCGTATTGTGTGGAGATTGGTGACTGCGTTATTTTATTTGTTGAATGAGTAAACAAAGCTACCAGTACGCACGCGTTTTTTTTTTTTTTTTTGTTTATACTATAAATAAAGCGACTAGTATGCGTCAAGGGTTGTGTAGTGATTGGCGCTTGTGTGATTATTAATTTTATTTAATCAATTAGGAAAGCAAACAGTGAGCGCCTCAGGTTATATAGTGATTGGCACTTGCGTTTATTAATTTATTTAATTAATAAATAAAGTGATTGCTTTTGCCTTAGATTATGTAGTAATTAGCACTTATGTTATTTTATTAATTTTATTAATAAAAAAAGGGAGCAGTTAGCACCCAAGGCGATTTGGTTATTGGCTGTTGCGTTATTTTATTGATTTAATTAATAAATAAAGCGACTAGTAAGAGCTGTGGGTTGTGTTATGATTGCCGCTTGCGGTATTATATCTATTAAATTAATAAATGGAGTGACCAGTAATGCCTTGGGTTATGTGGTGATTGGCACTTGCGTTGTTTAATTTATTTGATTTATAAATAAACCAACTAGTAATGCCTTGGATTATGTGGTGATTTGCGCTTGCATTATTTTATTTATTTTATTAATAAACAAAGTGACCAGTTAGTGCCTCAGGTTGCGTGGTGATGGTCGTTTGCATTTATTTTATTTGTTTTATCAATAAATAAGTGACCAGTAAGTTGTTTCAGACTGCAGATGGACTCGTTGGGTTATTGGGTTAATCAACTTGAGGTTAATTTATTTATTTATTTATTATGTATGGAATGCTTTTGAGTTATTAGGGTTTTGCGTCTGGCTATATATAGCCTATTTGAATTTCGCGCTACTTTGGATCCCATTTTCGGGAGCCCTGGTCGCGAGGCCGACACTGTAGCAGCGCGGCGTAGGATTGGCAGATTTTTGCCTGGCATGGTACGGCGTGCTGCCGAGGTCAAAAGAAATGAGAGCCTCGACTGTAACGAACCCGAGCGCACCCATCCACAGATATCTAGACTCCTAGTGCCCATGACACAGATCGTGCCGAAAAGAACGCCGTTGTAAGCAGCACTGGATATTCCTTGGTAGGTTTGAATACCTTGTATTGGTGCTGTGTGTTTTTTCTAGTAAAAAGTCGTCCTTATATACCCTGCCTAAGGATACAGAGCATACTCAAGTCCTCTTTACTACGAGTTATTTAATATCGTATACAGTTGATTCATATGGTTAACAGCACGAAAGCAAGTCACGACGTTAGAAATCGTCACACGTATGGTGTGCTGATAATTTACATGTAATCGTAGCATTTATTTAAAGTTATACGCTGCATTGTTACCTTAATTGAGCGTTTTTTATTCTAACTGCCTTGTGTAATGTTAATCAAGGCTACAAGAAAGTAGTAGCTTTGTGTACAACTTTAATAGAAAAAGCCATTCATACTCTAGCATATCAGGGCCGTAAGCCTGCTGTGCGTGTCAATATGCGAATCGATATGTATGCATAAGTCACCTTTTATTAACACAAAAATTTACACACTTTCTCTCTCTCTCTCTCTCTCTCACACACACACGCACGCACGCGTGCGCGCGTACACGCGCGAGTGGATATGTGTGTGTTGATAAAAGGTGCAGACAATTAAATGTATAAAAAGGTAATTATGAGGACAAAGTAGGAGTTATGTAAACGTCTGCATAATCCTACCAAGATTTAACATAAATCTTAACATGCACATAAAGTCTACATAAGTTACTTTTACTGAACATGTGTATGTAGGTGTATATGATTATATACTAGAGGGGCTCCACCCCCACAAGCTTAGCGCGCCAACCCTCTATTGGTAAATTATAATATTTCAAGTCAGCTTTGAGGTAGAAGGCAAACGGTTTTAAATAAAACAAAAATTTTTTTTAAATATATTAGAGATCAATCATCATGTACTTTTATGAGTATTGTTAGTATGTACAAAGTCCATCTATTTGGTTCCTGGGTGGTGTAAAAATTTAGTAAAAATAAAAAAGTAAAGCTTAAGGGCATATTGTAGAGTGAAATTATAAAAAAGATTCCACGCCAACAATGGAAGTGCATTGAAACAGTCAAAAAGTCGTGTGGGGGGGCTTATATAGCAATATTCATTGGGATAAAATAACGTAAAAACAAACTGAATTTTCCCTTAATTTGTGGGGGGTGGTAGAAAGCAGTGAGGGGCTTTTGTGGAATGCCGCACACATTCAACTATATAATATAAAAGGATATATATACGTAAACATTTTTCAAAAACTTCAAATTTGTAATGGAGTCTGAATACAAAACTTGCATACAATATGCTTTTTATCTTCGTTTATAATCATACTGCAACTGTTTGATACCATGCAAATGTAAATAGTAACTTGAGTATATATGTACGTAATTGAGTATATATATATATATATATATATATATATATATATATATATATATATATATATATGTAAGTAAGTCCATACGAAAAATTTGGTACTTTCTTGGCTTTTTTTTTTTGAGCAGCTAAGGAGTAAGGGTCCTGTTTATAGCTGAACTCCAAATGGTCAAGTTTTAAAAAAAAAGTTTTCACTTCAGAATAGATTACAAACCTTTTTATTTTTTCATGAAATAGATTTTGTAGCTGTTTTATAATAAAAAGACTAGTTGTTACAAAATCTATCGTAAGAGAGAAGGGTCCTGTCAAATCTTACCAAATTTTACTCAAGGGGAGGGGAGTTGAAAAAACAGCGTACCAGCATTTTAGAGACATAACAAAAAAATTCTAGGAAATACAAAGGATGTATATAATATTGGTATTGTTCAAAACATGGTGAAAAATTTTTAATCTGTGGGTTGTCTTATGAAAGCAGTACAAAGAACACGTAATATAAAATGATATGATCGGAGAAACCTTTTCTTGATTGTTTTTGGGTTCTGTATAATTTATCCATGCATCAGATCCTAAACTATTATATTGTTTTTCATGCCCTGTTACAGTAAGTATTTTTAAGAAAAATACTAGGATTAGGCTGCAAGACTATCAAGGGGCTTATTGAACCAGATATTCCGTTAAGGACATTTATTTTCAAACCGTCATACAATTCTTTGAATTATCCATCCATATCACAGTGTGTATTTATTCATTTAAGCAAAATTAAGTCATTTGAATATTAAAATACTCTTGATAAATTATTTTTTCTAAGTGGTAACCGAATATAAAGTTGATGTACATTAATATTACGAATGTAGCAGTAAAACAACATCCATTTTTAAACATAGAATTTGATAATATTAGTGTTTATTAATAAAGTTTACCTTTTATGTATAATTTCATCATAATATTTTCTAATAGCACGCTCAACTTCTTCTTCTATTTCTCCAGGTGTAGTAACAATATTTATGCCACAGTTCTTCTCAAATTTTTTAATATCAATACCACTTTCAAAATTATTTAATAGAAACTCTAATGCATACTCAACTTTCTGTATCGTATTTAATTTATTATTTGCTATGTATTCTGCAAGAAAAGGAGTGTAATGCAGAATCTGAGATTTCATTTTACACGCAAGATAATATATTAAATTTCCATTGACTGATTCGACATCTCCATATTTTGAAACCTAAAAAAAAGGTAAAAAAAATATATCATATTTTACAGATTATTTCACAGGGCTTGCTACTTTTTTCGATAAAACCTATTCTCATCCTTGCATACACCTTTAATAATGGGGGAAATAATTTGCTTTCAGTTGTTTTAATTGAACAGAATTTTTTTTACACAATGAAACTTTCACTAAGTAATCCCCACGAGCCTATCAAATTTTTCAGAAGCCTTTAAGTATAGCAAGAGAAATGACTCTTAATTTAAGTACAGTAAGCATGTAAATTAAATTTTTATTTTCAAGAAGCTGATAGTTGCATCTTAAAATAAAAAGAGCCTAAATAAAAGCGAAAAAAGCACTCGTCACGCTCACATCACGCTGAATGGGGAATTTTTTTATGAGCCTTAAAAGTTTCTTCATCACTATTAACCGATAGAAAATGTACTTGCATCGTTTGTGATAAGAAAAAGTCAAATGATTAATATTAAAACAAATTGTCGCGCACTTGAGTTTAGTACGTTTATTCAAGTCAGTGAAAATGCACCACGTTTTTCTTTTATAAGCCAATAACAGTGCTCAGTAAGCAGAGGCTTGCTCATTAGGCATCGCCGCGTGATGTTTAGGGCAGTTCGCACTCAGTCGTTGAGCAAGGTACACGTACCTTTGCTAAAGCATACATACACCTTTTAGGCCTTTTAGAAAAACAGACTTACACGTAGCGTCATATTCCGACATCATCTTAACAATCATCAATAAATTTTATTGAGCTACTCGATTAAAAATGTCTTAACCTCAGTTATTAATTTATTGAAATGTTTCTAGAGAAAAAGGTGTTTTTAGTTTTACAGTATTTTTTTAAAAAGTACAAAACTCTTTGTATAGGTACTTTAAGTTAATATTCTTTTGTACCGAATATCAGTCGATGCTTGGGTACCCAAGTATAAGGATTTACTTCTTTGATAAATAACATAGAAGTGTAGATATACATTTTAAGAAAAAATGTTGTAACATCAGAAAAACAGGCTTAAATTTATCCTTTCACTTTTTCTAAATATACTGAAACAGCAGCAATTCTACTAATACGCCTGCACACGTGACCTCAGGCTATGCTGAGCACTAAATAAATTATGAGGTAGAAGTATGAAATAGAAGTAGCATTGAGCACCACGTTTTACAAAGAAAGAAGCCTTAATAATATTATTACAATAAACAAATTATATCAATACGTCAACACACCTTCCCCTCATTACTCGAAATAATAATTAAAATAGAAAGGTACACAAAATGTAAGCCAACCTTGGTAAATCAAGCTTATACCGAGGCAAACCTTAGTCCAATTTTTAATTTACAAAAACTTGGGCTACACCACTAATATATGCAATACTGCAAACCACCTTGTAGAGCCAAAAATGCAACATATTTTATCAAGACAATCATACTGATAGAGGTTTCAGACAAAAACAGCTATGCCAACTGTGCTCACATACACGTCATCCGATTACCTACTGCCCTGCATTCTTCAGACCGAGAAATTCGGCGGGTTAAGTTACTACTAGCGCTGCGTGGTGGCTTAACTTAGTACCCGAACCTCCTGCACTACTAATGTTCAAATGCGTGTGTGCGAAGCTGTCAAGTTGTTTATTATACGAGCGAATAAAAACAATAATTTTGAGTATGAGTAACCTCATTTTGCGCGATGGATTCGTCAAAAGTTACTGGATGCTAAATATTTAGAATTTCGTCCGTTTTTTATGCAACAAAAAAATATCCAATTTATTTTTCGCCAGAGCTTTATATTTGTAGACCATACTTTTTATAAACTGTATATTTTGATAAGTTAGTTATGGATGTATGGACTGTCTTCGACGTCTCGACGGTTTGACTGCTCGTTGTTGACTAAGTCCTGGAGTATATCTGAAGCCAATTATATAATTTTTCTGATTGTAAATAATCTCCACTATACTGAAGGTTTTATGTGCAACCTTACGGTAATAACTTCTCCTCGAAAATTGACTTAATTACAGTCTTGATCCACTATACGTAGTTGTATATGATCAATGATACGCCCAATAATCGGTAAATAAATTATTTGTGAAGGAACTTCAATGATTTTATATCCCGGTGGTACAGCAGGAGAAAATTCATGAATCATGTGTACTTTGTGACTGTTTATGTATGCTCCACTTGTGATGTTACATTCAACTCTTAATGCGTTTATCGTTAGAATAGCTACAGGTAAGTCTGAAATATGAGTGGTATTATTTTTTAGAACTCTGAGTGAAATCTAATAGATAGCCTATTGAATCTTTGGGTCTCAAATCAATAGTGTGACCGCACTTGATAATACTTTGAAGCGTATTATTGTTTGGCTTAATATCGAGAGTCATGTTGTAAGTTTGTAATACCTTGATTAAAAATGACCTAATATCTTCGATCTCATAACTGCCAGTTGGTAATACAATAACTTCATTGCCGACAAAAATTTATTGAAATTTTTATCGATGTTTGGAATTGAGTTGAATGACAAAAGTTCTGCTAAGCCAAGAACGAACTTGTGTTTTGGCGATAATTCGATTGGTGGAAATACTGTGCTTCTAGGATAGAAGACGTACCAGAAAGGCTGAGTGTTAACGTTTCTTCCATGACTGTCATGGTGTAACTAAGTTGTTTTTTATTATGTAACAACGTTATACTTGTTTTGAAAGAAACTTTATGCATGAATATCTGCAGTTGTATAAGTTAAATTTTTTTTGATACAGCTTATGACCATATTTAACTTTATCAACTTTCAAATACAGCATTAACTCAACAGGTGGTTATAGATCTCCTAAACTGTCAAAGTATACAACATTATTACCGAGTTTCCGATAAGCTACCCAGTAAGTTCCAGGCCAATTCCTGCTATTCCATTTGATACAGCACCAGTTTCACTTAAACAAACAAACAAAGGAATCAAAGGTAAAGCTCCACCAATTTGAACGGAAGGACGTAAGACGCGTGGAATTGTAATATACTTTTTACCACCAGGTTTTTCAACTACACTACAAGCCCCTTTCAAAGCACTACTGATAACTTCTCGAGCACTTTCACTCTTAGTATTCATATCCTGTGTGCAGCTTTAATAACTGCACTTAAAGCACTACCTTATTTTTTCTTTTAACTGTTTTTTTTTTTTTTTTTCTTTCTTACAATATACTTTGTTTGCTTCTGCTTTAACCCTATACCAAATTTTCTTTTGAGCTTCATAGCGCCCGTCACCAGAGCACCTGCTGCTTTTTCACCAATACTCGAATCTGATGCTTTAACTTTTTGCCAAGCCTTCTTAGCTAAAATTTTATCTTCTTTGTGTCAAGCCTTTAAATTTTGTTGATTTTTTTTAAACGCTATATTGTGTTCCTTGCACGCTGTGTCCAGAGGATGAATTTCTAAATCGCGTCTATCAAGACGTTTAGTAAGCTTAATACCTGGACCGCAATACTAATACCCTAGCAAATGAAGCTCTACTGGTAAAGCATTTATGACTTCATTTACAAGACCGTGTCCTCTCTTACGACACATAATGATTAGTCTTCAGAAGTTGGATTATGACTAAGCGTTCGGAAAAAATAAATGATGCATTTATAGTAGATATATTCGTTGCAATAAAGAACTTTATAAGCGTTGTACTATTCAATTAAAATTTTAGTTGTAACTGTTTATTTATACAATGCACACATGAAGTTTAAAGAGCAAGCGAAAAAACTGCACGTTCCTCATTTCGACGCTTTTATAAAACAAGAAAAGCAATCGAATCGATATGGCAAACTACTCCCCGACAGTATACGCGCTATATTTTGTGGTCCATATCATTGTGATAAAACTAGTAGCTTATTAGCTTTAATTGTGCATCCAAACGGAGTTAAGTTCGAAAATGTGTATGTGTATTCAACGTCACTACATCAGCTAAAATACAAATTTTTAAAAGAATTATTGGAGCCTATAAAGGGTGTGAAATACTCACCTTTTAGCGAAAATGAAACAGTAGTCTCACCAAATGATGCTTTACACGATTCTATAATGATTTTTGATGATATAGCTTGTGAAAAACAAGATAATGTAAAAGCCTTTTTCGGCATGGGTGGACACAAAAATATGGACTACTTTTATCTTTGTCAGTCATACGCTCAAGTGCTGAAACATCTTGTAAGGGATTACGTTAATTTTTTAGTTTTATTCTGTCAAGAGGAAGTCAATTTGAGGCATGCGTATTTTATACGATTATTATGTAAACTCAGACATGTCGTACATTCTATTTAAAAATTCATGCTCTAGCTGCTGGGATGATAATAAACCCGGATTTTTTGTTATTAACAAAGATAGACAAATAAATAATGGTCAATGCAGAAAAGGTTTTGATAATTTGGCTATACATTTAGGACACATCTAGGGCAATATTTACAGCCTGCCACGAGACATTAGAGCATCATTATGTATCAATGAGCAAAAGACGTTCTACATCAGTTAGTGAAGCCAAGAAAAGCTGTCAAAAGACAGTAAACACTGTTTAAGTTTGAAAAAAAATGAGGTAGAAAAAGTGCTTAAAGAAACTTGCAAACCAATTACAGATCCCCTCATGGAAATTACTACCTAAACAAAAAAATTTAAATCAGAGAGATTTATTAGATTTAAAGTGTGGAGTACGAAAAGAAAAAGAAATGTACAGGCTTGGTGATTCCCATTCCCGAATAGAATTTGAAAATAATCTTATGAAAATAAATAATTTAAATTATACAATGAGTGTTGGATTAATAAAGCTACTCGGCAAAAAATATCCTAACGAATCTCTTATAACACAGAATTATTTAGAAAAATACTATATAATATTAGAAACTTCAAATGTTCATAAAAAAAGATTCAAAAAAATGGAGCGATACGAACTCATAATAGCAATAAATTTAATAAAATTATTGCTTTAATTTTTAATCTCGTTATTAGTAAAAAAGGTGGATCGTTGCTACCTCTTTATAAGACGACTTCAATACTGCAGCAAGTAAGTTGTGTACACTTGGACAATCCTAATGAACAAGTAGATCGTTTACGATTATTGACAGCTGAAAAGTCAATAGGAAATACAAGTCATGACAATGAAATTATATCAATCATCGAAGAGCTTCGCAAGGCAGGGTGCAGATATAAATGTATGTAATTTTTGCTTTGGTATCAAAATGAGTGTCAACGTATTCAGTCGAAAAGTAGGTAGAACCAAGGGCGGTAGCCAAGGTCCTCCTGGTATTGGATACATACTTACCCCAGATGGACCCACCGAAACAGCCTTAAGATGTTTTAAATTATGCTTACTTGATTGAAATAATTTAAAGTATTGAAAAAGAAATAGATAGTTTTCAAATTTTTTTGTACAACTTACAAAAAAATTCCTATTCATTCAAGCTGATCCAGCAAACGTAAGCCTAGACATTTAACAACTGGAGCAAATTGTTGAAGAACTCCATAAAGCAGCAAGGCGTAATTATTCTCGCTGAAAATTCAACATACATGGTTTAGACGAGACTTGGCAAGCAGACCTTGTTAAGACACAACCTTACGCTCGTTAAAACAAAGGGTATCGGTATAAGCTTACCGTAATAGAAGTATTCTTCAAGTACGCTAGGCTTTACCAATAAAAAAAAAACTGGTGAAGAAATATCAGCATTGATGCAGTCTATATTGAAAGAAGGCAGAATACCAGACAATTCGAAAACCGATCGTGGCAAAAAGTTCTACAATTCAAATTAAAAAAATTTAATGAAAAAATATGAAATAAATTTTTACTCAACTTGTAGCAATCTCAAAGCATCTATATGCGAGCGATTTAATCCTACTTCAAAAGACTTAATGTGGAAAAAATTTATCTTACAAGGCAATTATAAATAGTTGCATTTTTTAAAGACATTAATTAAATGGTATAATAATAGCAAAAAAATCAAAAAATTGGTATGAAACCAAAAGATGTGAATTCTGAAAACGAAGTACAAGTGTCAAATTAGTTTTAAAAAAATGTCAAGGTAGTAGCAAACCAATGCAAAAATTTAAAGTAAGTGATAGAGTTCGCATAAGCAAGGCCAAAAATTTATTTGAGAAAAATTATACATCTAACTGGTCAACAGAAATATTTATAATTATGCATGTGGCAGCAACAAATCCAATGACGTATTATCTTAAATATTATCATAATCAACCCATCACTGGAGGTTTTTATGAGCAGGAACTAGACAAAACAAATCATCCTGATATTTACCTTGTTGAAAAAATATTTCGAAATATAACAAATAAAGTTTTTGTTAAGGGGTTGGGGTTTGATAAAATCCATAACAGTTAGATCAACAAACATGAATTAGAAAAAAAAAAAAAATCTTAATAATCTAAATTATTTTTTTGTATTAAGAATATGTATTTTAATATTATAAAAAATTTAACATTATAAAAAGATTTTTCTAATATCAAAAACAATATATTTATGATTAAAATGGAGTGTAAAAAAAAAATATTCATAAGATGATTCAAGAAAAAATTTTATTTATTGAATTCATCCTTAAAGTACAAAATTATATGTAAGAAAATGTCAAGTTATAATATCCATTATACGTTACACTAAGCAAAATTATTTACCGCATCTAACAGTTTATTTAACAATTTATCATTTTCATACAAAGCGTTTGATGTTTCATTAGGTAGGAAAATTTGGAATTCTTCGTCCAACTCAGCTACAATTCTCGGCCCATGTTTAGTATTTATTTTCTTCAGCTTCGTTACCAAGTGTCGATGCCCTTGACCATTTCAATCACTTTTCTGGTAGGCAAAAACTCGCTGTTTGCAATTTTGTTTAAAGCGGCTAGATCTACCTGTAATAATACAAACAAATTTTTTTTTTTTTTTTTTTTCTAGAAATTATATCAGAAAAAAAGATCAATAATACTTCAAAATATGTAGGAACCACAAACTTTATTTTTGATTTCTTGAGTTTAAAGTCCTTTGAGTCCTCCTGTTTTTCTTTTTCGAGCTCGCTGTTGACAATCGATAACGCTCTCTTGATGTTGGTGGCCGGTGATGCTTGATTCTTGTTGGTTGTTGATGATGCTTGCTTGCTTGTAGTTGACGAGATCCCGCTGTTGTTGATCGACCTGTGCTTGAGACGTAGCAAATATTAGAATAAATTCTAAAACTTGATACGGCTCCTGATGTAGGACTCCCCCCTCTCTTACAGCGTTTTTATCATACAGCGTAGTTATCAACTTTTTTTAAGTTATACTTCTGTAGGCGCGTTCTGCCCTCCAGAGTAAATCAATCATTTCAGATTAGTGACCTTGAAAAAAAGTGTTACGAAAGTGGATTTTGCTTTGATTCTCCTCTTTCGCCCTACCCCAAGTTTCAACCCCCACCAACAGTTTACAAGGAGATTTAAACCCCCGTCTTTGTGCACATTGGGCAAGCCCTCAACCCACTCTGGTATGAGCGAGCCTGGCATAGAAAAACCAATTACTTTATTTTGTCTAACAGTTCGTAACGTATTTTTAATGTGAATTTTCATTTTTTCGCTGTGAGGATTAAGATCAGCAGTGCTCCAGCGGATTTTTCCCAAGACCTGAACGGGTCGTGAGCAGATTGTTGTAACGTGATAGATACGGACTTGGTAACAGAAATATTTATTGCAATTGATTGAAAACTCGTGGCACTCTGCACTTTAAATGTATGAAACTTAGTGCAATAAGTTATTTATGAAAAATTTAATAATTGGCTGACAGTAACTCTAGTATGTCTTTCCTTAAGTTACAAAAAGCAAAGTGTACACTGTGTACAGTCGTCGCCGTCGTCGGCACAGCGGCTGCAGTCGACAACCACACACAGAGAGACACACACGTATATACACATGTATACACATGTATATGCATATATGCCAATAACCTTTTTGTGTCATCCACATCGTCGCCCTTCATATGTGTTCGTGATACACAGCATTGTGATGAGTTAAAAAATTTTTTATGGATAACTCATTACACAAACTTTTATTTATTATAAGTGCAGAGTACCACAAGTTCTCAATTAATTGCAATGAATACTTGTCACCGAGTCCGTACGTATCATGGCACAACAATCTTCTCACGACACGTTACGGACTTCGAAAAAATTCGCTAAAGCACTGCTGGTCTTCATCCTTACAGCAAATTGTGAATTCATTCATTTGGTTGTATTTTCCATTAAATAAGCAAGTTATTTCACAAAATATATTTTTTTGGTACGTTTTGTTTTCTAATTTGGAACATTCATTTATTTATCATCAATTTGTTACTTTCAGAATTAATAAATTATTTTTTATACAATTTTTCGCATTTTTACAGATTTTTCGTAATAAAAAAGAAGAAAAAAAATTTTTGTACTCTATAAATACAAAAATTTATTTTCTTTATTCACAATTTTTCGTTTGTAACTGAGAACAAAATTCAGAGAGGTGGCATGAGCACTAATATATGCTGCAACTCTGAAAATTATTTTTCTCATAAGGATGAACTTACATACACGCTCTTACACATACTTGGTGCCTTTTTTTTGTGTTCATGAAAAAAAAAGAACACATATATATCTCCTAATATTATATAGTTGTATTGACGAAAGTGAGTCTCAGCCCCCCCCCGCTCCCCCTCAGCGCCCCATAGATTTACGTAGTTATTTGCTTGTTTTTACGTCATTTTTGATCAAATTATATTTGAGTAAGCACCCCCCCCCCGGCTTCCCCTCGCTCCCCCTCCACCTCCTCCTCCCCCCCAAAAAATACTTATTTCTAGAATGTTTTACCATCATAAATGTTAAAAAATATACGTAATTTAGTACCCAAGTCATACCTCATTTTAAGGGTTTTTTAGGTCACTGATCATAGATCTCCATCTGCCTATTCACTTCCCCTTACTCACTACATGTCTCTAAAGTATCATTATTTATTTAACTTGATTGAACTTTTACATTTCAAATCTTTTTTTGGTCCATGTTTACTTTACCCAAATATAAAATTCTTGATTACCTGAGGACTTTATTCACAAAAAGACAGAATTCAGGAGAAGGTATAGTTAAATAGACAAACACAATTAAGCTTTTAAAACAATAATTCATTCTGTTAGCCTAATGTTGTGACATTTCATGTGTCGATTTAACCCATCTGTTTTTTTAAAACCCTTTCCACATATTTTTTTTCATGGTTTTTATGAATTAACAAACGTCTGTTTAAATGTTACGATCTTCAAAGTTACATATTTTTGAATTACTGAAAAAGGTAATGATGATGAGGTGCCAGTATTCAATGTTATACTAAGAATACAAACTCTGCTTTTTTTCCCGTCATTATTTCTGCTTCTATATTATACTTAAATAATTTAGTTATTTTTAATCTTGTGCCTTTACAAAGACCGTCTGATATACTTAAAGTTCTTATTAACACTACTATAGCATTTATTTCCAATTTTAATTCGTGTGGTTGAAGACCTTCTCTGATATCATTTAAAAACTCTATTGAAAAATTAATATTTATGTTATTATATGTTTTATCAACTCCTTTGTGAGTCACGTATTCTGCTGTTGTGAACTAATTATCAGTATACATTGATGAATACACGAGTAATGTCGTTATTTTGTCTACTCAATCTATTAGTGGGGGGTTGGCACGCGGAGCAGGCAGGGGGGCGGAGCCCTACTAGTATATATATTTGGAAATGAAATCCGTTTATCTAGCAGTAATCTTCCATACAAACAAAAAAATGAGAGCTTGATATGGATCTTATAAATTCTATTCAATGTGATTTTTTCATGATGTTACATGTCAAATTGAAAATTCTTTAAACTAAACATGTGAAAAAGGGTACAGTTGAGCAATCTGCCATTTTGTAAGGATATTCCTAATTTTCTTAGGAAGTTATTTTGAAACCATCAGAAGATTCGATGAAAAAGCACAGTTTTGTACTGGCCAGCTGCCATATTGTTTATATTGTATTGTGTCATAAAATATTATTTTTAATTGTTCTGTTATGAGATATTAAAATATTTATTGAAACCACACCCAACTAACGTATAGGTGTACTCATTCCAACGATAATTGCACCACATTTGTACATAATACCGTTTCATACGAGGTATACATATATTTATAATTATATTGTTTGCCATACAATTTTATAGAAGTATAACTTCTTACTTGGGTACCCAAGCACCCACTATCCACTGGTTTGTTTGAACCTGGTGGTGCTACATGCTCAGTACAAAATGGTACATTTTTGTATGGTACATAATGTACATACATTATGAATTTTTTAGGATATCCCATGTCTACTTTAAAGATGTAGCCAATTTTAGCATCATCCTCTACAGTAGAAGTATCGAACTGATCAATATTTTCCATCCACTGAAAACCATTTTGTGGTAAGGATTGAGTTATAGCCCAACCGTACAGATTTTTTTACGTCGTAATACATAATGTATTTTTCGTTTTTACTAGGTTGATAGCCTTTTTTTCATGTACGAATTGTTTGCTTTTGCATATCGATTACAACACTTACTAATAACACCCCGTATACCTCGCTCAATAAATATAAGCATGTCAATGTCAGTTGACAATTCTAATGTCCCCTGTAACGTAGATACCGTACACAAGTTTTTATTTTATTTTTTTCCTTAAATAATACAAATTACATTTATATTTTTCAACATTGCGTCCCAAGTTAGACCAAGTGTTGTATAATAATGTACAGGGTCTAGTTCATACGCTGCAAGACAATTTTTTCGGAAGGGTTCAAATACTTCAGAAAGAAGCAATACATCTATTTTCAAGTACAAATCGGACTATTGTCCAAGCATTTCGATATTAAAAGCACTCAAAACTTTTTTTGCATGTTCATACTCTTTATCAGATGTATGGGCTTGATAAAAGTTGCTGTAAAAATTGTCTTTCGAAGGTATACTGGCTTCTTTGAGTTTTTCGAAAGAGGAGACATAATCATATAAAAATAGTCATTTTCTATTTAATAAGTTTATCTGGTCTACTGTATATTTATTGTTGTCTAAGAATATTTTTTCCAACGTGTCATACTTCTCTAGATAAGATGACAACTTGTCGAGGAAAGAAGCCATAAACTTATAGGAGTCGATGAAACAAAGATTAATATTAGTTCCTTCGATTATTTCGTAAATGAAATATATTTTTCCTTCGTTTGTGGTAAAAGCTATACTCTACCGGGAAAGCATATTGAGAGTTCTTTTATGAATAAATGAGAATCGAATCCGCTGAAATTGTGAAATATGACTGGTATAACTAATGAATCTTGATAATTAATGTTGCATTCTCTGTGTACAAAGCCTCAATATCTATAGTAAGAAATTTTTTTTTTTTTTCTTGTAAAAAAGACCATATTTTATACAGTAAGAAACAAATACAGTAAGAAACATACAATTATACATAATTTCCTGGTAGATGACAGTGATCTTTCACTTTTGTATCAGTTGAGTTGAAAGATTTACTGCAAATATGACATTGAGTTGCACTTTTAAATTCAGCTTGTTTGTTAAAGATTAGATTTATCATTTCCGATGGATTTTTGTGAATTTTCTCTAATTCTACAGCTAGAAAATACAGATTTTTCACGAACCATGTAGCAGGCGTTTCGATATCTTCTTTACTTTGCCTATAGCTGTTATACATCGACTTAGAATCGTCATAGCTATATTAAAAATAATAACCAATGTTAAATGCTTTATGATATTGATATGCATACTTAGTTTTAACAGATTCTAGTAAACCTGCGTGCACAACGAAAAGTGCGTAGGTCTTGTACATAAAGTTTTCAAATTCTAGTAAATGCTCACTTTTCATTTTATCGGGAAGTATTATTTTAGATTTATTGACGTTTCTATAATTAACTTCGTTTACGCATTTAAATTTTGCTTGATGCAAAAGTAGTGAAGGCAGCGATCACATATAAATGTTCTACGATTATTTTCAGACAACTGTTTGCTCACCAAACAGGATAAGTTTTTCATTCAAACACAGTGAAATTTATATTGTGCATTGACATTTTTTTTCTGAATTTCATTTCCTTTAATGTCAAAGCTTTCACCAAGCAAAAGATTCACGTGCTTTTTTTTCACTTGTTAAATGACTTGGTAAAACATCATAAATATTATCTTTTTTTTTGAAAAATATAGATTTCTTGAAATATTGTTCTGTTTTTCAAACTTGGCTGTATTTCTTTTATCTGCTGGAAATTTAATACCATAAAAATTATACTAATTTTTATATGGAATGTAGTGAGAGACACAAGATGTGTTTTACTGCACTGAATACAATGCTGACAAGATAGCCCATTTAAAACATTGCTGATCATTATTTTCTATGTTAACGCAAGCTTTTTTATTATTTATATAGTCTGGAAGTCTAATGTAAGAACTTTCTTTCATAGGACTGTATTTATTGATATTAACAACCAGTTTTAGTATGCAGTGCAAGATCCAACCCGATTCTTATTCTTGAAAATCTTCTGAATCTTAATCTATTGGGTATCGTAAATTTTCATCAAACCACTTACTTAAAAATGTTGTTTGATGAATTGCATGAGATTTTGTGTTAAAATATTTAATGTCAAAACTTTCTACATCATCTTTTATAACTAAAAATTTAGCAGCTAGTACTGCGTTTACTTTTAAACTTTCATGATCTTTCAAAATTTCTTGAATATATTTTAAAAACTGTATTTCAACGTCTTTTAAAAAATTTTTGAGGTCTAAGTGTTTAAAGTTCATAATGAGTGCAATCCTCATTAAATTTTCAAAAGCACTATTTACGTCATTCTAATAAAGAGATATATTTTCATCAGAATTCCACTTACTGTTAATTCCAGAATTTTTTTCGTTATTGAATGTTCTAGCTGCTATTCTTGCGCCTTGAACTTTTTCAATAGTGTTTCGTTTATTTTTGAATGAATCTGAGTTGTAGAGCATTACGTTTGTACAAATTTGTATCTAAACTATTGTGGCTTGTATTTTCTGTTTATCAGATGTAGTTAATTCGGATAGTTGACTGAAACTTTTAGGTTGTTTGAAAAGTGTGTTATCTATATCAGATTTTTTACTAGCGTCTTATCTTTTGTTTCTAAACTTTTTTTTTGGATATACCAAATTTTCTCAGCTGCATCTTTTAAGTACTGTGCTGTAGATATGGTTAGGTTTTTCTTCGAACCACTTAGAAGGTTGAGTAATAGGAAAGTGAGATTGAGGGATTATTTACACAGTTATATTTGGTATTAAAAGACAAGATTGGTTAATATAGGAGAGTTTTGCATAGTGAAGGAACACTATGAGCCATGTGTAGAATTGCACATAGTGCCCTCAAAAAAAACAACAAAGAACCCTCGTTGTCAATAAAACAGCAAGCGACTTTTTTGTTTTTTTTTCACACGTAGAAGCATGCTAAACCAAAAATTGTAATAATTTCAATTTCAATTTGTATTCTTTATTGTACATACAACTATATAAGGATAAAATATTTACAGTAATTAACGTTACAAAATATTCACATTGTTATAGAAATTGTTATTACCTAAATTATAAAATATTTTTCATAGCTATATTACACAGCCAGCTTCGAAAGAAGCTCTACTCTAAAAAATCCACTTTAATACGTAAGAGCTACTAGCATCTTCTAAAATTTTCTTCCTGTTGGTTGATGCCTTTTTAAGCTGTTTTTGGAGCCTTTCTTCTTTTAAACGCTTCTTTTTGACTGCAGCCTTACAGTCTTTTTCTTTTTTCAAGGCTGAGTTATCTTTTTTTCATCATTCTTTCTCTTTCCTTAGCTCTTATCTTGTTTTGCATGATTCTAAGTTGAAGTTGAGTATGAATTTCAACTTCTCGTTCCTCCTCCTCACTTAATATTAATACTTGTTTTCTATAATAACTTTTTCTTCTTCTTTATTTAGTTTTTTTTTATTTTCTTCTTCTTCTTCTTTTATTTTTCATTCCACTTATTCATTCATCGCTTCATTTTTCAAAAAAAGTGGTTTTATTTTAAATCTTCTTCCTTTGCTGATTACTTCATCCTTTACAACTCGCAATCGTGGTATTTGCTTCGGCGGCGTTGTGTGTACTGTTGCTGGTGTTGAAGCGAGCTGAGATAGTGATGGCATTGGTGGTGGAGGTGTTTTTAACAGCGGTAATGGAAGTGGGGCTGGTGATGGTGGTGGTGGTTGTTGCATCAACCACCGTATTATAGGGCTTCCACTAGGTAACGGTATATCCGCTACATTTGGTATATAAGATGCTGCTGCTGCTGTAGGAGGTCGCATTTCTGCAGCTTGTTGTTAGTGTTGTTGCTATTAGCGCTTCTGCTGCAGCTGTTGTTGGTAGCGTTGCTGCTGTTGGTGGTAGCGTTGCTACTGTTGGTGGTAGCGTTGCTGCTGTCGGTGCTAGGGTTGCTGCTGTTGGTGCTAGCGTTGTTGCTGCTGCTTGTAGCGCTGCTATTGGTGTTGGTAGTGTTGCTGCTGCTACTATTACTGCTGTTAAATTTTGTGGCAGTACCTTTTTTTTCTCCAAATTAGTCAAAATATTTTGGTGAATATGAATGCGGATTTTTTGTGTCATTATGTACATCCATAAAATTGAAGACAAGAAATTCAGTTTTAATATTGCTTTGTAAAAAAATTTTTTTTTTTACTTATGAACTATCGAATTAAAATGGAAAAAAAGACTAATTAACTGTTTGATAGAGATACAGCTATTCCTGCAGCAGGTCGGGTCGTCTGGGGTTTTGACGACCTTGGTTCAGGATTCACCTTCTTCGGCTTCTTACAATTAGACTTAGACACTTGCACTGCATCATTTACGGATGCCTTCTTAACCATCTTGAGGGTGAAAGAATACTGAGAGTTTAGAAAAGTATGATTTCATGTAGGGATGGCAAATCAATTAATACAAACCATTGAATTATCTTGTTAAGAGATTGGAGAGAAAAACTAGTTCACACTGCAAGTGTGAAAAATTTTCATAAAAAATTTTTTCTAAACGTATGAATTGGCGTAACACTAGTCATTCACTTGAAGTGTTAGGAAATACCTGTTATTTAGGCAGTGTATTTTCTAAACATTACACTCAATACAAATAGAAGAGAGGTAGAAAGGGCTAAGAAAATAAGTTTTGCAATAACAGTGTGAAAAATATTCACATCAAGTTTTTCCAATGTAATTTCATGCGACGACATTTGGTATTTAACTAAATCGCTAAGGGTAATTTGCGACTCTATTAATTTGAATTAATAATTAAAAACAACGTCCAATGGTGGTACTGTCATATTTTAAATTTATTAAAAAACAAAACTACGTTTCGGCCGTTTGGACAACGTCCCGGCCCTCATCAGGTACAAAAATCTATGAGTAACAAAATTCTTTGCAATACAAATTTAAGTAAAATATAATAAACGCAAATTAAATTACATGTATAACATACCTCTGACTCTTACGAAAGGGATGTAAAATCGTAATGTAGTCAGAGTTTCAAGCTAAGTTGCTTTTATACCCTGCACATACACAAATGACATAGTACACGCACGTAATACAATCGAATAAGAATCGCGAGCAGTTCCTTGAGACGCACATAAACAGTTCAGTTTTCCTAATACTATGAATGAAAGGGGTCCTCGAATCATGTATATAAAGTTAGTCACCTTTCTTAATTGACATAACAATAGACCTATAACAATCTTTCAATTTTTCTGTATCTTGTTGTCTATTAATATTATTATTAAAGTAATGTATATTTAACATTTCGGAAAAAAGGCGCTTTTTGTAATTTTGTTCTATGTCTAAAATTTTAATATTATCAAAATTAAAATTATGTGTAAATTCAATGCTACGTTGTGATAGTACCGATGTATTCTTTTTTTCTCGATGTCTCTTTTGTGTTCTGTCATTCTTAACTTTACAGCTCTCGATGTTTGACCAACATAACAGCAGTTGCAATTCGCACATGGTATGTGGTAAACAACATTTTTTTTATCGAGTGGCTCAGTTACATCTTTTCCAAGTGAAAAGATCGATTTTAATTTATTGCTCAAACTGTTTATAAGACCAACGTGAAGCTTCTTACAATAATATTTAATATGACTGTGCAAGTGGGGAATATACGGTAATGATAAGATTAATTTATGATTACTTTTATTTCTGTTGCTATTGTCGATCATATTCATGCTTTTTAAGGTATTTAATCTTTTATTTACAAATTTGTCAATAAATCTTTAAGGATAATTGTTAGCTAATAAAAATTTGTTAATCAATTTTAAATTATAATTATGAAATTGTGTGTCTGCTAATTTAATAGAAAAGTCTACTAGTGTGTAAATAATACCTATTTTGTGTTGTATTGGATGGTGGGAAAGAAAATTCAAGTATCGGCTTGAGTGTGTGGGTTTTTGGTACCAATTAGTTAGTACTGTGTTATTTTTTTGAATAATAATCTCGAAATCTGAGAAACTGATGCTGTTGTTATTGTTACATGTCTCAACAGTGAATTGTAATTCAGGACAATAGCTATTAAAAATGTTTTTGGTATATTTGATATATTCAGTAGGAACGCATATGAGGATATCATCCACATACCGTACGTACAATGGAACATCAAAACATAACTTATCTTAACATGAAATTTCAAGTAAACGCATTACGAGATCACACATCACTGGACTACAGGGACTGCCCATTGGAGAGCCAAAAACTTGTTTGTAAAATTTTTTGTTAAATTGAAAAAAAGTTGAATTAAAAACCAATGACACTCCTGCGCAAAATTCATTTAAAGAAACATTGATCTTATTATTTAAGAATTTCCAAAAATGTTTTATTGCATTTGTGATTAAGGTTTCACTAGTATTAGTGAATAAACTAACTACATCTAGACTAATGAGAGTGTAACCAGGTTGAATGATAACTTCTTTTAATTCATTTTTTAATTCATAGCTATTTTTTATGTGTGATTTTGCCAGCGGAATATTATTAATCGAAAAATCAGAAAGAAGTTTAAAAAAACTATACGTAGGTGAATTCAATGTTGAAACAATAATACGGATAGGAAAGTCTTTTTTGTGTATTTTTATCAGTCCATAGCATTTAGATAAGTCTTTTTTATGAATATTTTTATCAAATTTACTTAATTCATCAAATTCATCAAAAACACCGTATTTATCCCACTTGCTTACAAAATTTTTAGTATCTTTTATTAATTAGTATAAAGGATTTTTTTTTATTCGTAAATAATATTTATCATCACTTAACAATTCTTCTACTTTATTAATGTAAGTTTCTTTTTCAATGTACGTTGGATAGAAAGTTTGATGCCCTTTTGTCACACGAAGAATCCGAGCGCGAAGGAGTATACGATACACTTCCAGCTACAAGTGTCAGTGACCCTTGCCTGGTCCGGTGCCCTGAAATTGTCAACAATGAAGGCACAAGTGAAATAAAAGAAAACTGGCTATGTAACCTTTCTAATACACCGCTGCCAGATTGTGTATCAAGCATATCGGAATTAGGCGATAAATTTAATTTTGTTTCTAATACAAAAAAATCTGATTATTTGTATCTTTTTAAGAATGCTGAACATTTACTTAAATATTCTGGAAAATTTGAGACTGTTGAAAAGGAACTTCATAACATTATCAATAACAATAAACATAATGTATCTACTCGTCTTTTTTTAAATGATGGAGTTCTCCAAGACAATTTAAAGCGAACACGAGCCTTCCTTAAAAATAATAAACGCATTTTAATTACTAAAGCAGACAAAGGTAATGCCACTGTTGTCATTGAAAAAGGAACTCACATTAATAAAGTAGAAGAATTTTTAAGTGATGATAAATATTATTTACAAATAGAAAAAAATCCTTTATACCAATTAATAAAAGATACTAAGAATTTTGTAAGCAAGTGGAATAAATACGGTGTTTTTGATGAATTTGATGAATTAAGTAAATTTGATAAAGATATTCATAAAAAAGACTTATCTAAATGCTATGGACTGATAAAAATACACAAAAAAGACTTTCCTATCCGTATCATTGTCTCAACATTGAATTCACCCACACATAGTTTTTCTAAATTTCTTTCTGATTTTTTGATTAAGAATATTCCGCTGGCAAAATCACACGTAAAAAATAGCTATGAATTAAAAAATGAATTAAAAGAAGTTATCATTCCACCTGGTTACACTCTCATTAGTCTAGATGTTGTTAGTTTATTCACTAATACTAGTGAAACCTTAATCACAAATGCAATAAAACGTTTTTGGAAATTCTTGAATAATAAGATCAATGTTTCTTTAAATGAATTTTGCGCAGGAGTGTCATTGGTTTTGAATTCAACTTTTTTCCAATTTAACAAAAAATTTCAGAAACAAGTTTTCGGCTCTCCAATGGGCAGTCTCTGTAGTCCAGTAATGTGTGATCTCGTAATGCGTTTACTTGAAATTTCATGTTAAGATAAGTTATGTTTTGATGTTCCATTGTACGTACGGTATGTGGATGATATCCTCATATGCATTCCTACTAAATATATCAACTATACCAAAAACATTTTTAATAGCTATTGTCCTGAATTACAATTCACTGTTGAGACATGTAACAATAACAACAGCATCAGTTTCTCAGATTTCGAGATTATTATTCAAAAAAATAACACAGTACTAACTAATTGGTACCAAACACCCACACACTCAGGCCGATACTTGAATTTTCTTTCCCACCATCCAATACAACATAAAATAGGTATCATTTACACACTAATAGACTTTTCTATTAAATTAGCAGACACACAATTTCATAATTATAATTTAAAATTGATTCATAAATTTTTATTTCCTAACAACTATCCTCAAAGATTTATTGACAAATTTGTGAATAAAAGATTAAATACCTTGAAAAACATGAATATGATCGACAATAGCATCAGAAATAAAAATAATTATAAATTAATCTCATCATTACCGTATATTCTCCACTTTCATAGTCATATTAAATATTAATGTAAGAAGCTTCACATTGGTCTTATATACAGTTTAAACAATAAATTAAAATCGATCTTTTCACTTGGAAAAGATGTAACTGAGCCACTCGATAAAAAAAATGTTGTTTACCACATACCATGTGCGAATTGCAACTGCTGTTATGTTGGTCAAACATCGAGAGCTGTAAAGTTAAGAATGACAGAACACAAAAGAGACATCGAGAAAAAAAAGAATACATCGGTACTATCACAACGTAGCATTGAATTTACACATAATTTTAATTTTGATAATATTAAAATTTTAGACATAGAACAAAATTACAAAAAGCGCCTTTTTTCCGAAATGTTAAATATACATTACTTTAATAATAATATTAATAGACAACAAGATACAGAAAAATTGAAAGATTGTTATAGGTCTATTGTTATGTCAATTAAGAAAGGTGACTTACTTTATATACATGATTCGAGGACCCCTTTCATTCATAGTATTAGGAAAACATGAACTGTTTATGTGCGTCTCAAGGAACTGCTCGCGATTCTTATTCGATTGTATTACGTGCGTGTACTATGTCATTTGTGTATGTGCAGGGTATAAAAGCAACTTAGCTTGAAACTCTGACTAGATTACGATTTTACATCCCTTTCGTAAGAGTCAGAGATATGTTATTTATGTAACTTAATTTGCGTTTATTATATTTTACTTATATTTGTATTGCAAAGAATTTTGTTACTCATAGATTTTTGTACCTGATGAGGGCCGGGACGTTATCCAAACGGCCGAAACGTCGTTTTGTTTTTTAATAAATTCAAAATATGATAGTACCACCATTGGACGTTGTTTTTAATTATTTACCAACTGTCATTGGACGTTTTATTTGAAGAATTTGAATTTTTGTTGTTACAAGTAGATGAGATATTTATTTGCAAATTGAAAAACTCGTAATAATACATGTGCAGTATGTCTGATTGTTAATGTACCTGTAGCATTCATCCAAACTTTCGTAGGTGTCTCATTACATATATCTAGTGAAGGAAGGAGCGCACATGCTATTAATACAGAAAAACTTCACTTATTTAAACTATAGAAAATTTTTAAAAACTTCCATTCATCCACTACAGCACACATCATTTGGCATATACACATGATGATGAATAGGCGAACACTGTCGCTGTTGATAGTAGATTACCTACCACAAATTTTCACAAAGAAATGATTTCAGCAAGAGCTGGGAGAACGCCTTGTATGTTATGGTGATGACACAGTCTCTTAATACTCTGGTTATTGGGGCTGAGGGATTATTTTCCGCATAGCTCGTCAAATGGAAGCGGTCAGCATCCCGACCACATGCGAAACAAAATATAATTTTCTGATGAAAAAAATTAATCTGGACTCGCATACGAAACAAAATATGCACTATCCATTTGTCAACGCAAGTAGCGCGCGCAGACAGAGAGAGGAAGAAATATTTCACATTTTCTTCCATTTTTCTGGAGAAAAAAAAAAAAAAAAACCATGAAAAAACACGTACCCGGTATGCGCTTCACGTGGTTTTAACCAGAACCAGCTTAGCCTGCCAACTGATGCCCTATGGCGGTGAGAGCTACCCCTTTCTGCCAGAAGTGCCAGAAACAATAGTATTCAAACTTTAGCGCTACATTACAGAAAAAAGAATTTTCAGCTTAAAAAAAACACTCAAGTATAAAACCAATAACAAACTAGAGGCCCAACGCCTCAGTTTCACCCGAGATTCATTGAGTTGAGCACCGAAGTTTGTTGACACGCAATTCTAATTTAAAAAATTTTTGTTTGGAATCTATGCAGTTTAAGTCAAATAATAAGCTGTAAGAGAGTTTGAAAGAATATAATGATGCTAAAAAGTACCGTACGTTCCTCACAAGGTACATCAGTTAAAGGGCGGTTGATTTGCACTTTCTTACGTTATAACAAATGGAAAGAACTATTTGATAAAACTGTAAGGATTCAAGACTGACAAAAAATATATAATTAAAAAAATTATTTTATCTGATCTCTACACTTAATTACCAGAGCAAGAAAATACTGGAGCCTAATATTTCCATTTTTGGCACAATAATAAATACAATTACATATTAATCTATCTATTGAAAATTCTGGAAGATTCAACTAATAACTGTCAGGGTTACAATTGAAAGCTAATCTCTCACTTAGTAAACTCTTATTCGTCAACTATGACACTGCAATTTCAATCTCGATAAATGTTCTGCATCAGTTTTTTAACTCCTAAAATTGTATACATTTGAGGTATTTGAAGCTGTCCTTCCAATTTACCCATTTTCGACTATAGGCATGGTTAAAACCTTTGTGAGCCCTGAGGGTGTTTTTTATCAACTTTGTTAGGTCATAATATATTTGTTGGCAAGGTAACTCAACGTTTAATAGCCCTCAAAAGATCCAGTGAGCTTAACTCATTCTTCACTGGTTTTTAGCAAATGTGACTGTTTTTCGAGATCTTCAGGTGGTCTTTTCTGGCCTACTGTTGTAGCACCCAACTGTTCAGGAGAAAAAAAACTGCTGAAGAGTTGAAGCTAGATATAGTGCTCTTTCCGAATATCTCCTGATGTTACGCCAGAGACCTTGGTGTCCAAAGCACCTTTTGCAGAGCTTAGTTGTTTTGGTGATCTAAGAAGAAAAGATAGATTAATAACGCTTGCCTGTTGGAAACTGTCCCGTTTACTCAAACTTATTTCTCCTTTATTGCTTCACTGTAAGGTTTTTCCAGCGCAGATCTCGGAAAGGATCGATGATTCCTGGATGAGTGCTTAGAGTCGAGAGGATAACGCAGGGTTGTAGGTACCTGGGGTTCCTGGAAATAGTTTTAAGAATAAATTTTTTGGCAAGACAGTTTAACGTCAGATGGCCCTTAATGGAACCCATGAGATTGATGGAGACCAGTGAACGTAAAGACTTTATAACAAGGAATAGTGGTGATACTTCCAGTCATTCTTATTATTATTATTATTATTATTATTATTATTAATATTATTATTATTATTATTATTATTATTACTATTATTATTCTTACTGATGAAGAGCCAGCTGCGAATAGGTGGACTCTTACCCTCGAAGTCTCTGCGTACACGGAGATCATGCACCATTGGCTGAAGAATATCTCATCTTCGGGAAGTTCCCCGGATAACCAACTGCTTACCGCTGTTAAGGAAAGTAGGCCTGGAGAATATCTTTTCTGTAGGTATGCCACGGCCGTTGGGACAAACCACTGAGGAGGAGGCTGATGAAATTTCCAGCCAACGTGGCTGCCTGAACTCCTCAGGGTTGTTTTCTCTAGAAGGGTAGAAGCTTAGATGGGTTGTTCCTTTCGTATTTTGTGACTCCCTTGCTGCAATTACTAGTCTTATCAATCACTCATTTGCATGCCGTAAATATCTTACACCTAGCCGAAAATCCATTGTTGTCCCGCTTTCCACAGTTGCGCAGCCAGCCAGTCCTCCCAATGCGCGTCTGGTCGCGAATATGGCACATTTTGCAAAGGTTCAGTACGTCCATGTGGCATAACAGATGGTGGCTTATTCGGAGGGCTGAAGACTTCTTTCGCCTATGTAATCGAGATTTTAGAGGGGCCACAGTACTCAGTCGGCTCTCCATAAAGGGGTAGTGTCACAAAACTCAAAAATATAAAAACGCCTTGAAAAAATTTGTATAAGCTAACAATTATATGTAGAATAACATATTAAAATTTCAGACATCCTAGCTTTACCGTTTTCGAGTAATAAGTTATCTATTTAACACATACTCTTATCAGAAAAAGAGTATTTTACAGATTGCGATTTTGCTGAAATTGAAATATAATATAAAATAGTATGTTTTAAACGTAATACTTCAAGAACAGCACCCGTAGCTTCACCGTTGTTTATTTATAACAAATTAAAAGTGTATATTTAAAGATCTGTGAAGATGTTGCAACGGAGATTTCACCACCAACTCAATGTTGAGGTACAATATAAGCTCCGAACGTATCTATACTTATACGTATAGGTAGGGGAGACCAGGGAATGACGGACACCTTTTCTTCAATAGCTAATTACAGCTTTAATTTTAAAGTAAGATTAACCAAAAAAATTGATTTGTAAAGAAAAGAAAATCTAGTTATCACAACACAAGCAAATTCTATAAAAATAATAAAACTTTTTGTTTAAGAACGGCACAAAACAAAACCTCTGAAAACTGCTAGTGGTGCCCCACAGTGAGGTACTTTTAGCAGGGGGTGGGGTACTACTAGCCTGATAAATCACGATGATTTGTTAGGGTAACTCGTAACATGAATTTTGAAAAAGAAGTTTTTTTTATTGAGTACACATAAAATTGAAATAAAAAAATGACGAGAGCATGTATACATATTACAAATATTTTTAATCACATTGAAGTTGTTACTTTGGAATTATAGTTTTAATTGATATTTAGTTCTCATCCCAGTTCCCTTGGTTACTTTTTTTTTGTGACGCACCATTTGTAAAATTGGCCTAAGCAATTAACATCTTAAAAACTAAATCACCTTGTGTATCACGGTGTATCACTGTATATCACAATGTTTACATGTCTGGATAAGGTTAGGAAATCTGTTTACGGTCGGAAATAACCGATAATATAGAGAACTCCCGTGCTAGTAGCACCCCGCCCTAAGGTGCCGGTCATTCCCCATATAGAACACGTTATTATTTTTTAAATAACTTTTTTTTCATACCTTCTAGAGCAAATTAAAAAAAAGCATGTTGAAGCTCAAGGTTTAATCTACAAAATAGACATCATTAGATAGTTTAAAACAGGTTCGTTTGTATCGAGTGTGTGCGATTAAAAATGCGAGAGCAGGCACTCTATGAGATAAAATATTACATGTTTTCCATTAAACTTACGCTGCATTGTTTAGTGTTTTACTTGGAGAGGGAAAAAGTAATCGCATTAGAAATTGTTATTTACAAGGTTTGAATTGAAAATATTTTATCATTTGAGAGAAACTGAGGTGCTAGAGTTACCTAGTAAGATTGTCATTCCCCGGTCTCCCCTATACAGAGGGTTTTCACTTCATGCGGCGTTGCTACATTTATTTTCATTTGTCTGTTTCGGAGCACATAATCTATTTTAGAACACGCATTGATTATACATTGTGACACTACCTCCTTAAGTTAACGGACGATGTTCGTCTTGGGATGGAGTGCGGAAGGGTCATGATGCTGGTGCTGTTCGACTCCAGACGTGCATTAGATTTTATCAGCCACTTAGTTTCACTAAGGGCTATAAGCCGAATGGACTTTCCTGCGGACGTCATTGGATCGTTTCATTCGTATTTGTCTGATCGATCGCAAGCTGTTGTTCGGCTGGACGGAGACTAACTCAGACTGATTTTCTTCCATGCACGTCGGGTATGCTTCAGGGATCCTCTTTGAAACCAATTTTATTTTTCATATTTTTAAATTCTATTCTGTCAGTAGTATCTTATAGTACTGGTATACTTTTCACGGATGATCTACAGGCATATTTATATGATACAAGCTTTTGGAGCTCCCTGGGACTGTGGGTAGGTTTAACGAATATATTGTGATGGTTGTGGCTTGGACGTTTGAGTTTGGCTTCCAGTTTCATTTTTAAAAGATACAAGCCATGCTCCTGTTTACTTATGAAAAGTTGATGCGAATCGACACTAACGCGCTACCTCCCTTGCTGGCTAGTGGTAGAGTGATCCCGTTCGTTAGTTTGTTTAAGGATTTGAGGGTGACTCTGTTAAGATATCTCTTGTAGTACGTCTACGTTGCATCAATTAGTTCAACGTTCGTGGGGTACTGTATTGTCTTTAATATAGAGGGGGGATACCCTTTCACCTTGGCTTAGAACTACTTTTGCCACGAGTCTCATTGTGTCCCATTTCGATTATGCTTGTTTAGTTTACATGGGATTATCAGGGTATCTGGTCACCAAGCTTGATTGCTGTGCAATACCGTTGTTCGGTATATCTTCCGTCTGAGGCGGGATGCATCACTCTCACAGCATTATGAAAGGATGGGTTGATTGCGGCCGAGTTTCAGATAAGAGAATTTTCCTGCTGTATTTGCCTACAAGCTGTTGGCCTCGGGTGAGACCTCGTTTTTATTTGACCTTCTCCCTTAGTTTACGGATGAATTCCGTCGCTCCACGAGTCATGACTAACCGACGTTTATAATTTACGATAAAAAGACAAGGGCTACCAGTATGTTTGGACGCACGAAGGCAAGATTTATGTGCGCATGAGGGACGGATCTGAAAGGATCTCAATTATGTCTGAAATTGATCTTCATAAATTAATCTGTCTAGCACGCACGCGCCCAGTGGTCACTATTCCATTAGCAAATGACACCATCCAGGTTGTCTACATTAATGTTAATTCTCTGGCTAACCATCTCCTGATAGTTCAAAAAGTTCTTTTTGATCACAAAATTGATGTTTTCTGTACATCTGAATCTTGGCTTAATCCCGATCAAAGCTCCTTCCTTTACGACATTACAGGTTACAATCTTGTCCGGAACGATCGCAGGCTGAAATGTGTATCAAAGAAGGAAAAGCGCAAATATATGCTAGGTGGTGGTGTTGTATGCTACATTAAATACGAATTACGTTATAAATTACTAAAAGCGCAGCAGATTAAGCACATTAATGAAACTCAATTTCTGATTCTACAATTAGCAACTCCCGACCTCCATAAATTACTATTAGCTGTTATACATCGACGTCCGAAAGGAGATGTACTAGGGCTGTTTTTGAGATTTTTGACCAATTATCTAAATCTAATATTTTTAATAACTAATTAATATTTCCATTTGTATACAGTTTTATGTATATACAAATATACGTATATATCGTGACTTAGTTTGTCTTTATAATGTATGGGACAAAAAACCGAGTGCTGTATTATGGATGTTTCTTTTTACTTCATCACGAACACGAACAAATACATAATAAATTCATTTATTTGATATGTAAATGTAACTTACAAGATCAGAGATGGCCATAAAAATTTTCATAATAAAATTCTGTTAAAAATAACAAAAGGAGTCACAAGTAATTTTTTTGTATATGTGTTAGTCTTACTTGTGTATTTTTTCTCGAAAAAGGAACGCAGAGAAGTACTGCTCTTCATGAGACCTTGTGCTGCGCTACCCGACTATATAAATATGTTGATTGAAAAATCATCCAGAAAAAATTTTTGTTCAATTTCTCTGATACTTAATAGTTTTAATAATTATTTAGCAATATTTTATGTGATTTTTGATTAGGTTATAAAAGGAGTGATCCTCTGTGAAAGTGATAATCGTAACACTTTGTTAAACTGGCATAAAATAACAGAGTTATTTGATTACCTTTGAATGATTTTTAAATATATCAATAATAGTTTTATATCAATCTACACAAGGATGAAATGTTAATAAACATGTACACCATTTGTTAGCATAATATTGTTACAAAAATTAATTTAAATTGAAGAAAATCTTCTAACTAATAAATTAACCAAGAGAATTCGTTACGCAACGTAAACATAAAAATAAAATGAAATTATTGAAAAAAAGTTGATACTTAATAATATCGAAATAAAAAAAAAAAACCGAATTAAAAAAAAAAAAAATATGCCGTATCAGAGATTCGAACCCTGGAGTAATCAGTGCAAAAGTATACGTTGCGATACTTAGCTGCCTCGACTACTAGCACTCTGTTTCTTAGAGTTCTCAAAGTGACATATATTGATAATGAAGCTCTAAGGTTTAAGATAAGTTTTAATTTTTTCTCTTTTGGTAATTATGTTTTAGTTTAAGTATCTCAAAGCAGAATTGTTATTTTTCTAAGTACTTTGATAATTACTTACTCCTATTGAAAGGTTACATGTGTCAAAGAACAACATTTCAATTCTAGAAAAGTCCGACTAGAAAAATTCTAGGAAGCAGGCCAAAATTCAAAATAAAATCTTTTTCAAGGGAACACATCAAGACAGCGCATCGGTAACATATGAAGGTATACATGCATGCGTAAGCTGCGAGATCCGAGGGCAGTAATCCTAAATGTGAATGGCAAACTTGCGGGAAATCCAAATTGGCTGTATAGAGCGACACGCAAAACCCCAGATAACTCGACGAAATTTGATACACAATAACTTAATAAATTAATCTAAAACTATTTAACCCAAAAACCCGACGGGCCAATTGAATAAATTTAATAACTAACAACGTAAGCACCAATCCCCACACGACCCAGGGTACTTATCGGTCGCTTAAGTTATAAGTAAAATAAATATAATAACGCAAGCGCCAATTATCACACAACCCGGAATGCTTACTGAACGCTTTGATTATTTAGAACGAATAAAATAATATCGCAAGCGCCTATCCCCACACAACTCGGGGCGCTTACTAGTCACTTACTTCAATTATAATAAATAAAATAATAACACAAGCACCAATCCCCACACGACCCGGGGCGCTAACTAGTCACTTACTTAATTTATAATAAATAAAATAAAAACACAAGCGCCAATTCCCACACGACCAGAGGCGAATACTAATCACTTTAGTTATTAGTAAAATAAATATAATAACGCAAGCGCCAATTATCACACAACCCGGGGAGCTAACTGAACGCTTTAATTATTTATATATAACAAATAGAATAATGCAAGGACCAATCCCCACACGACTCACGGCACTTATTGGTCGCTTTAGTTATTAGTAAAATAAATATAATAACGCAAGCACCAAACACCACACAACCCAGGGCGCTTACTGGTTGCTTTGATTATTTATAATAAATAAAATAATAACGCAAGCGCCTATCCCTACACAACCAGGGCGGCTTATTGGTCGCTTTGTTTATTCATGATGGATAAAATAATAACGCGAGTGTCTATCCTCACACAACCCAGGGGACTTACTACTGGCTGCTTTAATTATTGATAAGATAAATATAATAACGCAAGCACCAATCACCACACAACCCAGGACGCTTACTGGTCGCTTTGATTATTTATGATAAATAAAATAACGCAAGCACCAATCCCCACACCTGGGGCATTAGTTGACTACTTCAGTTGTTAGTAAAATAAATATAATAACGCAAGCGCCAATCACCAGATAATCTAGGGCCCTCACTGGTTACTTTAATTGTTCAAAATGCCTAGATTACGCAAGCGCCAATTCATACACAACTTGCGGCGTTTACTGGTCGCTTTACTTATTTTAATGATTAAAATAATAACGCAAGCGCTAATCACTACACGTTCCGGGGCACTTGCATTATTACATTTATCATAACTAATTAAGGCGACCAGTAAGCGTCCCAGGTTGTGTGGGGTATTGGCGCTTGCATTATTATTTTACGAATTGTAAATGATTAAACCCCGGGTTGTGTGATTATTGGCTATTAGGTTGTTATATTTATTTTACCAATGACTTAGGCGACCGATAAGCACCCCGGGTCATGTGGGGATTGGTGCTTAAATTATTTTATGTATTATAAATAATTGAAGCAATCAGTAAGCGGCCAAAGTTGTGTGGGGATGGGCACTTGCGTTATTACATTTATTTTACTAATAACTAATGCGACCATTAAGCACCCCAGGTTGTGTGGGGATTGACGCTTGTGTTACTGTTTTATTTTTTAGAAATGATTAAAGCGGTCAGTAAGCGCCCCGGATTGTGATGTAATTGGCGCTTGCGTTATTATATTTATTTTACTTATAACTAAAGCAACCAGTAAGCGCATCGGGTTGTGTGGGGATGGGCGTTAGTGTTAATATTTTATTCATTATAAATTAAGTAGGCGACTAGTAAGCACCCCGGGTTGCGTGGTGATTGGCGCTTGCGTTATTATATTTATTTTATCAATAATTAAAGCAATTTAGATGGAAGAGGTCAATGTATAGTAATTTCACATAATAATTAAAGCAGCCAGTAAGCGCCCCGGGTTTTCTGGGGATTGGCGCTTGTGTTATTTTATTTATCATAAATTAAGTAAGCAACCAGTAAGCGCCCTGGGTTGTGTTGGGATTGGCGTTAGTGTTAACATTTTATTTATTATAAATTAACTAGGCGACTAGTAAGCACCCCGGGTTGCGTGGTGATTGGCGCTTGCGTTATTATATTTATTTTATCAATGATTAAAGCAATTTAGATGGAAGAGGTTAATGTATTGTAATTTCACATAATAATTAAAGCAGCCAGTAAGCGCCTCGGGTTGTCTGGGGATTGGCGCTTGTGTTATTTTATTTATCATAAATTAAGTAAGCAACCAGTAAGCGCCCTGGGTTGTGCGGGGATTGGCGCTTGCATTGTTAATTAACAAATTTTATTATTCATTTTAGCTTATGAGGCTGCTGATTGGCCCGTTAGGTTATTGGGTTAAATAGCTTGGGATTAATTTATTAAGTTATTGTGTATAATATTTTGTCGATTTATTTGGGGTTTTGCGTCTTGCTCCATATAGCCAATTTGACTTTTCCGCAAGTTTGCTAGTCACATTTGGGAGCACTGGCCAAGAGCTCAGGCAGGAGGCAGCCAAAATATGTATAGCTATACCCATGATAAGTGGTGTACATACCTTTCAGAGGTTAGTACACTGCAATATAAAAAAAAAAAAAAAGCTATACCCATGTGTACGCACATATTCCTTTTCCTACTATGAGGTACCCATCGTACGCACATTTTGGTCTTCTCCTCCACTGCCAAAAACGTACGTATAGTTCGGCTGGTCTGCCGCGACGGTGGGCTCAAATCAGTGAACGTCTAGAAATACAGAGTCTTGTCCGGGGAAAGGCTAAACAGTGGCCAGTGGACTCGATGCACCATTGGTGCAGAGAGTGCTAGCTTAACGGGCATAGTGTTTCACAGGAGATACCTTACCACGCCCATGATATGACATACGTGCGGTATCAGGGATTGATAAATGGTTGCGGCAATACGCCCCCACACATAGGTGTGAGTGGGCGGCCCCGGCGACTAGGCCAATAGGCAACCACCGTAATCCGAAAAAAAAATATTTTTCAAATTATGTACATACTCCTTCCTTACAAATCATAACAGGTACAAACTTTAACCCGTATAAATTTTAACTTATTTAAATCTCGCGCGACAAAGAGAGACTGTATGTCTAATACTTACGTGACCTCCTGACCTTACGGACACGACTCTTTATTTGTTTCCATCAGAAAATTTATCGCTGAATTTTTCCACTACCCTCAATTTTAAATGTGCATATTAAAGACGAAGCCTTCATCTACAAAAGGTATATACTCATTCTCCTGGAACAGTTTATTTTGACTTATTATGAACGTAACACAACTTGTATTTCACGCAGCCCTTTAAGAATACATGCTAACAGTTACAACTTTAAGCTCAAATATCTCAACATTTCGATCCATATGGGGTATAAATAAGGACAGCATTGGATTCAACGAATTTTTTTCAGACAGCTCAGAATACAGTCATAAGGTATATGACTGTATCTTTACACATATTTCCAACACAAGAATGGTAGATATGTATTTTTGTATCTATGTATACATTTGAGATGCCATGATGGCTCTTAGTGAGCTTTGAGGAAATGAGGAGACACCGATGAGACCGCTGCTGATTGATTGCCTTGACCAATAAGATTAACGTAGCCCACTCACTTTCTTTAAGGTCACTAATGGCTCTTCAGCAGCAGCGCTGCAGGTGGCAGAGTTTGGGAACAAACATTCTCATATTGTTGCAGTCGGTAATTAAGGGGGCTCCTTCACGAAAGTCCCCAAACAGAGATATATTATTTCTTGTAAATAAAAGTCTACTGAATTTAATGGTGGTCTAAATTATATTTCGAATGGGTCAAAATTTTGAGAAATCCGAGCTCAAAGTTGTAACTATTAGCACGTGTTCCTATGGGGCAGCGTGAAAAACAATTTGTTTTCGTTTATAACAAACCTAAATTAAATGTCCCAGCAGACTGAATATATACGTTTTGTAAATGAAGTCTTCCTCTGTAATATGCTGTATTAAAAGTTGTGGATAAAGGACCATTTTAGCGAGATATTTGTGATGGAAATAATTAAATAGTGTCCGGGAGGTCAGGAGGTCACGTGGGTAGCAGACGTACTTGTCACGACATATATATACCATATACCTATATTTTACATAGCTATACTACACCAACACAGGTGGTCTGGTCTGGTGGTGTACTTTCGTATGCACTAGACTGGTCAAAACAATAATTAATTTTTCGTACAAAGTTAAACTACACACATAAATATCATTTTTCCCACTTCATACGTTATTAAAAATATCATAATGATTTTCAGACACATTTGTTTATTGAAAAACAAAACTTTATTTTTTGTTTGTCTTTGACCTCAGCAGTAGTCGTAGGAGCCCCCTTAAAGATGGTACTAAAATTAAATACTCAAAAAACAAGCAAGAAGTATGTCATAACGGAGTCCAATCGGCAACCAAATCTATTTTAATAACAAAACAAGAGAATAGCAGATGTATTTTCTCTGCATATATTTTTACTTTAGATACAAACATCCTGATAATCGGACTAAAGATCTTTTTCAAATTTTACTCTAATATTATTTAAATGTCAAACAATAATAGTTCAGTTTTACAGTAAAAACTCTGAATTTTCTTTAGCCATAAGTCTTAAACAGAGACGTACACTACATACTTGCCATTAGACGCCATGTGTAACAAAAAAGAAACACGGAATTTGAATTAAGGTAGAAAATCCATCGTCACTAACAAATCAAACTTTTCTTGAATTTGAAGTATGTTGTACATCGAATAATTTGGTGTTATCAAAATTTTTTTAAAGTTAGGGTATACACTAGGTGATTATCTTTGGCGCGAACCAGTAACACCATCTCCTGGATTTTTCATTTGAATAGCGGTGGCGTCGAAATGTGTGTGTCATAGCAAAGCCAATAGAAAATTACATTGTTAATTTGTAAATTTCAAATAAAATATAAATTTCAGAGCTAAAAATATGGTTGTTATTTTAAAATCAGGTATTCCATAAGTATAAACCAACGTTTTTCGCGAAAAAAGCCTCTCAAAAGATTGTGGACTTGCTGAAAGTTTTCATGTGTTAGTAACACTTTAGAGAAAATTTGAGATGATCAGACTCGTTGTTTAAAAGAACGGATTTTAAAAGAAACCCCTGGTGCTGCAAGCAAAAAGTCGAATACTAATTATTATAATGTTTGAATAGAGGTATACAAAACTAGGTTGTATAAATGTTTTGTTTACATGAATTTTTTTTTGTCAAAAAATAGAAAATTATTTGTGCAATTTTTCTCACAAAATTATAAAGTATGTTTTAATCATTGTTCTAATAAGCATTTACTGTTATATTATCATACTTTGCTAGCTACATAAAGGCCGGACTAAAAAAAATTCTTTATGCAATTGTAAAGCAGAATTGAGTCTGTAAAAACATTAAGCAGCTATATGCAATTAGATAACTTTAGAAACTAGTCATTAAAAAATTAGAGAGCCAATGATTTGGAATAGGCCATCAGATCAACAGTTACAGAAATATTAAAAAGGTTGTAAATTAAAAAACTTGTTTCAAAAGAGAAATTCTTGTTTTTGAATTTGTACAACCAACAACACACAACATTAACGATCTCTTATCTGATTTTTTTGTTTTTTTATAAAACATTGCATCCATCGATATTTTAAGGCTTTAACAACAGCAGAATCATTTGTGATGCAGACAACAGACTTTTCTCTTTGGCACTTTTTTTCACGCGAAATAGCGGAAACAGTGTACGAAACAATAGTACATCCAAATGGTTCAAACTAGATTTTTCTCCTTAAAATGTGTAGTCCCCCGTCCTAAGCGTCTACTTTTGTATAAAAAGTACATTTTTGACCTCATCACTACCTAATTCATTACCAAACTTAAAAATACAACGGTCTATTTAGCGTGGCTATGCATAAGCGTACTCGCTTGTGCGACACCGCATTTTAAATTGACTGCCAACAGCTGGCGTTGTCAGCCTGGTTACATAGCGTATTAGAACTAGTTTTAGAGATATTTAAGTTCGAAGTGCCTTTTTTAACAGAGGTTAAATGGGTTATCCGAATAACAGCTTTGAAGACGTACGTAGCAAATCAAACTATTTTTATAAAAAATACTGTACAATTCTTGAAAATTTGTACTTTATTTTGGTCCTTTTGAACTATGGTGTGACGGCACTAAATAAAAATTAGTTTATTGATTAATATTTTTTCCGTTTCAAAAGTATACTACCATAGCCTGTAAAACTGTCACAATACGGTAAATGACGCACTTCACTCGCTTGATTTACTCGGTCCACGGATTTTTTACCTTAAAATATCTCTGACACGAGACATTGAGATCGTCTCATTTTTCTGCAGAGCATGTAAGTATTATTACTCCAATCATAACAAATTCAATTTTTCTCCAGATCCCTCAATGTTTTTTCATGATCCATGTTCATTAAGCCCAAATTCACTTTAATATTTGACACGAAACTTCTAAAACTAGGTCAGAAACTAAGTTAAAAAAAATAATTTACAAGAATTTTTTAAATTATACCAATAGCGGTATCATGGTATTGTGGATTAGAAAAAATGGTAACTGTGTAGTTTGCGACTCCTTACGAGAAATTAATTTGAGAACTTGCAGTACTACCAATCTTATACAGCGCGGGAACTTCCAAATCACTAATGCGGTAAATTTAAATGTTAATAACGAATCGAAAGAAAATTCCACTTCCACCTGTAAAATTTTTTTTCTTATTGGACCATGGTTCACCCACAGTAATGGTTTAGCTGTGTTAAAAACAAACAAATCCTATCAAGTACCGACAGAAGAATTACCGACCGCATATTTACATTCAAATTAACCGCCTTAATAATTTAGAATTTCCTGCGTTGTCATGTTGGCAGCATTGCGAGTTTTGCAGTAAACTTCTCGTACGGATAGACCAGTCGAAAATCTGTTCAACCTAAAAGTTGATATCCAAAGGGTCATTTTGGATATTATATGCAATCGAACTCGTAGATTACGGGAAAAATAGTAAAAAACGTAGATTCTTAGTCAAACTATGTAAAATAGCGGCTAATAGTTTATTTTGCAAATTTCGCGTAAATGGTAAGAGATAGGATGTAAATAGAAATATCAGCGTGTAGAGCGGAAAATTCTCTATCGATTTGGTCTTTCATTTTTTTTTTGACCAGCGCAAAATTTCGAAGTAAAAAATTCTGAAAGTATTTTGGCACGTATAACTATGAGAGTGAGTGAGACAGAGTGAGCGATCACACTAGCAGACGATTGCAGGCACGAGGAGAGAGCCGGTGCTATATATGTAGCTCTAGTAGCTGCGACGCACTCGATCGCCTTCCGGCTGAAATATCCACTTCAGCTTTTGGCCCGAAAATTTTCTAAGTCTTAATAACATTAATACGGGGAAAAAAAATTTGTTCTCCAGACATGATGTTTTATATACATTATCTACGATTTCCTAGCGAATAAACATAGTCTCCAGTAACATTTTTTTCCAAATTAAAATCTTATTTTTCTTATTTTATTGGTATTAAAATTTTATTTCGTTGTAAAAAATATGTTATGTAGACCAGTAAGCATCTGTTAGAAACTGGCTTGATTTGCCATGTGGAGTCGGAGCTCAAATTTTTACGGGAATACCTCCGAAATGTTGGTAGAAACCAGAATTGCGATATGCTCCCACCCCAAACGTTGTGCTACGCTCGGTATAAACAATATAGAGAAAAATGTGTCGTTTTGACCCCTATTTTTTGGCCATTTAGGCCAAATATCTTGGAGTATATAGCGTCTACGTGAAAAATGAGAAGAAACAAAATTGTTCGTGAGAAAATTTCCTATCGGATAAGGATTTTAAAAATTGAAAAAAAAATTTTTTTGTTGCAAAAAATCCGAAATTAAAAAAAAAAAAAAACGAAAAAAAGTGCAATTCGAAAAAGTTGGAAAACAAACTTGAAGACAACATTATATTCGCTTGAAAATACTGTCAGGAAAACTTCAAGTTATAATAAAAATAATGGCGCAAAAACCAGCTCGGTATTGTTTTTTGTTTTTGCACAATAATTTTGCAATTTAGGTATCTCCAAAAAATATCGAAATTTTAAAAACGTTGCTAAAGGCATAGAGATATTAGAATAGAGTGCGCTTATGCCTGAAAACTGCGTCAGACGGTGCGAGAGAGACAGATGCGAGAATTTCCCTCCGTCTCTCTCTGTTTTCCAGCCATTCAGCGCTTGGAGAGGGAGAAGAGCCAATTACAGCGATCGGCTAGAGAGAGATGGAGAGAGATTCTCGCATCTGTCTCTCTCGCACCGTCTGACGGGCTAACTTACTGGCAGCAGTATATCTTGCTCACTCTATTCTAATATCTCTATGGCTAAAGGTTAAAAAACAAATTCCACAAATTGCTGATTTTTTAACGTATAGTAGATCATTAGACCTTTCAAATCCATTTTGAAAAATTTAAATCGGATAGTTAGGAGAGCGTACAGAATTTTTTTAAATTTGCTATTTTTTTTTTGCTTATAAACAAATTGAATATCTTCGCGAATTTCCCAGTTTTTGGATTTAAATTTTGTAGGATAATAGTATTTGGCAAGACGCTCCTCCCAAAAAAAAAAAAAATTCAAATTCGTTAATCCATTCCTAAGATATAGCTAGTCAAAGTCAACTCAAGTTTAACAATAAACAATAGCAGCTATCCAACTTATTTTAGAACGAATGCCCTCGTTTTGTCCAGTACTTTACTAATTAACTTTAGGCATGCTGAAATATATTATTATTTAACGATAAATGCGCAATTCAGTTGATCCTTTTGCGAAAAAAATTGCTGCGAGGTGGTGGTGGGGGGCGACCATCAGACCTTGCTTCAAAAGTGAACCAGCAATCTTAAAACGAACGGGCGCTTCAAAATTGACAAAATCTCGGCTTCTAATGAACGGATTTGAACGTTTTTTTTTTTTAATCTGGGGTAGCATTCAACAACAAGTTCAACTGTGATATTTGTATTTGCGTAATATATTAACAATATGCCTTTATTAATTAACAATTATAAATGAGCTGGTAATTTAGTGCTTTACGCCGGATAGAAATTTTTTTTTTCTTTAAACAACATTAACAATCTTTATGAATTATAAAAACCAAACAGTACCATGTTTAGAAATCGTTGTAATAAATTGTTTAAACATTTTTATTGCAAAAAAAATTTTGTTTGGGATACAATTTTTTTTTTATTTTCAAACAAAAGAAATCAATTGATTTTTATTTATATTTTTCTATGTCTTCGTAATAATTTCATTTTTTGTATACTTGGTTTTTAAATCAAACTTATTTGCCCGCCTTTATTCTCTCTGCTCCACAAAAAAATTGTATCCCAAAAAAAAGTTTTTTTTTGCAATAAAAATATTTAAATAATTTATTACAACAATTTCTAAACATGTTACTGTTTGGTTTTTGTAATTTATAAAGATTATTAATGTTGTTTGAGGAAAAAAAAAATTTCTATCCGGCGTAAAACGCTAAATTTCCAGCTCATTTATGATTGTTAATTAATTAAGGCATATTGTTAATATATAACGCAAATACAAATATCACAGTTGAACTTGTTGTTGAATGCTACCCCAGATTAAAAAAAAAAAACGTTTAAATCCGTTTATTAGAAGCCGAGATTTTGTCAATTTTGAAGCGCCCGTTCGTTTTAAGATTGCTGGTTCACTTTTGAAGCAATGTCTGATGGTCGCCCCCCACCACCATCTTGCAGCAATTTTTTTCGCGATAGGATCAACTGAATTGCGCATTTATCATTAAATAATAATATATTTCAGCATGCCTAATGTTAATTAGTAAAGTACTGGACAAAACGAGGGCATTCGTTCTAAAATAAGTTGGATAGCTGCTATTGTTTATTGTTAAACTTGAGTTGACTTTGACTAGCTATATCTTAGGAATGGATTAACGAATTTGAATTTTTTTTTTTTTTGGGAGGAGCGTCTTGCCAAATACTATTATCCTACAAAATTTAAATCCAAAAACTGGGAAATTCGCGAAGATATTTAATTTGTTTATAAGCAAAAAAATGATAGCAAATTAAAAAAAATTCTGGACGCTCTCCTAACTATCCGATTTAAATTTTTTAAAATGGATTCGAAAGGTCTAATGATCAACTAAACGTTAAAAAATCAGCAATTTGTGGAATTTGTTTTTTAACCTTTAGCAACATTTTCAAAATTTCGATATTTTTTGGAGATACCTAAATTGCAAAATTATTGTGCAAAAACAAAAAACAATACCGAGCTGGTTTTTGCGCCATTATTTTTATTATAACTTGAAGTTTTCCTGACAGTATTTTCAAGCGAATATAATGTTGTCTTCAAGTTTGTTTTCCAACTTTTCCGAATTGCACTTTTTTTCGTTTTTTTTTTTTTTAATTTCGGATTTTTTGCAACAAAAAAATTTTTTTTTCAATTTTTAAAATCCTTATCCGATAGGAAATTTTCACACAAACAATTTTGTTTCTTCTCATTTTTCACGTAGACGCGATATTTTCCAAGATATTTGGCCTAAATGGCCAAAAAATAGGGGTCAAAACGACACATTTTTCTCTATATTGTTTATACCGAGCGTAGCACAACTTTTGGGGTGGGAGCATATCGCAATTCTGGTTTCTACCAACATTTCGGAGGTATTCCCGTAAAAATTTGAGCTCCGATTCAACATGGCAAATCAAGCCAGTTTCTAACAGATGCTTACTGGTCTACGTAACATATTTTCTACAATGAAATAAAATTTTAATACCAATAAAATAAGAAAAATAAGATTTTAATTTGGAAAAAAATATTACTGGAGACTATGTTTATTCGCTAGGAAATCGTAGATAATGTATAAAAAACATCATGTCTGGAGAACAAATTTTTTTCCCCGTATTAATGTTATTGGGACTTAGAAAATTTTCGGGCCAAAAGCTGAAGTGGATATTTCAGCCGGAAGGCGATCGAGTGCGTCGCAGCTACTAGAGCTACATATATAGCACCGGCTCTCTCCTCGTGCCTGCAATCGTCTGCAGTGCTCCCGAAAGTAGCACTTAAAGTAGCGCGAAATTCAAATTAGCTATATGGAGCAAAACGCAAAAATCCACATAACTCAACAGAATTATGTAACATAATAAATAAATAAACCCCAAGCTATTAAACCCAAAAACCCAACACTAATTAACGCAGTAACACGGAACGCCTACTGGCCACTTTTAAATTTAATGCTTTATATAATAACAAAAGCGCCAATCACCACACAACCCGGGGCGCTTAGTGGCCACTTTGTTTATTAATTAAATAAATAAAATAACACAAGCGCCCATCACCACACAACCCGGGGCGCTAACTGGCCCCTTTGTTAATTAATATGATAAAAAAAATAATGCAAGCGCCAATCACCACACAACCCGGGGCGCTTACTGGCCGCTTTGTTTATGAATTGAATAAATAAAATAACACAAGCGCCAATCACCACACAACCCGGGGCGCTTACTGGCCACTTTGTTTAATAATTGAAAGAATAAAATAACAAAAGCGGCAATCACCACACAACCCGGGGCGCTTACTGGCCACTTTGTTAATAATTATAATAAATAAAATAACAAAAGCGCCAATCACCACACAACCCGGGGCGCTTACTGGCCACTTTGTTTATTAATTAAATAAATAAAATAACACAAGCGCCAATCACCACACAACCCGGGGCGCTAACTGGCCCCTTTGTTAATTAATATGATAAAAAAAATAATGCAAGCGCCAATCACCACACAACCCGGGGCGCTTACTGGCCGCTTTGTTTATGAATTCAATAAATAAAATAACACAAGCGCCAATCACCACACAACCCGGGGCGCTTACTGGCCACTTTGTTAATTAATATGATAAAAAAAATAATGCAAGCGCCAATCACCACACAACCCGGGGCGCTTACTGGCCGCTTTGTTTATGAATTGAATAAATAAAATAACACAAGCGCCAATCACCACACAACCCGGGGCGCTTACTGGCCGCTTTGTTTATTAATTGAATAAATAAAATAACAAAAGCGGCAATCACCACACAACCCGGGGCGCTTACTGGCCACTTTGTTTAATAATTGAAATAATAAAATAACAAAAGCGGCAATCACCACACAACCCGGGGCGCTTACTGGCCACTTTGTTAATAATTATAATAAATAAAATAACAAAAGCGCCAATCACCACACAACCCGGGGCGCTTACTGGCCGCTTTGTTTATTAATTCAATAAATAAAATAACACAAGCACCAATCACCACACAACCCGGGGCGCTTACTGGCCACTTTGTTGAATAATATAATAAATTTAAAATTTTTAATTGTTGTGTTATTTTATTTATTTAATCAATAAACAAATCGGCTGGTAAGTGCCCCGGGTTGTGTGGTGATTGGCGCTTTTGTTATTTTATTTAGTATATTAATTAACAAAGTGGCCAGTAAGCGCCCCGGGTTGTGTGGTGATTGGCGCTTTTGTTATTTTATTTATTATAATTATTAACAAAGTGGCCAGTAAGCGCCCCGGGTTGTGTGGTGATTGGTGCTTGTGTTAGTTTATTTATTCAATTAAACAACAAAGCGGCCAGCAAGCGCCCCGGGTTGTGTGGTGATTGGCGCTTTTGTTATTTTATTTAGTATAATAATTAACAAAGTGGCCAGTAAGCGCCCCGGGTCGTGTGGTGATTGCCGCTTTTGTTATTTTATTTATTCAATTAATAAACAAAGCGGCCAGTAAGCGCCCCGGGTTGTGTGGTGTTTGGTGCTTGTGTTATTTTATTTATTCAATTAATAAACAAAGCGGCCAGTAAGCGCCCCGGGTTGTGTGGTGATTGGCGCTTGCATTATTTTTTTTATCATATTAATTAACAAAGTGGCCAGTTAGCGCCCCGGGTTGTGTGGTGATTGGCGCTTTTGTTATTTTATTTATGTAATTAATAAACAAAGCGGCCAGTAAGGGCCCCGGGTTGTGTGGTGATTGGCGCTTTTGTTATTGTATAAAGCATTTAATTTAAAAGTGGCCAGTAGGTGTTCCGTGTTACTGGGTTAATTAGCATTGGGTTTTTGGGTTTAATAGCTTGGGGTTTATTTATTTATTATGTTAGATAATTCTGTTGAGTTATGTGGGTTTTTGCGTTTTGCTTCATATAGCCAATTTGAATTTCGCGCTACTCTGGGTGCCACTGTCGGCAGCACTGATCGTCTGCTAGTGTGATCGCTCACTCTGTCTCACTCACTCTCATAGGTATACGTAACAAAATACTTTCAGAATTTTTTACCTCGAAATTTTGCGCTGGTCAAAAAAAAAATGAAAGACCAAATCGATAGAGAATTTTCCGCTCTACACGCTGATATTTTTATTTACATCCTATCTCTTACCATTCACGCGAAATTTTCAAAATAAACTTTTAGCCGCTATTTTACATAGTTTGACTAAGAATCTACGTTTTTTACTATTTTTCCCGTAATATACGAGTTCGATTGCATTTAATATCCAAAATGACTCTTTGGATATCAACTTTTAGGTTGAACAGATTTTTGACTGGTCTACGGAGTCGTAAAGTACACATCCGCCGCAAAAATAGAATATTAGTTCTAATTCCATTAAAAAAATGGTTTGCTTAAAGTTTTAAAAGTATGATTCAAGTTTACAAGACATTGTTACAATTAATTTGAGTCCTAATTAACTTGACTGATTTTGATACTCTTACATTATAAATAAGTTATGACTTGAAATCAAGAATAAAAGTTTTTGATTTTCCAATTTCTTTCATTTAGTATATATTTTATATTTAACAGACTGCTAACCTATTCTAAATATGGCTGCTTATTCATAAAAGATTAGGACACAACCTACTACCAAATAATACTTTTTAGTTGTAATATAATTTATAGTCTTGAGTCCATAGTATTTATCAAGGTTAAAGACGTTTAACAGTCAATTCTAATCGTTTGTTTTGTAAGTTCTCATTTAGTAACATAGCACAATATACAATACTAAAAACTTATTTTTAAATTTTAAATAAAGGACTTAATCAATTTTAGTAAAAAATATACGATATAGATAATAGTACACAAAATGTATTGCTTCTTAGAAACATGCACAACCATAAATACGTAAGTCAATAATTGCATGTTATTGGTGTTTTTTTCTCTGACGTATAATTATATACTTATTAAAATTCAACATCAAAAACAAAGCTTGTTTACTGAAACCTAAGTTCTGGAAAAGCATGTCAGACATTACATTGGAAAACGTATTTTACCAGGTTATCAATGACGATAGTATTCAAATTATATAAGAAATATTAACATAGAGTGTAATTACTTAGATTACTTAAATAATATAGTTGTTCAATTATTTTTAAGAAAAATTTATGACATGCAACAATGATTACTTTTCCAACCTCTTTTATTATGGTCTCAATTTTTTTGGTGATATGAGGATTTGCTAAAGTTTCTTTAGCTTTTTGATTACTCAGTCCGATGGACATCAATAAACGTAAATTTTGCTCCATTGATACTATACAACAATAATAATGCGTTAACTTATTAAAATTTTTAATTCTTCCACAACACTCACATGGAATTTCATGGACACTAACTAAAGATTGTTACGATCCACCACTACCAGAGCCTGTATCGATGTGTAACGGTCACGGTGTAAGATAAGACAGGTGGTGCAAAGTACCACCTCCAACGGGTTGCAGTTTTGTAGCAGTACCGATTACACTCGTCAGATGGCGTATGAATAAGAAAGGTATGGGGACTCTCAATGTGGTAAAAGGTGCACCAAAGTGTAAATACAAACTCTAAAATTTCTCACAATTTTGTTTACGATAAGTTGTATCACTTATTACGTCACTGGCTTTATTTGTCGAAAACTACATGAAAAATTTGAAAAATGCACCACATGTCAAATTACTTTAAATAGTAATCCAGGAAACTCTGTTAAACCAGAAGCATAATAAATTAACTTAAAAAATAGGGGAGGATCTTTTTATAGAAAGTAGAGAAATAAAAATGATCGAAATTGGTTTTAAACTGATTTTTTATTCATTAATTTATTGCCTCCATTGTATCTTATTCCACGTATTAGTAGTAGATTGTAAAGTTTGTAAATAAATAGAGTTACAATTATATTACATAGTTTTTATATCTATATCTTGTGCTTTTATGGATTTTGAGTGATGCCATGAAAAGAGAGAAAAGAATGTTTCATGTTCCATCCCAGGAGCACGCCAGGACTCATCAGCTCATCACCTCATCAGTAAATCTGATGATGTGCTCCCTGCCTTTGACACCTATATTAGTGGGGGTACTCTAAGCTCAACTTAAACGTCCTTATGTATTAACCAATATGAAATCTGGACACTTGCGGAAGGGTCAATGTAAGAGGTCGGTCACCTAGTGGATGGTTGAAGAAGGACGGTGTAGTAGTATACATGTGTGTGTGAGAGTCAGTTTTGGGTGAGGTGAGGAGGATATGATTTTGCATTTTTGTCAAAATAGCATAATTAACACTTAAAATTTTATACTATATTAATGTGTTACATAAAGGTTAAATAAATTTCATGAAATTATTCACAGGCATGAATGCATATAAAATATAAATTTTAACTTATTTACCTGTACGCGTTCTGTATAATGAACGGCTGTATTCATTGAAGCCCAAAAGTTGTCTGCTGATAGCTCGAAATTTGGTAAGAGAGAGCACGAAGAAGCACTGAGCTCGTTAAGCCAGGACATTGTGCTGTGAGAGCACAACCGTTGGACTCACGTAGCCCCCCCCCCCTCGAGCTTCTGCAGTTCAATGCTATGCCGTACTGTACAAGCCCAAACTACAGGCTACGCCGCGCGCATGGTTGTGCAGTCTCAGTTGAACGCTGTTTTAAACTCGTGTCACTCGATCTTCGAGTCAAGGCGGCCTGTAAACTTGTGCAGTAGGAGTTCGAAGCGATTTGAACTTCTCTAGCCTGCGTAACTGGGCTCTGTACGTTCATAAGTTTTTTCCGTGTAGGACTTATATATCGCTCCAGATCCAAGTGAGAAAAATGCAAAAGCTGGAAAGGAGGAGAGAAAAAGCCAGTGGTTCTTCCCAAATGTGACTGGCAAACTTGCGAAAAATTCAGATTGGCTATATCTAGCAAGACGCAAATCCTAAGATAACTCGACACAATTTCATGCACAATAACTTAATAAACTAATCCTAAGCTATTTAACCCAATAACCCAACGGGACAATAAGCAGCCTCATGAGTTTGAATGAATAATAAAATTTATTAATTAACAAAGCAAGTGACAATCCCCACACAACCCGAAGCGCTTACTGGTCACTTACTTGATTTACTATAAATAAAACAATAACGCAAGCGCCTATCCCCACACAACCCGGGGCACTTACTGAACGCTTTAATTATTGATAAAATAAAATAATAACACAAGCGCCTATCCCCACACAACCCGTGGCGCTTACTGGTCGTTTTAATTATTTATGATAAATAAAATAATAACACAATCGCCAATCCCCACACAACTGAGGGCACTTTCTAAACGCTTTACTTATTGATAAAATGAAATAATAACACAAGGGCCAATTCTAACACAACCAGGGTCACTTCCTAAACGCTTTACTTATTGATAAAATGAAATAATAACACAAGGGCAAATCCCCACACAACGGAGGCGCTTACTGGTCACTTACCTAATTTACTATAAATAAAATAATAACGCAAGCGCCTATCTCCACACAACCCAGGGAGTTTACTGGTCGCTTTGATTATTAATAAAATAAAATAATAACACAAGCGCTAATCCCCACAAAACTGAGGGCACTTCCTGAACGCTTTACTTATTGATAAAATAAAATAATAAGACAAGCACCAATCTCCACATAGCCCGGGGCGCTTACTGGTCGTTTTATTTATTTACGATTAAGTAAATAATAACGCAAGCGCCTATCCCCTAACAACCCAGGGCGCTTACTGGTCGCTTTGATTATTTACAATAAATAGAATGCGAAAGCTAATCCCCACATGATTTGGGAGACGTGCATTATTCTATTGATTTTAAATAATTATAGTGACTAGTAATTAGCCCCGGTTGTGCGGTGGTTGGCACTTGCGTTATTATTTTATTTTATTAATTATTAAAACAACCAGTATCAATAATTAAAGCGTTCAGTAAGTGCCCCGGGTTGTGTGGGGATAGGCGCTTGCGTTATTATTTTATTTATAGTAAATCAAGTAAGTGACCAGTAAGCGCTGCGGATTGTGTGGGGATTGTCACTTGCATTGTTAATTAATAAATTTTATTATTTATTCAAACTCATGGGGCTGCTTATTGGCCCATTGGGTTATTGTGTTAATAGCTTGGGATTAGTTTATTAAGTTACTGTGTATGAATTTGTGTCGAGTTGTCTGGGGATTTGCGTCTTGCTTCATGTAGCGAATTTGAAGTTCCCGCAAGTTTGCTAGTACCATTTAGGCAGAACCACTGGCTTCCTCTCCTTCCTCCTATTCAGCTTTTGCATTTTTCCCACTAGGATCTGTAGCTATGTATAGGTCCTAGTGACAAAAATGCAAAATTATATCCTTCTTACCAAACACTAGGTTGTGTGGGGATAGGCGCTTGCGCTACTATTTTATTTGTGGTAAATTAAGTAATCGACCAATAAATGCCCCTGGTTGTGTGGGTATAGGCGCTTGCGTTATTATTTTATTAATCATAAATTATCAAAGCAACCAGTAAGTGCCTTGGGTCGTGTGGGGACTAGCGCTTGCTTTGTAAATTAATAAATTTTATTAGTCATTCAAACTTATGAGGCTGCTTATGGGCGCGTTGGGTTATTGGGCTAAATAGCTTGGGATTAGTTTATTGAGTTATTGGGCATGAAATTGATTCGAGTTATCTGGGCATTTGCGTCTTGCACCACATAGCCAATTTGAATTTCCCGCAAGTTTGTCAGCCACATTTGGGTAGAACCACTGGCCTTCTTCCTCCTCTTATTTAGCTTTTACATTTTTCTCACTAGGATCTATAGCTACATATAGGTGATAGTGACAAAAATAAGAAATCATTTCCCCCTCACCCAACACTGCTTTAACTTACAATTGTTTTCTTGTCTGCTACTGCCATTTCGACACCGATCCTCCTAGTGGTCATCTTTGGTACTGCTACAAAAGTGCAACAGACCGCACAAAGCATAGAGGTGGTAGTTCGTACCACCTGTCTTATCTTACACCACGCTGTTAAATAAATAATTATTAATAAATAAAACAAGCACCTATCACCCAATGACCTGGGGCGCTTACTGGCCACTATTAAATAATAAATTTTCAATCACTTACAAGAGCACCAATTAAAAAGATCGTTGTATTAGACTATTAATCGAAATTTTGAATTGTTTATATATGTTATCAATTAACTTTTAATTATTTAATAGTATGGGGCAAATAAGTGTCCTAGGTCATCAGAAAATGAGTGATTTACTTATTTATTGATAATTATTTATTTGCTAGATTCGCAATAAGAGCCCCGAGTTATCAGGTGATAGGTGCTTGTGTTGTTATTAAATAATATTTTATTATTTAATAGAGTGACCAGTAAGCGCCCAGGGTCATTAGGTTATTTAACGGGTTGTGGGTACCATCTTTGGCAATGCCCTTTCACTGCTGTCTGCTCAGCGGAACATTCTCCCTAGATCGTATAGCTATATATACGATCTAGGAAAAAAGTTCCGATATTAAATCCGCCTAACCCAACGCAGCGTACACCGTGATATCTGGGGCCGTACCATATAACTTTTTTTTGCTTCACAGGCCTATGTTATAACATAGACCGATGTACAGAAAAATAGTTATATAGTACGGATCCAGTGTACACCGATCTCTCGAAGAGTAATGCCTTTTAAGTTTTAAGGTGCTGTCACACGGAACGATAGAACCGCGTGAAGCGTCAAAACGTATCCCTGGGTCCGTACAATATATTTTTTTTTTGCTTTGCAGGGTCCGTACCATATAACTTTTTTTTGCTTTGCAGACCTATGTTATAACATAGGCCGATGTACTGAAAAATAGTTACATGGTACGACCCCTGGCCTATGTTATAACGTAGGCCAATGTACTGAAAAATAGTTACATAATACGACCCCAGGGATATCTGGGGTGTAATAATGTCACGAAAAAGAGTAAGTAGACCGACGTTGTCTGCTTTACTGCTGGCGGGATTGCGGATCACATCACCAGTAAATCGACAGTAGCGCCCCCGACCACGCAACGTTGTCATGTCTTACATATGTAACTGATGGCGGCGATTGCGGATTACACCCCTGGTCGGGAAGCATGTACGACACGTCACGTGTGACGTACGTCGTTTTTGTCATTTGTGGAATAAATGACGTTATTTTCCCAGAAGTGAATTAATTAATCCATGGTCATTAATTCAGATAGGGGCTTGTAGAATTGTTAATGATTAGTACATAATATGAATGGAAGAATAAAGTGAAATAATCATTGACAGTGCCGTTACCTTCATTACGATAAAATTTTTTACTAGCCCGTAACGCTCTTATTTTTCTTGAATAAAATAAAAAAGTCAATGTAAAAAATTTTCTGATGCAGATCAAACAGACTCCAAACAATTTTAGCCATTATTAGTTGGGGACAATACAAAATACAAAAAAAATATTTGAACAAGTGAAAATCCATGTAAAGTAGTTTTCCATTATGCATTAAAATATTCCAATTTTAGTAAAATGGTCCACATATGTTCTTATTTATTAGCAAAATATGAGGTTATCGGGTTACTGGATTAAATTTCTTAGTTTTTAATGTTATTGAGTTAAATACATTTGGCTTTAGTTATTGGGTTATAACATTTTTTTTACCATGGTGCACCGAAATAAGGAACTTTTGTTCTGCTTTTTCGAACGAAGATTTTTTTCCGGTGGGTAGTATAGTATTTAACTTATGAGAGGTAACAAAGAATCCTTAAGATTGCATTTTTATTGCCTGCGATCTGAGACATTCTTAATTTTTCTACCCCAGGTGAGTTATAACGTATGATATATATATGATTTCCTGCTGGTATCATGATTCGTAATTCTCTGCAATCGGGAATTTACGGTTATGGAATCACGACAAAATTTGTTAAAAAAAGTCAGCTGATAAATCAGCTGATAAATCAGCTGATAAATCAGCTTATTTCTGATGCCAAATCGTCAGCTGATTTTTTTTACTGTGCGAAAAATGTAAGTCCCAAAGAAAATTTTTTTTTGCCAGTATCGAAACCATGTATTCTGAGACTCTTACTGTAAAATGATAGCAGGGAAAATTGGAATGAGATTGAGAAAATTTTCAATAGCAAAAATTACCAGTTCCGTGACCTGAAAAAAGTCAGAGTCCCGTCAGTGCCAAAAAAATACGAGTCTAGATGGAAAATTTTTTTTTTGACATCATGAAAACTATGGCGTTTTGGGACATTTACAGTAAAATAAAATGAGAGATTTAGAAAATCTCCGACAGCACAAATTACAAGTTTCGTTCTCTGAAAAAAGTTTAATTAGCTGATTTGTGTTGCCAAATTACTAGCAGATTTTTTGTACATACATTATATTTTCTTCTTTTTAAATTGTCTTTACTAACAATTATTATTTATTTGTATTAAACAATTCGAAGCAAATAAGTGAGTTGATAACAATACCATAAATAAATTATTATTTAAAAAGAATCATAGTACCTAAATGTGAGAAAAACACAAGTCCTAATTGAAAAAGTCGTAACTTTTAATTTGCATTATAAAAACATTGTGTTTCCAGTTATTTTCAATTACTTGCAAATACTTAAAAAGTATCATTTAAAAAAATTTATACATGGTGAAAATTGAAAGTTCTGTGATTACAAAAAAGGGTAAGTCCCAAAGAGTGCAAAAAATTACAAGCTATGATAAAAAAGTAAAAATTTTCAGGAAACTGTTACGTGGGATTCTGAAGGCTCGGGGTACTTAAGAACGTTCGATAGAGATGATAGCGGCGGGAAACATTTGCGGGGCAAGGGGGAACCAGCGATGAGTGAAGATTTGACAACGCCGTACGGGTCTTCAATGTGTGTGAGTGTTTATGTACCCGTATCAGGTGTCTGCTCGTCTGCTGCGTCGGTTACGACAGACAGTGTTATACTAATTATATACGTGTATGTTGTATGTTTTTATAATAGAGCATTAAGGGGGCTCCTTCACGAAAGTCCCCAAACAGAGATATATTATTTCTTGTAAATAAAAGTCTACTGAATTTAATGGTGGTCTAAATTATACTTCGAATGGGTCAAAATTTTGAGAAATCTGAGCTTAAAGTTGTAACTATTAGCACGTCTTCCTATGGGGCAGCGTGAAAAACAATTTGTTTTCGTTTATAATAAACCTAAATTAAATGTCCCAGCAGACTGAATATATGTGGCGCCTTCGACCATCGTCAAGGCACACACAGGTGGTCGACGCAAGCAGCAGCTAAAGCCACGCGAGGTCTTCGCGCTGTCCACGCCAAGCAGCGCTGCCGCCGCCTTCTCTAGCCGCCAATCAGCTACCTAGTGTGGCGCGCGTCCAGCCCACACTAGTCCAGTCCGAGCTCGACCCTCGCATGAGCCGCATTCGCGCACGCTCACGCTCGCAGCCTCCGCTACCGTCACAGCTCTCGACACTTCGCCGTACCATTTTACCTATTATTCTTTGTATGCTAATAAAGCGTCATTAATATTATACACGTGAGTGAGCATCATTAAGCGCCTCCCCTCGCCTTCAACTTCCTCGAGCGCCGGGACACGCTCAGCTGATCCCAACATATATACGTTTTGTAAATGAAGTCTTCCTCTGTAATATGCTGTATTAAAAGTTGTAGATAAAGGACCATTTTAGCGAGATATTTGTGATGGAAATAATTGAATAGTGTCCGGGAGGTCAGGAGGTCACGTGGGTAGCAGATGTACTTGTCACGACATATATATATACCATATACCTATATTTTACATAGCTATACTACACCAACACAGGTGGTCTGGTCTGGTGGTGTACCCTCGTATGCACTAGACTGGTCAAAACAATAATTAATTTTTCGTACAAAGTTAAACTACACACATAAATATCATTTTTCCCACTTCATACGTTATTAAAAATATCATAATGATTTTCAGACATATTTGTTTATTGAAAAACAAAACTTTATTTTTTGTTTGTCTTTGACCTCAGCAGTAGTCGTAGGAGCCCCCTTAAGTATTTGACTTTGATTCGTTATAAAAATGTAATTAAAATGAATAAATAAATATAATTGAAAAGACGTGTGACCATTGTATTTATATTCGTCATTCGTAAAAATGCCCAAAGCCAAACAGTATAACCTCCTAACTACGACAAATGAGTAAAGGAACAGAAATAATCATAAATTTGAAATTTCATGAGAAAAATAATTAACGTGTTTTTAGATAGTACGTTGAGAGACTTGTGTAATGCAAAAATTTTCTTTGGTAATAAATTAATAGTATTAAGAGGAGATTTTCGACAAATCCTTCAAGTTATGAAAACCGGTAATAGAACTACAATGATAGAAGAAACTATATATAAAATCATTTTTATGGAACTGCTTCAAAATTTGAAGATTACACAATAATATGATTGTTTTAGTGATGAAGAATTCTCAAAATTATTATTAAGGATTGGAAAAGGGGACATTGAAACATTTAACATTCCTAAATCCTGGATAACAGATGATGTCTGTACCAAAATAAGTAAATTAAATGGAGAATCTAAAACTTATTACAGCATCGATACTGCAACCTACAAAGGTGTTGACGATAAATTTGATCCCTATCGCAAGGTGTCTATAAAAACCAATAGATTTTTATTTTAATTCCTGTTGGATTTAAATTTGTCCAATAGATAATTTTATTGGTTTCTGTATGAAATTTACGTAGCTTCATATTTTTGTCTGTTTTATTACGGCAATACTTGCAAAAAAATGGTGAGGAATTCAGAATTTCTTAGCAAATGAGTATGCGATTTTATATGATGTATTTTATCCATTAACTATTCGAAGAACATCAACTATGTGTTCACATCTAGCAAACCGAATTCAAAACCTATACTAATCCATTATGTTGGACCAGAATGTAATTTAATTGTGTTCTATGATGCTATCTGAACAATATTGTACGAGATTTCTGTATGAAAAGTTATATTGATAAAAAAATGAATGTCATTCTATACCTACACAGTTTTATTTAATAAACCGAGTGCAAAAGCCGTATAGAACATCATAAACTACTATATTCTTTATTGTATCGCATTTGCCAGTTTATGCGCGTAACTGCTGAAGCGAGTAACGAACATACACAGAGTTTGTTTGTCAACAAACGTAGTAACACAAACCATAAACCAACTCAGCAGGGTCAAAGCACAGTTTTTCCAAGATATTCAAACAACGAAAACAAAGGCAAACTGAGAAACTTTCGCTGTTATCAATGTAACAAGCGTGGACATCTAGCAAAGCAGGTCGAGCTCAGATAAACACTGTCTGTTTCCGCAAGTAAAGTGAAAGCAGTAACAGTTGCAAATAACCAGAATTTACCGATGTGCGCTCAAGGCGTCGTACGTCTCTAAGCAGACAACTCTAATAGTGTCGTTGAAGCCACACTTAAAAATCTATTATATTATGTGCTGGATTTAACCTTAAATTTGTTATCAGTGGCTAAAATAACTGATGCCGAAAATTCAGTGCTTTTCACAAAAAGGGAGTACAAAATCTTAAATCAAAAAAATGAAGTGATTCTTACAGGAACTAGGACATGTCATAACGTATACAAATTAAATCTATAAAATAAAATAAAATAAAACCATTTTGCACACAGTGTTAATGAACTTCAAGTGAATGCACCACCGTTGGATGTGAAAATGTATGGCACAGACGATTGGGTCATTAAAATCTTGAGTCAGTTCAGCTATTGACAAAAGGAGCTGCTGTCGGCATTAACATCAAGGGTTCGCTGAATCAACGATGTGAGACGTGTGATATGGTAAGCTAAATCAAAAGTCTTATTTTCATCAGGATCCAAAAATGGCCTTGGAGATACTTGAGTTGGTGCACTCTGATGTATGTGAGATGCCAACAGCATCACATGGTGGCAACAGATATTTTATAACTTTTATGGACGATCATTCAAGAAAAATGTTTGTTTACCCATTAAAAAATAAATGTGATGCTACAGTGACTGTGAAAATTTTTGTAAATCTAGTTGAAAATCAAACTGGAAAAACAATTAAACGATTCAGATCTGACAACGGACGTGAGTATATGCGTGGTAAATTGATAGAGTTTTTCAAGAGCAAAGGGATTATGTTCATGAATTTTTCATTACCTTACACGACTCAACAAAACGGGCGTACCGAGAGAGTGAATCGAGTACTCCTCGACAAAGTGCGTGCTATGCTTTTTGATGCTTCCTTGGATGAGTTATTCTGGGACGAAGCAATAGCAATAGCTGCATACCTGGCAAATTTATTTCCGAGAAGAAGCTTGGACTTCAAAACACCGCAGGAACTGTGGACTAGAAAGGTGCCGCACGTAACACATTTACGAGTGTTTTTTTTGACGGCACATGTTTAGGTGTTTGAAAATTTTTTTTATAGTTTTTTTCCCTAATATAAAAGTTATTTGTTGTTATTCAGGAATAAAGAGAGATTATTTACACTCAATTTAACACCACCCCTGTTTTTTTTAAAGAAAGGTACGGATGATTTTCTGTTGAATTCGTGAATTTATTTATCATGGCGACGAATTATTCATCTAATACTATTGAATTTCCTTATTTTTCTTTGTTGACGTATACAGTTATTATTATTGATAACATAATTTTTCTACAAACGTAAAAGTCATTTGGTGTTGTTACAGACTTAAGGGGGCTCCTACGACTACTGCTGAGGTCAAAGACAAACAAAAAATAAAGTTTTGTTTTTCAATAAACAAATATGTCTGAAAATCATTATGATATTTTTAATAACGTATGAAGTGGGAAAAATGATATTTATGTGTGTAGTTTAACTTTGTACGAAAAATTAATTATTGTTTTGACCAGTCTAGTGCATACGAGGGTACACCACCAGACCAGACCACCTGTGTTGGTGTAGTATAGCTATGTAAAATATAGGTATATGGTATATATATGTCGTGACAAGTACGTCTGCTACCCACGTGACCTCCTGACCTCCCGGACACTATTTAATTATTTCCATCACAAATATCTCGCTAAAATGGTCCTTTATCCACAACTTTTAATACAGCATATTACAGAGGAAGACTTCATTTACAAAACGTATATATTCAGTCTGCTGGGACATTTAATTTAGGTTTGTTATAAACGAAAACAAATTGTTTTTCACGCTGCCCCATAGGAAGACGTGCTAATAGTTACAACTTTAAGCTCAGATTTCTCAAAATTTTGACCCATTCGAAATATAATTTAGACTACCATTAAATTCAGTAGACTTTTATTTACAAGAAATAATATATCTCTGTTTGGGGACTTTTGTGAAGGAGCCCCCTTAAAAAGGATAAACTATACGAAGTTTCGAAGCGATCCTACCTTTGCAAGGAGAGTCACTACTATTGTTTCAAAATATTGAATTTTACGCCATTTATTCATGTTACTTTCTGCAATACATCTTTAAATATAGTTTTATGTAGCCCGTAACTGTACGTAAATATAATTTCGTATCTAAGAAGTACAAAAAAATGTGAATGAGTCATCTTTTGCGATAAAAAAATTTTTTTGCTTTGTAGAGCGCTCCATATTATGCATCATCTAAATCCGTCAGCTAGCTTGAGCTTTTTTTTATAGTGTCAGAATTAAGAAATATGCCAATTTAATATAAGGACTCTGCGTGTGCATGGGTGATCGTGTGCGCGCGTGTGTGTAAGTACTTATCTGGGCCGATATGCAAAAGTGAACGCTCTCGGGAGCATGAGTTATATCATTCATTATTCACGAAAAAACGTTAATAGTAGTTTTTTTCCACTTGCTGCGTTGTTCAGGACCTTCGGTATTTACTGCGCCTTCGACAGGAAAAATAGGATTCATTACGTAAGTGCCATCTAACTGGGGATATACTACGGTAACTTGGGCCACAAAATAGCCTCGGTGGCAAAGTCGTTTGTATGATGAAGATTACTCTTTTGTCTATCCAGGTCGACGGGTACGACGTATCATCTTGGTAGCTTCACGCTCCAGGCGCTGAGGAAAATTTTGTGTTCTAGGGGCAAAATTTATAAGATTTCGACACACAGCCCTGTTAACGTCGGGACTATTCCTTGGTTGAATTGATCTGCCAAACTTGACTCGAAAAACTGTTGGGAGCCCCGAGTTGATGGAATTTTCGTGACCAACACAGATTTTCCAGCCGAGGGCACAACAGACGTTCAAAAAACGTCCTAGTAATGACATCCGACTTTTTCCCTAAGGCGTTTTATTGTTTACCGCTTAACGATTACTGTGCCCTAGGTAAGAGTATACAATCAGGACAAATACAAGGAAACGGTTGAGCTTGTTCCGCATTACACCCGCATCCGGTACTTATCCTGGTAGACAAGCTCAACTAATAGCTGTGATATAATTTTGTAATGCAAATTTTTTTTAGTAATTTAATACGGAATTTACCAAAGGAAGTTTATGAATTGTATAAAGAGAGAAAAATTAGTTGTTTGTCTGGAAAATTATTGTGTTCGTTTGAATGTAATAAAAGTTTTTATAACGGGTAGAAAAACACGACTTATAGAAGAGTTCTTGTAAGAAAATAGATTCGTATTACTAGTACACTAAAAATTTATGCGTGAGAGTCAAATTTCTTTACGTATATGTAAGGTATCAGCTAAAATAAATAGTTGATAACAATAAATAGTATGTAACAAAGTCTAGTTCTTTAAAAATTTATAAAAAGTTGTGAAATACCTCAAAAATATAAAACAAAGTTGAAACCTATATCTACCATGTTATTTGATTCGAAAATCAACTTTTGTCAACATGCACGAGTTAACTTCAAAATTTGTGAATGTTGAGGCTATCTACTTTTATTTGGGAGTGTAGCAAAGAGGTTTCATGGGGTATGTACAACCAAATAATTCAAATCGGTACGTAACGGATTCCTAATATTTACGTTATGTTTTAGGAAATCAATGCAAGCTCAAAAGAAGACAAACAGAAAGTAAGACCTGACAAACGAATTTTCAAGAAGTTATATATCTCAAGGCGTACGTCGATAAAAACGAAAAGTGGGATGAATTAATACCTTTATGCATGCTCGCATATAATACATCCGAGCATGAGAGCACGGGGTACACTCCGTACGAGTTACTCTTCGGACAGAGAGCACGTATCCCTTCGAGCTTTAAAAAGGTAGAAATAGATCAAACGTATAGCAAATACTTTGAGCAAATCACAGATACCCTCACACAAATGCGAACAATAGCAGCACTGAAACAGGTACAAAGCAAGTATAGATCCAAATATTACTACGACAGGAAACTTAACACCAAATTTTTTATGGAAGGAGAAATGGCGTACATATTAAAAGAGCCATCGAAAGGCAAATATGATTAGCTATACGAGGGCCCATATGAAATTACAGGTATCAATTATATTAACAAAAACGTAAAATTACAGAGAGGTGACGAAATAAGAGTATCGCATGTAGATAAGATCAAAAAAGCATGCATGGTAAAGGCACCGCCAGAAAATGCGAACAGGGTGAAGAACACGGAAGTTTGGAATAAAACATTTGACTTCACTTACATTTTCGCGGCCCCCGGACGCGGCGCGAAAATATTTCAGGGAAAGAGTGGGATTAATTAGATTTACGATAAAACTTTTTTCGCGGCCCCGGACGCGCCGCAAACTAGATATTCACATACGTTAGACTTAGATTTGCAAAAAAAAAACCACAACTATAATGGATAGGTACGCATGAACAAAGCATTAATAATATTAATCAATTGTAATTTGATGTAATGTGAATGGAAAAAAAGCAAAGCGAATGAGGAGCGCGTGTGGCACTCTCTAGTGAGTAGACGTATTCAATAGGAGTAGAATTAACTCACAGGCCAAATGTACAAATTACACATAGTAAAGACAAATAAAAAGGAAAAAACAGACGTATAAGCTGACATATACTTGTAAATTTAAATAATTTTATTCTTGATTACCCGATTGACTTCATTATTGTAAAAAAAAAAAAAAAAAAATACATAAAAAAAAAAATTTTAGCAATTATTATTAGGTAGAGAGGAGCATGGAGGAATGATGAAAAAATAAATAAAACAATTTTAGAAAAAATAAAACTATTCTTTAAAAAGGCCCACGAGCCCACGTCGAGTATGAAAGATTAAACCTCCTCTTCTTACTTCCTGCTATTGTTCTCCATTAGAAACAATCCCACTCCTACCATCATGATATACTGATAACCACAACACCTGAAACGCCACACATAATCGTAACGGGATGTAGAATTGACTACCATGTCTAAATTAACGAATAACCCGTTCGTCAAACTGTCCACCTCAAAGTTAGTATAATTTTGCAAAAACTACATGGACCAGTACTTAATCGTTCATGTAAGGGAGACTAAAAATAATGCACCCAGATCACCGCTCGACGATCGAGAGGAATAATCAACCACACCCAATGTGCGGCGGTGTTTCTGAGAACTTGGCCATCGAAGGACAACGCTACTTGGCCACCCTCATTCAAACAGGGTCGTCGATATTGGAGAGAAGGCATACGAATCTACAACCCACATGCTTAACTGAAAAAAAAAAAAGACGCTTGCAATCACATAAGCTGTCACTTACATAACGACATTGCGCAGCAGTGTACACGAGCTGCTCCTGCTTTTGCAAGAAAGAAAAAAATTAAATTGCATCCATAAGGACTACACACGGAGATTCTACTCGCACAAAAAAAAAAAAAAAAAAAATCACGCTGTGACGCAAGTAGAGTTGAAGCTCAGCTTTGAGAATTTAGTCGCCACGCAAATATCTTAAAAAGTACACTTTCTCTAGACATTAGAGAGAAAAAATGAAAGCTTTGTTGTTGTAAGAAAAAAAAAAAAAAAAAAAAAAAAAAAAAAAAGAATATCGAAAAAGCAGCGAACTAACTCAGCAAATACGTCTACCTTATCAAGAGTGGTTGTTGACAAAAAAATACCCTTAGAAATCCTTTCCTAAATCTGACCACATAAGAAAAGAGATTAGAGGAGTATGAGGGAAACATTATATAAAAAAAATGTATGGGTGAAAAGTATTAGAAATATGTACGATCCGGGTCAAAACTTCACTGCCAGAAAATGATTTTTTTTTAATTCATACCTCCAAGCTTGTCTCGACCAAAAAAATATACTAGTGAAATGTAAGGCAACCAATCGTCAAACTATTTGACTCTACAGTGTTCTTGAATATGTGATATGACCCCTCAGGCAAAATGGAGCGCATTATATGTTATCCGACTATTCACAAACTCAATAAGCGACTTATATGCGCACGTAGAGCAGATGCGAAATAAAAGATAACGTAATGAAACATATTTACGATGGAGAATTTTTTTAACTAGGAGAAAAATACCCACATTGACAAAGACACTAAAATAAATTACAATAATTGTACAAAAAAAGTAAAGAAAGAGAATTAGAAGATGTACGTTTATTATTATATACTTTATATGTGAGGAGAGAGCCACACTCGCAGCTCAACGCTAACCAAATAAAGGGGAAACATAAGAGAAAGGGTAAGGTACATACGGTAATACATTTAAATAAATACCTATCGATGAAGTATAAGTAGTGTTAGGACAAGTATTTACCACAGAAATTAGGGCTGGTAACTAATAGCTAACAGCTTTATATATTACAGGATTAATGAATTCGGCATGGGGCTTCTTTTTCTTATGTATAAGTGCCTTCTCCATCGGGGGGGCCCTACTACTGATATGTTATAGAATGTTCACAGGAAAACAAAAGGTTCAAGAAGAAGCACGAGAATTGGCAGTAATTCAAACCACACCGACAGTAGAACTCAGAGCAGAAAGGTGACTGCGATCCTCTAGACGGATACTAGAATTGTCGGTGACCAAAATTAAAATTCGTGAGCCTCGGGGATGAGCGCCGGGAGTCGCTCGACTATATCGGAGGGCGCAGTCCGAAGGATGAAACTATTAAACTAGGAAAGAATTTTTTTTTAAGTATGTAGTGTCGAAAAAATCACTGTAAGTAAAAAAAAAAAAAAAAAAAAAAAAACTGGTAGTTGTAGCGATAATAAAAATAATAATAATAATAATAGTAAAGTTATCAGTATAATAACAACAAATACCATTTTAACAATGAAAAAATGGGAATGAGCGCCGGGAGTCGCTCGGCTATACCGAGGGTCACAGTCCGTAGGACAATAAAATTTTTTTTTTTTTTGATGATAAGGTTGTACGAAATTTTTTTCTCTCTTTTTTGATAAATAAGCGCAAGTGAAAGTATAAAAAAAAAAAAAAAAAAAAAACCACATTGTAAAACCACACTCAATGTAAAGTAGTCGTAAACAGAAGCCCGCTTCACGGCAATTTCATATGTAATTGTAATGTAAGGCAAAGCGCATACAAAAACAATATTGTTATACACTTAGTACACGATGAGAGGAGACTGAATGATTGTGAGAGAAAAAAAATTAATGTAAAGGGAACAGTTGTTCTCTAAAAGAATGGATGAATGAGTGTAGGATACTAAACTACATTAACAACACAAACAACAGAATACAATACAGCACACACACGCACACTCGCAACAAATCCACAGGCTCAGTACCGTCAACATCGGAAAGCCAGCGTCGTCGAGGGCGACGACGTCGCGGCCTCAGACGTGTTACGTACGATATGCTAGGCATATTATACTAACTCCCCCTGGTGACCACGAAGCTACCTTATCAAGAGGGTACTGACGGGAGGGGAACGAGGTAATATAACTATAAGGCCCGGCAAGCTTCAAAATCGAGAGACAGAAGGGAATACTTGGGCAGACAGAGAGACCGAAGGGAATACTCGGGCAGACAGAGAGAACGAAGGGAATACTCGGGCAGACAGAGAGACCGAAGGGAATACTCGGGCAGACAGAGAGAACGAAGGGAATACTCGGGCAGACAGAGAGAACGAAGGGAATACTCGGGCAGACAGAGAGAACGAAGAGAACACTCGGAGAGATCGGGCAATTAATCGGGAACACACACGCGTCTTTGCCTTATAAATAAGTATCTTGAATAAAAGTCTTTAAGGTTCCAAGGTTTTGATCGTTCTCGCGAAGCACCTCCCTATTGAATGGTTCCGATAAAACACGATAAAAAAAAATTATATCATGATAGATGTGTGTCTTTGCACCAAAACCTGATATATTGATCAGTGTTTTCGTGTAAATATCCCACGATAATTTTATATCAACTTTATAGGATCATACAAGTTTTAAACAGTATTGTAAAATATATAAATTTTTTCTGATTCAAACATACGTCTTACAATTGTTTATAGGTTTTTTTAGGGAGAGTATAGAGCTGACACAAAATTGTATCATGTCGTATAAGATTAATTACATGACCAAATTATTTATCAGGATCCACTAAATTATTACGATACGTGTGACATGATGTTATAACGTGCTATAACGTACATCATATCATATATTTATGTTTCACGCATGATCACACTCAAATATTTTACCTGTGATTATACGGTCAGCTAATTAATATACGTGACTGAAAATTTAATATTTTTAAGAAAATGACTTTAGATGTCTGACTAGAACTCAAATCTTTTGGGAAATTCGATTAATACACTATTATAAAATTCTAACATATTTTCAGTCAAATGAAAATACTTTGTTGAAATTTAAAATAATCATTTGAAAAAATAAAAAACGTATTAAACGTGCCTTTTTTCGCGGCTTGCCTTTGACTAGACTATCTTTACATATATCTTATGTGTTTTTACGTACTTAAGGAGGCTTGGGCGTTTGGTGTCGTATCTATTGAGGGGCCCCTGTGGGGTACTTGTCATACAAATGATTCTTTGTAATATTTTTTTTAAAATCATTTTGATTATACACATGTGTGAACAAAATAGCAATAATACGCGGAAAAGTCATTGGGAAAATGGATATTAAAAAATTTTTTAGTTTTCCCGAGGTACCTTGTGTTAAGAGGACGGCCCTGCCACGATAAAGCTGACAACACTGTACTCTCTTGCTCTCATCTGCTATTATATACCTATACTTGTGTTAGACTTAAATTTTCATTCTTGTATGTTTATGAATGTACAGTGCATGCGCACTTACAGTACCTGAACAAAACATTTCTCATGTTCGATGTTTTCCTCGCTATTTTCTCAATATTTAACGAGTTGATCCTATTCTTTTATTTAAATAATAGATTCTTTATACTTTCAAGTACATGTACCAATTTAATGTGTGGACCCACAGCTTTTTATTGCGGTACGGTAGTCTATTGAATTTCGGGTTCCGTAAGGTTGCGTGTTAAAATGACGAATTTTCACAAGCGATTTTCTCGAAAATAAATGTGTTGACCTACCTATTTTTTTTTCCTAAAAAAATCTAGCAAACTTCATCTATATAATCTCTGAATTTCAGACCTAGCCAGCATTCAATTCAAAATCGCCCAAGCCTCCTTAAGAGCCTAAATATAGATCATATCTTAAATACTAAGTATTTATTTAATGTAATGTAGTTCATAAATTTTAGTCTGACAATTATTATTATTCATCACGTACTTACATAACTTTATATTAATTACCACCCTGAAAATTAAATGTGAAAAATTTCACCGTGAGTTTGATTCGAACCGGAGTCCACAGGTATTTGAATCCGACGTGTGACCGCTGAGCTATGGCAACATTGGATTCGAATGAAGAAAAACTGATATAAATTGTTTAACTGATATAAAAGTATACCTACGTCACGCGGGAATCCATCGATATCTTGTGAATCCGTTACATTGAAGCACACGTTAGAACGTGTATATCACAATTGTAGTTGTTCGTTTAATATTTACACAATATTTTGGCAAGCTCAGCTCCGTGGGCCCTAAGACAAAAAGTTTTATGTTGACATTGTCAGTCATATCCGCATTGAATACCAAACCAGTAGAAATTAGACGAGAATCATATTAATACATCATATGACACCATTTAAAGACTAAAATTATAAGAATATATGTGTGTATTTGCACCTGACATATTTTATAAGACCTGATACACCGAGAATACATCAAAATACTAAGAAAAAAATAACATACATGAAGTTAAATGTGTATGATCCTATATAGTTTATGCATAGTTATTAGCTTGTAAGACATGATACAAATGTATAAAGAATTTCCTTATTCAAACTTATCAGAAGTGTATCAAGAAAAACCTATGTCATAAAGTTTGCGTCGTTAAATAGAGATATTTAATTCTGGACGGGTAATACAAACAAGTCGAAAAGTTGTAAATAAAAATCAAGGTTCGCCATACGCAACAATCAGAAAATAACCTATTTAAAATAATACGTACAACTATTTTGTTAATTACCATATGTACTTGTTATCTACATATAGGTATATTTCGTTCCGAATCATGGTAAATATTTTTACATCATATACACCGATACATTGGGAAGATAAAAAATTTACTGATAAAATATTATACCTCGCAATTTTATGTCCGGTATACAAAAAGAAATTTATATCAGGTTTTATCAAGTAGTACCGGAACCATTTAACAGGGCTCCTTACCTTTCCGTTTACCCACGTAACAACGCTTTTAAAATTACATATTTTCGTGTTTTTTATAACATATGTACTTATAACATTTTCATCTTCTGAACAGCTGTCGAAAAAATTTTTTTAGAATATGATGTTTCACAGTTTTGGGTTTACAAAATAACTAAAAAATTGTTAACTTGTTCAATTAATTGTTTAATCTGTTTAATTATCACTTTTACCATGAGTAACAACGTCTGCCTATCAATATGTTGTTAATTAATCAACTGATTAATGCTGCAAAATAGCGGCAGACTGGAAAAAATTGATTTATTTGTTATAATACTGTAAGAGGCCAGTATGGGAAATAAATTTTTTTTCTTTTTTTTACATAGACACTAATATCATAATTAATCGTCTGCCATTTTGGTGTTTGTCTATTCAACAACTAAATATTGCGAGAAAAAATTGGCAGACTGGAAAACATTGTAAAAAATTATTGGTTTTTTTTTGCAAGTTGAAAACAGTTTTGCAGTGTCCTTTATGAGTTCTTTTGGTCTGCCATTCATGTTATTTAACATTTTGCATTGTTAAGTTTGTAACAAAACAAGTTTGAGACTTTAAAAAATTGTTCCGAGTTATTGGGAGAAAAATGCTAATTCACCAGTACGTCTAAAATATATATACATCGTAAATTCGTCTGCCATGTGAAATTTCTCCAACCTTATGCTTGCGCAACTCTACACTATCCTTGGCAGACTGTAAAACATTGTGTCTGGTACTATTTATTTTTTTGCAAACTTATTGTATTATGTAAAAGTTAGTATTTGGAGTAGTCGTCTGCCAATAAATTTGTATTATGTTGAACAGTCTGGTCTTTCATTTAAATAAGTGTCAGACTGTGAAAAGTTGTTTTGAAAAGCTATTTTTTTTTGCAAACTAACATTAATGTTTAACAATGCATTAACGCGTATAGAATCGTATTTAATACATTTTTCTGTAGCTTGGGGCTGTAAATATATCTCCTATAATTGGCAGACTGTAAAAAGTTGGTTAATTTTTTCTGTCACCAGCTGACAGTCTATATGTGGTGTTTTTCAAGTGAGTGTACACATGCATCTCTTTTGTATAAACCCATAAATGAGCTTGAAATATTCAGAAACGTTATGGTATATTCTGGGTAAAAATGAACATTATCCACATATTTAAATTATCACTAATAGTATAAATTTGAGTAGTAAGAATTTTTAAAATAGGCAAATAATAGTAGTAATAATGTAATAGAAGTACTACAAAAAATGAGAAATAAAAATAATAAGCACAACACTTACTACTGGTACAATATAGCCTTAGTAGTATTTGTACAATACAAAATATATTTAGGAATATTTTGTAGGAAAGTTTTAACATTACTAAAAAAAGGTTAAAAAGCGCTAGAGAAGAGGAAATTATTTTTTATACTCTGTATCTGAATTTAAATTATTTTTTTATGGACTGTAAAATTGTTAAACATGGATTTTCAGTTATGATACTCTAATATATCTTATTGACTAACTTTATATTTTTTAATTATTGATCGTCAGTCTTGACTTTAAGTATCTCTGATTGATTAAATTAAATGTTTAATTATTGATTATAAGTCTTGGCTTTAAAAGATCTCTTATTAACTATAACGAATTTGTACTTCTCGTTCATTAGTCTTGACTTTAAAGTATCCCTTATTGACTTAATTTAATTTCTAATTTTTGATCATCAGGCTTGACTTAGAAACATATTACTTATTAACATGAGTTTTTTAAATATCTTAAAAATTGTTGATCAATATGCAACTAAAATAAGAATTATTTGTTTTCCTTTTGGCTCTGTAATTCTTTTCTTGCTGTAGAGCACTTGTTATTAGCAGCAACGTTAAACGTACTTTCATTTTTCTTAGATTTGCCAAACTTTAGGAACGCAGCTTCTAAAACAATAAATTTATTCAATTTTATTACATGTATCCATATACGCCTGTTTATTGTATCATTATATTTATTAGCTACTATATTTACACAATAAATGATGTTTGTTAGTCAGGAATGGCATGACAACATTATAATAAACATGGTTGAATTTCATGTAAGCTATTATTGCTAACCTTTAGCAGCATTGTATCGGATTAGGTCCAGTCCTGGTCTTCGAACAGTATTTGGTGTAGCGTTACAAATTTTCCCAGTAGCACTACAAGCAGCAAGTTCATTCAAGGTAAAAACTTTTGACAACAGATCGTTTGTGAATTCTCGATTTGAGCCGCTGTTGATATTTGACAACATTGAGCTACTTATTTTATAAGTACCGGATTTTTTCTATTAAGTCAAATGACAAATGTAACATTTTACGGAAAAAAAAAATGTTTTAAATGGTGTGACATGTATACTAACTTGTTTCACTGAGTATGACGACGCAGTTGCTTCTGTATTTTCCTCAAAAGAAGATTTCTATAAACAAATGTACATGTACATGTACAACGCATGTACAATTCTTGACCAATAAAAAGATGATAGGTAGAGAGAGAGAAGTTGATCGGGTAAAAAGCGCCCTCCCTGTTCTTCTTTCCCTGTCGCATTACTATGCAAAACAATTTTGTAATTTGTCAGTCTAATGTGGCGCTGCAAAGACGTACGACAGAGAGAAATTTTATTGCAAAAGAGCGTATCTCTTTTTTTGAGTTATATTTCTATTGCAAATAATTTATTTTTAAGTTAGACACGTGCACGTGCCCGGAAGCATGTAAAAAGCTCTGGATCAGCAATAGAATCTTGTAAAAATTATCCTTTCTCTCTTGTCGCTAGCCACCAAGCGTATTGGTGCTAGACCATCGTGTTTAAAGAGGTTATCAATAGCCTGTTATTTATTGTTAATAATCTTTGTACTTAATTATAATAACTGGGCAAAGGCCTCTTGTTTTAGATTAAATCAAATCTATTCAATTTGTTAATATTCGTTGTGTCGATCTTAATTTATTGTTATATTAAAAATCCGTTTCTCAAAGAACAATAATGTTACAAAAGTTTATTGTAAATATACATGTAAAATAAGTGTAAAGAGAAATACGAGACGACTTTACCTACGAAGAGATCTCGGCACAAAACAACGCAAATTGGTTATCAAGCTCATAAAATAACTATTGTAACTTCCAGATTCAAAAATATAATATAAGGTACTGATAGATAGTAGTAAAATTCTTGTAAACTATGAAACAAGTTAAAATTTTTATAATTTTTTTTTGTTCTCTTAATCGTGATAAATCTTAAAAGCATATATAAGTAGCGGAAATTAAAAAAAATTGAACTGATAATGAATATTGATTTAGGAAATAAATTTTATATCATTAATGTGTATAATGAAAAATTATGAATCCAAAATTATGAATTTTAAGAAATAATTTTGTATATTAGTTTTAACCGGTTATTTATTTTTTTCTTAATTTATAAATGTCTCTTGATAGAATTATAAAAATAAATAATATCAATCACTAAGTATTACTTATATTCTATGATTGACAATAAATTTTTAAAATTATCGTAGTCTCCAATCAGGACTTTTACACTGTCATTATTAATTGTATAAATTATTACTCTAATTAATTTTTGCTTGGGTATGTGATCAAATATTGAGTATGATGTACATGTAATATTTATATATATACTAAATTATAATTACCTCATATAATCGCTTACGTTGAGCCGAGTTGTCTAACGAATAACTCTTCTTAGCCTGATCAACTTTTTCAATATGGTAACTCTCGGGCCCAGAGTCATAGTCGTCGTTTGCCTTTGAATAACTATCCTGCAATAATAAATTACAAATTTTTATAATCGTAGTCGAGTGTCTTACCCACTTGGCCAGAGTGGATTAGACACTTGGAAGAGAATTTACGTCCTTATGAGGTACATCTTAAACTTATGTTTATTATTCCATCATTTCGTGAATAATATTTACCACCTTGGTTACCTAATTGATAATTAACATCTTATAAATGTACATTTCATATTGTTTCGTGTCTCTTAACACGTTCGTCAACAATAAATCTAGTAATTGATTTTACAACTATTTTTCGTTCACGGATTTTACTTATATACTTTACGTATACTTTTCATTCCAAAGGAAAAATGAGTTCATATTTAAAAGTGCCCCAACAGAAAAAAATAATGTAAGAAAACTTAACAAACCGTAACTTTCTGTGATGTAATGTAAGATTTGGTTAGATAATGTACCACAGTTGCAGTTTGTTACGTTTTGTTACATTTACTTACAGTCGACTATAACTCAGTATATTACCTTACGACTCGTTACGTTTACTATTATAATTCTAAAAAGACATTCGCATCTCGTGAAAAAACAACTGTAATAAACTCTATTAAAACGTAAGAAATCGTTGTCATGTGTAATATTTTATAACAGCTTACAGTTTTTACAGTTTATTACACTGTTTTATATTTTGTTATGATTGATAACTTTTAGACACATTTTCTTACATTATAAAATAAAAATTACTTTTAACGAAAAAAAGTTGAGTAATTATTATATAAAATTATTAGTGTAATAGTATGTGGTAAATCATATCAAAACGTAAAGAAAATGTAAGAAAACACGTAACACAATATAATAAAATGTAAAAAACATCTAAATATTCCATGAAAATAATAGTTCCTTACATCTTCTTTCATTTTTTTACGGGTCACGGCGTATTATCACACATGTTTCCTTTTTTTCCATTTTGTTACGATTGCAAATTCCCGCAAGGGTCTAACGAAGTAATTGTTATTATTAGAACAAAGTTGTTAATAACCTTTACCTCTTTAACACATTAATCTGGGTATCGAGTACCAGCAGGAAAGATAATATTTTTCATTTATTTTTACAGCACTCAGATAAATTATATAAATTCTTACAACATAAGTTTATACATAAGATAAAGTTTTTTTAAAAACTATATTAGATCCAAACAAAAATTAGGAAAATTTTTTCTCAACTCAAATGATCGAGAGACTGTAAAAAAGCATTATCTTGAAGACATAATAACATCATCAAATGTTATTATATATAGTTTTATTTAATTTATTGTATTTTTTATTATTTTCAGAATAATAATAATAATAATTCTTTTATCATCGTTTTTTTGAAGAAAGAAATTGTGAAATATGGTGATGAATTATCCTATAGGGCTTACTTTGCATTCTTATTAATGCATGTTGAATTAAAATAGCCAAACAAAAAAGTTTTGAAACTATTTATGTAAAGTTTATTTATTTCTATACTTTTGAAAACACAAAACTCATTTTTACAATAAAAATACCGTCAACAAGTAATGCTTCTCAATCATTTATATTATTTAAAAATTGTGTAAGTTGTCTTACATTAGTATGCTGAAATGTAATATGGGATTGAGATCTTTTTAATACTACTACACAAAGTAAATACATACATATTTATACACATATTTAACAATTTTAACGGTACTGTTTATGAAGATACAAGACTCTCATGACAGCGACAATAATAATTATCAAGAAGCATCGATTAAAGACTGTGCTTTTGTTCTCAGACTCAAAGTATTAAATTTTTTTTACTGAAAACATTACAGGTACCGGCTTCACTGCTCTCTTCAAATACACTTACATGTTAAATCATAAAAATTGATTTCATTAATGGAAACGGTGAATATTAGGAAGCGCAAGCGGCAAAAGTTGTGTATAATGTATAACATATAAGTTAAAGATAGTTTGCGCATCACTAAAATTATATGCAAAGTATAAGTAAAATCAGTGAACGAAAAGTAGTTGCAAAATAAATCAATTACTAGATTTATTGTTGACGGACGTGTTAAGAGACACAAAACAATATAAAATGTTCATTTAAAAGAGGTTTATTATCAATTAAGTAACTAAGGTAGTAAATGTTATTTAAGAAATGATAAAATCATAAACATAAGTTTCAGATGTACCTGATAAGGACGCAAATTTTTTTCCGATTGTCTAATCCACTCTGGCCAAGTGGTTATACCACTCGGCTACGCGTTCTCCGGACCAGGTTCAGGTCCCCTAACTGTATCAAAGACATGTTTTTCTTTTTTACCACTTATGTTAGCTTTACTCACCGTTTTTAAGCAGCAAAAATTTAAAATTACATGGGTTCCAATTTATACTTTTTATTTTTTAGTTGCCGAAAATGTTGCTTAATATAGTGTAGGATACCATGTAGACTATTGTGCAAGAAGTCTTACACGATATCCTATAAGATTGTGTGTAGCATGTGTTGTAAGATATAGTGTAGGATATCTTGCACGATATCGCGCAGAAATTTTGTTACGGGTGTTTTTATTCTCATGGATTCATTGCTTTTCATACCGTAGATACAAAAAATACCCCATGACAAAATTTCTACTTGACCCAACTAAACCATTCATATTGTTTATTCAGTGGCGTTGAGATGCATTGTTGTATAATCATTTGTAATTTTAAAAAATTATTAAATACTTTTCGTAATTAAAGGTATCATGACTCATCGAGAAACAACGCTTACCTTATTAAATAAATTTATGCTTTATCATTCGTATTTAGTGCAGCGTTAGGTACTTAGTGCACGGTACATTGAAGCGATAATTTCCTGGAGCGCAACATCTAAACACAAAATTAAATACAAGAATTCCCAGGGCACACAGTATGTCGAGTCTGGACCATATCTTTGGCTGATTCTAACCCTGGAAAGCGAAATCAAATTATAAGCCAATTGGCTAGAGTGGAATTCAACGTATATTTTGTCTATGCACCAGCCACATTGCCACATATGCATTATCATTGCAGGCGAGCTACTCTGATGATACAGCAGTTCGCTGTATTAACTGGTTTTCATAAGTATTCTCAACAACAAGATGTTAAATGAGTTAAAAAACTATCCATTTGACAACTAATAACACCAATAAGCAATGCAATTACGTTTTGGAACAGGCAGTTTACATTTTTTATTATTTTGTTGAGGAAAGTAAAGTAAAAACGTCTGAAAGTTTCAAGTGCCGTAATTCGAAAAATAACTACATACAATTACTTACATTATTGTAACTTTATTCATTAGTATTCTATATGATTGATCGATGCATAAAACCAATTAAAAATGAGTTTTTTTTTTGTTTTCAAAATTTTTTTGAGTTTTGAATTTCGCGCCGGGTTGGGTACCGGTTTTGGGAGCACTGGCCCTGATCAGAGCTTGGGATTAACCTCATTACACCGTGTGATAAACTCTTCATTTAAGACTGCACAGTCCTGGCCTCGATGTGAGGCTTGCCTGGCCAGGCCCAGATCTTAGCCTTCGGATCACATTCTTGTTTGGCTTCAGTATATGACTTCAGTTAGTGGCCCTCAACTCGTCGGAGGGGGTCAGGGTTGTCGAGAATATCTGTCCGTCTAGCGTATGTTTTTTTTGCGGTCGGTTAGTACAATTCCACAAGAAAGTTCTATGTATACCATCTGTACAGATGTATTAATATTATACATTCTAGAGGAATCAGACGGATCGACTACCATAGACATATAAAGAATAGACCGTTTATCAGCAGCTGGAGCAGTGAGGCTCGCGTAGAAAGACAGGAAATACGAGAGCAGTGAGTCTTTCTCTATCGTATAGTGCATGGAAAAAACTTTTGAACGTACAGAGCCCAGTTACGCAGGCTAGAGAAGTTCAAATCGCTTCGAACTCCTACTGCACAAGTGTACAGGCCGCCTTGACTCGAAGATCGAGTCACACGAGTTCAAAACAGCGTTCAACTGAGACTGCACAACTATGCGCGCTGCGTAGCCTGTAGTTTGGGCTTGTACAGTACGGCATAGCATGATAGCATTGAACTGCAGAAGCTCGAGGGGGGGGGGGGTTACGTGAGCCCGACGGTTGTGCTCTCACAGCACAATGTCCAGGCTCAGCGAGCTCAGCTGTGCTTCTCCGAGCTCTCTCTCACCGAATTTCGAGCTATCAGCAGACAACTTTTGGGCTTTAATGAATATAGCCGTTCATCACACAGAACGCCTACAGGTAAATGAGTTAAAATTAATATTTTATATACATACATGCCTGTGAATAATTTCATGAAACTTATTTAACCTTTATGTAACTCATTAATATAGTATAAAATTTTTAGGGTTAATTATAACATTTTGACCGTACAAACTAAGAATGGTCATTTTGAAAATGAGTAACACAATTTTTTCCAGTATCTGAGTTAAGTAAAAACGAATATAGTACCTATAGGTACGTAATATAACTACTATATTCGTTTTTACTTAGCTCAGATACTGGAAAAAATTGTGTTACTTATTTTTAAAATGACCATTCTTAGTTTGTACGGTCAAAATGTTATAATTAACCCTAAAAATTTTATACTATATTAATGAGTTACATAAAGGTTAAATAAGTTTCGTGAAATTATTCACAGGCATGTATGTATATAAAATATTAATTTTAACTCATTTACCTGTAGGCGTTCTGTATAATGAACGGCTGTATTCATTGAAGCCCAAAAGTTGTCTGCTGATAGCTCGAAATTCGGTGAGAGAGAGCTCGGAGAAGCACTGAGCTCGCTGAGCCTGGACATTGTGCTCGAGATTCTGCAGTTGAATGCTATACCGTACTGTACAAGCCCAAACTATAGGCCACGCGGCGCGCATGGTTGTGAAGTCTCAGTTAAACGCTGTTTTGAACTCGTGTGACTCGATCTTTGAGTCAAGGCGGCCTGTACACTTGTGCAGTAGGAGTTCAAAGCGATTTGAACTTCTCTAGCCTGCGTAACTGGGCTCTGTACGTTCAAAAGTTTTTTCCGTGTGAGCGGACAATCTTGGTACCGCTCGTGATTGGTTAACCGCCATTCGAGGCTCACGGGGACTTTAGTTATGTACTTGTATGTATGTACATATCCATACATATATATGTATATCGTGATGTGTGTATATGCTAAATGATGCTTTTTCAAGCTCACGCCTTTTCCCATGAGCCTCAAAAGGTGGACATTTTCTCCTCACTCCCTAAGCCCACTATTCTCTCGCAAACTCACAGAGTAGGTTCATGGGAGTATAGGCACAGGCAGGAGGCAGGAGTATGCACCAGTGCCTTTGTTTTGTCTTCTTGCCTGTGCCCCTTCGCCCTACGGGACGGCCCCACTCCATGTGTGTGCGAGAGAGAAAGACTCACTGCCCTCGTCTTTCCTCTCCCTCCTGCCGGTGAGTTGTGACGTGACTAAACATGCCCTTTGCGTGCTCTGATAGGTCAGTACTTTTCTATGCCTTATTGTTGTGTTTAGTATAAATTTCGTTGCAGATTTGCTCGCTGGTAGGCTCGTATATTTTTTAAGTGTGCTTAAAGTTATAACAAACTCCGCGCTTTATTACATTATCTGAGCCATGGTGAGCTTGAGTCTGCAACGGGGGCTTGGAGGTTAGGATATTTTCCTGCTATCCCTCCCCCCGCCGCTTTGCACAAGTGCCAAGTTCTTGCTGATCAGCTCATTGGCTCAATCCCGAGACTCACCTACGTCAACTTGACGAGGGTTCACCATAGACATATAAAGAATTTATATTTCTTTATATGTCTATGGGGTTCACACTGCTTTATGCAAATCGAGAGTGTAAGATAAATATACCGAAGCTTGGCCACCAGGGAAGGCCAGGTAGAAAAACGGTTGTAGAAAAGGTAATTTTTCTACGCGTAGAAAACACGGAAAATACGGTAAGGAATTCCAAGGCTTTTCTACATAGTATTCTACATGGAGTCTTCGACACTGTCGAAACCCTCATTTCAAGTAAATGCACATAAATTCAGTCTACTAAGTGAGTGTAAAATACGTATTAGTTGTTAAATTAAAGATTTAGTTACTGTAAGTACACGTATTTTTTTTAGTCACGTCCTTATCTGTATTTAGTTTACCTTCCTCGATTCATTTTCCTCTGTATCTCAACAATGTACAGTTGATGAACTTATAAGCATGTACACAGTTAAATATAGAAGTTTTATATTTATTTATACATCGTTTGGAGGTTAACAAAATATTTCAATTCCATTTTCTACGTTTTCTACAGTTTTCTACGTTGTGGACAGTTTCATTCTTCCAAATCTACAGTAGAATACTAAAAATTTTGTAGAAAACCTATCCCTGTTGGCCACTGTAGAAAAAACTTGTCCCTGTGCCCTGTGGCCAATACTTTGTACCACCTGTCTTATCTTGCACCGTGATCGCACCTGTCGTGTATCCAGTTACTGCCGTCTGCTGCATGGTGACTCACTTTATTAAGTGATCTGAGTTGCCTTATCATCTGCCCTACCGTGTGATTTTGCATCATATTGCATGCCCTGCTTTATCACAGCTAGTGCTGCCTAGTTTTACTAGTTTTACTATTTTTGTGTTTTCTGCTATCTTTCTATTTTCTATTTCTTTCTACGCATGTATCGATGCCTGGTAAACTAATTTGTAATATCTGTAAATTGCCTATAATAGGTAAAATAATAATGCAAGCGCAAGTTAATGGCGCTTGGATTATTCTATTTATTATAAATAATCAAAATGACCAGTAACCGCCCCGGGTTGTGTGGGGATAGGCGATTTTGTTATTATTTTATATATTATAAATAGTCAAAGCGACGAGTAATTGCCCCGGGTTGTGTAGGGATAGGCACTTGCGTTATTATTCACAGGAGAAATAAGTCTTTCCCTCCACTCCTGCTGTAGCTCTGCTCTGATTGGCTTCGGAACTTTTGCAACGGAAAGTTCCGATAGCGGTGAGGTTACGCGTAGATCCTCTTTGCCAACATCACAATCAACTACCCTGCCTTCCCGTTCTGCACTCTACCGCGTCCAGAAACTCTATTGCGCATTTGAAAACACTAGCCTTACTTTGTCCTTTCTTCTTATAGTTTTTATTCATACGTTGTTTTTTACTGTCATAAGTTTGCTATTATTCACATATAATTTCAATTTTTGCCAGATGGGGATCTTCCCCAGGGCATAATAAACATCTTAAACAATCTCTCAAACCCGAGCTTCACTGCCCCTGCTGCTAGTAAGCGGTCTATTCTTTATATGTCTATGCCGACTACCCCTATCGACAATCGACTACAAAAAAAACCGAACCCATTCTTGATGGCGGAATCGGAACGACCGACCGATCACAAAAAAACGTACCCTTTGCCTTTGCAACGTTAAGAAATGGAAATGCATTTTTTTTTACGTAAACAGCAGACTGCATCTGCGCTATTTGATTAATCAACTATTGAGAAAGTAGCCTAAATGAATTACTTCTACACTGGCGACTGATCACAAAAGATTATCAATATTTACTACTATGGACCTTTTAAAGATGGGATAGTATCAGTGTGAATCAAACTTTAAATCAATTACTTTTATTTCATTTTTGTTCGGAAAGTATACGCATTAGTGTGAAAATAAGATATTGATTTAAACTTGACTCAGCCCTAAATTCGGTTCATGCCATAGAAATAACTTATCTTATTTTATTTTATTTTATTTTATTTTATTTGGCTTAAAAGTTAAATGGAATTTACTTGAATCGTTCTTAGATTTTTTTGAATACTGAGGAGCATAATTAGGTTTTTGTTATACTAGAGCCGCAAATGCATTTTTTGTCAATACAGATGTAATAAGTACCATAGTAGAATTCAACTTTCACCCTTAATTTACATGTTGTTCAATCCATGCCATGTAAATAAGAAAAAGATTTTGCATGTTTCAAAAATTTTTGTTCGTGTATTGCAGAAACATAACATGAATGAAGGAAGTAGCCATTTCTGTGTTACACAAAAGTTAAGTGTAGTGGTTTTGAAATGAAACAAGTACTATCCATATCCATGCGAGAATTTGTGCAATGAAAATTTGAAACTATTAGTCTTGAACTTACAAGAATAATATTTGATTTAAAAAGTAATTGCAAATTTTTCAAATCATTTTCACAGTCATATTCGGTATAATTATGCCTGGTATGAAAGACAATTTTTTTTGTTACAGTAAAGTGTTTATTGATGTTTACTGTGTACATTGCATGTAAACTAAAGTTATTTACTTAAACTAAATAAAGTAATTAAAGTGTATTTTGTGTACTTATAAGTGATAAAGTGTTTTAAATTTGAAGATAATGCGCTTACATAACAGCTTATTTGTATCAAATCAACTTAGCTAAGAAATGACATGAGTGATACAGTTATTTTGGGATAATGGCTTCTAAAAGTTGCACCAAATCTTATAACCGTAAATTAAATAATAGCATTACATCTTGTAATATTCAATTTGATAAATTGTTTCGAGAAAGTAATAGCCGACCTTCAGCTGCAAAATCTGCTGGTACTGTTGGAAAATGGGGAATAACCTCGTTTACTTCTATAAGAAGTTCAAGCATAAGTGGTATGAACTTTTAATTATCTGCATAAACGATAATAAATAGAACTTATCTTTTATTCACATGGACTTAATCTAACTTAAGTCTATTAAGAGTGCGTCTACTACGCCAAAGTATGAAAATTTCAGTTCTAAGTAGTCTAAATTTGCAAACACACTTAACGATTCTAAAGAAAATATCCATGCTGATTCTTGTCATCTGATTCTGCATCGTAACGATTCACATTTAAATAAGCATTCTGCTAAACTTAACAGTTGTACCCATTTGTACTTGTATCACAAATTTTTTAATAAAGTAAAAAAAAGTATATATATTTATATATACTTCACATGGTTCTCGGATAAATTATGGAATGCGTTTTCAAATAAACAAGTATTATTATAATTAAAATTTTAAAAGGTCCAATCTGAGACAGTGTTTTTAAGACCAGCTGCTCTAATAGGGGTTTGTAAATATTAATAAGATGTTCTATTTTATTGTTCGTATACTTTAATGGTTTACTTTGTTATTATCTTACCTAATCCAAGTAACAAGTACATCCATAAATTTTTGTTATAATAAACCTAACTATTTGATACTTTGCATCGTAAAAATATATCATGGAATTCAACGTTTTTGATGACTGTTATTGAATTAAGGTTACAGAGTCAGGCATTGTGAGATCTTGGAATAAACTATCAAGTGTAAAAGTAAATGGAGCAAATTTTTCAGTTCAGGTAAGTACTGCACCACTTTAGAGTAAAAAGATATATCCCCTAACTGATCTGAGATCATCTGTCCCAACTGGCCCTGGCATCAGACTAATCTTAAATTACATCTTTTTGTCTGCTGAATTCAAGATTGCAGTTTTTGGTCCCTTGGAGTTACCTTAAAATCTTTTTTATATTCTAATGTTTCTCAGTGTACTTGTTGAATTTATTTGCAGTGTTAATCGCAAAGTCCAAGTCTGGTTTTGTAACTTAGTATGTATATATAATTGCCCTTACTGCATTCTGGTAAAGAATTTCTGCAAGCTTTTTAATTTTTTCCTTTGACTTTGATGATAAGTTAGTTTTAGGCTTACCACCAGGTTCAATTAGGGTGTTCATAGATAAAGGATGCAATAGCTTACTCTATATACTCAGTCGTACTTAGTGCCTAAACATCTTTTGACTTTACCAAGGTCCTTTAGTGGGAAAGAAACCATTTAAGGTTTATGTCTTTAAAATTTTATCTAAGGTTTAGTTCCAGGCTTGTTTCAGTCTGAAAATAGCTTTTGACAATTAGTAAACTTTGTTTGGCGTGATTTTTTGTTCATAAATTCATTTTTCTGCTGGAGATATATTTCTTCTTGAAAATCGCCATACCTACAAAAAAAGCAGTTTCAACATCCATATCATGTCTTGCTGCATAAACAAACAACAATCTGAGAATTGTGTACTTGGTCAGTGGTGAATACATCTTATAAAAGTCAAGTCCAATGACTGAAAAGAATCATCTAACAACCAGTTTGGCTTTTTGTATAGTGATATTTTTGCCATGACATTTTTGTTAAAATCCATTTTGTTGAAATTATATTATCTTGGAATTAATTACACAGTCTCTAAGTGCCAGATCCGTTTATTCACTTGAATTGATCCAGCATAATGTAATATTATTGAGCAGCCTTTGGTATACTTTGAGCTTTTTCGAAATCTTTCAGGTAACATAATTGTTGTAAAAAGCTGGTAGGCCTCCAAATACTTTGGTTTGCTTATGAGTCTGGAAGTTTTGGCTGATATTTGTGAACGTAACAATCGTATATAGGAGAAGGGAGGGCACATCGAGCAGGGCTGCATAGCGTGGCACCTTATTAATATTAATATTCATGCATTTTAAAAACAAGATTTTCACAAAAATTAAATAAAAAAGGCTCTTACTATTGTCCTCCGTTTTTAATGTAATACAATAACGTTTTCTGTTTATTTTATAATTTTTAAATGTAGTGTACTGAAAAAAGGTTTCCTTCATTTCTCAATAGCTTAAAGCAGGTCGAAAGTGTTATAATTTGTAACCAAAAATAGGTTAATTTGATAGCTCAGGTCCTTAACTTTCTCGTCTAACAATTTTTTTCATTCTAAAGTTTATATAAGTATCGTAATAAACAATATAAAATTGTATTAGAATGGGGTAGGCGTGGCAACTCGGGTAGGGCAGGCGTAGCACGGTGAATAGCCAGTGTTGGCTTCAAGATGGCGAAAAGTGGTCCCCCCACCACTCTCCCGTCTAAGAAGAGTGGTAGGGGGACTGCTTTTTGGTCGCGGCTGCGCGACAGCACAGAGCGTCGTCTGATACGACAGCGGTTCTCAAATTGCAGCTCTGCAAGATTATAAATATGCACATATATTGTGTCGCCGAATGCATGCATATACATATAATTATAGTCTCGGGTACATGACCGTCAGCACATGATGATGTATTTTGTCAGCTGATCGTTGCATAAGTGCCCAGTGCTGTCCTGTGCCGGTGCTGATAACGAAGAAGCCTTGACTCCTTTTTTCTACATCTTGGTCGAGCTGACAAGTCTGGCCTTTCTCACCAAGTCAAACGATGAGGTGAGCAAAGATACTACTGTTAGTGCTAGCAGTTTGACAAGTAGCTGCTAAGCAGATCTGACTAAGCAGATCTGACAAGTAAACTGCATATTTCAGTTATAAGCCCAACAGTGTTTGGTGAGTTGCAGTGCTTGTTTTTTAATTCTCTTTTTGTATAGTTTTTGTCTCTCTTAAATTTGTATATAAATCAAGCAGGACTTTAACGTAGAATTGCTGACAAATGAGTAATTCCCACAAGTTTCCAGTCACAAAGTTGTGATTTACTTTTCCTGCAATCAAATCAACCAAAACAAAAAAAAACTTAACAAGAAGCAAGAGGTTATAATTTCAATTATTGGTTTTATCAAGCACAATTTTGGAGGATAATAAGAAAAATCAAGGGCTGATGAAGTTTGACAAGAAAATGTACCTGAATCTCTGAAATCATCGAATGGCTGTCAATCTCCAGTTGCTCCAGAGGCTGTAGTAAAGAGTTTTTTAATAATTATTGTTCACAATGGAGGTACAGAGAAAAGTCACTCAACGCTCTCATGAAAACTTGGTGCCATGTGATGCTAATAGCACAGTTAATAACAAAAATGAAGTTCAGACTTGCTCAAAGTTAACAAGTGCGCAGCTCATCATATTCCAAACATATAGTGCAGTTGTAGTAGATGGTCTTTACAATTATTCAAATGAAGTAAATTGTGGAGGTTAAGAAATTTCATGAAGCTGTAGATGTGACCTGGTCACCTCCAGTCCAGCAGCCCACCAACTTTCCAATTTTGCCGGCTGCCGTAACAGCTGCTCAGAGCAGTTGGATATCAGTTTTAGTATTGTAATGCCAGTTTGGATTTGTATTCTCTCAACCTGGAGCAGCCAGGCTGTATGATATGTACATCAAGATCACTGTGCCAAGTGATCGAAGGTTTTGTCCTTTTTTTTATTCATGTGTACCTAAAATATTCGTAGTGTTGAGAAATTTAGTATGATAGTTATAATTACCATCAAGATTTTACAAAATAATTTGGGGAGCTGGCGGAACGAATCCAGCTGGCATTATTGTGAGTTGCTATGATTTTGGAAAAATAATAATTCACTTTGCTGACAAAATGTTTGAGAACGACAGCAACTATTTGATTAGCAGTCCCGACAAACACAGAAGTCCTGTAAGAGCACTGGACTTTAATCCATTTCAGTCTCATTTTCTAGCTACTGGTACGACAGGTAGTGACATTTATACTTTGTATATTAATGGGACAAATGAGCCTATGTCTCCTAGTTCCAAAAAAATTTACCACCTGAGGATGTACTAGATAAATCATGGAATACATGAGGTACGTTACTTGGCAACATTTTTTTTTACACATTCATAATTGACATTAGAGCATTTTGTTGTTGACAGTGCAATACATTCTTGCTTCAACATTTTCACAGCGTTGTGTCATTTGAAGAAGAATTAAGCCATGGTAATACTCACCGATGCCAATTCAAGAGCCTCTATAAGCATTATCATCAGGAATTTTAACATAATAATTCTTCATCATTATCTTACTAACATATAAAGCAAATTCGCTAAAACCGTTGTAATCGCTAACCGCGAAAACTACTGAACCGATTTTGCTGAAATTTTGCACACTGATTCATGATACTTTCTAGATGGTCTTAGAATAGTTTTTATCTTAAAAAATTTAATGACAATAGCAATAAATGAGCTCAAAGTTTTGCAAAAATACGCCAGCTTTTCACTTTGGTTCAGTAAAATCCGCTAGGTGGCGTCAACATAAAATCGAGGCTACCTGCAACAGAATTAAATAAGTGTGGTTATAATACGCTGGAGCGTCTAGGTATCTGATGCATTCGTACTTCGACAGTTCAACGAGCTGCATAGAGAATGTAGATGATAGTCTTGCATCTGGATATCCCGGTTACGGACGACACTCTTCTGTAAGGGGGAAGGGACCTAGGTATCCATTCACCCTGAATCTAGACGAGTGTGATAAAAAAAAATTAATTCCAACCGATGACGTCTCTGGCATAATACCAGGAGACATATCTAGCCAGAGCACAATCTGCACCAATTCTTCAGAGTTGTGTGGCAGTCCCACCATCCCACCTGGTGCAGTTAGAGAATTTTTGGCTACAAATGTAAGCCATGGAAAACAGCTGTGAGGAGCACGGGCAGCCACAACGGCTACCTTCTTGGTCGTCGCGTCCCCAACGCGCTTACCCATATGTTCCCGTCCAACGATGAGCGATTGGTTATCTGGGGAACGACCCGAAGACGAGATACTCTTTGGTCAGCGGCGTACCTCCCTCCATCACAGTCTCCGTACATCAAGACTCCCAGGGTAAGAATCAAGCAACCCGTAGCCAGCTCTTCATCATCAGGAATAATAATAAAGAATAGCCTGGAAGTTTAACCACTGGCGCTTTTTAGGGGCATTATAAGTATTTACGTTCCCTACTTAACCATCAATTTCATCGGTTCTTTTTAGGATCCACCTAAGTGTAAACTACCTTGCCAACAAATACATTTTTACTACCATTTCCGGAAGAGATTCGTCGACTAAGAGACTATATTAACTTAAGACGGGCACTATTGAACCAAGTCAGCCATTCACAAGCAGACGTCACCTGCGGAGTTGTTCTTCGCAAGGCTGGAAAACCCGGTGACCGATGACCCTATACTACCCTCTCGACTCTAAGCATTTAACCAGGAATCACTGATCCTCTCGAAGGTCTGCGCTGGGAAAACCTATAACAGCTATGAAGGAAAAAAAACTTAAGCCAACAAGACAGCCTCCACTGGACAAGTATCACTAACCAATCTCCCCATCTAGGATCACCAAAACAACTGAATTTGCAAATAAAAAAGGTGCTTTAGACACCAATGTCTTCGACGTTATACCGGGAAAGGTTGGGAAAGAGCACTACAACTAGCCCCAAAGCTTCGGACTTTGTAATTTTTCTTCCGATCAGTCTGGGTTTTCAACAGCAGGCCAGAGAAGATCACCCTGAGGTATCCAGGCAGTCACAATTGCTGTTAACTGCAGTCAAGAAAGAGTTAACTTAAGAAGCTCACCGGTCTTTTTTAGGGCCATCGGACGTCGAACTACCTTACCAACAAATATATTAGAACTTAACAAAGTTGACAGAAAACAGCTTTTAAGGGTCACAAAAATTTTAAGCATGCTAAAAGTCGCAAGAGGGTGAATTGGAAGAAAAACTTCAAGTGTATCTAATAAATACAATTTTACTTAGGCGTCAAGAAACTGACGCAGAGAATTTATCGAGATTGAAACAGCAGCGTCAAAATCGACAACTAAAGAGTCCATTACGTGAGAAATCAGCTTTTCATTGTACCCTCACAGCAATCTCTGAAATCTTTAAAGATCCTACTTCAGATTTTTTAATGAGTAAAAAATGTATTTGTGTTTTTGTGGCAATATAAACGTAGGGTTTAAGGTCCAGGACTTTGTTGCTCTGGTAATAAAGTTGTGAGTATGAGAAAAAAAAATTTTTTTTAATTTAAATTTTTTGGGGGTTTAAAATCTTAACAGCTTTAAAAAATAGCCCTTTTCGTGAATTACACAGGAGAAATTGTAAATAAACGGCTTCTTATGGCCACCGATTATTTTATGGCATAAAGAACGCACGGTACTTTTCAGCATAATTATTTTTTTGAATTTTTACACCTTATTATTTGATCAAATAAACTATATGGATTCCGAAAAAATATGTTTTTAATAGGAAGATTTTTGTTCTAAGATGTATCAGGAATATGTGTAAAATCTCTAACTGAAAATGTTTCACATTACATGTCAACACACTACGGTGTTTTATTTAGTAAATCTCGGGCGAAGCCGAGACGAGGGGCTGCTAGTTGAAATATAAGTGAGATGGAAATCAGTACACTGACATCCTGATATATAATCACACAGCTGTCTCTTGCTTCAGAAGAGGATTTAACTCCAATTATTGAACTGTGGGATTTGAGATTTGCAACCAGACCGTAAAAACATTCCAAAACCACCGAAGGAAATTGATATCAATTACCTGGAATCCTTATAATTCTGATCTTCTCAGTTATGCAAAAGACAATAGAATTCTCTCTTGGAATCCTAATTTCGATATTCCAGTACATAGCAGTTAAATTTTTCTCACAACTCTGTTTTTTATTGTGTGATGCTTATTTTTTATTACAAATTTTATTTTAGGGTGGTGATATTGTTGGCTAATTGGCTCAAACAGATCATGGAAACTTAAATGTGTCCAGGGGTCGCCCAGGCGGAGGGGCATGGAGGACTCGAGCCCCCCCCCCAACTTTTAAACTGGGGGGCGCAGCCCCCCCCAGTTTGACATAAATGTCAAAAAAATATTTGATTGCTCGCGAGCAAAATGACAAAAAAAGACAGATAGTCATGCTCAAATTTTGCCTTAGTTGATAACTTTATGCATAAAATAAAAAAAAAAACCGAATCAAAGGGTGCGTTCAATTTGCATCGTACAAATAAATCCCAAGCGCTCAATGCTGTGTAACCCAACTGGTCGAGTGCCTGTACTGTTAAACAACTGATAAATAAATAAATAAATCCCAAGAGCTTAATGATTTGTAACCCAACTAATCGAGTACCTGCACCATAAAATAATTTATTATTAAATAGATAAATCCCAAGCGCTCAATGCTTTAAAACTAGACGGATCGAGTGCCTGAACTATTGAATAATAATGAATTAAAGAAATCCCTGGCTCTCAATGCTTTAAAACTAGACGGATCAAGTGCCTGAACTATTGAATAATAATGAATTAAATAAATCCCTGGCTCTAAAAGCTTTGATCCATCGGGTTACAAAGCATTAAGCGCTTGAGATGCATTTATGTAGAAGTAAATTATTTAATAGTGCAGGCACTTAATTCGTCGGGTTACAAAGCATTGAGTGCTTGGGAGTTATCAATTTAATAATAAATTATTTTATAGTGCAGGTACTCGATCAGTTGAGTTACAAATCATTGAGCTCTTGGGATTTATTTATTTAATAATTATTCATCAGTACAGGTACTCGGTCAGTTGGGTTATGAAACATTGAGCGCTTAGGATTCATTCATTTAATAATTATCTATCAGTGCAGGCACTCGATCAGTTGGGTTACAAAGCATTGAGCACTTGTTATTTATTTATTTAATAATTATTTATCAGTGCAGGTACTCGATCAGTTGGGTTATGAAGCATTGAGCGCTTAGGATTTATTCATTTAATAATTATTTATCAGTGCAGGGACTTGATCAGTTGGGTTATGAGGCATTGAGCGCTTAGGATTTATTCAATGAATAATTATTAATCAGTGCAGGTACTCGATCAATTGGGCTACAAAGCATTGAGCACTTGGTATTTATTTATTTAATAATTATTTATCAGTGCAGGCACTCGATCAATTGGGTTACAAAGCGTTGAGCGCTTCGGGTATATAATCGTTTGACTTATCTAGTTCTATTATGTGTACACAAATCAAGAGGACGAAACATAGATCTAAATCCATCACTAAGAGAATTTATATAAAAAAATGCTGAAAGACAAGTTACATTTGAATTGCCAGAAAAAAGTAAAATCATATTAATTATCTATTTGTATTTGAGATAAATGTCATAAAATATGTTTTAATAATTCATAATTATGATAAGTTAATTTTATCTTCACATCGCTGCTGATTGATTCAATTAAAATACGTGAAAAACTATCGGCAATTAAGGTCATTATATGTATGTTGTTGCATAGTTAATTTGTATATACATATACTAAGTAGGTTTATAATAACTAATAATACATATTGTATTTTTTACTCATTTTAAATTGATTACATATTTTAAAAAAAATTCGAATAACGCAATAAGATAAATGTATATATATATATATATATATATATATATATATATATATAGTGAGCCCCCCCATATCTCTATCACTTGGGCGGCCTCTGAATGTGTCTTAGTGTCCTAGATGAGCTTGCTTGGTTGTGAGCACTACTTTATATGGCCAGGCAATAGTATACTCTCTGTAAGGTGGAGCTGACCATTGATCTGCTGAAACGTTGAATAAAATGTTGATTTATGTCCTGGCATGGACCCATTCCCACAAGTCTCACCGATGATGCAAACAGAAGTATATTATGAAAATAATGCTGTAGAGTCCCCAGTCTCTGGTTTAATGGTAGCTAACTATGCGAATAATACCATAGTTGAAGTTATACCTTTTATTCAACTAACAATGAGAGTTGGAGACAAAAATAAATTAGTACCGGAACCAAATAATATACCAATTAAGTCAGACTATACAGCTGAAATTTATGATCAAACTGCTCAATTCCAACCACTCTAATAATTGTAATTAAAACGCTTCCAACTAGTGTTCTCGTAATTTATGTAGCTCCACAAGCTTCCAAAGTAATATTTTGTAGCTTGCTATACATGCCAATATATTTAAAGTTACAGCAATCAATAGAGTTATTGCGCCAAAATTGTTAAATTACTTAAAAAAAGTAAACATTTTCAATTGACAAAATTGTGTAAAGAAATGCTACTTTTAAAAATTTAAGTATTAGTTACATTTCAACATTTTTACAAATTAAAGCTAATTTTTTTTTAGAAATAACAAACATTTTATTACACCTGGATCTGTTCTTACTCTTTTTTTCCATTATCCTTTTTTCACGATATTTTCTATTGGATTAAATTTTTCTTTGAGCTCATCAATAGAGAAAACATTAATCATACACAACGTTAAATATCAAAAGAAAATTGCAAAATCTACACCTGTAGAAATTATGTAATGACAAAGACAAGATTATTTAAATAATCAATAAAAAATAGAGAGGTAAATATAGAGATGAATAAGAGGGTCAGTCGAGTTATTAAATTGTATATTCGTTTATTTACCACAAATCAGTTAATAATTTAGTTAACGATTTTTTTTTCGTCACATTTTTCACAGTAAATCTTTCTCTGTTCAAATTGCACCTGATAATGAGTATGCAAAAGTTGGACTCAACAATAGCTTAATGAAAAATCGGGTAACTGTTAAATGAATATTATGTAAACACCGAGTAAGATTTGCTCAAGATTTACATAAATATATTAATCTAAAATTACAAGAACATTCTAAATAATAATTAAATTTGTTACTGGGAAAGAAAGTTCCAGTTAAAAAAGCCTTGCTGTTTTGGAGATTTTAACAGTAAGTAGAATAATTCTTATGTAAGCAAGCGGTGGTGATAACTAGCCCAGTCATTTATTAATTAATTTAATGAATAAATTATTCCTTCGGCGAGCAAGTGACGGCGATAAGTAGCTCGGCCATTTATTAATTTACTTAATAAATATATTATTTCATTGGCAAGCAAGCGGTACCAACAATAAGTTTAGCGATTTATTAGTTTATTTGATAGATAAACTTTTTCTTTTTTAAGCAAGCGACAACAACAAGTATCTCAGCTTTTTGATGGATTACTGAGTTAATAAATTTATTCCTTGCTGAGTAAGTAGTGGCAGTAAGTAAATTAGCAGTTAATTAGTTTACTTAATAAATTTACAACTTCTTTGGCGAGCAAGCGATGGCAGTTCATAGCTCAGCTATTTATCAGTTCAGTTAAGAAATAAATTATTCAGTTGGGGAGCAAGGAATGCCAATAACAAGCCCAGCTATTTCTAAGTTTAATGAATAAATTATTTTTTTGCTGAGCAAGCGAAAGCGGAGAGTAGCTCGGCTGTTAATTCATTTTTTTAATAAATATATAATTTCTTTAGCAAGCAAGTGATGGCAATAAGAATCTCAGCTGTTTATTAGTTCAATAACTTTAGTGAGCAAGCGACAGCAAGGAGTAGCTCAGCTATTTATTAGTTTTTTAAATGAATTAATTCTTTCTTCGGCGAGTAAGCGACGGCGATGAGTAGCTCTACTATTTATTAATTTACTTGATGAATATATTATTTCTTTGGCAAGCAAACCACGGCCGTAAGAAATTCAGCGATTTATTAGTTTATATGATAGATAAACTATTCCTTTGGCGGGCAAGCAGTGGCAATAAATAGTTCAGTTATTTTTTTTAAATTTATTTTTTAGTTTTCAGCCATTATTTAGGCCTAGAAAACGGACTCTCATACATATCTGTGTAATAATTACAATTACAATATTAATTTTACAAAATCATCTTAAGACTACAAACTACATTGTTACACTTAATCCTATTCTCCAAACTTTTACATTACATCTCTTTTAGTATTAATAACACTTTACTCTATAAGCTTTGGTAACTTTTACATCTCATATTGACATGCACACGCATAAGCTTATGTTCTTACGCTCATAGTTAGACTTATTCCTGAACCTACCCCTTATACTTATATGACATATCATACACTTTTGCTCGCCGCCTTTCGATGTTTACATACTTGATTTTATTCATCTTTCTCCCCCCCTCCTCCCTCTTTACCCCTTTTTTCTGAATCGAACGCTTTAGTTATTGCTTTTAAAATCTTAAACGCCGCATTGTTTATATTTTCATTTAATAGCCAGTAAATTTTTTCTTGCAATTTCATATCTTTAGGTACCTCTTCTACATTTAAGTTTTCGCATTTTTCCAACATATGTTCCCAATTTCCCTCCCCTTTCTTACATAATACACAAGCTTTCTCCTCTTCTTTTAACCAATACTTATTCCCTGTTTCTAGATTGCCACATCGTGCCCTTGTAATTACACTAATACATGTTTGTTTTTGGTACCTCTTTAAATATAACGGCAATCCCACCGGCTCAACTTTTTTTATAGAACTTATTGTACTTGGAAGCATATATTTTACTGTCAATCATCTGCATTTCGATATCCTTTTGTCTTTGCAATACTATCCTATTGACATTCTCCCCTTTATCTCTTAATCTTTCTATCTCCACCCCGCTTAGTCCCAAACTATTCAAGAATTGTTCTCTTTCCATACTCGTTTTTAATTTTGTATTATTTTTCAACCCCTCTACCAGGCACGATTTTGTAAGTCTGTCTTCACTCTGATTGAAAATCTTTTCTTCATAATTTAAAGCTCTCATGCTCCACTACAAACCCAATGAATTCCTGTCCAATTCCCTCATTATTATGTACCTTGGAGTGCAGAAGTCTAGTTTAAGAACCCACCTAAAATAATCCGTCTGTACCTTTTCTAATTCTTTTGCCCCTTTCCATCCGAAAATTTCTGCCCCGTAACTCATAGTACTCTTTACTAAATATTCATAAAGCATTGCCCTTCTCCCAAAATCCTCCTTGCATTTTCTTTCCCCCAAACTCCATGTTCTCTTTGCAGCCACCATCCCTTTTCTTTTTAATTCATTTAAATGATCTTTATAATTTCCTACTCTATTAAAGTTAAACCCCAGGTACTTGAACGTTTTTACTTCTTCCAGTTCCCCTTTGTCCCATTTCCACACTTCTTTCTTGCCATTATTAGCTTTATTAAATACTAATATTTTTGATTTTTCCTCGCTTATGATCAGCTTCCTTTTCTTTACGAACCTTTTCAATGTACTCATCATATCAATCATAGCCTCTCTGTTAGTTGCAAGTAATACCTTATCATCTGCGTACGCTAATGACCATATTCTATTCCTCCCAATCGTTACACCCCCCACGTTCCTATCCCTGAAATCATCTTCCAAATCTGCAATGTATATACAAAATAAAATAGGACTCAGTAAACACCCCTGTCTTAAACCTTTTGTCACCCAGAATTCGTCCGTTAGTTCCTCCCCTACTCTGATCCTGACCTTCGTTTCTTTATACAGGTTTTTTATTCGGCTGACTATATACTTGCTAATCCCTTTTTTTCCCATGATTTCCCACAGTTTATCCCTATCTAAAGTGTCAAAGGCTGCTTTGTAATCAACAAACAGGGCGTATACTTTTCCTTTACCCTCTTTGGCTTTCTGTATCACATAATTTAAAATAAGTATATTGTCAATAGTCGACCTACCTTTTCTAAATCCAGCCTGTCCATCCGGTAAAATCCCTTTTTCATTTATTTCCCTCTCCAATCTTCCCCTCAACACCTCAGTATACACCTTGTATGCAGTTGGCAAAAGCGAAATTCCTCTGTAGTTTTCCGGTTTGTCTTTGTCTCCTTTCTTAAACAGGGGGAACAATAATCGCCGTCTTCCAATCTTCCGGTATTTCGTCCCCCTCCCATACCTTAAATAAAACTGCACACAAAGCATCCCTCACCTCTTTACCCGCATGTACCCAGGCTTCATTTGGGATCTTGTCTATTCCTGCCGCCTTCTTTTTTTTCAGCTTTCCTATTGCTTTATTAATTTCCATTTCATTGATACCCACTTCTTCGTTCTCATTGTCCATTAAAATATCATTAACCCCCAATACCCTTTTTTCTTCACCCTCTAACAGTACTCTAAAGTGACTTTTCGACCCTTCCAAGCTTATATTATTTTCTACGGCCTCTCTTTTATTCCTGAATTTATTCAAGAACTTCCATACTTCACTTACATTTTTAATGCTTCTCAGCTCCAATTCTTCCCGTTCTCTATCTTCCTTTTCTTTTCCAATGCATAGATTTCTCCATTCTTTTCTTATATTTAAGTAACTATCCTTATTGTTTTCCCCCCTTCTCCATGCAATCAAGGCTTTTTTGACCTCTCTTTTCTTTTTTCCACACTCTCTGTCCCACCAACGTTTCTCCCCTAATCTCTTATTTTTTATCCTCATTTCTTTTTTAATCATAGCTCTACACACTTTGTTTTGTATTAACTCCCAAATATCTTTAGCCTTTAAATCTATCCCAGCAGTGTTTTCGAATTTTTCTGTATTCTTTTTATATTCCAATATACTTTTATCATTCCACAAATAAATATTTTTCTTTACTTCCTCTCGTTTGTGAACCTTCTTTGTCTCTATAACATTACCCACCAAATTTAACCTGAGCGGCAAGTGATCAGAATCTATTCTACTCTCTATCCAAAACTTTTCTATTTCATCAGTCCAGAAACACCCTATTAACACGTAGTCAATGACGGAGTTGCCCCTTGCTCCTATATAAGTGTATTCTCCCTCTTCGTCACCCTCCCATTTCCCGTTCAACAGATACCATCCCTTGTTGTTTATTAAATCTATTAACTTATGCCCTTCTCTGCTAATTACTTTATCTTTGCTTCTTCTACCTATGTCGGCTCCATCATCCTCCCCCCTGCCCCCGCATCTAAGTCGCCTATTCTAATATTAAAATCCCCCCCAATTATTAAATTTTCATCTAAAAAATCCGTGCTTTCTAGTGCCTCAATAAGCTCAGCCAAATTACCCATATTATAAATTAAAAGAATATTAATATTTTTCCTCCCATTTATTATTGTAGACTTCACCAGCCCCTCTTTTACAATCTCCACAATTTTGCTTCCTGCACTTAAACACCTATTCCTAACTCCAATTAAGAAACCCCCTTTAGCCCTCCCTTTTTTCTTTTCTCTGATAGCATGAACTGCTTCCCATGTAAACTCTGCAGAGAGCCTATGTTTTACAATTTCCCAGTCCTTCTTTTCCAACCAAGTTCCGGACAGACTTACAAAATCGGCCCCCTCTATAAAGTTCCAGAAGTCTCTATCTTTACTATGAAAACCGGCAATATTCCAGAACAATACCGAATTTAAATCAACACAGCCTCTATCCCCTACACTAATCTTACATCCGCTTCCCCGCCTCTGCCCTACTCTAAAAAATTCTTATTTTTATTTTTATTTAGATTTAAAATCGTTTTATCGCTAGAAAGCTCAGAGCCTCGTTGATCAGTCAATTTATTATTCTTATTGAGATCCCAGCCTCTCTATTGCTATCCTCCAATCCACTACTTTCAACTATCTCAATGTTCGCCGCGTTTACAGAATCATTATTCTCTCCTGGTCTGCTGAGCGCTTTCGCTTTATCACCTCCTTCCCCCTGTGTAACACCAATATTATTGATATTTTCAGCATTTGTGGCTTCTGACTTTACAACATCCTCCCACCTGTTCCATACCCCTCCAACAAGTACCCTACCCTGCCTCACTTTTACTTCCCAGCCTTTGTCTTTTTTATCTTTTGCCCATTTTACAATCATTTCCTGTTTCTTTCTGTCGTCGTATGACATATCATTTTCTATGTATATACTAGTTCCCTTTAAGCTGGACTTATTTTTCATAACAATCATTTTCTCTTCCACACTGTCAAGCTTAACAACAATAACTGAACCACTCATACGTACACTCACAACTTTTTGTACACGTCCATTCGTTACTTTTGACAAAAAATTTTCTACCCCGCTTTTTACATCATGCCCCAACCCCGCTGCCCCTTAAACAATAATATTATTTCTTCTATCTGCCCGGTCCCTTTCGTATACAAGTTTTTTCATTTTAAATACCTCTCTATCAGACAAGCTGACGCCACTCATACCCGTTGTTATGCTCCACGTTGAATCACCTTTGTAGCTGCCCCTGCATGACTGCAAACCAGCCGACCGCTTCATGCTTGAACCGTTTGACGTGCCATCTTCGCTGTTTGCCACTTCGATGTTCTCCCAATGTTCTATCCTCTTCTCACAGTCCTCCAGCCGCTTGTTTACCTGTATCTCCAGCTCTTTTAGATCAATTATTGCTCTCTCTATCTTTATCCTCTCTTGTCGTACTTTGTCCAGCTCCTCTCTGCATGCATCTCTTACTTTCTCGCTCTCCAATCTCACGGCGCGGCACAAACATGCCTCCTCTCTCCAATCAAACTCGAAATCCACGTTCTTTGCTCTTCTATCCGTTGTGACTTGGTTATCGAGAGTAGATTGCCTTAACACGCTTTTCCCCGCCATTTTCTCTGTACCAGACTGTCTTATCGTTACCTTTGCCTCCTTTTTTTCAGAGTTCTTCACTTCTGTTAGCCCTTTGTTTCTCGTATTGCGGGTCTCAAGAGCACTCTCTCCCTGTTTGCCGCTCATTTTTCATAGTACAATGTGTAGACTCACACCAGCGCCGCGTGCACCTTTCTAACCTCCAATTACCTATATTACTTTGAGCGACACTTTTTGCAGATCCTTGGACCCTTCTCGCCTCCTTTCTACAAATTACACTTCGCCGGTCTCCCTTTCATAGTCTCCAACTCAGTAAGTTATCTTTTAGTTTCAGCAACCACAAAAACCCCGGCCCTTAGCACGGACACTGTAAACGTGACGTCCGTACGTTAAGGCGGTCAACACGCGAGTCAAATAGTTCAGTTATTTATTAGTTTATGTATTAACTAAGATGATTCTTTGGCGGGCAAGCGATGGCAAGAATGAGCTTAGCAATTTATAAGTTTATTTAATAGTTAAAATATTTATTTGATCAGCAAGAGACGGCAAGAAGTAACTCAGCTTTTTAATACATTATTTAATAAACGAAATATTTTTTGGTAATCAGCCGACAGAAATAAGTATTTTAGCTCTTTATTAGTTTGTTCGATTAATAAGATATTTTCTTTGCGAGAAACTGATAGCAAGGACCAGTTTCGCTTTTTTTCAGTTCATTCAATACTTAAATTATTTCTTCTGCGAGCAAGTGGTGGCAACGCGTTGCTTAGCTATTTATTATTTTATTTGATAAATAAATTATTTTTTTGGCGAACAAAAGCGGTGGCAATAAGTTAATTAGCTATTTATTAGTTTAATAAGTAAATATGATTCTCTGGTGTGCAAGTGGCATCAAAATGTAGCTTATCTATTAATTAGTTCAGTTAATAAATAAATTAATTATTTATTTAGGGCGCAAGAGGTGCCAGTAATATGCTTAGCTGATTATTTGTTTAGTAACCTAATTAACTCTTTAGTGAGCAAGCGACAGCAAGGAGTAGCTCAGCTATTTAATTATTTATTTATTAAGTAAATTCTTCTTTTGGCGACCGAGCGATGGCAATGAATAGCCTAGCTATTTATAAGTTTATTTAAGAAATGAATCATTTCTTTAGTGATCAAGCAGTGGCAATAAGTAGCTCAGCTATTTATTTGTATATTCGATAATTGAATAATTTATTTGGCAATCAGGTAACGGCAATAAGTTAATCAGCTTTTTATTCATTCATTTAATAAATTAATTATCTCAATAGCTAACAAAGAACGGCAATAAGTAGCTCAGCTATTTATTGGTTCATACAACAAATCAATTTTTACTTTGCTGAGAGAGTAACGGCAAAAAGTTGCATAGCTGTTTTTCAGTTCCCATCATGGACAATCTATGCTATTCATCAGTTTATTCAATAAAGAAGTTGTTTTTATGATGATTAAGTGACAGCAAAGATTACCTCACTTTTTAATTAGTTCATTAATTAAATAAGTTATTTGTTTTTGAGCATGAGTTGGCATTAAGTCAATTACCCACTTTTCATTCTATTTAAAAAAATTAATTGTTTTTCCAGTAACCATGATACAGTAGGCGAACGTTTTCATGCACGGTTAGTACAACTCATTTTAACACGGTGTCTTATGGGAGCCCCCGCATACCCGCTCACCCCCCCGGGAAAAACGACCGAACCTCCCTAGGGGGTTAGTGTCACAAAGTATAGTCAATGCATGTTCTGAAATACATTATGTGTTCCGAAATAGACAAGTGAAAATAAATGTGGCAACGCCACATGAGGCGAAAACCCTCTGTATATCTATTCGTATAAGTATAGATACGTTTAGAGGTCATATTGAACGTCAACATTGAGTTGGTGGTGAAATCTCCGTTGCAACATCTTTACGGATCTTTAAATACACACTTTTAATTTGTTATAACTAAACAATGGTAAAACTAAGGGTGCTGCTCTTGAAATATGATGTTTAAAACATACTATTTCACATTATATTTGAATTTTTAGCAAAGTCTGAAATTTTGTAAAATCGCAATCTGTAAAATACTCTTTTTCCGATAAGAGTGCATGTTAAATAGATAATTTGTTTCTCGAAAACGGTAAAGCTAGGGTGTCTGAAATTTTAATGTTTTTCTACCTATAATTGTTAGCTTATTCGCTATGCGCCTATGTCAGGTGGCGCCATCGAGTGAGAGAAATTGTCCCTCGCTAAGATCGCCAGAATGTACGCAACCTTATAAGAAAATTTTTTAATAAATTGATAAAAGGTTATTAAGGTGGCTCCAATGGCCTCAATGTTGAAATTATAAATAACCCAACCGAGGTTAATAAAATTGAATTATATTCTTTGAATTCCCATTTTTCTATTCGTATGAAAAAAATTTAAGGTTGACGATGAAAATTGTAAGAAATCATACTTGCAAAATCGTAGTTTTAAGACGGGTTAGATAGGATGCAAGCTTACGCGATATACAACCTACTGCTGCACTTATATAAATAACCCGTAAGGTGTAAAAAACATACTATCTTGTATATATTATTACGCAGTTTTCGATGACATGAGAAAAGTGTCTTGTTATCGAACAAAATCTTTAAATAATCGGAGACTAAGTATACAGTTGCGAGTGCAAGTCAGCTCTCAGCTGTCTTCATTCTGCAGAGTACATATATATAGGTATAACTACTCTTGAACTTAGGAGCGTACCGTAACAGTTCATCAATTAGGGCACCATAAAACTTTTTGTTTTTTTATATTAACTCACTAAAGTAACAGATAAAATGTAGAATATGGCTTACAACAGTCTCTACGATAATTTTATACCACATTTTAAAGAAAATAATGATTAATTTTTAGTCTCCCCATTTTGATACGGCACTAGGCGCTGGAGCCACCTTAAGAGTGGATTGACCAAACGAATTAGTGATTTGATCATGTATTATGTTTTATGTATCATGTATTATGTTAGTGTACAGAAATAAATTTTGTTTGGTGTTGTCATGTGATCTACAATATTGGAAAAAATAAACACATGGGTTGCGACCATAATAATGTATCATATATGAGTGCATATACATATGCACGTGTGGAGCTTGAGAAGCACAGGTACTGATTACATTTATCTATTTCTTACAACACAGTGTTCAATAAACGTAAATACTAATGACAGGTTAGGTTAACATATACATTTATATTACGTTTCCGGGGATTACCTGTATCCTTTAAGCTTTACATATCTGTAAGCATGTATAATGCACTTATATATGCTATGTTATCATAGTCGCAATCTATGTTTTTATTTTTTCCAATCTTGTAGTTCACATGACAACACCAAACAAAATTTACTACTGTATACTAACATGATACACGCTCAAATCAATGATTCATTTAGTCAATCCACTCTTAATAACCTTTTTTTAAATTTGTTAAAAAATTTTTCTATAAGGCTCCATCCATGCATACTAACATGATACACGCTCAAATCAATGATTCATTTGGTCAATCCACTCTTAATAACCTTTTTTTAAATTTGTTAAAAAATTTTTCTATAAGACTCCATCCATGCATTCTGGCGATCTTAGCAAGGGGTAATTTCTCTCACTCAACGGCGCCACCTGACATAGGCGCATAGCGAATACAAAAGTTTTCAAGGCGTTCTTAAATTTTTGGATTTTGTGGCACTGCCCCCTTGAATGAATCAAGGCTGGATCAATTGTGTTCGCAATTTTTGATCAATGATAGATCCAGGCCGCTGGGCTTACAGATAATTATAATTGATAAAAAATGGATCAAGCTTTCGTCCAGATGCTGTATTATTCAGCGTGTTATTTATTGTGAAAAGAATTATTGACATTTAAAATGTAGAAATTATGTCTAACTGATTGACAATGATTGTACTTTGAAACCGTACGTGAAAATAGAACTTATTGAACGAATCAATATAAATAAAAAAATAAAAATTAAAATATACTCCTTACATATTTAAAATTAAATGAGAATATCTGTAATAAAACAAAATTACTTCCGTTTATCGACTTGTCAATGTTATTTTCATTAGTGATCCAATTAGTTGTAGACAGTAAATCCTAGTTAAACAAATAGTTACTTTTGTGCACTCCAAAACTTCAATCATTAAATACATGCAGTCAGCTTGGTTTTTGCTATTTTTACTCAACTTGCCAGGTAACGTAACCTTGTTACTTTTATTTACAATCACAGGATTCTTATTGTTTAGACTTTCCGATGATACTTAACATGAACAGTGTAAACTGTAGAGCACTAACGGGGTGACTTTTTCAATGGTTAATTTATAACTTAAGTCACAGCTTCGTACATTAATTGTGCATGCAAGAATACATACATACATATGTGTATATGTATATATATATATATATATATATATATATATATATATATATATATATATATTCGTAAGCCAGATAGTATTATACATTGTGTGTATGTTATAATCCAGTACTTTAGCTAAAATGGACCCATTATGGATCCAAAACTGCGAACATAATGGTTCCAGGCTTGATCAATATAATGGATCAAGTCTGGATCTAATCCTCCCTTTCCCTTAACATCTTTCTATTCTGGAAGTGAATAAACCCCCACGTGGTTACATTATAAATACTGAGACCTGGTGTTTCACTCATTGCACCCTACTCCTCCTGGCTCTTCCAATCACCAACAAAGGTTATGGGCCCAGAACGATCGAGCTCAAGAACCGTGTAGGTGCAAAAGAAGTGTGCGTGCTAAGTGATAAGCCGTGAGTCGCGATGGCCCCGTGAAGCGCTCTTGAGGCGTCCACGTGGTGAACCGTTTAACGAGGCGCGAGAATTATCGTTCTTGGGCCGTGGCCATGAAGGCCTACTTACAGCTCGAGGAGCTTTGGAGTACGATCGAGCCCTTGACGCCGGGCACACAGGTTAATCAGGACGCTAGTGCAAACATGAAGGCAAAGACCCGGATAATACTCTCCGTGGATCCGAGTGTTTATGTCCACGTGGCAGAGTTAGAGACACCATTATTGATATGGGAAAAGTTACGTAAGGCATACGACGAGAAAGGGCTACAGCGCAAAGTAAGTTTGCTGCAGGAAATATCCACGATGCGGCTTGAGCATTGCGCGTCGATGGAGGATTTCACACGGAAAATTCAAACTGCCGCCCAGCAACTTCGTGCAACAGGCATGAACTTACTAGACAACTGGGTTGGTGCCCTACTACTTGCCAGCCTTCCTTCCGAGTACAAGCCGATTATCATGGCTCTCGAGGCATCGGGGCAGGACATAACTGCTGACCTGGTGAAAACCAAGTTGCTCCCAGAGGACCGAACAGGGGAAGTGAGAAATTACCCAATAGAAGGGCTTTATACCGTCCCACCCTTTCATCGGCGGTCACGGAAGAAAGACAAGGGCTAAGGAGCGAGCCACACAAAGGCAACCGTTGCTTCAATTGCAACTACTCCGGCCATTACGCTCGTGACTGTAAGTTGTGCACACAAAGAAATTGCCATGCATACCAAGCTGACGCAAAGAAAGATAGCAACAACAGTAGCAGTTCTATATCGGATCGAGAGGACACAGTAAGCACGATGTTTAGCTTCACGGCCAGGGACGCCGTACATGAGAATGACTGGATCCTTGACTCCGGTGCATCAAAGCATATGTGTCACTAAGGTACAGCCATTTTAGGCGAGCGCAGTACGAACGTTGCGGGCATAGCTGTGGCAGACAAAGGTATTCGTCCAGTCCAAGGCATAGAAGAAGTGTTGTTAAACAATACTTGTACTGACGGCTACCTCAAAGTCAGACTTACCAACGTACTACATGTGCCAAACCTAGCGATAAATCTATTGTCGGTGAGTGTAGTAACTCGAAAAGCGTACCGTGTATCTTTCCGCGGTAAACAATGCAAAGTGCGTGACAAGGAAGGAAATTTATCTGTATGTGGACAATTGTGTGAGGGAAATGTGTACAAATTAAATTTAAGGTTTAACACAGACAAATACAAAATTTACAGTGCCACCGCTGAAAAGGCAGCGAACCTTGAACGATATATGTGTCAAAGGCAAGATGGCAAAGACGATGTTCGAGGACAATGAGAAGCGTGCCAGCGAGAATCTGGAGCTCGTACATACTGACGTCTGTCAAATGGACACACTATCACTAGGAGGCTCAAAGTATTTCCTTCCTATAACCTTCATAGACGACCATAGTCACAAAGCCTTCGAGTACTACTTAAAAACAAAGGATCAAGTGGCCAACTCGCTTGGGCACTTTTTAAACTTCATGGACGTGCAGTATGGTCGGGGAATCGAACGCCTAAGATCGGATAATGTAGAAAATTTAATAACACCGAGGTTATTCACACTATACAGGAAAAAGGGATCAAGCGAGAAACATCAATTGCTTATAATCCCCAGCAGAATGAAAGGGCAGAGAGACTGAACCGGATTCTTATGCATAAGGCCCGCTGCATGCTTGTTCAAGCTAGACTGCGTCATGAGTTTTGGACAGAAGCCATCGCAACAGCTCTCTATCTCTTCAATCGTTCACCGAAAGTACGTTTAGGCAAGAGGACACCCGAAGAAGTTTAGCACGGTCGCAAGCCTGACTTGTCAAGTCTGAAAACGTTTGGCTACAGAGCACTGAGCCTCGTTCCCGACACATGAGAACCAAAATGGATTCAGCAGCCTCGGAATGTATTTTTGTATGGTATGCTCCCTTTCAGAAAGGCTACAAACTGTGGGACCCTGTAAACTAAGCACTCCGGGAGTGCTGGCAGAAGTGAAAACTTGAACTTATGGCGCGTTGGGCACTTTTTTTGGGTGAGCATTTTTAGGTGCGCTCGCGACATGAGAAATTGTACATAAAAAATCAAGTTTATCAAAGTAATGTGGGCATTTTTTGAATGGACATGAAGTATAATAATGTAGAAACTATATTCGAAGGAAGTGGTTTTATTTAAATGAGTAAATATTAGTAAATAGTAAATACAAAAATAATCAATTTTTTTAACACATTACCATAGCAGCAACACAAGTCAAATGAAATATTTAAATCAATAAATTTTCCGTTTAATATTCATTTATAAAATAAATATAAAAAACTCTCAATCTTGTCTGAGCATTATTCCACGCTCACAGTTCATGCTTGATCGCACATAGCGCCGCTGACTGGATCCCACCGAGAACTTCTTCGCGCGAGAATTCGAATTCAAAATCGTATGATTTTTTCAACAGACAGTAGGCTCGGAAATTCAAATACGAAAGAATTCTTGGTATACTATTTATGTATGTAATCATACAACATTATCCAATATTTTTAGGCATTAATTAGCCAATACATACAAAGATTTCTTTCGAATTTGAATTTCTGTGCCTACTATCTGCTGAAAAAATCATACGATTTTGAATTTGAATTCTCGCGCCAAGTAGTTCGCGGTGAGATCCAGGCAGCGGCGCTATGTGTGATCAAGCATGAACTGTGAGCGTGGAATAATGCTCAGACCAACGCTGCTTTTAGCATGCAGCGCTCTCGTATACCTATACACTTTGAGTATACATATAGGTATGTAATCTCATCTGTCGCGAGAGCACGAACGAATGCCCATGCAAAGAGCGCGTGTAGTATACATATATTATAAGAATACACGCGGAGTATATCTGTGTAAAATCTCGTCTGTAGCGAGAACGGCTGAGAATGCTCACCCACAAAAGTGCCCAACGCGCCATAAGAAGTTTTTACTTCAAAAAATATTCTTCACAGCACGTAACGTAACCTTTTTTGAGGACCAGTTCCCCGCTGAAGCCAAATTGTAAGTTTTTATACTGATCTCAGTACCGGAAGCGCTTAAACAGCCAGCTATCGCACCAATGGATGAAGTCCTCGCTGAGAACCAACAAGTAGACCTCAACTCCTCGGACGAGGAGATAGGGGACAAAATCAGACGATCTGATCGACTTAAACGCAGATCCAAGCACCTGGACGACTATCAAACCTACTCAGCGATACTCGAGCCGAATAAGCCAACCTTTTACCAAGATGTAGTGGATTGTTTCGAGAGAAGTCAGTGGATTGCTGCAATGAAAGAGAAGATGAAATCCATACATAACAACAACACGTGGGAATTGTGTGATGCACCAACAGGTAAAAACATTGTTGGGTGCAAGTGGGTGTACTAAAAAAAGAGGAACATAGATGGAAGCACGTAATACAAAACCTGACTCGTCGCGAAAGGTTATAGTCAAGTAAAAAACGTGGATTTCGACGATACTTACTTACCTGTGGCAAGGTTCTCAACCTTGAGATTTTTGTTTGCCCACACAGCTGAACATGACTTCGATGCCTATCACTTCGATGTCGAGACTTATTTCCTCTATGGTGACCTAAAGGAAGACATATATCTGCAACAAGTAAATGATTTTATTGTAAAGGACGCTCCTCATAAAGTGTAAAAGCTGAAGAAAGCCATGTACGGCTTGAAGCAGGGGAGTCGAGCCTGGAATTCAAAGCTACATGCATTACTCACTGGTATGGAGTTGAAACAGTCTGAATATGATGCGTGTGTATCACTATATTCAAAAGGAGATTGTAATTTTTGTGGCAGTGTTCGTGGATGATCTAGTTGTATTATCTAATGATAAAAGTAACACTGACCTTTTTTTAGAAATAAACTACAAAAGGTGATCCCTCTAAAGGCCCTCTGACCATTACAAAAATGTTTAGAAATAAAAATGACACGTAATCACCAAAAAGGAACTCTAAAAATTGATTAAAAATAGTTTGTTAATGAAATGTTACGCGTGTTTGGCATGCAATCTAGTAAAACAGTTTCAACGCCTATGGCTGTCGGAACTACGCTAGAAGAGCTGCCTTCACCTACTTCAACCATCGAATTCAACCGGCTGAAAAGGATCCCTTGCAGAAACGCTGTAGGCTGCCTAATATTCTTATCACAGATATCACATAAGCTGTCAGCGCAGTAAGCAAATACAGCGACAGTTACGGAGAACAGCATTTGTCAACCGTTGAAGGAATTTTTCGTTACATACGAGGGACAAAGGGCTACGGGATAACGTATCGACGAGACCAAAATGATCAGCTAGTTGGCTACAGTGACGTCAGCTGGGGTTCCGATCAAACAGACCCAAGATCGAGAACCGGGTATGTTTTTCTGTTGCATGGAGGTGCGATATGCTGGAACAGCCGTAAACAGCGAACAGTAGCTCTCTCCAGCACCGAGGCCGACTACATAGCGCTCAGTAGCCCTGCAACAGAAGCAATATGGCTTCGAGGTCTTCTAATGGAACTAAAGATTTAAGAGATAGGACCAGTGTCTGTGATGTGCGACAACAAGGGGGCGATTGACTTAAGTAAGAACGCCAAGATGAGCCCAAGAACGAAGCACATCAACATAAGGTATCATTCTATCAAATAGTGGATTGAAAATCAGGAACTTGAAGTAAAGTTTATTCCCTGTAAAGAGATGTTGGTAGACGTGTTGACTAAACCTAGTTTGCTGCCAAAGTTCATAGAAACTTCAAGTCACTTTGGTTTATACGTTTAGGTGATTCCTTATTTCATGGTACTTATTACTTAGCTACACATTTTTTTTTATACTTCATCTTTTTGTTTGGGCCACTGTATACAATAGTCATTTATTATGTTTTACTCGTTTATTATTAAATTATTTGCATATATATACTTTAAAAAAATTGTTTTTTATGGTGCTTTACGTCTAGCTCTCTTGTAGAGGCACTACTTAGGGCACTTAGCACTTGGGATTGGATAGGAATTGGGATGGGATTGCAAGGGGGGAGGGCCCTAACAACTGCTCCGCATTCGCCCGTGACAATTGTCATGTGGATCAGGAAAACCCCGGGAAATCTCCCGTAGGAAAAACCTGATCCGGAACAGCCCGGTGTATCTGCCTCATTTCTGACCTGGTGTCCAAGCTGTAGACTTAGACAACGGGGCAGAAATTTGGCACACCTCCCGCACACGATGTCAAAGGGACAGAGAAACAGTCAGTCAATCCATGGAGCGAACAGCAGAGGCGAAACGGCAAGACTTGAATAGTCACCCATCTAGGCACTAAACGTGCCAAATGCTGCTTAACCTCACTAATAGACGGGACTGCTACTCTACCGCTGAGTCATCATATCAGTGTATATACATACAGAATGATATGTAACGGTGGCATTTCCCGAGAACTGCGTGTAAAGCGATTTTTTCTGACGCTTACCACGTTGGAATTAATATTTCCTGGCGAATAGCTTTTAAATGGGAGCCAATTGAAAATACGTTCCAAACTACCCCTAAATGGGCTTGGAAGGCTATAGCGCGCCCGCATGAACTTGCGACGTTGCCACATTGTCATTGGAGCTTAGTCGGTAAGCAGTGAGAACTATATGTATGTACGCACGCAAGAGTGTCAGCTGCTGCTGGTAACTTGAAGGTTGGATGTAAAAAGGTAAATATTGTCTGCTCCTTATGTTGTTAATTGTTTGTCCACGCGCTTACTGTCTTTCTCACTCTCATGTTGGACAAAATCATCTTTAAATTTTTACACTTATGAGTAATGTTACCTCAAATTAAAGTAAAGGATCATATCAGTAGGGATTTTTCCGCTCTACACGCTAGTATTTTTGCAAAAAAAGTCGACCTCACGGTCAAAAATATTGTTGTTACGTATGTCTTGTTTGCGTTTCTGGGTATGCCAGGATGAATGAAACAAATTCTCAACTCAAAATGATTTCATTTTGAGTTTCACATACATGCGTTTACAGTACCCAAAAAAAAAATTTTAATTTAGAGCTCGCGCTGTATTCCGCAAATGCTGCCAGCAGTTGAGTTACGTAGGTCAGGATACGCCGCATGATCTGTCGGCGCTAGTGTCAACCTATACTAACTGTAACTGTTGGTAGGTTCAGCATGTAAACAAACTCCGAAATATCGATGTAGTATTGTAGTATAAACATAAATCGAAGTTTTTTGACATGTAAACCACACCAACAGTTAGTACACGTTGATAGAAGCGCTGCCTAACGGCGATAACAAAAACTACGTAACTTAACTGCTGGCAGCATTTGCAAAAAAAAGCCCATGATACATGATGTACTCGCGTTATACTCTCCGTACAACACTTAGAAATAGCGCCACCAACGGAAAAAATTTTTTATGCTAACTCAGTAAAGCACATACATTTATAATAGGACCACTTTTTTTTAAAAAAAGCAGCAAAAAAATTACTGCTTGCTCAAATCTTGATCACAAAACTAAAAAACACTAACTTAATTATTACGGATCCGTTAATGCCTTGAAAAATGTTAAAGGCGTCATGGCCCGTAGGAGGCTATGTTATTCTTGTAAGTAAGTTTTTACCCTTACGGTTGGCGATGATTGAGAATAATGCACAGAGCTAAAGCACCACGAGATGGGGGTCCTTAGAGGGTACTTCCCGAGTACTTAGTGGCTACTTCCCGGATACTTCCCGGGTACTTCGCGGGGACTTCCCGGGCACTTGGTGGGTAGTACTTCCCGGATACTTGGTGGGTAGTACTTCCCGGATACTTGGCAGGTACTTGGCGGGGACTTCGCGGGCACTTAATGGGGACTTCCCGGGTACTTGGCGGGTACTTCCCAGGCACTTGGTGAGTACTTTCCGGGCACTTCCCAGGTACTTGGCGGGTACTTCCCGGGTACTTGGCGGGTACTTCCTGGACACTTGGCGGGTACTTGGTGGGTACTTTCTGGGCAATTGGTGGGTACTTCCTGGGCAATTTGTGGGTACTTCCCGGGCACTTGGTGGGTACTTCCTAGGCACTCGGCGGGCACTTGGTGGGGACTTCCCAGGAACTTCGTGGGTACTTCCCAGGCACTGGCGGGTACTCCCTGGATACTTGGCGGGTACTTCCCCGGTACTTGGTGGGCACTTAACGGGTACGAGGTGAGTACTTGGCGGGGACTTCCTGGGCACTTCGCGGGTACTTCCTGGGTACTTGTTGCGTACTTCCCGGGTATTTGGCGGGTACTTCCTGGGCACTTAGCGTGAAGTTGGTGGGTACTTCTCGAGCACTTGAGTTTTTATTTAATTTGTTTTATTGCTTTTTTATTTTGATTAAATTTATTTTCTGTATGTTGTAAATTTTTTTTTATTCTCACTGTGTCAGTTTAAATTGATGGTTAAGTTTTAACTGAATAAATATGTACACCAATCATTTCATTACCGTGACATTTTCAAATAATTATTCAATACACATTAAAGTTTATGATTTTTTTGAGTAGATGTTCTACAATTTTCGATAAAATAATCAGATAGTATTTAGAGCATTATTAAACGTATTATTTTAAAGCATGTTAATTTGGATGATAAATCAATGATTTTTATGAGCATTATCAACTGTAATATTCTTTGATAATTGCAATTTATGAAAAGACTCGTTCTAAATCGTATACAGACGGCATACCCGGGAACGCAAGCAAGACATAGCTAACAACAATATTTTTGACCGAGAGGTCGACTATTTTTGCAAAAATACTCTCGTGTAGAGCGGAAAATCTCTACTAATATAGTCTTTTACTTTAAATTTAGGTAACATTACTTAAGAGTATAAAAATTTAAAGATGTTTTTGTCCAACATGAGAGTGAGAAAGACAGTAAGCGCGTGGACAAACAACTAACTACATAAATAGCAGCTAATGTTTACCTTTTTACATCCAACCTTCAAGTTACCAGCAGTAGCTGACGCTCTTGCGTGCGCACATAGATATAGTTCTCACTGCTTACCGACTAAGCTCCAATGACAATGTGGCAACGTCGCGAGTTCATGCGGGTGCGCTATAGCCTTCCAAGCCCATTTAGGGGTAGTTTGTAACGTATTTCAATCGGCTCCCATTTAAAAGCTATTTGCCCTAAAAAATTAATTCCAACGGGGTTCGCGTCAGAAAAAAGAGCTCAACACGCGGTTCTCGGTAAATTCCACCGTTACATATCATGCTGTATTTATATATACTAGTGTGGCTAACGCCATCCTGCGCGCTCTGAGCGCCAACCCACCACTAACAGATTAAGTAGACAAAATAACGACATTACTCGTGTATTTATCAATGCAGGCTGAAAATTAGTTCACAACAGCAAAATACGTGAGTCACAAAGGAGTTGACGAGACGTATGATTAACTGAACATAATTGACTTAACATAAATATTAATTTTCCAATAGAATTTTTAAATACTATCAGAGAAGGTCTTCCACCACACGAATTAAAATTAAAAATAAATGCTATAGTAGTGTTAATAGGAACTTTAAGTGTATCAGACGGTCTCTGTAGAGGCACAAGATTATAAATAACAAAATTATCTAAGTATAATGTAGAAGCAGTAATAATTATGGCTTACAAAAAAGCAAAGCTTATATTCCTAGAATAACATTGAATACTGGCACCTTATTATCATTACCTCTTGTGTTCTATAGAAAACAGTTTCCCTTAGTATTAGCATGTTCTATATTTATTAACAAATCAGAAAAACAGAGTTTGGATTCTTCAGGATTGTATATTAAAAAAACCTTTATTTTCTTACGGACAATTATACGTTGCTTTATCAAGATGTAAGAATCCAAAAAGAATTTTCATTCAAATTGCATCTGAGAATAAATCAGAAATTAAAAATATTGTTTAGCTAGAAATTTTTCAGTAGTTCAAAAATATGTAACTTTGAAGATTGTCACATTTAAACAGACGTATGTTAATTCATAAAAACCATGAAAAACAAATATGTGAAAAATGTAGAAAGGGTTTTAAAAGAACAGATGGGTTAAAGCAGCACATGAAATGTCACAACATTAGGCTAACATAATAAATTATTGTTTTAAAAGCTTAATTGTGTTTGTCTATTTAGCTATTTCTTCTCCTGAATTCTGTCTTTTTGTAAATAAAGTCCTCAGTTAATCAAGAATTTTATAATTGGGTGAAGTACACATGGACCAGAAAGAGATTTGAAATGTAAAAGTTTAATCAAGTCAAACAAATAATGGTACTTTAGAGACACATAGTGAGTAACGGGAAGCGAATAGACAGAGGGAGATCTATGATCAGTGACTTGAAAAATCCTAAAAACGAGGTATGACTTGGGTACTTAATTGCGTATATTTTTTAACATTTATGATCGTAAAACATTTAATAAATAAGTATCTTATGGGGGGTGGTGGAGGGAAAGTCAGGGGGAGCGGAGGGAAGCTCACTCAAATATAATTTGATTAAAAATAACGTAAAAACAAGCAAATAACTACGTAAGTCGACGGGGTGCTGAGGGGGAGCGGGGGGGGGGGGGGTCTGAGACTCTCTTTCGTCAATATAACTAAATAATGTAGGGAGATATATGGTAACAATTGTGTATATATGGGTATGTGTTAATGTTTTCTGTGTGCACTTGTACCTGCCGGTACAGTTCATCTGCAAGTAAGCAGTCAGTCTGGTCTGAGCCTCTATACTATGTTATTAGTACAGTAGAAAGCTCTGTTACAATAAAGTGGGTAAACTCCTACTTGGCAACATTATAAATACTTAGACCTGGTGTTTCACTCATTGCACCCTAGTCGTCCTGGCTCTTTCAATCACCAACAGTTTGGTCTCATTATCGGAAGTCCTCATTCATCTCATAAAATCTAAGTTTTGGCATTTTGCCAAAAATCTGTGACACTTCTGAAAGTATGACATTTCACCTAACATAAAAGTTAGTCTGCGCAATAATAATTTATATATTTTCTTGCACAACAGTATTCCTAAAAAAGTATGATATGTAGCCCAAGAACAAAAATGGATTAATGCAATAAAAACTTACAATTTTTTTTATAAAATGATACTCCCACAAAGAATGACATTAGGACCAAAATATATTTAGTTAAGTCGATAGAAATTTCAAATTTTATTGTATCGTACTTCTCCTAAAAAGTTTGACATTTGACCTAACACAAAAATTAGGTTAGTTTCCTCTCAAAAATCTTATGAATTTTCTTAGATTATACTTCTTCTAATAAATAATAACATTGAAACTTGTTTACGTGTAACATGACATTCGGCTTGAAACTATGATTCATCAATAAAACTTAAAAATATGTTGACTTTATTCCTAGTTAAATTTTTTTTTTGTTTAACAGTTACAACATGACTTGTTTCAACAGTTTGTCGACATGACTTGTTATAAGGATTATGTAGTCAACAAATTTTCTTGGGTGATTATCATAGAGATATAACTAACAAAGTAGGAAAGTCGACTGAAAACGATTTTTGTCAGTAAAAAAAAAATGGCAAATAAAATGATTCTCTATACATAGATGTACTTCCAAAGTTTTCATACTTGGAGGTAGGGTGATAGAAGAACTTTTCAGTCTCTGTCACTCTTTTCCAACAAGACTTTCTAGACAATTGACACTTATACGTTAGGTACTTACTCTCCTACTCTATCTTACTAATATATAAAGCAAAGTTGCTAAAACCGTTGCAATCGCTAACCGCGAAAAGTACTCAACCAATCTAGCTGAAATTTTGCATACTGATTATTGACACTTCTTAGATAGTTTTAGTATAGTTTTTATCTTAAAAAAATTAATAACAGTAGCAGTAAATAAGCGCAAAGTTTCGCAAAAATACGCTAGCTCTTAACCTTAGTAGAGTAGAATCCGCTAGGTGGCGTATATATTAAATCAAAACTACATGCAATAGAATTAAATAAGTGCAGTTATAATACGCCGGAGCGTTTCATATATTTCTTCAGTCTTCTACCGGCAGTACATATAGAATACAGTTCTTAGTTGTGCAGCTGGGTATCCCGGCTACCGACGACACTTTTCTCTAGTGGGCAAGCGACCTACGTCTCATTCTACCCTGAACCAGCAGGATTGACGAGTGCCACCCATAAAAAAATTTTCTAAACCATAACGTCTCCTGCGAAATCCCAGGAGACGTATCTAGCCAGAGAAAAACCTGCTTCAACACTTCAGAGTTTTGTGGCCGTTCAACCATCTGGCCTGGTGCCGTCAGAGAATTTCTTACTACAAATGCAAGCCAGGGAAGAAAGCCCCGAGGAGTACGGAAAGCCACAACGGCTTCCTGTTCTGAGTGGTCGTTTCAATAGCATACCCTCAGAGAAGGTATTTTCCAGCCAAATTTTCCAGACTAACGATGAGCGGTTGGTTATCTGGGAAACGATCCGAAGACAAAATATTTTTTGGGCGGCGTATCTCCCTCCAGCATGGTCTCCGTACGCATATACTCCAAAGTTAAGAGTCAAACTACATGCAGCCAGCTCTTCATCATCAAGAATAACAATAAAAAATAGCTGGAAGTTTCACCACTGTCTCTATTGAGGACCACTATAAGTATTTACGTTCCGTACTTAACCATCAATCTCATCTGTTCTTTTACGGGCCACCGAAGTTTGAACTTCCTTGCTAACAAATACATTTTTACTACCATTTCCGGCAACGATTCGTCAAATAATAGACTATATGAAGCCAGCCACTATTGAACCAAGTCAGTCATTCACTAGCAGACGTCACGATCGGAGTTATTCGTAGCAAGGTTGTGAACCTCCTTAACCGACGATCCTATATTACCCTCTCGACTTTATTCAACCAGGAATCACTGATTCTCTCCACGGTCTGCGCTGGGAGAACCTAACAGCTATGAAGGAAAAATAAACTTGAACAAACGGGACTGTCTTCAACGGGCAAGCATCGCAAACCAATCTCCCCACCTTAGATCACCAAAACAACTAAGTCTGCATAAAAAGAAGGGGCTTTAGATACCAATGTCTTTGGCGTAATACCAGGAGACGTTGGGAAAGAGCTCTACAACTAACTCCAAAGCTTTAAACTTAGTAGTTGTTCTCCCAATCAGTCTGGTGCTACAACAGCAGGCCAGAGAAGATCACCCTAAGGTATCCAGGCATTCATAATTGCTGTTAACTTTAGCCAACTAATATATTAGAACTTAACAAAGTCGACAGAAATTTAGGGCGCACAAGTCTTAAGCATGCCAAAAGTCGCAAGAGGGTAAATTGGAAGAAAAATTTCAAATGTATTTAATAAATACACTTTTTGGCGTCAAGAAACTGACGCAGAAAAGTTATCGAGATTGGAACAGCAGCGTCAAAATTGACAGACAAAGAATTCATTGCGTGAGAGATTAGCTTTTGATTATATCCTCATAGTAATCCTTAGTAATTTTCCAGATTTATAAATAGGCAGAATATGTATTTGTATTTTTGTGATTTAATTACTAATCATACATATTAAGTTTCGTCAATCGGAATTTTGTGTTATGTATTTGTATTTGAATACACTAGAAATCGCTCAGATCACTTACCGTGCGCATTGCTTTATATGCTTATGCAATCGTTCATACTTCATTAAAACAGCTTATTAGTAACTTGTGTAACCGCTCTTTACAATCACGTTTTGTAGATTCAGTAGTGTGAGTTTATTAAGGTTATTCTGCTCAGTAATAAAAATTATATAATTAGAATGATATTTATTACGGTTGATTTTAAATGAATCCTATTCGCATCCCAATCGTATTCTTATCTGTAATTCTATCGCTCTAGATGAATGGTATACTATATCGTCCATACAATCTGTTCTATTTTTTTTTAATTAATAATTTGATCGTGATATTTGAGATTGTATATCAGATGAAACCCGATGTACTTGGAGATACAGTCTTACAGTTGATTATATGAGTGGGATACAGTTGGAATACGATTATGATTTATTCGAACATAACCATGTTTCTAATAAGATTTTTTTTAGCGTGTGTATAAAAAATGGCAACATGCAAAATATTAATTCATTACTTCAATAGACGTGTCATCGTATTGGGATTGTAAAACAAGTGACGAAGTGACTCTCCTACTCATAATGGTAAAGATTTGAACATTTTTATAAATTAATACAGATGGCCACGTGAAGTTTTAAAGGTCCACCATTGATGTGTAGGGTATGAAGACCTAGTAAAGTAATGTCAGATGGTGTAACGAGTACCTGGACTTGAACGAATTTGATTTGGTACAGTCTTAGCATCAACGATGTCACTCTTATTTCACAATCCTGACTGCCTGTTACGGCTTCTAAGGCCCATAAGGATTGTGTATAGAAGTTATAAAGAGGTATTCTATTCATTTTTATCCTGGCACAAGAGTTAAAAAAAAGTTATAAATTATTTTTCCATTTTTTTCGGATACCCGTACATGCGTAAATATGGAAAACTTTTTATTTGCCAAGCCTGGCAGCTTTTTACGGCTTAAAAACTTTATAATAATTATGTGTGGGTGTAATAGGAACGTATTTTGATTATTTTAGTCCTAGAACAAAAGCTTAATAAATGATTGTACATTTTTTTCCAATGTTTTGGGATAAGCAAACACATATATCTACATCTACAGAAAAACCTCATTTCCCAAGCCTGATGGCGTTTTACGGATTAGAGAACTCATAAAAATTGTGTGTAGAATTTATATAAATCCACTCTCATCTTTTTTATCCTGGCACAAGAGTTAAAAAAAAGTTATAAATTTTTTCCCTACTTTTTTCGGTTACACGTATATACGTATCAATGGAAACCTCAGTCATTTCCAATTCTCGTGGCCTTTTACAGCTTAAAAACTTATGAGGATTATATGTAGGGGCAATAAATAGGCATTCTATCTATTTTTATTCTGGCATAAAAGCTTAAAATAAATTTTTTAGTTTTTCCTTGGTTTTCTGTAGATAAGTAAAAACACGTCTTCGAAAAAAATAAGTAATTTCTAAGCCAAGCTTTTTATGTCTTAAAAAACCCGTTAAAGTTGTTTGTGTGCGAGTATTAGAAAAGCGTTATCTTCATCTTCATCCTGGTACGAAAGTTTTTAAAAAAGTGAAAAATATTTCCCCCATTTTTTTGGACATGCGTACTATTATGGAACAAGCTTCGGGGATTCTCGTGTGGGTGAGGGTCAGTTAATTTCGATATTTTAAATTAATAAACTAAAAAGTCCGAAATATGGTGGTAAATAGCGCTGCCAAAAAGGCAGAGCAGGGGCTGGAACCCGATCAACTAAGGATTCGCGAAACTTTACACTGATCGCTCAGCCACAACCGCCGCTGAGAGCGGCTGCAGTAATAGAACTCTTAGATGCATTATTGTGTCGTCAGTTTTACGCTAGTGTGCCAACATACGGGCGTTGGCTTGACTGAACCAAGCCACGTCCGTGATATCACTCACATTTCTACTAAAAGTTATGTATTTTCCAAGTCTTGCATCCTTTTTTTGTCTTCAAAACGTATAGAAACATCAAGAATATAGGATTGCAATGATTTCCTTTGTTTTTAATCTGAATAAAGAAAAAAAAGGGTAAGACCTGGGGTCCTTACGGCCGTTTTTTGTTAGAGCTTTGATATATCAATGTTCCCAGAGTTGCCTTATCCCCAAGTCCCTCTGTGACCTGCTTTAGTTGAAGCAGAGATCTGTAATCTCCATGGTTACCAACAATTCTGACATTTTCAGATTTAGTCCTTGTTTTGAGTCAAGTTCCGAACATTCCGTTAATGTCTTGATTGATGTGCCTAAGATTTCTTACCAGCCACCGGTAGGTAGTTTTCTAGCAAAATTGAATTATGGCAAGGACTTAATCTTGGCTGATACAAAGTTTTAGAACTTAGACAAGATCGATGTCTTACTGGAAGCCTCAGTTTATGCAATTATAATTGGACAGGAAGTTCTTAAGCTTTCTCCCAATTATTCCATTGCATCAGCTTCACAAATTGATTGGATACTTTCTGGTCAAATACTCTTTTCTGCTGGACCTAATCAGAATTCACTGGTGATGGTTAATGTTGAAGTTACTCAACTTAACGAGTTGATTCGAAAATTTTGGTTGGTAAAGGAGCTTTTAATGTCTCGACCATAGCTGAGTAAAGATGAGTTAGATTGTAAAAAGTTTTTCATTGACACTCATTCCAGAGAGGCTGATGGCAAATATATTGTTCGGCTTCCTTTCAAGGTTTACGCTGATACTTATCCTCAAATTCAGGAACAGTCATATAAGTTAACCCTAGCAGTATTTCATTAGTTACAAAATAAGTTTGTTAAAGATAAATCTCTGCTTAATGCTTATACAGCATTTATGACTGAATATTTGACTCTGAATCACATGAGTGAGTTACCTGTTGATCAAACAGCAACTAGGTATTTGCCTCACCATGGCATATTTAAAGACAACAAGTTTCGTGTTATTTTTAATGAATCAGTTCCTCGTAGTTCTTATGTATCGCCTAATTCTCTGTTATATTCTAGAGAAAATTTACTTCTAAGTGTGTTTAAAATTATTGTAAAATAAAGATTTTACCAATTTGTTTATACTGCAGACATTAAAAAAATGTTCCGACAAATTCTGGTAAAATCAGAAGACCGAAAGTTTCAAGCGATTCTACGGAGACCCAGTCCAACTTTACCAGTTCGAACTGATGTCTTAAACACTGTAACTTACGGCTTAAAAAGTTTGCCATACTTAGCTACTCGTGTTTTAAGACAGCTGGCTGAAGATTATTCAGAGTCCCATTTGTTAGCTGCTCGAGTTCTGCGCGAAGAATTCTATGTTGATGACTGTTTGTCTGGCAGGAATTTATAAGAAGATGCTAAGGCAAAATGCCCAATACTCATCACATTATGCGGGTTAGATCAGTTTTCACTATGGAACTGAAACTAGCCCCGCGCTGGAGTAGTCCTACCAGGGATGAATTAGCCTTGAGGTGGCCTGGGGCTTGAAAATATTTTTTTTGAAGTGAAACTTCTTATGGCACGTTGTGAATTTTTTCCAGCGACACGGAATTTCTGAGCCCCCCACCACTCCAGCCACTCTCTCTCTCTCTCTGCCTCGTCCCCCTTGCCACCAGAGCAGTGCATATACGCGTAGAGTGGGACGTGGGACGGCCTTTCTCTCTGCCTCGCTCCCCTTGCTACTACATGCTCAAAGTTTTACACGCGCGCGCGCGCGCGCGCGCGCGTGTGTGTGTGTGTGTGTGTGTGTGTGTGTGTGTAATGAGGTATTATTTGTTATGAAATAACCCTCAAATTCGTGTTTTAGTTGTACTTTTCTGACATATGAGTTATAAATTGCGAAAAAATTATGGTATACCTTAAAAATAATTAGAAATGTCCACAAATTAATTTAAAGTGTTTTTATAACAATATAACCTCATAAAATAAGAAAAATCGTCATATCTCGACGGAGAAGCCAAATAGGCCAAAAATAACAATTTTTTACGGGTATCCTAAAGAGAAAATAAAACATCGAGACGCACAAATAGAGGTGTCATTTGTTGTGATTACATAACCTCAAATTCGTATTTTCGCTCTATTTTTATGAAATTGGAGTTATAAATTGCGAATAAATTACAGTATACTTTAACCATTAATAATACAGATGTGCGCGAAGAAATTTAAAGTGTTTTTATGACACCATAACCTCATAAAATAAGAAAAATCGTCATATCTCGACGGAGAAGCAAAATAGGCCAAAAATACCGATTTCTTACGGGTATCCTATAGGGGAAATAAAATATTGAGACGCACAAATTGAGGTGTCATTTATTTAAGATTACATAACCTCAAACTCCTATTTGTGGTCTATCTTTATAAAATTGGAGTTATAAATTACGAAAAAATTGCAGTATCCTTTAACCATTAATGCAGGTATGCGCGAAAAAATTTAAAGTGTTTTCATGACACCATAACCTCAAAAAATTAGAAAAAACACCATCGAGAGATCGAAGGAGAAGCAACATAAGTCGAAAATATCAATTTTCATGGGCATACTGAAGGGGAAAAAACAATCGAAGCGTACAATTTGGTTTGATGAAAACATAATTGTCAGCCATTTCAGTATTTAATACTTGAAATTTCACTTCTATCGTGGATCCCACGACCCATTTTTTGTCTTAATCCACTGAAAAACCGTAATATATAATTGTAATTCTCCCATTTGCGATCCCCACATATTTTTTAAGCCGGAAAAGGTCGCCAGGCATGGGAAACAATGAGCTTTGAGCAGATTCGCACATACGCATATGCGTAGAAAATCGAAAAAAAATTGATTACTTTTTTCGGAGCTCTTGGGCCACTTTGAAAATGAATAAAAACCTTGTTTTCACTTCTATACATTATCCCTAAGGATTTTCCAAGCCATGAAAGGCCACCAGGCTTGAAAAATGAAAAGTTTCCCGTAGATTTGCGTTTACGTGTACACTTTAAAAATGAGAAAAAGTCATAACTTTTTTTAGAGCACTTGTGCTACCTTGAAAATTATTATAATTTATTTCCATCACTCATATACATAATCCCATTGGGTTTTCTCACCCGTTCAAGACCGACAGACTTAAAAAAAAAAGAGTTTTCCGCCCATATGCAAATAGGCGTGTACGCAAAAAATGGAAAAAAATCATAACTTTTTTTAGAGCTCTAGGGCCACCTTAAAATTTATTGAGATACGCTTCTACTACCACTATACATGATCACTATAGGTTTTCCAAACTTTCAAAGGCCACCAGGCTTGGAGAAAGAGGAGATTTCCGTAAATACACAAGGAAGGGTATACGAAAAAAATTTTTTAAAAAATCATAACTTTTTTTAGAGCTTTTATGCCACCTTAAAATGTACTAGGATACGTTTCTATTACCACTATACGTGAAACCTATGGGTTTTTTACGGCCGCCATGCTTAGAATCGGAAGAGGTTTTCGTAGGAACGTATACAAGTGTATCCGAAAAATTGGAAAAAAATTTGTAATTTTCTTACAATCCACTGTGCTACTTTGAAACCAAATAAAATGTATTTCTATTAGTCCCACACACAATATCTATGAGTTTTCTAAGCCTTGAAAGGCCGCTAGGCTTGGAAAAAGAAGAGACGTCCGTTTATGCGTACATACGCGTAGACATAAAAAAACGAACAAAAATGTATAACCTTTTTGTGGAGCTCTTGTACCACCTTTAAAATTAATATAATACGTTCAAATTACTTTTACTCATACCATTGATAGGTTTTTTAGATGAAAAAGGCTGCCAGGCATTGAAAATTAAGAGTTTTCCGTAGGTACGTACATATGCGTATACGAAAAAAATTTGAAAAAAAATCATAATTGTTTTTAAAGCTCTTCTGCTACCTTAAAAATTACTGGGATACATTTTTATTACTGCCATACATAATCTCTGTTGATTTTTAAAATCATTCAAAGCCGTACATATGTATGAACGGAAGTCTCTTCTTTTTCCAAGCCTGGCTGCCTTTCAAGGCTTAGAAAACTCATAGATATTTTGTGTGGGACTAATAGAAATACATTTTATTTAGTTTTAAAGTAGCACAGTGGATTGTAAGAAAATTACAATTTTTTTTCCAATTTTTTCGGATACACTTCTATACATTCCTACGAAAACCTCTTTCGATTCTAAGCATGGTGGCCGTAAAAAACCCATAGGTATCACGTATAGTGGTAATAGAAACGTATCCTAGTACATTTCAAGGTGGCATAAAAGCTCTAAAAAAAGTTATGATTTTTTTTTTTAAATTTTTTTCGTATACCCGTACTTGTGTATTTACGGAAATCTCCTCTTTCTCCAAGCCTGGTGGCCTTTGAAAGTTTGGAAAACCTATAGTGAACATGTATAATGGTAGTAGAAGCGTATCTTAATAAATTTTAAGGTGGCACTAGAGCTCTAAAAAAAGTTATGATTTTTTTCCATTTTTTGCGTACACGCCTATTTGCATATGGGCGGAAAACTCTTTTTTTTTTTTTAAGTCTGGCGGTCTTGAACGGGTAAGAAAACCCAATGGGATTATGTATATGAGTAATGGAAATAAATTATAATAATTTTCAAGGTAGCACAAGTGCTCTAAAAAAAGTTATGACTTTTTCTCATTTTTAACGTGTACACGTAAACGCAAATCTACGGGAAACTTTTCATTTTTCAAGCCTGGTGGCCTTTCATGGCTTGGAAAATCCTTAGGGATAATGTATAGAAGTGAAAAAAAGGTTTTTATTCATTTTTAAAGTGGCCCAAGAGCTCCGAAAAAAGTAATCAATTTTTTTTTCGATTTTCTATGTATATGCGCACGTGCGAATCTGCTCAAAGCTCATTGTTTCCCATGCCTGGCGACCTTTTACGGCCTTAAAAATATGTGGGGGTTGCAAATGGAAGAATTACAATTATATATTACGGTTTTTCAGTGGATTAAGACAAAAAAAAATATTTTCAAGCCCCAGGCCACCTCCAGTTGGAAAAGGCGTTCTTGATTTTTTTGCACAACTCAGTTTACTTCTCATAAAGAGTATCTATTGTAATTGTGTAGAAAGATTACGAAAAAATAGACTGTAATAACTTAAAGGAAGCAAAACCCGCTTAACATAAGTGAACTTGAGTCTGTCAACTATTAAACGTTGTAAAAAATCTCAATATTAGAAGAAGTTTGTAATTAAATTGGCAAACATATATAACTATACGCGACAAAGCTTTCACTTATATTTAATTTATAAACGAGTCACTTATGGTCCAATTATTGGCTTGAATTGCACCTATATTAGAAGGAGCTACATTGCAATTATCAACACGCAACAGAAAAAGCGGCCCACAGAGCAAGCACACAACAGTGGCGCGATGCCAATGACAAAAGCCTGCAGAAGCAGTCAGCAGTAGCACGCAGCAGAAAAAGTGCCAGCGCGTTGACCACATCCGCCTCGATGCCCGTATAGAAAGACCGAGAAGGCCAAGATGGCTGAAAACGTGGCCACGTGTTGAAAGAACACACGAGATATACAAAATGCTTATCACACTTCCACCTCTCACGATTCAGCTCGAAGGACTTTGTTCGAAACCGTCTCAAGCCAGATGGGCTGCATTTTTTGACTATCTCGGCCAGGAAAGAGAGGTAGAGAGAAGATTAGACGAAAGGCTTCACTCAAATGCACAACACACGCCTTCAATAGTACTCCATATGTTTGACAAGTAAGAAAAAAGATAATTTCTCTCTTTGCTTATAAAATTGTGACTATAATAATTGTGCACTTAGTATAAGGCCAGGTTAGTACACTCGCTTGTATGGTAATTTAGTGCTGGATATTGTGAGACACGTAAATATGGTTCAAAAGACCACAGTGCGGTACGAGCTATCAAGACGGGCGTGCGAGTTAGACTGACAAGCTGCAGCAGCAATGAGCTGCAGAATCAAAATAAGTGCAAGACACGCGGCTATTGGCTATTTTAGTATACGCGTGTGCGCTCTTTATTGGTTTAAATGTGCTTAGGCGGGGTACTTTAAGCAATAGTAAAACAACAATTGATAAACATCAGTATGAAATTACTAATGTTGATGTTGTACAGAGAATGAGCTTTAAATAGCCAATTGGATGCTTTGAAAAAGTGTTTTCAATATGGCTGTGGTCTGATTTTGTCGAATAAATAATTCCCTATAACATTAATCTGAATAGATTTAACTAAATACATATTTGATTAATATAAATTTTTTGTTTGTATTCAAATAAACTTTAATTTATATTAATAAAATTTTTTCCTTAGTGTAGGGAACTCAGTCTATTAATTATTGCAGTAGACTTCCGTAGCGAATGGTATAACGTCAGTCACTCCAAGGCAACTTAAAATGCAGTTTTTGGAAAGTACATTTTTTTACGGTTGTATTTTTTTTAAAAGTAGCCTTCTACAGTCTATAATTTCAAAAACAGAGCAAGGTTTTTTAAATTTTTATTTACTTTAGAATTCACATTTGAATTAATTTTCATTATAAATTTTTTCGTTTTTTCACTAAATTAAAAAAATGAGTTGGTTTTTATAAAAAATTAGTTTTTCTATTATATATTTTATTTTATAAAAATGATTGGACAAAATATATTTTGTTGATTATGTACTAAAAAAGTCACATTTAAATTGATTTTTATTTCAAATAAATTGCTTCTACCACTAAATTTTCTAACAATTTCGGAATTTGTATTCTTTCAAGTACTTTATTTTACGAACAAGATTTTAAGTTAACTAGTAATTCACTTAAAATTAGTTAAAAAATCAGTATTATATTTTTTTTTAATAACTTATTGTATATGTTTATAGATTTTCTAACAAATATTGTTTTTGAAGGTATGTTTAGTAATCTTCTAGATTTCGCAGTAGCTCTTTGTATTGTATTGTATTGTACTTATTTATTTTCCATGTATAGATTTACATTTTTTTACATACCTCTTCCCCTCACACGACATGCCATGCGCTAACAATTTTCGCTCTTACACCTAGTATTATTTTATCTTCCTCATGTACATCAATTTCCCTTCTTGACAAACACCTTAACCTCTCGCTTCCCCAAATTCTCATTATTCGTTAAAATTATTCCTAACCCCTAACGCGTCCTCTCCTTTATTCAAAATAATTATTCAAAATAATTACCTCCCCCCCCATTTATCTTTAGCGCTTGATCTGGCCACTTTCTCGAATTCTTTAACATACTTGCAAATTACCTCAACCGGATCCCCGTCCAATAGTCTGACCAATCTTTGTCTAATTGCCTCCTCTGAACCTTTTTATCCTACTTCCTCTGCTGCTCCAGGCCACTCCACATTAATTTTTCCCCTCGCTATCTGACAATAAAAGATATGCTGAATACTTTCCTCCCTTCTCTTGCATATCCTGCATGTACTATCTAAAAAACCCTTTTTGTCTGCTTTACCTACACTCCCGCATCTGAGCCTCGTCCATTGTTCTTAAACGTTATCCCCCCGAACCTTCTTTTCCCAATAATCTTCCGTTCCTAATTTTTGTTTAATATGTTTATAATAGTCACAGTACTCCGACCTCTTAATCCCTCCCCAATCGAACTGCACTTCCTGGTTTTCTTTTATTTTTAGCCCATCTGTCATCCTCTTTATCAAATCCCACCTCTCCAGTGTATCAAACATCCCAATTAGCCCCACTCCATCACCTACTTCCTTAAAAGTTTCCGCTACCATTCTTCCCTAACTTGAACTTCCCGTTCTCAAGTCCCCTTATCTCCTCCTTCAAGCAAATTTTTGGCCATCTATTGTCTTTCATCTCCGCAATGCTTATCAAATAATCCCCTGCCCTCCTCCTTGTTTCAATTTCTAGACTTTTTGTATTTGCTTCCCTTCTCCAGATATACGCCGGAGTATTTTCATTTAGCCCCCATGCCATCTTTACAAACTTTCCCTGCACTTTCTCAATCTGCTCCCACCTTTTCCACCCCCATACTTCAACTCCGTATAAACAACCGGCCTTCACAATTGTATCTAATAGATAAAGTCTTCCCTTCAAACTACCTAATTTTGCTCTTTTCCATACCCCCTACACCGTGTTTATCGCTTTCTTAACCTTATTGGTGATTTTGTTGACGTGCGTACTCAATGTATTCCTTGTCGAAAACCAGAACCCAAGATATTTATACTCGTTGACCACTTGAATTATCTCATCTCCAAATGTGAATTTTTCGCTTTCTTTTTTCCTATCTCCTTTTCTAAATATCATTATTTTTGTTTTATACGTATTTACTTCCATCCTATTTCTTTCCTCATATTTTTGTAAATCATTTAGCATACATTGTAAACCCTCCCTGCTGCTGGCCACCACAGCCACATCATCCGCGAATTTCAAGCTAAAGATTGTTTTCCCCCCAATAACTATCCCTCCCTCATTTTTTGCCCTCCATTTTTCCTCCATATCATTATATTAATATATATTAAACAGAAACGGACTCAGAGGACACCCTTGCCTAACCCCTTGTTTTGTCTCAAATTTTTTCAGTTATACCCTCCCTTGTTACAATTTTATTTATCGTCCTGCTATATGTTTTTTACCATTTCTAAAAACTTTCCCTTAATTCCTAACTTCCTCATTTTTTCAAAAAATATTCCCCTATCTATTGTATCAAACGCCGTTTTGAAGTCAACGAAACACACAAAAACCTTCCCCTTATCCTCCTTCAAACTATTACTGATAATGCAATTCAACACGTATATATGATCCCTCGTGCTTCTCCCTTCCCTAAAACCTGCTTGACTCTCGTCAATGATATCCCTTAATTCTAGACTCCCCCTCAATCTGTTCGCCAATATATCAGTTAACAATTTATATCCCATATCTAATAATGATACCCCTCTATAGTTTTTAACATCATTTTCGTATCCTGCTTTGTAAATCGGGAAAATTCTCGCTATATCCCATCCCTTGATCATTCTTGCTTCTTCAAATACTCTTTTTAGCACCTCCGTTAATTTCTTCAGCCAGTTTTCCGGAAGTTCCTTTAAAAATTCCGCCGTTATCCCATCCTCCCTCTCCGCTTTTTTGTTTTTCATTTTTCCCAACGCCTTCCTCACCTCCTGTTCGCATATCTCTGAATTCAGTTCCTCCCATTCCTCATGAGAGTGCCCCCCCCTCTCTTCCTCCACCCCTGCGTCGCTAAACTTGTCTGCACCCAAGATTTTTTTTAAATGTGTAACTCATTCCTCCTCTTTTATACCCCCCCCCCCCTTTATTTTTCCTCTTAGGTCTGAACTAAGCTAATGATTCCCAGAATTCTGTCATTTTTCTGCTTTCGTCCACTAATTTTCATTTTCTTAGTTTCTCCTCTTCCAACTTTCTTTTTTTTATCTTCCTCACTGCCCCTCTCTCACTTTTTAGTTCCGCCTTGTCCCCTTCATCTTCGGTTTCCAGCCACTTCTTTAAAGCCCCCAAAACCTTTTTTTTCTGAGCTTTTACCTCCTCATCCCATTCTACTGATCATTCACAGTTCTCTTTTCTGCCTTTCTTCACCATGCCTACTCTCTCTTCCACCTCCCACATTGCACCAACCAATGCCTCCCACCCTTCTTGCATACTTTCGCCCTCAACTTCTAAGTCCTTTCCTCTATCTGTCATTTCTTTTCTGTATTGATCCTTTTTCTTAATGACCCATTTTGATTTTTTTGTTTCTTCCCCTTTCTCTTTCGTCTCCACTTTTTCCCTCCCTCCTCCCCCATAAAGTTTGACCTCTATTAGTAGGTGATCCGATTCCATTTTTATACCTTTTACCTCTCCACCCTAATCACCTTCAGTTGCTCCGTTCCTTATAGTCAATCCCGTCTCCTCACACATATTTAATAACTTTTTCCCTTCCCTATTCGTCACTTTGTCGCATGACTTTCTACTTTCCTCTTTTTCTCCCTCACTATTAATTTGCCATTCCCCTATACGTGCCTTTAAATCACCTGCTATTATCACTTGCTCACCCCTTCTTATTTTCTCCTCCACTATCCCGTTCAATTTGCTTATCATTACATCAATATTTACATTATTAAACACAACAATCATACATAGTTTTTTATCGTTTCTTAAATCCACACCTGAAATCACCACTCCATAATCCCATTTCCCAACTTCCGCTTTTTTAATAGACTTCTTGATACCTACTAGTACATCTCCTTTTGCTCTTCCTTTTTTATTTTCTCTTATAGCTGCACACGCTGTCCACTCATAACTTTTGTCTAGTCTCCCAAACCAACCTGATTCATTGCCTTTTTCTAGCCATATTTTCTGTAACGCTAAAATATCGAAATTGTACAAGTATTTTTTAATTGTGATAATTTTCTTCATACCCGCTATATTCCTGGATAACATTCGAAGGTCCCTTTTTTATTTTCCCTTCCCTCTGTCACATCCGTGTATCCATATTAATTTTTTTTTCCTCTTGCTTCAAATCTTTCCGTGCCGATTTTAAAATACAAAACGCAGGGGCCAATGTGCATCTGCAAAGAGGTGAATCACCTACAAGAATGCTCGTAGCTAAGGTACTACGACCATGCATGACTCACTTACATGCACGCTGGCCCACGCTGACCGGAAATGCTAAATAAAATATTTTTCTACAACCATAGATACAAAAGTTTAACTGGGAACAGTTAAACTGAAATATTAAATTCAGATATATTGTTAGATAAACATAAGGTTGAACATTAGGATAGCTTAGAATTAATGCATAGAAATTAGCGAAAATATTATTACAAGCCAGAATCATCACAGACAACCAGTACGTACTGCACCACTAGCAAACAACTACATTACATATTAACTATAACAAATTTGGTACACAACTTTAGTAACCTTCAAAGAACTATCCGATTTTTACCATTCAAGTTAGCAAACTCATAATTTACAGAGTAACCATTTTTTCATCGAATTAATAATTTCATAAACATACTGCAATAGTCTAATTTGTAATCTAGTTTATTGCTAACACCTTTTCCCGAATGTAAAGGAAAAACGGAAAATAACCCTTCCCTTTTTCTTGACTCGGAGAGAGAGTCCGTATGCCTGCCTCCAATAGGGGTAACAAAGTCCTGATTCCCCAGGGTACCACGAGACGACTCCCTCTCCAACTACTAGCAGCAGAAAAACATGTTTACCAAAATTATACCAAAATTCAGCATTATTTTCGTAACATTATAAACATTCAAACTACCGGTAAAACAAATTATGTTAACTCACAACAAGCAAAGCACTAGTATTCTAACAACTGCTATTCTTATTATCATTATTATGATTATTATTATTGTTATTATTATTATTATTATTATTATTATTATTGTTACTACTATTATTATAAATACCACCGCTAATTATAAGTTAGTACGGCCGCAGCCACCGTTTTGGCGCTTAAGTAGTAGTATTAACTAAAAACTCACCAATTGTTTGTTCACCCTAGCATCAACCGAATTGTTAAGCGATTTTCACCGCTCTTTTTGCAATGAACTTAGCTGAACGAACAACCAATGTGTAGCATTAGTAAATATTAACAATATCTGGTCGTAATGTTAAGATTAAAATAAATTGAAATTCTGTCAACTTTTGATGTAAAAGAGAAAGGAAGGGCATGAGTAAGTGAATCACCTTCCCTTCTCTTGACGCACAGAAGAGAACAAGCCGGATGTGGGATGTGCCAATTTCTGAGTGGCTAAACTAGAGCAGTTATAACCAAACAGATTTTCGGCTATTGTCTTTTCTTCAAAATTTTCCCTCGGCAAGTTTTCCTGCGTTTTTGAGCCAGCGCGTGACCGAGGTCCGCTTCTCGCAATAAAAAGGCCCGTAGGCCCAGAGGAAAATCAGTTTTGCAGTTCGTAGTTCAGAGTTTGACTCGACTCGACTCGGCTCAAAGATAGCCCTTCAAAGTGGACTGAGTAGTAAGAGTCCGCCTCTGCTACAAGCCAGTCTACTGCGAAGCGAGGTAAACCCACTTCAATTTGGCACGCGAAATTCGACGATACCCTTCGAAGTAGACTGAGTAGTGAGAGCCTGACTCTGCTACAACCCAGTCTTTTGCGAAGCGAGGACACTGTCGAATTTCGCTACCACCCTCGTACGATCAACTGGTTGCCAGAGTCCGTCTCTACTGCCACTTGATCTTCCTCGAGAGCGACTTACATTCACGCTGGTTCAACGTCTGTATAACAACTTTAACGTTTAAATAAAAGTAAGTGACAACATATCATATTCTTTCTTTTGACCAAGTGTTTCCTTTTGCGCGAATACCATTACTCGCCCGAGTATTGGTACCCGTGGATCACCGGGAAGTATAAAGTGTTTTGTTTGCGCGAATACCATATTAATACCCGTGGATCACCGGGAAGTATAAAGTGTTTTGTTTGCGCGAATACCATATTAATACCCGTGGATCACCGGGAAGTATAAAGTGTTTTCCGCGAACGCCACTACTCGCCACAGTATTGGCACCCTTCGGTCACCGGTAATAGCAAATTAATCTTCAGTATAAAGTGTTCTTCGCGAACGCCATTACTCGCCACAGTATTGGCATCCTTCGGTCACCAGTGATAACAAATTAATCTTCAGAATAAAGTAATCTTCGCGAACGCCATTACTTGCCACAGCATTGGCATCCTTCGGTCATCGATAATATCAAATTAGCCACGGACAATCCGTTGCCCTCCATGGTAATAATACTATTTGAATAACAACGAACGATCGAGTTAAGGCAAATGCCTACCGTGATATTAATGTGTCAAGGTCAAATTACATACGATATCCTTACTCGTGACGGTGTTAACTGTTTTTAGATCGTGAATGAGGTATACACCGCTCTTGACAAAAGAAAACCGCGAGCAAGTGCATCGGAATATTGCACAGCAGTCAATCTTAGTCGCGTGAAAGCAATTGTATCCCTTTTTGAGTAACGCGTCTTTAAGCTGAATTACCCTTTTAACCCCGCGTCCCACCACCACGCCCAGTGTGAATCCCGAGCTATTGAGCGAAAGCTTAGGCTCAAATAATACGTTGCGCCGACGTAACACCTCTATTGACGAAATGTCTGAATTTTTTCTCCCCCACTCTCTATTATGCCCCCCTTTTCCTCCACCCAATTGTACCATATACCTTGAATTCTTATTTTCAAATACCCCACCCAAATTTACCTTCCCCTCTCTCCCTCATACCTTGCCACTTCCTCGATCCATCCCTGTACCCCTTTCTCTCTCTCCGTGTAATCATCCTCTATCTATGTGTCAATACCCTTCAGTCTTTTCTTATTTTTCATAATCTGCGTTTTATTTCTCAAAGTTCCAAACTAACTACTAACGCACCTTCTATCGCCTTGATTTTTTAAATTTCCGCTACAACATTCATATAACTCTGTAATACACTTATTATTTTGCTTCTTATGCCATTTCCCACTGTTCTAAATCCCCTTATCATTATATTTTTCCTCCTCTGTCTCTCTAATAACTCATACTTTATAGCTCGCTATGCGACAACGCGTCTGGACTACTCGGCGATTGGTCTCTTTTCGTTAATTCCTCTCTTTCACCTACCCACTTCCCCTCACCTGCCTCCTGCGAACTCGATTGCACTGTATTTTTCCCATCTCCTTCCTTGTCCACCCCCCTCCCCCTCTGCATCTCATCACTGACTATATGATTAGCTATCGACCTTTTTAATTGATCCAGCTCACTTTTTAAACTGTCCGTCGCACATCTCTCCCCGTCCTTTTGTTTTTTTAACTCTACAACTTCACACATCAACCTCTCACGCACTACAGTTTCACGCTTTAATTCTGCCCTCACACTGCTTACCTTTGCGATCACCCTGTTTTTCTCCCCGATTACCAAAGCTAAACTTTTTTCCAAATTCGCAACACGCACTATTAACTTATCTACTGCACCCTCCACGCTGTTATACCTTCGCTTATCATTGTCGCTCCGCTGCTTTTCTGACGTGTCCCTTTGATGCTGTATTTTCTCCTGCGCCTTCTGCTGCGAACCAGATGCAGTCTCCTCTGCTACCCTCTGCTGCTCTACCTCTGTAACGGCTCCTAACATTTTCAGCTTTATCGACGATTGACCTCCTTTTTCCTCACCACTTCTCTATACCGTCTGTTCCCTTCTGTCGGTAATTAAGCTCTTCGCTTCTTCCGTCATCAGCGTTTTCTCTTTTTTTTTACTCACTTTCTTTGACCTCTGATGCCTTTTCTTTCACCCTATCTTCTTTACATCCCTGTTCCAGACGTCCCGTCGTTGACTTTTTAACTATCTAGCCTTCTTTTTTCTCGTTCCCCAGCTGCTTACTCCCTTTCTCCTGTGCGCCGTCGTCCCCTTCTTTCCTCACAGGTCAGTGCTGTATTTTATTCCTTCCACTCGCCGCAATCTCAAATCTAGTACTTCCGCATTTTAAAAAGTTTTCCATGATGCTCCTTTCCTCAAGTTCTTTCTTTTCCGTTGCCTCTTTTTTCGGCCGACTCCTACCTCTCTTCTCTATCTCCACTGGCGTTATCAACTTTCCTTCCTCCCCAGCAACTCTCTCTACCGGCTTGTCCGCCATTTTTTCTTGCTATCTAAGTCGCTGGCTCTACCGAACTTATTTCCTTTCTTTTCCTGGCTTGCGCGCGTATTTGCTTAGGATAACACCTGTCTTAATAGATCACCTCTCGCACTATCTTTTCTACCTTTTTATCACTTCCTTTTCATTTTTCTTCCACTTTCAACCGCTGAATCAACTCTTTTATGTGGAGCTGCCTCCACACACGTGTTACCCCTACGACCGTGCAACCCAACCTACCTGTAGCTCTTTGTATTATGTGATCTAAAGAACAAAATGATGACTTTTGTTTATGATTCTCTTAAAAACTGGCTTTCAAATCGATTGTTAAGCAAAATAGCTCGTTTTTATGATTCTCTAATTTTATTCGTTAAGTTTCACCTTAAAGTTGCTCATCAATGTGGCAAAAACTATTTAAAAAAAATTTATTTAGTACTCTTAATGATTAAGGCCTTGAAGATGGCAGGTATTCTCAATTAGAAAAAAATAATAAAGTATGTGGAAAAAAATACACCCGCCGAGCCTCGAACTTGAGCCTTCCACGTGCCAGCTTATAGCTCTACCACCGAGTGACAGGATACTTCAAGTATCAAAGTATTCCTGTTCTATTTAACACAAAATTGAATCCATCATTATCTCATTCACTTAATACTTACTAACAATTTATATATTTCTTTATCACAAAACAGATTTTTAAGAGTAATAATTAAATGTGATCCAGCATTGTTACATTCTATCCGTTATCTATTGTAATTAATAAAACCTATGATACAACATTTACAGTGGAAACACCGCTGATTGCAAAATCCTGCATGAGTTAAGAATTTGCATTTTTTTTAGTACTTCGCCCAATAACCCCATGCCGATTTTGCAGTTAACTATTAAAAAAAAAAAAAAAATATCCATAGTGTCATTTTTTTATTAAGGTAACCGAGCACTAGCGTCTATAGTAGAAACAACGCTCACTGAAAATTACTCTTATTAGGCCAATAAAATTGATTATTAAAAAGTATTGTACAAGTTACATATCATACTAAGTAAGTAAATAAAAAGATTACAGTGAACTTTGACGTACTATCCACTTAACCTAACAAAAATTTGCTTATAGGCTAGATATTACACATATTTTATTTTAAGTCTTATGGTAGAAAAAAAATATAAAAATTTATCACTGTGTAACTGTAAACTACGAATAATTTCTCTCTTCAAACAGATTGAAGCTTAGCAAGTAAAGCTACTAGTATTAAGATTATAACGTATAAGATCGGTCGTGATTAAAAACACTTTTTACTTTTTGTATTAATGGTTTTCGACGTGCGACTTCATAAACCTCTTTTTTCACCAGAGCACTACTTTTACACATTGCTTCTGTTACTATCACGTTTCTCTGTACCCGAGTACCTCCATCGCAAAGACCAGCTGCATTAGGCTTAATACAAGCCATCTAGCTATAAAAGCCTTTATGGTCTTAATAAAGCTTCTTTTCAAACTAAACTATAAGCCATCTCCTTTTTCAGCTCCTCTATTTAGTCGCTCAGTTTTGCTTTCTCTTCTTTCACTTTTTTAGTCCCTGCTTTAACATTTATGCACCAGTTCTTTGTCATTTACATAGTTTCCGAGAGCTTCTCTATCTGCTTACTTTGCTTTTTGCTTTCCTCCTGTAGCCTTTTCTATGCATTATATAGTCCCTGGATTTTCTTCTCATTCAATGGGCATTGGACCAAGGCACTCGCGGACAAGTCTTTTACGTAGTAAAATTTCCTTTTTATCTTGGGACATCTTATCTGATACTTTATTCAACAACCTATCTTTCTCCCTCTTATCTTCTATTTCTTTTGAATTTCTCGTTTTGTTTTTACTTATCTTTTTGGCCGAGCTTCCTCTGTCTGTTGTTCGCTTTCGGATAACCTTTTTCTTTGCCTGTCTTCAGTCGTTCACTCTCTCTAGTATTTGCCCTACTCTGTCTTTTTTTAGTTAGTTATTTTCTTCTGTTTGTTGTTGTCTTGAGCGCTCATGAACCTTAACCTTCTTAATGTAAGATGTCGCTAGTAATAACTTCAAGTTTCGTATTTGGGCTGCTGTCTACGATGTGTTTCAACATTTTCCTCTTTTTTCAGTATGCCCTGCATAGTCTCTTCCTCCTTCAGCAAGTGGTATCTGTACCTTGTTCTGTTACCGTACCTGAATCTCTACAGTAGCTTTCTGTTAGGTTTGAAGTTAATTTCTATTTATTTTGGTCTCCTAGCCGTATTCACAGCCCTTCATACCTGACTTCGAAATTTTGGCTCCGAGTAACTATGCTTTCTACTAGTGCTGTATACATCTTGAATCTTTTTGCAATGTTTGTAAAAAATCTTTCCTCATTTACTGTAAGTTTTTTTGAAAGCAATTATCTCCTTTTTCTTTCTTTTCTTAAGGTGCTTGTCGGCTTTGCCATTTTTTGCAACGAATATTGTAAGTACTGCATCTTACTGACTTCCTCTAAGGTGTAATCTTTCCATTTCCAGACTTTTTTTTCGTTTTCAAAAACTATAAGCTTCGTTATTCCTGTGCTTAGAGTAACATTCTTGTATTCCAAGTACTTATCTAAGTAAACAAGCATGTCTTTCATCTCTGTTTCAATCAGGGTTTTTACTTTTTTGCTTCCCAATACTTTACCTCCCACTTTCTTTTTTTTCAGATATTCTTCTGAGTCTTCCAAGAAGCAGGTGTCAATCAAAAACAACCTTTAGATTTGCTAAGCAGGCGTAGTATAAATGTACAATTTGGCATGTGAAAATCAAATTAAATTTCAGGGTAAATGTTTTATTTGGGGTACACGTCTTTACACTCAAATCCACCAAATTGATCTGAACAATCTCGCAGCCGTTTTTACAAAACTAAACAAAATTTCAGTTCCTATGTCAACTCAAAACAGTCCAACGATGAATGCTTCAATCGTCCATCCGTCTGTGACAAGCTTTCTGCTCTTTTCGCCCCCTGCCTTATAAAAACAAAGGAATGTGCAACCCCGAACGTTCCTTTTTGAACGCTGTGTACGTGGCTTACGCAGAGTTTCAATAAAACCTCTGTAGTGAGGCATTCATTGGAAGCTCCGAAGCAATGGAGAGATATAAATCAAATCAGTATCTAAAAGAAAATAATGACTGCGAGATTGAACCGGAACACGTAGATTTTTCAATTTTTCTTACTTAGTCTTACATCTGCTTCATGGTTTATTATTAATAATAAAATTAGTCATCCCCTGAAGCCTAGCTAACTCTTCTACAGCTTGCTTTCTATCTCTTTTGTTAACCTTTCATTGAGTTTTTCAGTATGTATTTAGTATAACGTATCTTGTAGTGCCATATATATCATCGCCTTCTTCAAGCCCTTTGGTATACCAACCCTTTTGCTAAAACCCTTGTAACAACTTTCAAAGGCTTCTCCGACTGGTATTAGCTTTAGTCAGACATTGTACTCCAATCCACCATGTCCTGATGCTTTACTTTCCTAGAGTTTTTGCATTTGACTAATGACTTCTTCTTTTGTTATGTTATCTTTTATCTCGTCTTGCTGTTAATAGACTGCCCTTTCTGAGAGACTAATTGTTGTTTTTTGATTTTCACATTGCAGCATAGCCATAAAGTAGGACTTCGAAGATTATATACTGATTTTATGACTTACAGCATTTATTGAATTTCTGTACTTGTTAACGTATTTTTAGGCTTTTTTTCTGTACATATATTCTTAGTTTTCTCCAGTTCAATCTCCTCGAATTCTTCTTTCGTCTCTTTGCACCACTTTTTATAAATTATCTTCGTTTCTATAAAAACTTCCTGCTGTACTTTATTTTCCTTTCAGTTTTTTACTAACTTTCTCATGTTTCTTTTTGCTGCTTTTATTCATTATCATGTCATGTTCTGTCTTCTGCACAGAACGCCCGTACTTCTTGCTCTTCATGCGGTATCACCTTACGTATCTTATTCTTTATTTCATTCTAAAAAGTGCATTGTGGTCGTCTTTCTTACATGACCAGCCTTCGCATGGCTCCATTCGCTGTACATTTTACATTTTACATAACATCCATGTATATTTTTTAACACGCATTTTCGAGTACGTGTATTATATATTTATTACTTTTCTCTTCTTTCTTCTTGGCTACTGACGTCACCAGATACTTAGTTGCTACTTCTCTTTCACTCACATGAAACATTCATTAGTCCCAAGTACATACTCAATGGCATTAAAAATGAATCTATGTACATTAGCTGACCTGGATTCTGGTGCTCAAGGCTCGAAGAAGAAAAACGGACTCCATCACAAAACAAAATAATAAATAATTTAAAACAACTTTCTTTCGACGTACCGTGTCCGCAAACTATCACATGGTAGGAGTCAAGCATCTTAACCCTACATTTTGTCACGGAGTGCAGCTAAAACAAACTGACAAAATGAGTTATTTAGTTCATTTTTACATTAAGGACGTTCATTACATATAAAGTTTTGGGTAAAATCTTCTTAAAATTTCAACAGAATATTTGTAATGATATAAGAAAGTCACATGTAAAATTTGAGATCGTTTAACAACACTGCTTTTTAGATATTAAATGTTGATAAAACTTTAATTTAACACGTAATCTTATGGAAGAGTCATATAAAAATGGAATTCATGAGAAAGTGGTTGGTAAAATTTGTCCAATTTTTTTGCATGACTCAATACCATAATACTGGTGTTATATTTAATTTTGAGAGGGATCGAAAAGTTATTTTTGCAATTAAATAAAAAAAAATAGTGTCAGACGCCTATATATAAATAGGTACATAAATGCATGCAAAAAAGTTTCCGGCGCTGCCGCATGCTCGATCCCCCCTCACTGCACTCTCTACATTTCCCTTTTAACTGTAATAAACGTCCTCAAGAACTAATTGGGTATTAAAGTTGCAATAAACATTTGAGTTATGGTGTGTAACCACAAAAAAAGACCGCTTACAATGGAGGGCATGAGATGCAACCGAAATTTTTTAATTGAAAATGTACTTAAAGGTACCTCTTGCAAAGCTAAATCAAAAAAATCACGCATTCCAAAAACGACTCTCAGAAGAAGAATTGCTATGATTGTCAATACTGATAATAGAAAATAGAAAAAAATCACGAAAAGAAACCTGAATGTTACAGTTGTACTTTTTACTGATGAGCAGGAAAAAGCTTCAGTATGCTACATAGAAGAAATTGAAGGTAAATTCATGGCCTGACATGAACTGATGTAAAAAAACTAGCGTTTGATTTTACTTTGAAACTGGACATTCCTCACATGTATGATAGTAACATCAAATTGCATTAATTTATTGTGTTTTCTTAAATATTATTGAATTACCTATGACCTCCAGGGCTTGTTGGCGAGGACTTGCTTGCTGGTATTCTGAAGAGGTATACTTTCTCCTTCCGTAAAGCACTACATACTTCAGCTTGTTAGTGCTTATAGTTTTAATCAACAGGCTGTGGATGATTTTTTAAAATTATTAGAATTCCTAACGAATGATTTCAAGTTTCCTGTAAAAATTATATACAACGTTGGCAAAAATACATATCAGTTGTACTAAAAATAACTCTTTAAGTTACAGTAAAAAAAGAGCGTAAACAAATTGGTAGTCTGTTAGCTGCATAACGTGGTGAGACGGTTACTGCAATTTTTTGCATGTCTGCAGTGGGTAGATACATACCTCTATTCTTGATGTTTTCTTGAGTTCGAGAAAATGAAGAGTAGTTGAAAGATGCACCCTCAGAGATCAAAATGGATATATGTTGTCAGTATATTTTTGTAATTTTTCGGTTGATTTTTTGGGGCAAAACAAAAAAGTCAGAAAGCACTAACACGGTACATGAAATTTCGTGCAACAACTGTCCCGTAAAATATACAGGCGGAACAAAATGAGCACTTGTAGAAAGAAGAAGAAAACATAAAAATAGTTGTAAAACCGAATCTGTGGTATCTGTACATCAAATTTGTAATAATCACACTTTTAAATGGGATGACATCAAAATATTAGACTGTGAGCCAAATTACAAGAAACAACTAATTTCTGAAATGCTCCATATAGTGCCAGACGATTATAATATAACTAAACACATCTATTAATTTGATACATTGACCTCATGATGTATCTGTGTAAATATGTGTGCTGTGCTATAAATTGACAACTTCGCGTAATATGGATACTTTTGCCTGTTTGACTTGCGTGCGAATAATGTTATTACGTTTAATCATTTCTTTCATTTGTTGGTTTTTGTATTGATTTACTATTAAATTTCTTAATAAAGCCTGAAGAGGTCGACGCTCCAGTCGACAAAACGTCGCTGTATGTAAAAACATGCTGTTTATGTCTTTTATTCCGAAGTTTGCCCCAAAATATCACCAAAAAAATTACTAAAGTATATTAATATGGAGGGCGAGAAGAATCATAAGTATAATGTTTTATTAGATTTGCTATACCAACTTCTGAAAAACCAGTTGTTCTTCTTTTACATAGTCACTCAACACACAAAAATCATATAGTGGTTATAGATAAGACTAAGACGAGTATGTTGTTATTTTGTGATTCCTTTCTCTCATTGTTTTTCTGGTAACCGTTGTAAGCAGCCTTGAGATGTTGATTTCATGGGAACAATGATCCGAAGTAACCTTGATATATATTTATAGTATTTTTAGGGAAGCATTACCCAAGATGTAGAAATGGACACTGCTCTAAATTCTTTTAAAAAGTATGGAATTGTACCTTATAATTCAACTATTTTTTAATTTTTTTTTCGTCGTATTCTAATGACAGCTTATTCAATTCAGATTCTCCTAATTTATGTGTCGATGAATTAGAATCAAGGATCTTAGAACTGACTCACTCTTACAGAGAAATATAAAATCAACGTCCCATAGACAAGTTTGCTCCAATCTGCACTTACTAACGTGTTAGTCTTATTCAATGAACCAAGTATTTTTGATACAGAAAATCAAGCTACACTAGCGCATTCTTGGCCGTTGCCCCAGATTTATAATGCTGAGTAATCATTTGAATGAGCATAGAAGCAATTAGTTTACATCCCTTATTTTTATTATGTTAAGTTTCTGACTCTACTTAACTTATGTACATTACCAAGGAGTAATCCTTCTGGCTGTATCGAATCACCTTTGAGTAATACATCTGTGGATAATATTGCCAGACTCCATTTGATGCCCTAACAGAATATACCAATTAAACAACAAAAAGAAGCTAAAAAGGACCAAAAAAAAAGAGTGCTTGTATATTAACAAGCGATAAGTATTCTCAACATTTAATCGCTAAAAAATCAAAAGTTGTTAAAAAACTAAACATCCTGAGTCAATATAAGCCAATTGTTTTTTTAAATGAAATTATATATTAACCTTTTATATAAAAATCTATGTTTATTAAACAGTAGAAGATTGTTGTACTATGTTCAGCGAAAAAAAGGAGGACAATGAAACAACAAGAGAAGTGGGTCACACATCAAATTCATTTACAAGGTAGTAAGTTCGCCTATGAAATAAATTATACTCACATCTTTCTAATACATTTTCTAATTTAAACAACATTTAATAAAGTAAACTGACAAAATTCTAATAATTTGATTTAAATGATGCTTACAAAGTACAGACTTACTAGTGTAAACTCAAGTATTATAGTTTTAACTAAGTTATATGATATTTATAGAGTTATACGCAGCAAAAATCTTTTTTGCTAATTTACTAGCAGCTTGTAGGCTTTTTTTTGTAAATTCACCGTACCGATTATCGCAAGAATACAAGTAGCTTTGTAACACTATGAAGAATTTAGCTAAATCTACGGAACGTCTTTTAATTTGGTTCAAATGAATATGGGTCGCGTTTATGTTTAATTAATAATAAATGTAGTAAAATTACAAGCGTGGTTGGTAGTACATTTTACTGGTGGTCTAGTAATGTAAAACCGCATTATTGCTATCAATTATATAAATTTAATCTTTTGCTCTTCTCACTTTACTTAAGTATTACAAGTCGTGTAGTAAATTAAGAAATCATCTAGTAATATTTCTTTCTTTTTATTAAAATCACTATATTCATTATGGGTCGCATTTCTGTCCAATAACAGTTATAG